>NW_028245120.1:0-647993 GCF_964263255.1 Lissotriton vulgaris
GTTTTTCATCCGAAAATTGATTTTTTGGACTGTACCAAAAATGATTCAAAATGTCAATTGGATCATGCCTCATGTTGAATAACCACTTTTTAAACCCTCACAGTGACCAAAATTGCCATTTTTACAGAGTTTTGCTTACTCAAAAGCTTCCATTTTGACCCGTTTCAGGCACAGAAATGACTTTAAACACACGTATTCTAGTTGACAAAGTCATAATTCACATCCAACAGTCATTTAGAGTCAAAAGATTAAATGTTGAAATTTCATCATTATAGACCATTTTGGGATCGTTCGACAGGTCCGGAGTCATCGTTTTTCATCCGAAAATTGATTTTTTGGACTGTACCAAAAATGATTCAAAATGTCAATTGGATCATGCCGAATGTTGAATAACCACTTTTTAAACCCTCACAGTGACCAAAATTGCCATTTTTACAGAGTTTTGCTTACTCAAAAGCTTCTATTTTGACCAGTTTCAGGCACAGAAATGACTTTAAACACACTTATTCTAGTTGACAAAGTCCTAATTCACATCCAACAGTCATTTAGAGTCAAAAGATTAAATGTTGAAATTTCATCCATATTGACCATTTTGGGATCGTTCGACAGGTCCGGAGTCATCGTTTTTCATCCGAAAATTGATTTTTTGGACTGTACCAAAAATGATTCAAAATGTCAATTGGATCGTGCCTCATGTTGAATAACCACTTTTTAAACCTTCACAGTGACCAAAATTGCCATTTTTACAGAGTTTTGCTTACTCAAAAGCTTCCATTTTGACCAGGTTCAGTCACAGAAATGACTTTAAACACACTTATTTTAGTTGACAAAGTCATAATTCACATCCAACAGTCATTTAGAGTCAAAAGATTAAATGTTGAAATTTCATCATTATAGACCATTTTGGGATCGTTCGACAGGTCCGGAGTCATCGTTTTTTCATCCGAAAATTGATTTTTTGGACTGTACCAAAAATGATTCAAAATGTCAATTGGATCATGCCTCATGTTGAATAACCACTTTTTAAACCCTCACAGTGACCAAAATTGCCATTTTTACAGAGTTTTGCTTACTCAAAAGCTTCAATTTTGACCCGTTTCAGGCACAGAAATGACTTTAAACACACTTATTTTAGTTGACAAAGTCCTAATTCACATCCAACAGTAATTTAGAGTCAAAAGATTAAATGTTAAAATTTCATCATTATAGACCATTTTGGGATCGTTCGACAGGTCCAGAGTCATCGTTTTTCATCTGAAAATTGATTTTTTGGACTGTACCAAAAATGATTCAAAATGTCAATTCGATCATGCCTCATGTTGAATAACCACTTTTTAAACCCTCACAGTGACCAAAATTGCCATTTTTACAGAGTTTTGCTTACTCAAAAGCTTCAATTTTGACCCGTTTCAGGCACAGAAATGACTTTAAACACACTTATTTTAGTTGACAAAGTCCTAATTCACATCCAACAGTAATTTAGAGTCAAAAGATTAAATGTTAAAATTTCATCATTATAGACCATTTTGGGATCATTCGGCAGGTCCGGAGTCATCGTTTTTCATCCGAAAATTGATTTTTTGGACTGTACCAAAAATGATTCAAAATATCAATTGGATGATGCCTCATGTTGAATAACCACTTTTTAAACCCTCACAGTGACCAAAATTGCCATTTTTACAGAGTTTTGCTTACTCAAAAGCTTCCATTTTGACCCGTTTCAGGCACAGAAATGACTTTAAACACACTTATTTTAGTTGACAAAATCATAATTCACATCCAACAGTAATTTAGAGTCAAAAGATTAAATGTTGAAATTTCATCATTATAGACCATTTTGGGATCGTTCGACAGGTCCGGAGTCATCGTTTTTCATCCGAAAATTGATTTTTTTAGACTGTACCAAAAATGATTCAAAATGTCAATTGGATCATGCCTCATGTTGAATACCCACTTTTTCCACCCTCACAGTGACCAAAATTGCCATTTTTACAGAGTTTTGCTTACTGAAACGCTTCAATTTTGACCCGTTTCAGGCACAGAAATGACTTTAAACACACTTATTTTAGTTGACAAAGTCCTAATTCACATCCAACAGTCATTTAGAGTCAAAAGATTAAATGTTAAAATTTCATCATTATAGACCATTTTGGGATCGTTCGACAGGTCCAGAGTCATCGTTTTTCATCCGAAAATTTATTTTTTGGACTGTACCAAAAATGATTCAAAATGTCAATTGGATCATGCCCCATGTTGAATAACCACTTTTTAAACCCTCACTGTGACCAAAATTGCCATTTTTACAGAGTTTTGCTTACTCAAAAGCTTCCATTTTGACCCGTTTCAGGCACAGAAATGACTTTAAACACACTTATTCTAGTTGACAAAGTCATAATTCACATCCAACAGTCATTTAGAGTCAAAAGATTAAATGTTGAAATTTCATCATTATAGACCATTTTGGGATCGTTCGACAGGTCCAGAGTCATCGTTTTTCATCAGAAAATTGATTTTTTGGACTGTACCAAAAATAATTCAAAATGTCAATTGGATCATGCCTCATGTTAAATAACCACTTTTTAAACCCTCACAGTGACCAAAATTGCCATTTTTACAGAGTTTTGCATACTCAAAAGCTTCAATTTTGACCCGTTTCAGGCACAGAAATGACTTTAAACACACTTATTTTAGTTGACAAAGTCCTAATTCACATCCAACAGTAATTTAGAGTCAAAAGATTAAATGTTAAAATTTCATCATTATAGACCATTTTGGGATCATTCGACAGGTCCGGAGTCATCGTTTTTCATCCGAAAATTGATTTTTTGGACTGTACCAAAAATGATTCAAAATGTCAATTCGATCATGCCTCATGTTGAATAACCACTTTTTAAACCCTCACAGTGACCAAAATTGCCATTTTTACAGAGTTTTGCTTACTCAAAAGCTTCCATTTTGACCCGTTTCAGGCACAGAAATGACTTTAAACACACTTATTCTAGTTGACAAAGTCATAATTCACATCCAACAGTCATTTAGAGTCAAAAGATTAAATGTTGAAATTTCATCATTATAGACCATTTTGGGATCATTCGACAGGTCCGGAGTCATCGTTTTTCATCCGAAAATTGATTTTTTGGACTGTACCAAAAATGATTCAAAATGTCAATTGGATCATGCCTCATGTTGAATAACCACTTTTTAAACCCTCACAGTGACCAAAATCGCCATTTTTACAGAGTTTTGCTTACTCAAAAGCTTCAATTTTGACCCGTTTCAGGCACAGAAATGACTTTAAACACACTTATTTTAGTTGACAAAGTCCTAATTCACATCCAACAGTAATTTAGAGTCAAAAGATTAAATGTTCAAATTTCATCATTATAGACCATTTTGGGATCGTTCGACAGGTCCGGAGTCATCGTTTTTCATCCGAAAATTGATTTTTTGGACTGCACCAAAAATGATTCAAAATGTCAATTGGATCATGCCTCATGTTGAATAACCACTTTTTAAACCCTCACAGTGACCAAAATTGCCATTTTTACAGAGTTTTGCTTACTCAAAAGCTTCCATTTTGACACGTTTCAGGCACAGAAATGACTTTAAACACACTTATTCTAGTTGACAAAGTCATAATTCACATCCAACAGTCATTTAGAGTCAAAAGATTAAATGTTGAAATTTCATCATTATAGACCATTTTGGGATCGTTCGACAGGTCCGGAGTCATCGTTTTTCATCCGTAAATTGATTTTTTGGACTGTACCAAAAATGATTCAAAATGTCAATTGGATCATGCCTCATGTTGAATAACCACTTTTTAAACCCTCACAGTGACCAAAATTGCCATTTTTACAGAGTTTTGCTTACTCAAAAGCTTCAATTTTGACCCGTTTCAGGCACAGAAATGACTTTAAACACACTTATTCTAGTTGAGAAAGTCATAATTCACATCCAACAGTAATTTAGAGTCAAAAGATTAAATGTTAAAATTTCATCATTATAGACCATTTTGGGATCGTTCGACAGGTCCAGAGTCATCGTTTTTCATCCGAAAATTGATTTTTTGGACTGTACCAAAAATGATTCAAAATGTCAATTGGATCATGCCTCATGTTGAATAACCACTTTTTAAACCCTCACAGTGACCAAAATTGCCATTTTTACAGAGTTTTGCTTACTCAAAAGCTTCCATTTTGACCCGTTTCAGGCACAGAAATGACTTACACACACTTATTCTAGTTGACAAAGTCATAATTCACATCCAACAGTAATTTAGAGTCAAAAGATTAAATGTTAAAATTTCATCATTATAGACCATTTTGGGATCATTCGACAGGTCCGGAGTCATCGTTTTTCATCCGAAAATTGATTTTTTGGACTGTACCAAAAATGATTCAAAATGTCAATTCGATCATGACTCATGTTGAATAACCACTATTTAAACCCTCACAGTGACCAAAATTGCCATTTTTACAGAGTTTTGCTTACTCAAAAGCTTCCATTTTGACCCGTTTCAGGCACAGAAATGACTTTAAACACACTTATTCTAGTTGACAAAGTCATAATTCACATCCAACAGTCATTTAAAGTCAAAAGACAAAATGTTAAAATTTCATCATTATAGACCATTTTGGGATCGTTCAACAGGTCAGGAGTCATCGTTTTTCATCCGAAAATTGATTTTTTGGACTGTACCAAAAATGATTCAAAATGTCAATTGGATGATGCCTCATGTTGAATAACCACTTTTTAAACCCTCACAGTGACCAAAATTGCCATTTTTACAGAGTTTTGCTTACTCAAAAGCTTCCATTTTGACCCGTTTCAGGCACAGAAATGACTTTAAACACACTTATTCTAGTTGACAAAGTCATAATTCACATCCAACAGTCATTTAAAGTCAAAAGACAAAATGTTAAAATTTCATCATTATAGACCATTTTGGGATCGTTCGACAGGTCCGGAGTCATCGTTTTTCATCCGAAAATTGATTTTTTGGACTGTACCAAAAATGATTCAAAATGTCAATTGGATGATGCCTCATGTTGAATAACCACTTTTTAAACCCTCACAGTGACCAAAATTGCCATTTTTACAGAGTTTTGCTTACTCAAAAGCTTCCATTTTGACCCGTTTCAGGCACAGAAATGACTTTAAACACACTTATTCTAGTTGACAAAATCATAATTCACATCCAACATTAATTTAGAGTCAAAAGATTAAATGTTGAAATTTCATCATTATAGACCATTTTGGGATTGTTCGATAGGTCCGGAGTCATCGTTTTTCATCCGAAAATTGATTTTTTGGACTGTACCAAAAATGATTCAAAATGTCAATTGGATGATGCCTCATGTTGAATAACCACTTTTTAAACCCTCACAGTGACCAAAATTGCCATTTTTACAGAGTTTTGATTACTCAAAAGCTTCCATTTTGACCCATTTCAGGCACAGAAATGACTTTAAACACACTTATTCTAGTTGACAAAGTCATAATTCACATCCAACAGTCATTTAAAGTCAAAAGACAAAATGTTAAAATTTCATCATTATAGACCATTTTGGGATCGTTCGACAGGTCCGGAGTCATCGTTTTTCATCCGAAAATTGATTTTTTGGACTGTACCAAAAATGATTCAAAATGTCAATTGGATGATGCCTCATGTTGAATAACCACTTTTTAAACCCTCACAGTGACCAACATTGCCATTTTTACAGAGTTTTGCTTACTCAAAAGCTTCCATTTTGACCCGTTTCAGGCACAGAAATGACTTTAAACACACTTATTCTAGTTGACAAAATCATAATTCACATCCAACAGTAATTTAGAGTCAAAAGATTAAATGTTGAAATTTCATCATTATAGACCATTTTGGGATCGTTCGACAGGTCCGGAGTCATCGTTTTTCATCCGAAAATTGATTTTTTAGACTGTACCAAAAATGATTCAAAATGTCAATTGGATCATGCCTCATGTTGAATACCAACATTTCAACCCTCACAGTGACCAAAATTGCCATTTTTACAGAGTTTTGCTTACTCAAAAGCTTCAATTTTGACCCATTTCAGGCACAGAAATGACTTTAAACACACTTATTTTAGTTGACAAAGTCCTAATTCACATCCAACAGTAATTTAGAGTCAAAAGATTAAATGTTAAAATTTCATCATTATAGACCATTTTGGGATCGTTCGACAGGTCCGGAGTCATCATTTTTCATCCGAAAATTGATTTTTTGGACTGTACCAAAAATGATTCAAAATGTCAATTGGATCATGCCTCATGTTGAATAACCACTTTTTAAACCCTCACAGTGACCAAAATTGCCATTTTTACAGAGTTTTGCTTACTCAAAAGCTTCCATTTTGACCCGTTTCAGGCACAGAAATGACTTTAAACACACTTATTCTAGTTGACAAAATCATAATTCACATCCAACAGTAATTTAGAGTCAAAAGATTAAATGTTGAAATTTCATCATTATAGACCATTTTGGGATCGTTCGACAGGTCCGGAGTCATCGTTTTTCATCCGAAAATTGATTTTTTGGACTGTACCAAAAATGATTCAAAATGTCAATTGGATGATGCCTCATGTTGAATAACCACTTTTTAAACCCTCACAGTGACCAAAATTGCCATTTTTACAGAGTTTTGATTACTCAAAAGCTTCCATTTTGACCCGTTTCAGGCACAGAAATGACTTTAAACACACTTATTCTAGTTGACAAAGTCATAATTCACATCCAACAGTCATTTAAAGTCAAAAGACAAAATGTTAAAATTTCATCATTATAGACCATTTTGGGATCGTTCGACAGATCCGGAGTCATCGTTTTTCATCCGAAAATTGATTTTTTGGACTGTACCAAAAATGATTCAAAATGTCAATTGGATGATGCCTCATGTTGAATACCCACTTTTTCAACCCTCACAGTGACCAAAATTGCCATTTTTACAGAGTTTTGCTTACTCAAAAGCTTCAATTTTGACCCGTTTCAGGCACAGAAATGACTTTAAACACACTTATTTTAGTTGACAAAGTCCTAATTCACATCCAACAGTAATTTAGAGTCAAAAGATTAAATGTTAAAATTTCATCATTATAGACCATTTTGGGATCGTTCGACAGGTCCGGAGTCATCGTTTTTCATCCGAAAATTGATTTTTTGGACTGTACCACAAATGATTCAAAATGTCAATTGGATCATGCCTCATGTTGAATAACCACTTTTTAAACCCTCACAGTGACCAAAATTGCCATTTTTACAGAGTTTTGCTTACTCAAAAGCTTCCATTTTGACCCGTTTCAGGCACAGAAATGACTTTAAACACACTTATTCTAGTTGACAAAGTCATAATTCACATCCAACAGTCATTTAGAGTCAAAAGATTAAATGTTGAAATTTCATCATTATAGACCATTTTGGGATCGTTCGACAGGTCCGGAGTCATCATTTTTCATCCGAAAATTGATTTTTTGGACTGTACCAAAAATGATTCAAAATGTCAATTGGATCATGCCTCATGTTGAATAACCACTTTTTAAACCCTCACAGTGACCAAAATTGCCATTTTTACAGAGTTTTGCTTACTCAAAAGCTTCCATTTTGACCCGTTTCAGGCACAGAAATGACTTTAAACACACTTATTTTAGTTGACAAAGTCATAATTCACATCCAACAGTCATTTAGAGTCAAAAGATTAAATGTTAAAATTTCATCATTATAGACCATTTTGGGATCGTTCGACAGGTCCGGAGTCATCGTTTTTCATCCGAAAATTGATTTTTTGGACTGTACCAAAAATGATTCAAAATGTCAATTGGATCATGCCTCATGTTGAATAACCACTTTTTAAACCCTCACAGTGACCAAAATTGCCATTTTTACAGAGTTTTGCTTACTCAAAAGCTTCCATTTTGACCCGTTTCAGGCACAGAAATGACTTTAAACACACTTATTCTAGTTGACAAAGTCATAATTCACATCCAACGGTCATTTAGAGTCAAAAGATTAAATGTTGAAATTTCATCATTATAGACCATTTTGGGATCGTTCGACAGGTCCGGAGTCATCGTTTTTCATCCGAAAATTGATTTTTTGGACTGTACCAAAAATGATTCAAAATGTCAATTGGATCATGCCTCATGTTGAATAACCACTTTTTAAACCCTCACAGTGACCAAAATTGCCATTTTTACAGAGTTTTGCTTACTCAAAAGCTTCCATTTTGACCCGTTTCAGGCACAGAAATGACTTTAAACACACGTATTCTAGTTGACAAAGTCATAATTCACATCCAACAGTCATTTAGAGTCAAAAGATTAAATGTTGAAATTTCATCATTATAGACCATTTTGGGATCGTTCGACAGGTCCGGAGTCATCGTTTTTCATCCGAAAATTGATTTTTTGGACTGTACCAAAAATGATTCAAAATGTCAATTGGATCATGCCGAATGTTGAATAACCACTTTTTAAACCCTCACAGTGACCAAAATTGCCATTTTTACAGAGTTTTGCTTACTCAAAAGCTTCTATTTTGACCAGTTTCAGGCACAGAAATGACTTTAAACACACTTATTCTAGTTGACAAAGTCCTAATTCACATCCAACAGTCATTTAGAGTCAAAAGATTAAATGTTGAAATTTCATCCATATTGACCATTTTGGGATCGTTCGACAGGTCCGGAGTCATCGTTTTTCATCCGAAAATTGATTTTTTGGACTGTACCAAAAATGATTCAAAATGTCAATTGGATCGTGCCTCATGTTGAATAACCACTTTTTAAACCTTCACAGTGACCAAAATTGCCATTTTTACAGAGTTTTGCTTACTCAAAAGCTTCCATTTTGACCAGGTTCAGTCACAGAAATGACTTTAAACACACTTATTTTAGTTGACAAAGTCATAATTCACATCCAACAGT
Source organism: Lissotriton vulgaris (assembly GCF_964263255.1). Classification (NCBI taxonomy): domain Eukaryota; kingdom Metazoa; phylum Chordata; class Amphibia; order Caudata; family Salamandridae; genus Lissotriton; species Lissotriton vulgaris. The sequence goes on from NW_028245120.1 coordinate 8,940, forward strand.
CATTTAGAGTCAAAAGATTAAATGTTGAAATTTCATCATTATAGACCATTTTGGGATCGTTCGACAGGTCCGGAGTCATCGTTTTTTCATCCGAAAATTGATTTTTTGGACTGTACCAAAAATGATTCAAAATGTCAATTGGATCATGCCTCATGTTGAATAACCACTTTTTAAACCCTCACAGTGACCAAAATTGCCATTTTTACAGAGTTTTGCTTACTCAAAAGCTTCAATTTTGACCCGTTTCAGGCACAGAAATGACTTTAAACACACTTATTTTAGTTGACAAAGTCCTAATTCACATCCAACAGTAATTTAGAGTCAAAAGATTAAATGTTAAAATTTCATCATTATAGACCATTTTGGGATCGTTCGACAGGTCCAGAGTCATCGTTTTTCATCTGAAAATTGATTTTTTGGACTGTACCAAAAATGATTCAAAATGTCAATTCGATCATGCCTCATGTTGAATAACCACTTTTTAAACCCTCACAGTGACCAAAATTGCCATTTTTACAGAGTTTTGCTTACTCAAAAGCTTCAATTTTGACCCGTTTCAGGCACAGAAATGACTTTAAACACACTTATTTTAGTTGACAAAGCCCTAATTCACATCCAACAGTAATTTAGAGTCAAAAGATTAAATGTTAAAATTTCATCATTATAGACCATTTTGGGATCATTCGGCGGGTCCGGAGTCATCGTTTTTCATCCGAAAATTGATTTTTTGGACTGTACCAAAAATGATTCAAAATATCAATTGGATGATGCCTCATGTTGAATAACCACTTTTTAAACCCTCACAGTGACCAAAATTGCCATTTTTACAGAGTTTTGCTTACTCAAAAGCTTCCATTTTGACCCGTTTCAGGCACAGAAATGACTTTAAACACACTTATTTTAGTTGACAAAATCATAATTCACATCCAACAGTAATTTAGAGTCAAAAGATTAAATGTTGAAATTTCATCATTATAGACCATTTTGGGATCGTTCGACAGGTCCGGAGTCATCGTTTTTCATCCGAAAATTGATTTTTTTAGACTGTACCAAAAATGATTCAAAATGTCAATTGGATCATGCCTCATGTTGAATACCCACTTTTTCCACCCTCACAGTGACCAAAATTGCCATTTTTACAGAGTTTTGCTTACTGAAACGCTTCAATTTTGACCCGTTTCAGGCACAGAAATGACTTTAAACACACTTATTTTAGTTGACAAAGTCCTAATTCACATCCAACAGTAATTTAGAGTCAAAAGATTAAATGTTGAAATTTCATCATTATAGACCATTTTGGGATCGTTCGACAGGTCCGGAGTCATCGTTTTTCATCCGAAAATTGATTTTTTGGACTGTACCAAAAATGATTCAAAATGTCAATTGGATCATGCCTCATGTTGAATAACCACTTTTTAAACCCTCACAGTGACCAAAATTGCCATTTTTACAGAGTTTTGCTTACTCAAAAGCTTCCATTTTGACCCGTTTCAGGCACAGAAATGACTTTAAACACACTTATTTTAGTTGACAAAGTCATAATTCACATCCAACAGTCATTTAGAGTCAAAAGATTAAATGTTAAAATTTCATCATTATAGACCATTTTGGGATCGTTCGACAGGTCCGGAGTCATCGTTTTTCATCCGAAAATTGATTTTTTGGACTGTACCAAAAATGATTCAAAATGTCAATTGGATCATGCCTCATGTTGAATAACCACTTTTTAAACCCTCACAGTGACCAAAATTGCCATTTTTACAGAGTTTTGCTTACTCAAAAGCTTCCATTTTGACCCGTTTCAGGCACAGAAATGACTTTAAACACACTTATTCTAGTTGACAAAGTCATAATTCACATCCAACGGTCATTTAGAGTCAAAAGATTAAATGTTGAAATTTCATCATTATAGACCATTTTGGGATCGTTCGACAGGTCCGGAGTCATCGTTTTTCATCCGAAAATTGATTTTTTGGACTGTACCAAAAATGATTCAAAATGTCAATTGGATCATGCCTCATGTTGAATAACCACTTTTTAAACCCTCACAGTGACCAAAATTGCCATTTTTACAGAGTTTTGCTTACTCAAAAGCTTCCATTTTGACCCGTTTCAGGCACAGAAATGACTTTAAACACACGTATTCTAGTTGACAAAGTCATAATTCACATCCAACAGTCATTTAGAGTCAAAAGATTAAATGTTGAAATTTCATCATTATAGACCATTTTGGGATCGTTCGACAGGTCCGGAGTCATCGTTTTTCATCCGAAAATTGATTTTTTGGACTGTACCAAAAATGATTCAAAATGTCAATTGGATCATGCCGAATGTTGAATAACCACTTTTTAAACCCTCACAGTGACCAAAATTGCCATTTTTACAGAGTTTTGCTTACTCAAAAGCTTCTATTTTGACCAGTTTCAGGCACAGAAATGACTTTAAACACACTTATTCTAGTTGACAAAGTCCTAATTCACATCCAACAGTCATTTAGAGTCAAAAGATTAAATGTTGAAATTTCATCCATATTGACCATTTTGGGATCGTTCGACAGGTCCGGAGTCATCGTTTTTCATCCGAAAATTGATTTTTTGGACTGTACCAAAAATGATTCAAAATGTCAATTGGATCGTGCCTCATGTTGAATAACCACTTTTTAAACCTTCACAGTGACCAAAATTGCCATTTTTACAGAGTTTTGCTTACTCAAAAGCTTCCATTTTGACCAGGTTCAGTCACAGAAATGACTTTAAACACACTTATTTTAGTTGACAAAGTCATAATTCACATCCAACAGTCATTTAGAGTCAAAAGATTAAATGTTGAAATTTCATCATTATAGACCATTTTGGGATCGTTCGACAGGTCCGGAGTCATCGTTTTTTCATCCGAAAATTGATTTTTTGGACTGTACCAAAAATGATTCAAAATGTCAATTGGATCATGCCTCATGTTGAATAACCACTTTTTAAACCCTCACAGTGACCAAAATTGCCATTTTTACAGAGTTTTGCTTACTCAAAAGCTTCAATTTTGACCCGTTTCAGGCACAGAAATGACTTTAAACACACTTATTTTAGTTGACAAAGTCCTAATTCACATCCAACAGTAATTTAGAGTCAAAAGATTAAATGTTAAAATTTCATCATTATAGACCATTTTGGGATCGTTCGACAGGTCCAGAGTCATCGTTTTTCATCTGAAAATTGATTTTTTGGACTGTACCAAAAATGATTCAAAATGTCAATTCGATCATGCCTCATGTTGAATAACCACTTTTTAAACCCTCACAGTGACCAAAATTGCCATTTTTACAGAGTTTTGCTTACTCAAAAGCTTCAATTTTGACCCGTTTCAGGCACAGAAATGACTTTAAACACACTTATTTTAGTTGACAAAGCCCTAATTCACATCCAACAGTAATTTAGAGTCAAAAGATTAAATGTTAAAATTTCATCATTATAGACCATTTTGGGATCATTCGGCAGGTCCGGAGTCATCGTTTTTCATCCGAAAATTGATTTTTTGGACTGTACCAAAAATGATTCAAAATATCAATTGGATGATGCCTCATGTTGAATAACCACTTTTTAAACCCTCACAGTGACCAAAATTGCCATTTTTACAGAGTTTTGCTTACTCAAAAGCTTCCATTTTGACCCGTTTCAGGCACAGAAATGACTTTAAACACACTTATTTTAGTTGACAAAATCATAATTCACATCCAACAGTAATTTAGAGTCAAAAGATTAAATGTTGAAATTTCATCATTATAGACCATTTTGGGATCGTTCGACAGGTCCGGAGTCATCGTTTTTCATCCGAAAATTGATTTTTTTAGACTGTACCAAAAATGATTCAAAATGTCAATTGGATCATGCCTCATGTTGAATACCCACTTTTTCCACCCTCACAGTGACCAAAATTGCCATTTTTACAGAGTTTTGCTTACTGAAACGCTTCAATTTTGACCCGTTTCAGGCACAGAAATGACTTTAAACACACTTATTTTAGTTGACAAAGTCCTAATTCACATCCAACAGTAATTTAGAGTCAAAAGATTAAATGTTGAAATTTCATCATTATAGACCATTTTGGGATCGTTCGACAGGTCCGGAGTCATCGTTTTTCATCCGAAAATTGATTTTTTGGACTGTACCAAAAATGATTCAAAATGTCAATTGGATCATGCCTCATGTTGAATAACCACTTTTTAAACCCTCACAGTGACCAAAATTGCCATTTTTACAGAGTTTTGCTTACTCAAAAGCTTCAATTTTGACCCGTTTCAGGCACAGAAATGACTTTAAACACACTTATTTTAGTTGACAAAGTCCTAATTCACATCCAACAGTAATTTAGAGTCAAAAGATTAAATGTTAAAATTTCATCATTATAGACCATTTTGGGATCGTTCGACAGGTCCGGAGTCATCGTTTTTCATCCGAAAATTGATTTTTTGGACTGTACCAAAAATGATTCAAAATGTCAATTGGATCATGCCTCATGTTGAATAACCACTTTTTAAACCCTCACAGTGACTAAAATTGCCATTTTTACAGAGTTTTGCTTACTCAAAAGCTTCAATTTTGACCCGTTTCAGGCACAGAAATGACTTTAAACACACTTATTTTAGTTGACAAAGTCCTAATTCACATCCAACAGTAATTTAGAGTCAAAAGATTAAATGTTAAAATTTCATCATTATAGACCATTTTGGGATCGTTCGACAGGTCCAGAGTCATCGTTTTTCATCCGAAAATTGATTTTTTGGACTGTACCAAAAATGATTCAAAATGTCAATTGGATCATGCCTCATGTTGAATAACCACTTTTTAAACCCTCACAGTGACCAAAATTGCCATTTTTACAGAGTTTTGCTTACTCAAAAGCTTCAATTTTGACCCGTTTCAGGCACAGAAATGACTTTAAACACACTTATTTTAGTTGACAAAGTCCTAATTCACATCCAACAGTAATTTAGAGTCAAAAGATTAAATGTTAAAATTTCATCATTATAGACCATTTTGGGATCATTCGGCAGGTCCGGAGTCATCGTTTTTCATCCGAAAATTGATTTTTTGGACTGTACCAAAAATGATTCAAAATGTCAATTCGATCATGCCTCATGTTGAATAACCACTTTTTAAACGCTCACAGTGACCAAAATTGCCATTTTTACAGAGTTTTGCTTACTCAAAAGGTTCCATTTTGACCCGTTTCAGGCACAGAAATGACTTTAAACACACTTATTCTAGTTGACAAAGTCATAATTCACATCCAACAGTCATTTAGAGTCAAAAGACTAAATGTTAAAATTTCATCATTATAGACCATTTTGGGATCGTTCGACAGGTCCGGAGTCATCGTTTTTCATCCGAAAATTGATTTTTTGGACTGTACCAAAAATGATTCAAAATGTCAATTGGATCATGCCTCATGTTGAATAACCACTTTTTAAACCCTCACAGTGACCAAAATTGCCATTTTTACAGAGTTTTGCTTACTCAAAAGCTTCTTTTTTGACCCGTTTCAGGCACAGAAATGACTTTAAACACACTTATTTTAGTTGACAAAGTCATAATTCACATCCAACAGTCATTTAGAGTCAAAAGATTAAATGTTAAAATTTCATCATTATAGACCATTTTGGGATCGTTCGACAGGTCCGGAGTCATCGTTTTTCATCCGAAAATTGATTTTTTGGACTGTACCACAAATGATTCAAAATGTCAATTGGATCATGCCTCATGTTGAATAACCACTTTTTAAACCCTCACAGTGACCAAAATTGCCATTTTTACAGAATTTTGCTTATTTAAAAGCTTCCATTTTGACCCGTTTCAGGCACAGAAATGACTTTAAACACACTTATTATAGTTGACAAAGTCATAATTCACATCCAACAGTAATTTAGAGTCAAAAGACTAAATGTTAAAATTTCATCATTATAGACCATTTTGGGATCGTTCGACAGGTCCGGAGTCATCATTTTTCATCCGAAAATTGATTTTTTGGACTGTACCAAAAATGATTCAAAATGTCAATTGGATCATGCCTCATGTTGAATAACCACTTTTTAAACCCTCACAGTGACCAAAATTGCCATTTTTACAGAGTTTTGCTTACTCAAAAGCTTCCATTTTGACCCGTTTCAGGCACAGAAATGACTTTAAACACACTTATTCTAGTTGACAAAATCATAATTCACATCCAACAGTAATTTAGAGTCAAAAGATTAAATGTTGAAATTTCATCATTATAGACCATTTTGGGATCGTTCGACAGGTCCGGAGTCATCGTTTTTCATCCGAAAATTGATTTTTTGGACTGTACCAAAAATGATTCAAAATGTCAATTGGATGATGCCTCATGTTGAATAACCACTTTTTAAACCCTCACAGTGACCAAAATTGCCATTTTTACAGAGTTTTGATTACTCAAAAGCTTCCATTTTGACCCGTTTCAGGCACAGAAATGACTTTAAACACACTTATTCTAGTTGACAAAGTCATAATTCACATCCAACAGTCATTTAAAGTCAAAAGACAAAATGTTAAAATTTCATCATTATAGACCATTTTGGGATCGTTCGACAGATCCGGAGTCATCGTTTTTCATCCGAAAATTGATTTTTTGGACTGTACCAAAAATGATTCAAAATGTCAATTGGATGATGCCTCATGTTGAATACCCACTTTTTCAACCCTCACAGTGACCAAAATTGCCATTTTTACAGAGTTTTGCTTACTCAAAAGCTTCAATTTTGACCCGTTTCAGGCACAGAAATGACTTTAAACACACTTATTTTAGTTGACAAAGTCCTAATTCACATCCAACAGTAATTTAGAGTCAAAAGATTAAATGTTAAAATTTCATCATTATAGACCATTTTGGGATCGTTCGACAGGTCCGGAGTCATCGTTTTTCATCCGAAAATTGATTTTTTGGACTGTACCACAAATGATTCAAAATGTCAATTGGATCATGCCTCATGTTGAATAACCACTTTTTAAACCCTCACAGTGACCAAAATTGCCATTTTTACAGAGTTTTGCTTACTCAAAAGCTTCCATTTTGACCCGTTTCAGGCACAGAAATGACTTTAAACACACTTATTCTAGTTGACAAAGTCATAATTCACATCCAACAGTCATTTAGAGTCAAAAGATTAAATGTTGAAATTTCATCATTATAGACCATTTTGGGATCGTTCGACAGGTCCGGAGTCATCATTTTTCATCCGAAAATTGATTTTTTGGACTGTACCAAAAATGATTCAAAATGTCAATTGGATCATGCCTCATGTTGAATAACCACTTTTTAAACCCTCACAGTGACCAAAATTGCCATTTTTACAGAGTTTTGCTTACTCAAAAGCTTCCATTTTGACCCGTTTCAGGCACAGAAATGACTTTAAACACACTTATTTTAGTTGACAAAGTCATAATTCACATCCAACAGTCATTTAGAGTCAAAAGATTAAATGTTAAAATTTCATCATTATAGACCATTTTGGGATCGTTCGACAGGTCCGGAGTCATCGTTTTTCATCCGAAAATTGATTTTTTGGACTGTACCAAAAATGATTCAAAATGTCAATTGGATCATGCCTCATGTTGAATAACCACTTTTTAAACCCTCACAGTGACCAAAATTGCCATTTTTACAGAGTTTTGCTTACTCAAAAGCTTCCATTTTGACCCGTTTCAGGCACAGAAATGACTTTAAACACACTTATTCTAGTTGACAAAGTCATAATTCACATCCAACGGTCATTTAGAGTCAAAAGATTAAATGTTGAAATTTCATCATTATAGACCATTTTGGGATCGTTCGACAGGTCCGGAGTCATCGTTTTTCATCCGAAAATTGATTTTTTGGACTGTACCAAAAATGATTCAAAATGTCAATTGGATCATGCCTCATGTTGAATAACCACTTTTTAAACCCTCACAGTGACCAAAATTGCCATTTTTACAGAGTTTTGCTTACTCAAAAGCTTCCATTTTGACCCGTTTCAGGCACAGAAATGACTTTAAACACACGTATTCTAGTTGACAAAGTCATAATTCACATCCAACAGTCATTTAGAGTCAAAAGATTAAATGTTGAAATTTCATCATTATAGACCATTTTGGGATCGTTCGACAGGTCCGGAGTCATCGTTTTTCATCCGAAAATTGATTTTTTGGACTGTACCAAAAATGATTCAAAATGTCAATTGGATCATGCCGAATGTTGAATAACCACTTTTTAAACCCTCACAGTGACCAAAATTGCCATTTTTACAGAGTTTTGCTTACTCAAAAGCTTCTATTTTGACCAGTTTCAGGCACAGAAATGACTTTAAACACACTTATTCTAGTTGACAAAGTCCTAATTCACATCCAACAGTCATTTAGAGTCAAAAGATTAAATGTTGAAATTTCATCCATATTGACCATTTTGGGATCGTTCGACAGGTCCGGAGTCATCGTTTTTCATCCGAAAATTGATTTTTTGGACTGTACCAAAAATGATTCAAAATGTCAATTGGATCGTGCCTCATGTTGAATAACCACTTTTTAAACCTTCACAGTGACCAAAATTGCCATTTTTACAGAGTTTTGCTTACTCAAAAGCTTCCATTTTGACCAGGTTCAGTCACAGAAATGACTTTAAACACACTTATTTTAGTTGACAAAGTCATAATTCACATCCAACAGTCATTTAGAGTCAAAAGATTAAATGTTGAAATTTCATCATTATAGACCATTTTGGGATCGTTCGACAGGTCCGGAGTCATCGTTTTTTCATCCGAAAATTGATTTTTTGGACTGTACCAAAAATGATTCAAAATGTCAATTGGATCATGCCTCATGTTGAATAACCACTTTTTAAACCCTCACAGTGACCAAAATTGCCATTTTTACAGAGTTTTGCTTACTCAAAAGCTTCAATTTTGACCCGTTTCAGGCACAGAAATGACTTTAAACACACTTATTTTAGTTGACAAAGCCCTAATTCACATCCAACAGTAATTTAGAGTCAAAAGATTAAATGTTAAAATTTCATCATTATAGACCATTTTGGGATCATTCGGCAGGTCCGGAGTCATCGTTTTTCATCCGAAAATTGATTTTTTGGACTGTACCAAAAATGATTCAAAATATCAATTGGATGATGCCTCATGTTGAATAACCACTTTTTAAACCCTCACAGTGACCAAAATTGCCATTTTTACAGAGTTTTGCTTACTCAAAAGCTTCCATTTTGACCCGTTTCAGGCACAGAAATGACTTTAAACACACTTATTTTAGTTGACAAAATCATAATTCACATCCAACAGTAATTTAGAGTCAAAAGATTAAATGTTGAAATTTCATCATTATAGACCATTTTGGGATCGTTCGACAGGTCCGGAGTCATCGTTTTTCATCCGAAAATTGATTTTTTTAGACTGTACCAAAAATGATTCAAAATGTCAATTGGATCATGCCTCATGTTGAATACCCACTTTTTCCACCCTCACAGTGACCAAAATTGCCATTTTTACAGAGTTTTGCTTACTGAAACGCTTCAATTTTGACCCGTTTCAGGCACAGAAATGACTTTAAACACACTTATTTTAGTTGACAAAGTCCTAATTCACATCCAACAGTAATTTAGAGTCAAAAGATTAAATGTTGAAATTTCATCATTATAGACCATTTTGGGATCGTTCGACAGGTCCGGAGTCATCGTTTTTCATCCGAAAATTGATTTTTTGGACTGTACCAAAAATGATTCAAAATGTCAATTGGATCATGCCTCATGTTGAATAACCACTTTTTAAACCCTCACAGTGACCAAAATTGCCATTTTTACAGAGTTTTGCTTACTCAAAAGCTTCAATTTTGACCCGTTTCAGGCACAGAAATGACTTTAAACACACTTATTTTAGTTGACAAAGTCCTAATTCACATCCAACAGTAATTTAGAGTCAAAAGATTAAATGTTAAAATTTCATCATTATAGACCATTTTGGGATCGTTCGACAGGTCCGGAGTCATCGTTTTTCATCCGAAAATTGATTTTTTGGACTGTACCAAAAATGATTCAAAATGTCAATTGGATCATGCCTCATGTTGAATAACCACTTTTTAAACCCTCACAGTGACTAAAATTGCCATTTTTACAGAGTTTTGCTTACTCAAAAGCTTCAATTTTGACCCGTTTCAGGCACAGAAATGACTTTAAACACACTTATTTTAGTTGACAAAGTCCTAATTCACATCCAACAGTAATTTAGAGTCAAAAGATTAAATGTTAAAATTTCATCATTATAGACCATTTTGGGATCGTTCGACAGGTCCAGAGTCATCGTTTTTCATCCGAAAATTGATTTTTTGGACTGTACCAAAAATGATTCAAAATGTCAATTGGATCATGCCTCATGTTGAATAACCACTTTTTAAACCCTCACAGTGACCAAAATTGCCATTTTTACAGAGTTTTGCTTACTCAAAAGCTTCAATTTTGACCCGTTTCAGGCACAGAAATGACTTTAAACACACTTATTTTAGTTGACAAAGTCCTAATTCACATCCAACAGTAATTTAGAGTCAAAAGATTAAATGTTAAAATTTCATCATTATAGACCATTTTGGGATCATTCGGCAGGTCCGGAGTCATCGTTTTTCATCCGAAAATTGATTTTTTGGACTGTACCAAAAATGATTCAAAATGTCAATTCGATCATGCCTCATGTTGAATAACCACTTTTTAAACGCTCACAGTGACCAAAATTGCCATTTTTACAGAGTTTTGCTTACTCAAAAGGTTCCATTTTGACCCGTTTCAGGCACAGAAATGACTTTAAACACACTTATTCTAGTTGACAAAGTCATAATTCACATCCAACAGTCATTTAGAGTCAAAAGACTAAATGTTAAAATTTCATCATTATAGACCATTTTGGGATCGTTCGACAGGTCCGGAGTCATCGTTTTTCATCCGAAAATTGATTTTTTGGACTGTACCAAAAATGATTCAAAATGTCAATTGGATCATGCCTCATGTTGAATAACCACTTTTTAAACCCTCACAGTGACCAAAATTGCCATTTTTACAGAGTTTTGCTTACTCAAAAGCTTCTTTTTTGACCCGTTTCAGGCACAGAAATGACTTTAAACACACTTATTTTAGTTGACAAAGTCATAATTCACATCCAACAGTCATTTAGAGTCAAAAGATTAAATGTTAAAATTTCATCATTATAGACCATTTTGTGATCGTTCGACAGGTCCGGAGTCATCGTTTTTCATCCGAAAATTGATTTTTTGGACTGTACCACAAATGATTCAAAATGTCAATTGGATCATGCCTCATGTTGAATAACCACTTTTTAAACCCTCACAGTGACCAAAATTGCCATTTTTACAGAATTTTGCTTATTTAAAAGCTTCCATTTTGACCCGTTTCAGGCACAGAAATGACTTTAAACACACTTATTATAGTTGACAAAGTCATAATTCACATCCAACAGTAATTTAGAGTCAAAAGACTAAATGTTAAAATTTCATCATTATAGACCATTTTGGGATCGTTCGACAGGTCCGGAGTCATCATTTTTCATCCGAAAATTGATTTTTTGGACTGTACCAAAAATGATTCAAAATGTCAATTGGATCATGCCTCATGTTGAATAACCACTTTTTAAACCCTCACAGTGACCAAAATTGCCATTTTTACAGAGTTTTGCTTACTCAAAAGCTTCCATTTTGACCCGTTTCAGGCACAGAAATGACTTTAAACACACTTATTCTAGTTGACAAAATCATAATTCACATCCAACAGTAATTTAGAGTCAAAAGATTAAATGTTGAAATTTCATCATTATAGACCATTTTGGGATCGTTCGACAGGTCCGGAGTCATCGTTTTTCATCCGAAAATTGATTTTTTGGACTGTACCAAAAATGATTCAAAATGTCAATTGGATGATGCCTCATGTTGAATAACCACTTTTTAAACCCTCACAGTGACCAAAATTGCCATTTTTACAGAGTTTTGATTACTCAAAAGCTTCCATTTTGACCCGTTTCAGGCACAGAAATGACTTTAAACACACTTATTCTAGTTGACAAAGTCATAATTCACATCCAACAGTCATTTAAAGTCAAAAGACAAAATGTTAAAATTTCATCATTATAGACCATTTTGGGATCGTTCGACAGATCCGGAGTCATCGTTTTTCATCCGAAAATTGATTTTTTGGACTGTACCAAAAATGATTCAAAATGTCAATTGGATGATGCCTCATGTTGAATACCCACTTTTTCAACCCTCACAGTGACCAAAATTGCCATTTTTACAGAGTTTTGCTTACTCAAAAGCTTCAATTTTGACCCGTTTCAGGCACAGAAATGACTTTAAACACACTTATTTTAGTTGACAAAGTCCTAATTCACATCCAACAGTAATTTAGAGTCAAAAGATTAAATGTTAAAATTTCATCATTATAGACCATTTTGGGATCGTTCGACAGGTCCGGAGTCATCGTTTTTCATCCGAAAATTGATTTTTTGGACTGTACCACAAATGATTCAAAATGTCAATTGGATCATGCCTCATGTTGAATAACCACTTTTTAAACCCTCACAGTGACCAAAATTGCCATTTTTACAGAGTTTTGCTTACTCAAAAGCTTCCATTTTGACCCGTTTCAGGCACAGAAATGACTTTAAACACACTTATTCTAGTTGACAAAGTCATAATTCACATCCAACAGTCATTTAGAGTCAAAAGATTAAATGTTGAAATTTCATCATTATAGACCATTTTGGGATCGTTCGACAGGTCCGGAGTCATCATTTTTCATCCGAAAATTGATTTTTTGGACTGTACCAAAAATGATTCAAAATGTCAATTGGATCATGCCTCATGTTGAATAACCACTTTTTAAACCCTCACAGTGACCAAAATTGCCATTTTTACAGAGTTTTGCTTACTCAAAAGCTTCCATTTTGACCCGTTTCAGGCACAGAAATGACTTTAAACACACTTATTTTAGTTGACAAAGTCATAATTCACATCCAACAGTCATTTAGAGTCAAAAGATTAAATGTTAAAATTTCATCATTATAGACCATTTTGGGATCGTTCGACAGGTCCGGAGTCATCGTTTTTCATCCGAAAATTGATTTTTTGGACTGTACCAAAAATGATTCAAAATGTCAATTGGATCATGCCTCATGTTGAATAACCACTTTTTAAACCCTCACAGTGACCAAAATTGCCATTTTTACAGAGTTTTGCTTACTCAAAAGCTTCCATTTTGACCCGTTTCAGGCACAGAAATGACTTTAAACACACTTATTCTAGTTGACAAAGTCATAATTCACATCCAACGGTCATTTAGAGTCAAAAGATTAAATGTTGAAATTTCATCATTATAGACCATTTTGGGATCGTTCGACAGGTCCGGAGTCATCGTTTTTCATCCGAAAATTGATTTTTTGGACTGTACCAAAAATGATTCAAAATGTCAATTGGATCATGCCTCATGTTGAATAACCACTTTTTAAACCCTCACAGTGACCAAAATTGCCATTTTTACAGAGTTTTGCTTACTCAAAAGCTTCCATTTTGACCCGTTTCAGGCACAGAAATGACTTTAAACACACGTATTCTAGTTGACAAAGTCATAATTCACATCCAACAGTCATTTAGAGTCAAAAGATTAAATGTTGAAATTTCATCATTATAGACCATTTTGGGATCGTTCGACAGGTCCGGAGTCATCGTTTTTCATCCGAAAATTGATTTTTTGGACTGTACCAAAAATGATTCAAAATGTCAATTGGATCATGCCGAATGTTGAATAACCACTTTTTAAACCCTCACAGTGACCAAAATTGCCATTTTTACAGAGTTTTGCTTACTCAAAAGCTTCTATTTTGACCAGTTTCAGGCACAGAAATGACTTTAAACACACTTATTCTAGTTGACAAAGTCCTAATTCACATCCAACAGTCATTTAGAGTCAAAAGATTAAATGTTGAAATTTCATCCATATTGACCATTTTGGGATCGTTCGACAGGTCCGGAGTCATCGTTTTTCATCCGAAAATTGATTTTTTGGACTGTACCAAAAATGATTCAAAATGTCAATTGGATCGTGCCTCATGTTGAATAACCACTTTTTAAACCTTCACAGTGACCAAAATTGCCATTTTTACAGAGTTTTGCTTACTCAAAAGCTTCCATTTTGACCAGGTTCAGTCACAGAAATGACTTTAAACACACTTATTTTAGTTGACAAAGTCATAATTCACATCCAACAGTCATTTAGAGTCAAAAGATTAAATGTTGAAATTTCATCATTATAGACCATTTTGGGATCGTTCGACAGGTCCGGAGTCATCGTTTTTTCATCCGAAAATTGATTTTTTGGACTGTACCAAAAATGATTCAAAATGTCAATTGGATCATGCCTCATGTTAAATAACCACTTTTTAAACCCTCACAGTGACCAAAATTGCCATTTTTACAGAGTTTTGCTTACTCAAAAGCTTCAATTTTGACCCGTTTCAGGCACAGAAATGACTTTAAACACACTTATTTTAGTTGACAAAGTCCTAATTCACATCCAACAGTAATTTAGAGTCAAAAGATTAAATGTTAAAATTTCATCATTATAGACCATTTTGGGATCGTTCGACAGGTCCAGAGTCATCGTTTTTCATCTGAAAATTGATTTTTTGGACTGTACCAAAAATGATTCAAAATGTCAATTCGATCATGCCTCATGTTGAATAACCACTTTTTAAACCCTCACAGTGACCAAAATTGCCATTTTTACAGAGTTTTGCTTACTCAAAAGCTTCAATTTTGACCCGTTTCAGGCACAGAAATGACTTTAAACACACTTATTTTAGTTGACAAAGTCCTAATTCACATCCAACAGTAATTTAGAGTCAAAAGATTAAATGTTAAAATTTCATCATTATAGACCATTTTGGGATCATTCGGCAGGTCCGGAGTCATCGTTTTTCATCCGAAAATTGATTTTTTGGACTGTACCAAAAATGATTCAAAATATCAATTGGATGATGCCTCATGTTGAATAACCACTTTTTAAACCCTCACAGTGACCAAAATTGCCATTTTTACAGAGTTTTGCTTACTCAAAAGCTTCCATTTTGACCCGTTTCAGGCACAGAAATGACTTTAAACACACTTATTTTAGTTGACAAAATCATAATTCACATCCAACAGTAATTTAGAGTCAAAAGATTAAATGTTGAAATTTCATCATTATAGACCATTTTGGGATCGTTCGACAGGTCCGGAGTCATCGTTTTTCATCCGAAAATTGATTTTTTTAGACTGTACCAAAAATGATTCAAAATGTCAATTGGATCATGCCTCATGTTGAATACCCACTTTTTCCACCCTCACAGTGACCAAAATTGCCATTTTTACAGAGTTTTGCTTACTGAAACGCTTCAATTTTGACCCGTTTCAGGCACAGAAATGACTTTAAACACACTTATTTTAGTTGACAAAGTCCTAATTCACATCCAACAGTAATTTAGAGTCAAAAGATTAAATGTTGAAATTTCATCATTATAGACCATTTTGGGATCGTTCGACAGGTCCGGAGTCATCGTTTTTCATCCGAAAATTGATTTTTTGGACTGTACCAAAAATGATTCAAAATGTCAATTGGATCATGCCTCATGTTGAATAACCACTTTTTAAACCCTCACAGTGACCAAAATTGCCATTTTTACAGAGTTTTGCTTACTCAAAAGCTTCAATTTTGACCCGTTTCAGGCACAGAAATGACTTTAAACACACTTATTTTAGTTGACAAAGTCCTAATTCACATCCAACAGTAATTTAGAGTCAAAAGATTAAATGTTAAAATTTCATCATTATAGACCATTTTGGGATCGTTCGACAGGTCCAGAGTCATCGTTTTTCATCCGAAAATTGATTTTTTGGACTGTACCAAAAATGATTCAAAATGTCAATTGGATCATGCCTCATGTTGAATAACCACTTTTTAAACCCTCACAGTGACCAAAATTGCCATTTTTACAGAGTTTTGCTTACTCAAAAGCTTCAATTTTGACCCGTTTCAGGCACAGAAATGACTTTAAACACACTTATTTTAGTTGACAAAGTCCTAATTCACATCCAACAGTAATTTAGAGTCAAAAGATTAAATGTTAAAATTTCATCATTATAGACCATTTTGGGATCGTTCGACAGGTCCAGAGTCATCGTTTTTCATCCGAAAATTGATTTTTTGGACTGTACCAAAAATGATTCAAAATGTCAATTGGATCATGCCTCATGTTGAATAACCACTTTTTAAACCCTCACAGTGACCAAAATTGCCATTTTTACAGAGTTTTGCTTACTCAAAAGCTTCAATTTTGACCCGTTTCAGGCACAGAAATGACTTTAAACACACTTATTTTAGTTGACAAAGTCCTAATTCACATCCAACAGTAATTTAGAGTCAAAAGATTAAATGTTAAAATTTCATCATTATAGACCATTTTGGGATCATTCGGCAGGTCCGGAGTCATCGTTTTTCATCCGAAAATTGATTTTTTGGACTGTACCAAAAATGATTCAAAATGTCAATTCGATCATGCCTCATGTTGAATAACCACTTTTTAAACGCTCACAGTGACCAAAATTGCCATTTTTACAGAGTTTTGCTTACTCAAAAGGTTCCATTTTGACCCGTTTCAGGCACAGAAATGACTTTAAACACACTTATTCTAGTTGACAAAGTCATAATTCACATCCAACAGTCATTTAGAGTCAAAAGACTAAATGTTAAAATTTCATCATTATAGACCATTTTGGGATCGTTCGACAGGTCCGGAGTCATCGTTTTTCATCCGAAAATTGATTTTTTGGACTGTACCAAAAATGATTCAAAATGTCAATTGGATCATGCCTCATGTTGAATAACCACTTTTTAAACCCTCACAGTGACCAAAATTGCCATTTTTACAGAGTTTTGCTTACTCAAAAGCTTCTTTTTTGACCCGTTTCAGGCACAGAAATGACTTTAAACACACTTATTTTAGTTGACAAAGTCATAATTCACATCCAACAGTCATTTAGAGTCAAAAGATTAAATGTTAAAATTTCATCATTATAGACCATTTTGGGATCGTTCGACAGGTCCGGAGTCATCGTTTTTCATCCGAAAATTGATTTTTTGGACTGTACCACAAATGATTCAAAATGTCAATTGGATCATGCCTCATGTTGAATAACCACTTTTTAAACCCTCACAGTGACCAAAATTGCCATTTTTACAGAATTTTGCTTATTTAAAAGCTTCCATTTTGACCCGTTTCAGGCACAGAAATGACTTTAAACACACTTATTTTAGTTGACAAAGTCATAATTCACATCCAACAGTCATTTAGAGTCAAACGATTAAATGTTGAAATTTCATCATTATAGACCATTTTGGGATCGTTCGACAGGTCCGGAGTCATCGTTTTTCATCCGAAAATTGATTTTTTGGACTGTACCAAAAATGATTCAAAATGTCAATTGGATCATGCCTCATGTTGAATAACCACTTTTTAAACCCTCACAGTGACCAAAATTGCCATTTTTACAGAGTTTTGCTTACTCAAAAGCTTCCATTTTGACCCGTTTCAGGCACAGAAATGACTTTAAACACACTTATTCTAGTTGACAAAATCATAATTCACATCCAACAGTAATTTAGAGTCAAAAGATTAAATGTTGAAATTTCATCATTATAGACCATTTTGGGATCGTTCGACAGGTCCGGAGTCATCGTTTTTCATCCGAAAATTGATTTTTTAGACTGTACCAAAAATGATTCAAAATGTCAATTGGATCATGCCTCATGTTGAATAACCACTTTTTAAACCCTCACAGTGACCAAAATTGCCATTTTTACAGAGTTTTGCTTACTCAAAAGCTTCCATTTTGACCCGTTTCAGGCACAGAAATGACTTTAAACACACGTATTCTAGTTGACAAAGTCATAATTCACATCCAACAGTCATTTAGAGTCAAAAGATTAAATGTTGAAATTTCATCATTATAGACCATTTTGGGATCGTTCGACAGGTCCGGAGTCATCGTTTTTCATCCGAAAATTGATTTTTTGGACTGTACCAAAAATGATTCAAAATGTCAATTGGATCATGCCTCATGTTGAATAACCACTTTTTAAACCCTCACAGTGACCAAAATTGCAATTTTTACAGAGTTTTGCTTACTCAAAAGCTTCTATTTTGACCAGTTTCAGGCACAGAAATGACTTTAAACACACTTATTCTAGTTGACAAAGTCATAATTCACATCCAACAGTCATTTAGAGTCAAAAGATTAAATGTTGAAATTTCATCCATATTGACCATTTTGGGATCGTTCGACAGGTCCGGAGTCATCGTTTTTCATCCGAAAATTGATTTTTTGGACTGTACCAAAAATGATTCAAAATGTCAATTGGATCGTGCCTCATGTTGAATAACCACTTTTTAAACCTTCACAGTGACCAAAATTGCCATTTTTACAGAGTTTTGCTTACTCAAAAGCTTCCATTTTGACCAGGTTCAGTCACAGAAATGACTTTAAACACACTTATTTTAGTTGACAAAGTCATAATTCACATCCAACAGTCATTTAGAGTCAAAAGATTAAATGTTGAAATTTCATCATTATAGACCATTTTGGGATCGTTCGACAGGTCCGGAGTCATCGTTTTTCATCCGAAAATTGATTTTTTGGACTGTACCAAAAATGATTCAAAATGTCAATTGGATCATGCCTCATGTTGAATAACCACTTTTCAAACCCTCACAGTGACCAAAATTGCCATTTTTACAGAGTTTTGCTTACTCAAAAGCTTCAATTTTGACCCGTTTCAGGCACAGAAATGACTTTAAACACACTTATTCTAGTTGACAAAGTCATAATTCACATCCAACAGTAATTTAGAGTCAAAAGATTAAATGTTAAAATTTCATCATTATAGACCATTTTGGGATCATTCGGCAGGTCCGGAGTCATCGTTTTTCATCCGAAAATTGATTTTTTGGACTGTACCAAAAATGATTCAAAATGTCAATTCGATCATGCCTCATGTTGAATAACCACTTTTTAAACGCTCACAGTGACCAAAATTGCCATTTTTACAGAGTTTTGCTTACTCAAAAGGTTCCATTTTGACCCGTTTCAGGCACAGAAATGACTTTAAACACACTTATTCTAGTTGACAAAGTCATAATTCACATCCAACAGTCATTTAGAGTCAAAAGACTAAATGTTAAAATTTCATCATTATAGACCATTTTGGGATCGTTCGACAGGTCCGGAGTCATCGTTTTTCATCCGAAAATTGATTTTTTGGACTGTACCAAAAATGATTCAAAATGTCAATTGGATCATGCCTCATGTTGAATAACCACTTTTTAAACCCTCACAGTGACCAAAATTGCCATTTTTACAGAGTTTTGCTTACTCAAAAGCTTCTTTTTTGACCCGTTTCAGGCACAGAAATGACTTTAAACACACTTATTTTAGTTGACAAAGTCATAATTCACATCCAACAGTCATTTAGAGTCAAAAGATTAAATGTTAAAATTTCATCATTATAGACCATTTTGTGATCGTTCGACAGGTCCGGAGTCATCGTTTTTCATCCGAAAATTGATTTTTTGGACTGTACCACAAATGATTCAAAATGTCAATTGGATCATGCCTCATGTTGAATAACCACTTTTTAAACCCTCACAGTGACCAAAATTGCCATTTTTACAGAATTTTGCTTATTTAAAAGCTTCCATTTTGACCCGTTTCAGGCACAGAAATGACTTTAAACACACTTATTATAGTTGACAAAGTCATAATTCACATCCAACAGTAATTTAGAGTCAAAAGACTAAATGTTAAAATTTCATCATTATAGACCATTTTGGGATCGTTCGACAGGTCCGGAGTCATCATTTTTCATCCGAAAATTGATTTTTTGGACTGTACCAAAAATGATTCAAAATGTCAATTGGATCATGCCTCATGTTGAATAACCACTTTTTAAACCCTCACAGTGACCAAAATTGCCATTTTTACAGAGTTTTGCTTACTCAAAAGCTTCCATTTTGACCCGTTTCAGGCACAGAAATGACTTTAAACACACTTATTCTAGTTGACAAAATCATAATTCACATCCAACAGTAATTTAGAGTCAAAAGATTAAATGTTGAAATTTCATCATTATAGACCATTTTGGGATCGTTCGACAGGTCCGGAGTCATCGTTTTTCATCCGAAAATTGATTTTTTGGACTGTACCAAAAATGATTCAAAATGTCAATTGGATGATGCCTCATGTTGAATAACCACTTTTTAAACCCTCACAGTGACCAAAATTGCCATTTTTACAGAGTTTTGATTACTCAAAAGCTTCCATTTTGACCCGTTTCAGGCACAGAAATGACTTTAAACACACTTATTCTAGTTGACAAAGTCATAATTCACATCCAACAGTCATTTAAAGTCAAAAGACAAAATGTTAAAATTTCATCATTATAGACCATTTTGGGATCGTTCGACAGATCCGGAGTCATCGTTTTTCATCCGAAAATTGATTTTTTGGACTGTACCAAAAATGATTCAAAATGTCAATTGGATGATGCCTCATGTTGAATACCCACTTTTTCAACCCTCACAGTGACCAAAATTGCCATTTTTACAGAGTTTTGCTTACTCAAAAGCTTCAATTTTGACCCGTTTCAGGCACAGAAATGACTTTAAACACACTTATTTTAGTTGACAAAGTCCTAATTCACATCCAACAGTAATTTAGAGTCAAAAGATTAAATGTTAAAATTTCATCATTATAGACCATTTTGGGATCGTTCGACAGGTCCGGAGTCATCGTTTTTCATCCGAAAATTGATTTTTTGGACTGTACCACAAATGATTCAAAATGTCAATTGGATCATGCCTCATGTTGAATAACCACTTTTTAAACCCTCACAGTGACCAAAATTGCCATTTTTACAGAGTTTTGCTTACTCAAAAGCTTCCATTTTGACCCGTTTCAGGCACAGAAATGACTTTAAACACACTTATTCTAGTTGACAAAGTCATAATTCACATCCAACAGTCATTTAGAGTCAAAAGATTAAATGTTGAAATTTCATCATTATAGACCATTTTGGGATCGTTCGACAGGTCCGGAGTCATCATTTTTCATCCGAAAATTGATTTTTTGGACTGTACCAAAAATGATTCAAAATGTCAATTGGATCATGCCTCATGTTGAATAACCACTTTTTAAACCCTCACAGTGACCAAAATTGCCATTTTTACAGAGTTTTGCTTACTCAAAAGCTTCCATTTTGACCCGTTTCAGGCACAGAAATGACTTTAAACACACTTATTTTAGTTGACAAAGTCATAATTCACATCCAACAGTCATTTAGAGTCAAAAGATTAAATGTTAAAATTTCATCATTATAGACCATTTTGGGATCGTTCGACAGGTCCGGAGTCATCGTTTTTCATCCGAAAATTGATTTTTTGGACTGTACCAAAAATGATTCAAAATGTCAATTGGATCATGCCTCATGTTGAATAACCACTTTTTAAACCCTCACAGTGACCAAAATTGCCATTTTTACAGAGTTTTGCTTACTCAAAAGCTTCCATTTTGACCCGTTTCAGGCACAGAAATGACTTTAAACACACTTATTCTAGTTGACAAAGTCATAATTCACATCCAACGGTCATTTAGAGTCAAAAGATTAAATGTTGAAATTTCATCATTATAGACCATTTTGGGATCGTTCGACAGGTCCGGAGTCATCGTTTTTCATCCGAAAATTGATTTTTTGGACTGTACCAAAAATGATTCAAAATGTCAATTGGATCATGCCTCATGTTGAATAACCACTTTTTAAACCCTCACAGTGACCAAAATTGCCATTTTTACAGAGTTTTGCTTACTCAAAAGCTTCCATTTTGACCCGTTTCAGGCACAGAAATGACTTTAAACACACGTATTCTAGTTGACAAAGTCATAATTCACATCCAACAGTCATTTAGAGTCAAAAGATTAAATGTTGAAATTTCATCATTATAGACCATTTTGGGATCGTTCGACAGGTCCGGAGTCATCGTTTTTCATCCGAAAATTGATTTTTTGGACTGTACCAAAAATGATTCAAAATGTCAATTGGATCATGCCGAATGTTGAATAACCACTTTTTAAACCCTCACAGTGACCAAAATTGCCATTTTTACAGAGTTTTGCTTACTCAAAAGCTTCTATTTTGACCAGTTTCAGGCACAGAAATGACTTTAAACACACTTATTCTAGTTGACAAAGTCCTAATTCACATCCAACAGTCATTTAGAGTCAAAAGATTAAATGTTGAAATTTCATCCATATTGACCATTTTGGGATCGTTCGACAGGTCCGGAGTCATCGTTTTTCATCCGAAAATTGATTTTTTGGACTGTACCAAAAATGATTCAAAATGTCAATTGGATCGTGCCTCATGTTGAATAACCACTTTTTAAACCTTCACAGTGACCAAAATTGCCATTTTTACAGAGTTTTGCTTACTCAAAAGCTTCCATTTTGACCAGGTTCAGTCACAGAAATGACTTTAAACACACTTATTTTAGTTGACAAAGTCATAATTCACATCCAACAGTCATTTAGAGTCAAAAGATTAAATGTTGAAATTTCATCATTATAGACCATTTTGGGATCGTTCGACAGGTCCGGAGTCATCGTTTTTTCATCCGAAAATTGATTTTTTGGACTGTACCAAAAATGATTCAAAATGTCAATTGGATCATGCCTCATGTTGAATAACCACTTTTTAAACCCTCACAGTGACCAAAATTGCCATTTTTACAGAGTTTTGCTTACTCAAAAGCTTCAATTTTGACCCGTTTCAGGCACAGAAATGACTTTAAACACACTTATTTTAGTTGACAAAGTCCTAATTCACATCCAACAGTAATTTAGAGTCAAAAGATTAAATGTTAAAATTTCATCATTATAGACCATTTTGGGATCGTTCGACAGGTCCAGAGTCATCGTTTTTCATCTGAAAATTGATTTTTTGGACTGTACCAAAAATGATTCAAAATGTCAATTCGATCATGCCTCATGTTGAATAACCACTTTTTAAACCCTCACAGTGACCAAAATTGCCATTTTTACAGAGTTTTGCTTACTCAAAAGCTTCAATTTTGACCCGTTTCAGGCACAGAAATGACTTTAAACACACTTATTTTAGTTGACAAAGTCCTAATTCACATCCAACAGTAATTTAGAGTCAAAAGATTAAATGTTAAAATTTCATCATTATAGACCATTTTGGGATCATTCGGCAGGTCCGGAGTCATCGTTTTTCATCCGAAAATTGATTTTTTGGACTGTACCAAAAATGATTCAAAATATCAATTGGATGATGCCTCATGTTGAATAACCACTTTTTAAACCCTCACAGTGACCAAAATTGCCATTTTTACAGAGTTTTGCTTACTCAAAAGCTTCCATTTTGACCCGTTTCAGGCACAGAAATGACTTTAAACACACTTATTTTAGTTGACAAAATCATAATTCACATCCAACAGTAATTTAGAGTCAAAAGATTAAATGTTGAAATTTCATCATTATAGACCATTTTGGGATCGTTCGACAGGTCCGGAGTCATCGTTTTTCATCCGAAAATTGATTTTTTTAGACTGTACCAAAAATGATTCAAAATGTCAATTGGATCATGCCTCATGTTGAATACCCACTTTTTCCACCCTCACAGTGACCAAAATTGCCATTTTTACAGAGTTTTGCTTACTGAAACGCTTCAATTTTGACCCGTTTCAGGCACAGAAATGACTTTAAACACACTTATTTTAGTTGACAAAGTCCTAATTCACATCCAACAGTAATTTAGAGTCAAAAGATTAAATGTTGAAATTTCATCATTATAGACCATTTTGGGATCGTTCGACAGGTCCGGAGTCATCGTTTTTCATCCGAAAATTGATTTTTTGGACTGTACCAAAAATGATTCAAAATGTCAATTGGATCATGCCTCATGTTGAATAACCACTTTTTAAACCCTCACAGTGACCAAAATTGCCATTTTTACAGAGTTTTGCTTACTCAAAAGCTTCAATTTTGACCCGTTTCAGGCACAGAAATGACTTTAAACACACTTATTTTAGTTGACAAAGTCCTAATTCACATCCAACAGTAATTTAGAGTCAAAAGATTAAATGTTAAAATTTCATCATTATAGACCATTTTGGGATCGTTCGACAGGTCCAGAGTCATCGTTTTTCATCCGAAAATTGATTTTTTGGACTGTACCAAAAATGATTCAAAATGTCAATTGGATCATGCCTCATGTTGAATAACCACTTTTTAAACCCTCACAGTGACCAAAATTGCCATTTTTACAGAGTTTTGCTTACTCAAAAGCTTCAATTTTGACCCGTTTCAGGCACAGAAATGACTTTAAACACACTTATTTTAGTTGACAAAGTCCTAATTCACATCCAACAGTAATTTAGAGTCAAAAGATTAAATGTTAAAATTTCATCATTATAGACCATTTTGGGATCGTTCGACAGGTCCAGAGTCATCGTTTTTCATCCGAAAATTGATTTTTTGGACTGTACCAAAAATGATTCAAAATGTCAATTGGATCATGCCTCATGTTGAATAACCACTTTTTAAACCCTCACAGTGACCAAAATTGCCATTTTTACAGAGTTTTGCTTACTCAAAAGCTTCAATTTTGACCCGTTTCAGGCACAGAAATGACTTTAAACACACTTATTTTAGTTGACAAAGTCCTAATTCACATCCAACAGTAATTTAGAGTCAAAAGATTAAATGTTAAAATTTCATCATTATAGACCATTTTGGGATCATTCGGCAGGTCCGGAGTCATCGTTTTTCATCCGAAAATTGATTTTTTGGACTGTACCAAAAATGATTCAAAATGTCAATTCGATCATGCCTCATGTTGAATAACCACTTTTTAAACGCTCACAGTGACCAAAATTGCCATTTTTACAGAGTTTTGCTTACTCAAAAGGTTCCATTTTGACCCGTTTCAGGCACAGAAATGACTTTAAACACACTTATTCTAGTTGACAAAGTCATAATTCACATCCAACAGTCATTTAGAGTCAAAAGACTAAATGTTAAAATTTCATCATTATAGACCATTTTGGGATCGTTCGACAGGTCCGGAGTCATCGTTTTTCATCCGAAAATTGATTTTTTGGACTGTACCAAAAATGATTCAAAATGTCAATTGGATCATGCCTCATGTTGAATAACCACTTTTTAAACCCTCACAGTGACCAAAATTGCCATTTTTACAGAGTTTTGCTTACTCAAAAGCTTCTTTTTTGACCCGTTTCAGGCACAGAAATGACTTTAAACACACTTATTTTAGTTGACAAAGTCATAATTCACATCCAACAGTCATTTAGAGTCAAAAGATTAAATGTTAAAATTTCATCATTATAGACCATTTTGGGATCGTTCGACAGGTCCGGAGTCATCGTTTTTCATCCGAAAATTGATTTTTTGGACTGTACCACAAATGATTCAAAATGTCAATTGGATCATGCCTCATGTTGAATAACCACTTTTTAAACCCTCACAGTGACCAAAATTGCCATTTTTACAGAATTTTGCTTATTTAAAAGCTTCCATTTTGACCCGTTTCAGGCACAGAAATGACTTTAAACACACTTATTTTAGTTGACAAAGTCATAATTCACATCCAACAGTCATTTAGAGTCAAACGATTAAATGTTGAAATTTCATCATTATAGACCATTTTGGGATCGTTCGACAGGTCCGGAGTCATCGTTTTTCATCCGAAAATTGATTTTTTGGACTGTACCAAAAATGATTCAAAATGTCAATTGGATCATGCCTCATGTTGAATAACCACTTTTTAAACCCTCACAGTGACCAAAATTGCCATTTTTACAGAGTTTTGCTTACTCAAAAGCTTCCATTTTGACCCGTTTCAGGCACAGAAATGACTTTAAACACACTTATTCTAGTTGACAAAATCATAATTCACATCCAACAGTAATTTAGAGTCAAAAGATTAAATGTTGAAATTTCATCATTATAGACCATTTTGGGATCGTTCGACAGGTCCGGAGTCATCGTTTTTCATCCGAAAATTGATTTTTTAGACTGTACCAAAAATGATTCAAAATGTCAATTGGATCATGCCTCATGTTGAATAACCACTTTTTAAACCCTCACAGTGACCAAAATTGCCATTTTTACAGAGTTTTGCTTACTCAAAAGCTTCCATTTTGACCCGTTTCAGGCACAGAAATGACTTTAAACACACGTATTCTAGTTGACAAAGTCATAATTCACATCCAACAGTCATTTAGAGTCAAAAGATTAAATGTTGAAATTTCATCATTATAGACCATTTTGGGATCGTTCGACAGGTCCGGAGTCATCGTTTTTCATCCGAAAATTGATTTTTTGGACTGTACCAAAAATGATTCAAAATGTCAATTGGATCATGCCTCATGTTGAATAACCACTTTTTAAACCCTCACAGTGACCAAAATTGCAATTTTTACAGAGTTTTGCTTACTCAAAAGCTTCTATTTTGACCAGTTTCAGGCACAGAAATGACTTTAAACACACTTATTCTAGTTGACAAAGTCATAATTCACATCCAACAGTCATTTAGAGTCAAAAGATTAAATGTTGAAATTTCATCCATATTGACCATTTTGGGATCGTTCGACAGGTCCGGAGTCATCGTTTTTCATCCGAAAATTGATTTTTTGGACTGTACCAAAAATGATTCAAAATGTCAATTGGATCGTGCCTCATGTTGAATAACCACTTTTTAAACCTTCACAGTGACCAAAATTGCCATTTTTACAGAGTTTTGCTTACTCAAAAGCTTCCATTTTGACCAGGTTCAGTCACAGAAATGACTTTAAACACACTTATTTTAGTTGACAAAGTCATAATTCACATCCAACAGTCATTTAGAGTCAAAAGATTAAATGTTGAAATTTCATCATTATAGACCATTTTGGGATCGTTCGACAGGTCCGGAGTCATCGTTTTTCATCCGAAAATTGATTTTTTGGACTGTACCAAAAATGATTCAAAATGTCAATTGGATCATGCCTCATGTTGAATAACCACTTTTCAAACCCTCACAGTGACCAAAATTGCCATTTTTACAGAGTTTTGCTTACTCAAAAGCTTCAATTTTGACCCGTTTCAGGCACAGAAATGACTTTAAACACACTTATTTTAGTTGACAAAGTCCTAATTCACATCCAACAGTAATTTAGAGTCAAAAGATTAAATGTTAAAATTTCATCATTATAGACCATTTTGGGATCGTTCGACAGGTCCAGAGTCATCGTTTTTCATCCGAAAATTGATTTTTTGGACTGTACCAAAAATGATACAAAATGTCAATTGGATCATGCCTCATGTTGAATAACCACTTTTTAAACCCTCACAGTGACCAAAATTGCCATTTTTACAGAGTTTTGCTTACTCAAAAGCTTCTTTTTTGACCCGTTTCAGGCACAGAAATGACTTTAAACACACTTATTCTAGTTGACAAAGTCATAATTCACATCCAACAGTCATTTAGAGTCAAAAGATTAAATGTTGAAATTTCATCCATATTGACCATTTTGGGATCGTTCGACAGGTCCGGAGTCATCGTTTTTCATCCGAAAATTGATTTTTTGGACTGTACCAAAAATGATTCAAAATATCAATTGGATGATGCCTCATGTTGAATAACCACTTTTTAAACCCTCACAGTGACCAAAATTGCCATTTTTACAGAGTTTTGCTTACTCAAAAGCTTCCATTTTGACCCGTTTCAGGCACAGAAATGACTTTAAACACACTTATTTTAGTTGACAAAATCATAATTCACATCCAACAGTAATTTAGAGTCAAAAGATTAAATGTTGAAATTTCATCATTATAGACCATTTTGGGATCGTTCGACAGGTCCGGAGTCATCGTTTTTCATCCGAAAATTGATTTTTTTAGACTGTACCAAAAATGATTCAAAATGTCAATTGGATCATGCCTCATGTTGAATACCCACTTTTTCCACCCTCACAGTGACCAAAATTGCCATTTTTACAGAGTTTTGCTTACTCAAACGCTTCAATTTTGACCCGTTTCAGGCACAGAAATGACTTTAAACACACTTATTTTAGTTGACAAAGTCCTAATTCACATCCAACAGTAATTTAGAGTCAAAAGATTAAATGTTAAAATTTCATCATTATAGACCATTTTGGGATCGTTCGACAGGTCCGGAGTCATCATTTTTCATCCGAAAATTGATTTTTTGGACTGTACCAAAAATGATTCAAAATGTCAATTGGATCATGCCTCATGTTGAATAACCACGTTTTAAACCCTCACAGTGACCACAATTGCCATTTTTACAAAGTTTTGCTTACTCAAAAGCTTCCATTTTGACCCGTTTCAGGCACAGAAATGACTTTAAACACACTTATTTTAGTTGACAAAGTCATAATTCACATCCAACAGTCATTTAGAGTCAAAAGATTAAATGTTAAAATTTCATCATTATAGACCATTTTGGGATCGTTCGACAGGTCCGGAGTCATCGTTTTTCATCCGAAAATTGATTTTTTGGACTGTACCACAAATGATTCAAAATGTCAATTGGATCATGCCTCATGTTGAATAACCACTTTTTAAACCCTCACAGTGACCAAAATTGCCATTTTTACAGAATTTTGCTTATTTAAAAGCTTCCATTTTGACCCGTTTCAGGCACAGAAATGACTTTAAACACACTTATTTTAGTTGACAAAGTCATAATTCACATCCAACAGTCATTTAGAGTCAAACGATTAAATGTTGAAATTTCATCATTATAGACCATTTTGGGATCGTTCGACAGGTCCGGAGTCATCGTTTTTCATCCGAAAACGAAAATTGATTTTTTGGACTGTACCAAAAATGATTCAAAATGTCAATTGGATCATGCCTCATGTTGAATAACCACTTTTAAACCCTCACAGTGACCAAAATTGCCATTTTTACAGAGTTTTGCTTACTCAAAAGCTTCATTTTTGACCCGTTTCAGGCACAGAATGACTTAAACACACTTATTTTAGTTGACAAAGTCCTAATTCACATCCAACAGTAATTTAGAGTCAAAAGATTAAATGTTAAAATTTCATCATTATAGACCATTTTGGGATCGTTCGACAGGTCCAGAGTCATCGTTTTTCATCCGAAAATTGATTTTTTGGACTGTACCAAAAATGATTCAAAATGTCCAATTGGATCATGCCTCATGTTGAATAACCACTTTTTAACCCTCACAGTGACCAAATTGCCATTTTTACAGAGTTTTGCTTACTCAAAAGCTTCAATTTTTGACCCGTTTCAGGCACAGAAATGACTTTAAACACACTTATTTTAGTTGACAAAGTCCTAATTCACATCCAACAGTAATTTAGAGTCAAAAGATTAAATGTTAAAATTTCATCATTATAGACCATTTTGGGATCATTCGGCAGGTCCGAGTCATCGTTTTTCATCCGAAAATTGATTTTTTGGACTGTACCAAAAATGATTCAAAATGTCAATTCGATCATGCCTCATGTTGAATAACCACTTTTTTAAACGCTCACAGTGACCAAAATTGCCATTTTTACAGAGTTTTGCTTACTCAAAAGGTTCCATTTTGACCCGTTTCAGGCACAGAAATGACTTTAAACACACTTATTCTAGTTGACAAAGTCATAATTCACATCCAACAGTCATTTAGAGTCAAAAGACTAAATGTTAAAATTTCATCATTATAGACCATTTTGGGATCGTTCGACAGGTCCGGAGTCATCGTTTTTCATCGAAATTGATTTTTTGGACTGTACCAAAAATGATTCAAAATGTCAATTGGATCATGCCTCATGTTGAATAACCACTTTTTAAACCCTCACAGTGACCAAAATTGCCATTTTACAGAGTTTTGCTTACTCAAAAGCTTCTTTTTGACCCGTTTCAGGCACAGAAATGACTTTAAACACACTTATTTTAGTTGACAAAGTCATAATTCACATCCAACAGTCATTTAGAGTCAAAAGATTAAATGTTAAAATTTCATCATTATAGACCATTTTGGGATCGTTCGACAGGTCCGGAGTCATCGTTTTTCATCCGAAAATTGATTTTTTGGACTGTACCACAATGATTCAAAATGTCAATTGGATCATGCCTCATGTTGAATAACCACTTTTTAAACCCTCACAGTGACCAAAATTGCCATTTTTACAGAATTTTGCTTATTTAAAAGCTTCCATTTTGACCCGTTTCAGGCACAGAAATGACTTTAAACACACTTATTTTAGTTGACAAAGTCATAATTCACATCCAACAGTCATTTAGAGTCAAACGATTAAATGTTGAAATTTCATCATTATAGACCATTTTGGGATCGTTCGACAGGTCCGGAGTCATCGTTTTTCATCCGAAAATTGATTTTTTGGACTGTACCAAAATGATTCAAAATGTCAATTGGATCATGCCTCATGTTGAATAACCACTTTTTAAACCCTCACAGTGACCAAAATTGCCATTTTTACAGAGTTTTGCTTACTCAAAAGCTTCCATTTTGACCCGTTTCAGGCACAGAAATGACTTTAAACACACTTATTCTAGTTGACAAAATCATAATTCACATCCAACAGTAATTTAGAGTCAAAAGATTAAATGTTGAAATTTCATCATTATAGACCATTTTGGGATCGTTCGACAGGTCCGGAGTCATCGTTTTTCATCCGAAAATTGATTTTTTAGACTGTACCAAAAATGATTCAAAATGTCAATTGGATCATGCCTCATGTTGAATAACCACTTTTTTAAACCCTCACAGTGACCAAATTGCCATTTTTACAGAGTTTTGCTTACTCAAAAGCTTCCATTTTGACCCGTTTCAGGCACAGAAATGACTTTAAACACACGTATTCTAGTTGACAAAGTCATAATTCACATCCAACAGTCATTTAGAGTCAAAAGATTAAATGTTGAAAATTTCATCATTATAGACCATTTTGGGATCGTTCGACAGGTCCGGAGTCATCGTTTTTCATCCAAAAATTGATTTTTTGGACTGTACCAAAAATGATTCAAAATGTCAATTGGATCATGCCTCATGTTGAATAACCACTTTTTAAAACCCTCACAGTGACCAAAATTGCAATTTTTACAGAGTTTTGCTTACTCAAAAGCTTCTATTTTGACCAGTTTCAGGCACAGAAATGACTTTAAACACACTTATTCTAGTTGACAAAGTCATAATTCACATCCAACAGTCATTTAGAGTCAAAAGATAAATGTTGAAATTTCATCCATATTGACCATTTTGGGATCGTTCGACAGGTCCGGAGTCATCGTTTTTCATCCAAAAATTGATTTTTTGGACTGTACCAAAAATGATTCAAATGTCAATTGGATCGTGCCTCATGTTGAATAACCACTTTTTAAACCTTCACAGTGACCAAAATTGCCATTTTTACAGAGTTTTGCTTACTCAAAAGCTTCCATTTTGACCAGGTTCAGTCACAGAAATGACTTTAAACACACTTATTTAGTTGACAAAGTCATAATTCACATCCAACAGTCATTTAGAGTCAAAAGATTAAATGTTGAAATTTCATCATTATAGACCATTTTGGGATCGTTCGACAGGTCCGGAGTCATCGTTTTTCATCCGAAAATTGATTTTTTGGACTGTACCAAAAATGATTCAAAATGTCAATTGGATCATGCCTCATGTTGAATAACACTTTTCAAACCCTCACAGTGACCAAAATTGCCATTTTTACAGAGTTTTTGCTTACTCAAAAGCTTCAATTTTGACCCGTTTCAGGCACAGAAATGACTTTAAACACACTTATTTTAGTTGACAAAGTCCTAATTCACATCCAACAGTAATTTAGAGTCAAAAGATTAAATGTTAAAATTTCATCATTATAGACCATTTTGGGATCGTTCGACAGGTCCAGAGTCATCGTTTTTCATCCGAAAATTGATTTTTTGGACTGTACCAAAATGATACAAAATGTCAATTGGATCATGCCTCATGTTGAATAACCACTTTTTAAACCCTCACAGTGACCAAAATTGCCATTTTTACAGAGTTTTGCTTACTCAAAAGCTTCTTTTTTGACCCGTTTCAGGCACAGAAATGACTTTAAACACACTTATTCTAGTTGACAAAGTCATAATTCACATCCAACAGTCATTTAGAGTCAAAGATAAATGTTGAAATTTCATCCATATTGACCATTTTGGGATCGTTCGACAGGTCCGGAGTCATCATTTTTCATCCGAAAATTGATTTTTTGGACTATACCAAAAATGATTCAAAATGTCAATTGGATCATGCCTCATGTTGAATAACCACGTTTTAACCCTCACAGTGACCACAATTGCCATTTTTACAAGTTTTGCTTACTCAAAAGCTTCCATTTTGACCCGTTTCAGGCACAGAAATGACTTTAAACACACTTATTTTAGTTGACAAAGTCATAATTCACATCCAACAGTCATTTAGAGTCAAAAGATTAAATGTTAAAATTTCATCATTATAGACCATTTTGGGATCGTTCGACAGGTCCGGAGTCATCGTTTTCATCCGAAAATTGATTTTTTGGACTGTACCACAAATGATTCAAAATGTCAATTGGATCATGCCTCATGTTGAATAACCACTTTTTAAACCCTCACAGTGACCAAAATTGCCATTTTTACAGAATTTTGCTTATTTAAAAGCTTCCATTTTGACCCGTTTCAGGCACAGAAATGACTTTAAACACACTTATTTTAGTTGACAAAGTCATAATTCACATCCAACAGTCATTTAGAGTCAAACGATTAAATGTTGAAATTTCATCATTATAGACCATTTTGGGATCGTTCGACAGGTCCGGAGTCATCGTTTTTCATCCGAAAATTGATTTTTTGGACTGTACCAAAAATGATTCAAAATGTCAATTGGATCATGCCTCATGTTGAATAACCACTTTTTAAACCCTCACAGTGACCAAAATTGCCATTTTTACAGAGTTTTGCTTACTCAAAAGCTTCCATTTTGACCCGTTTCAGGCACAGAAATGACTTTAAACACACTTATTCTAGTTGACAAAATCATAATTCACATCCAACAGTAATTTAGAGTCAAAAGATTAATGTTGAAATTTCATCATTATAGACCATTTTGGGATCGTTCGACAGGTCCGGAGTCATCGTTTTTCATCCGAAAATTGATTTTTTAGACTGTACCAAAAATGATTCAAAATGTCAATTGGATCATGCCTCATGTTGAATAACCACTTTTTAAACCCTCACAGTGACCAAAATTGCCATTTTTACAGAGTTTTGCTTACTCAAAAGCTTCCATTTGGACCCGTTTCAGGCACAGAAATGACTTTAAACACACGTATCTAGTTGACAAAGTCATAATTCACATCCAACAGTCATTTAGAGTCAAAAGATTAAATGTTGAAATTTCATCATTATAGACCATTTTGGGATCGTTCGACAGGTCCGGAGTCATCGTTTTTCATCCCAAAATTGATTTTTTGGACTGTACCAAAATTGATTCAAAATGTCAATTGGATCATGCCTCATGTTGAATAACCACTTTTTAAACCCTCACAGTGACCAAAATTGCAATTTTTACAGAGTTTTGCTTGCTCAAAAGCTTCTATTTTGACCAGTTTCAGGCACAGAAATGACTTTAAACACACTTATTCTAGTTGACAAAGTCATAATTCACATCCAACAGTCATTTAGAGTCAAAAGATTAAATGTTGAAATTTCATCCATATTGACCATTTTGGGATCGTTCGACAGGTCCGGAGTCATCGTTTTTCATCCGAAAATTGATTTTTTGGACTGTACCAAAAATGATTCAAAATGTCAATTGGATCGTGCCTCATGTTGAATAACCACTTTTCAAACCCTCACAGTGACCAAAATTGCCATTTTTACAGAGTTTTGCTTACTCAAAAGCTTCAATTTTGACCCGTTTCAGGCACAGAAATGACTTTAAACACACTTATTTTAGTTGACAAAGTCCTAATTCACATCCAACAGTAATTTAGAGTCAAAAGATTAAATGTTAAAATTTCATCATTATAGACCATTTTGGGATCGTTCGACAGGTCCAGAGTCATCGTTTTTCATCCGAAAATTGATTTTTTGGACTGTACCAAAAATGATACAAAATGTCAATTGGATCATGCCTCATGTTGAATAACCACTTTTTAAACCCTCACAGTGACCAAAATTGCCATTTTTACAGAGTTTTGCTTACTCAAAAGCTTCTTTTTTGACCCGTTTCAGGCACAGAAATGACTTTAAACACACTTATTCTAGTTGACAAAGTCATAATTCACATCCAACAGTCATTTAGAGTCAAAAGATTAAATGTTGAAATTTCATCCATATTGACCATTTTGGGATCGTTCGACAGGTCCGGAGTCATCGTTTTTCATCCGAAAATTGATTTTTTTAGACTGTACCAAAAATGATTCAAAATGTCAATTGGATCATGCCTCATGTTGAATACCCACTTTTTCCACCCTCCCAGTGACCAAAATTGCCATTTTTACAGAGTTTTGCTTACTCAAAAGCTTCAATTTTGACCCGTTTCAGGCACAGAAATGACTTTAAACACACTTATTTTAGTTGACAAAGTCCTAATTCACATCCAACAGTCATTTAGAGTCAAAAGATTAAATGTTAAAATTTCATCATTATAGACCATTTTGGGATCGTTCGACAGGTCCGGAGTCGTCGTTTTTCATCCGAAAATTGATTTTTTGGACTGTACCACAAATGATTCAAAATGTCAATTGGATCATGCCTCATGTTGAATAACCACTTTTTAAACCCTCACAGTGACCAAAATTGCCATTTTTACAGAGTTTTGCTTACTCAAAAGCTTCCATTTTGACCCGTTTCAGGCACAGAAATGACTTTAAACACACTTATTCTAGTTGACAAAGTCATAATTCACATCCAACAGTCATTTAGAGTCAAACGATTAAATGTTGAAATTTCATCATTATAGACCATTTTGGGATCGTTCGACAGGTCCGGAGTCATCGTTTTTCATCCGAAAATTGATTTTTTGGACTGTACCAAAAATGATTCAAAATGTCAATTGGATCATGCCTCATGTTGAATACCCACTTTTTAAACCCTCACAGTGACCAAAATTGCCATTTTTACAGAGTTTTGCTTACTCAAAAGCTTCCATTTTGACCCGTTTCAGGCAAAGAAATGACTTTAAACACACTTATTCTAGTTGACAAAGTCATAATTCACATCCAACAGTCATTTAGAGTCAAAAGATTAAATGTTGAAATTTCATCATTATAGACCATTTTGGGATCGTTCGACAGGTCCGGAGTCATCGTTTTTCATCCGAAAATTGATTTTTTGGACTGTACCAAAAATGATTCAAAATGTCAATTGGATCATGCCTCATGTTGAATAACCACTTTTTAAACCCTCACAGTGACCAAAATTGCCATTTTTACAGAGTTTTGCTTACTCAAAAGCTTCCATTTTGACCCGTTTCAGGCACAGAAATGACTTTAAACACACGTATTCTTGTTGACAAAGTCATAATTCACATCCAACAGTCATTTAGAGTCAAAAGATTAAATGTTGAAATTTCATCATTATAGACCATTTTGGGATCGTTCGACAGGTCCGGAGTCATCGTTTTTCATCCGAAAATTGATTTTTTGGACTGTACCAAAAATGATTCAAAATGTCAATTGGATCATGCCTCATGTTGAATAACCACTTTTTAAACCCTCACAGTGACCAAAATTGCCATTTTTACAGAGTTTTGCTTACTCAAAAGCTTCCATTTTGACCCGTTTCAGGCACAGAAATGACTTTAAACACACTTATTTTAGTTGACAAAATCATAATTCACATCCAACAGTAATTTAGAGTCAAAAGATTAAATGTTGAAATTTCATCATTATAGACCATTTTGGGATCGTTCGACAGGTCCGGAGTCATCGTTTTTCATCCGAAAATTGATTTTTTTAGACTGTACCAAAAATGATTCAAAATGTCAATTGGATCATGCCTCATGTTGAATACCCACTTTTTCCACCCTCACAGTGACCAAAATTGCCATTTTTACAGAGTTTTGCTTACTGAAACGCTTCAATTTTGACCCGTTTCAGGCACAGAAATGACTTTAAACACACTTATTTTAGTTGACAAAGTCCTAATTCACATCCAACAGTAATTTAGAGTCAAAAGATTAAATGTTGAAATTTCATCATTATAGACCATTTTGGGATCGTTCGACAGGTCCGGAGTCATCGTTTTTCATCCGAAAATTGATTTTTTGGACTGTACCAAAAATGATTCAAAATGTCAATTGGATCATGCCTCATGTTGAATAACCACTTTTTAAACCCTCACAGTGACCAAAATTGCCATTTTTACAGAGTTTTGCTTACTCAAAAGCTTCAATTTTGACCCGTTTCAGGCACAGAAATGACTTTAAACACACTTATTTTAGTTGACAAAGTCCTAATTCACATCCAACAGTAATTTAGAGTCAAAAGATTAAATGTTAAAATTTCATCATTATAGACCATTTTGGGATCGTTCGACAGGTCCGGAGTCATCGTTTTTCATCCGAAAATTGATTTTTTGGACTGTACCAAAAATGATTCAAAATGTCAATTGGATCATGCCTCATGTTGAATAACCACTTTTTAAACCCTCACAGTGACCAAAATTGCCATTTTTACAGAGTTTTGCTTACTCAAAAGCTTCAATTTTGACCCGTTTCAGGCACAGAAATGACTTTAAACACACTTATTTTAGTTGACAAAGTCCTAATTCACATCCAACAGTAATTTAGAGTCAAAAGATTAAATGTTAAAATTTCATCATTATAGACCATTTTGGGATCGTTCGACAGGTCCAGAGTCATCGTTTTTCATCCGAAAATTGATTTTTTGGACTGTACCAAAAATGATTCAAAATGTCAATTGGATCATGCCTCATGTTGAATAACCACTTTTTAAACCCTCACAGTGACCAAAATTGCCATTTTTACAGAGTTTTGCTTACTCAAAAGCTTCAATTTTGACCCGTTTCAGGCACAGAAATGACTTTAAACACACTTATTTTAGTTGACAAAGTCCTAATTCACATCCAACAGTAATTTAGAGTCAAAAGATTAAATGTTAAAATTTCATCATTATAGACCATTTTGGGATCATTCGGCAGGTCCGGAGTCATCGTTTTTCATCCGAAAATTGATTTTTTGGACTGTACCAAAAATGATTCAAAATGTCAATTCGATCATGCCTCATGTTGAATAACCACTTTTTAAACGCTCACAGTGACCAAAATTGCCATTTTTACAGAGTTTTGCTTACTCAAAAGGTTCCATTTTGACCCGTTTCAGGCACAGAAATGACTTTAAACACACTTATTCTAGTTGACAAAGTCATAATTCACATCCAACAGTCATTTAGAGTCAAAAGACTAAATGTTAAAATTTCATCATTATAGACCATTTTGGGATCGTTCGACAGGTCCGGAGTCATCGTTTTTCATCCGAAAATTGATTTTTTGGACTGTACCAAAAATGATTCAAAATGTCAATTGGATCATGCCTCATGTTGAATAACCACTTTTTAAACCCTCACAGTGACCAAAATTGCCATTTTTACAGAGTTTTGCTTACTCAAAAGCTTCTTTTTTGACCCGTTTCAGGCACAGAAATGACTTTAAACACACTTATTTTAGTTGACAAAGTCATAATTCACATCCAACAGTCATTTAGAGTCAAAAGATTAAATGTTAAAATTTCATCATTATAGACCATTTTGGGATCGTTCGACAGGTCCGGAGTCATCGTTTTTCATCCGAAAATTGATTTTTTGGACTGTACCACAAATGATTCAAAATGTCAATTGGATCATGCCTCATGTTGAATAACCACTTTTTAAACCCTCACAGTGACCAAAATTGCCATTTTTACAGAATTTTGCTTATTTAAAAGCTTCCATTTTGACCCGTTTCAGGCACAGAAATGACTTTAAACACACTTATTTTAGTTGACAAAGTCATAATTCACATCCAACAGTCATTTAGAGTCAAACGATTAAATGTTGAAATTTCATCATTATAGACCATTTTGGGATCGTTCGACAGGTCCGGAGTCATCGTTTTTCATCCGAAAATTGATTTTTTGGACTGTACCAAAAATGATTCAAAATGTCAATTGGATCATGCCTCATGTTGAATAACCACTTTTTAAACCCTCACAGTGACCAAAATTGCCATTTTTACAGAGTTTTGCTTACTCAAAAGCTTCCATTTTGACCCGTTTCAGGCACAGAAATGACTTTAAACACACTTATTCTAGTTGACAAAATCATAATTCACATCCAACAGTAATTTAGAGTCAAAAGATTAAATGTTGAAATTTCATCATTATAGACCATTTTGGGATCGTTCGACAGGTCCGGAGTCATCGTTTTTCATCCGAAAATTGATTTTTTAGACTGTACCAAAAATGATTCAAAATGTCAATTGGATCATGCCTCATGTTGAATAACCACTTTTTAAACCCTCACAGTGACCAAAATTGCCATTTTTACAGAGTTTTGCTTACTCAAAAGCTTCCATTTTGACCCGTTTCAGGCACAGAAATGACTTTAAACACACGTATTCTAGTTGACAAAGTCATAATTCACATCCAACAGTCATTTAGAGTCAAAAGATTAAATGTTGAAATTTCATCATTATAGACCATTTTGGGATCGTTCGACAGGTCCGGAGTCATCGTTTTTCATCCGAAAATTGATTTTTTGGACTGTACCAAAAATGATTCAAAATGTCAATTGGATCATGCCTCATGTTGAATAACCACTTTTTAAACCCTCACAGTGACCAAAATTGCAATTTTTACAGAGTTTTGCTTACTCAAAAGCTTCTATTTTGACCAGTTTCAGGCACAGAAATGACTTTAAACACACTTATTCTAGTTGACAAAGTCATAATTCACATCCAACAGTCATTTAGAGTCAAAAGATTAAATGTTGAAATTTCATCCATATTGACCATTTTGGGATCGTTCGACAGGTCCGGAGTCATCGTTTTTCATCCGAAAATTGATTTTTTGGACTGTACCAAAAATGATTCAAAATGTCAATTGGATCGTGCCTCATGTTGAATAACCACTTTTTAAACCTTCACAGTGACCAAAATTGCCATTTTTACAGAGTTTTGCTTACTCAAAAGCTTCCATTTTGACCAGGTTCAGTCACAGAAATGACTTTAAACACACTTATTTTAGTTGACAAAGTCATAATTCACATCCAACAGTCATTTAGAGTCAAAAGATTAAATGTTGAAATTTCATCATTATAGACCATTTTGGGATCGTTCGACAGGTCCGGAGTCATCGTTTTTCATCCGAAAATTGATTTTTTGGACTGTACCAAAAATGATTCAAAATGTCAATTGGATCATGCCTCATGTTGAATAACCACTTTTCAAACCCTCACAGTGACCAAAATTGCCATTTTTACAGAGTTTTGCTTACTCAAAAGCTTCAATTTTGACCCGTTTCAGGCACAGAAATGACTTTAAACACACTTATTTTAGTTGACAAAGTCCTAATTCACATCCAACAGTAATTTAGAGTCAAAAGATTAAATGTTAAAATTTCATCATTATAGACCATTTTGGGATCGTTCGACAGGTCCAGAGTCATCGTTTTTCATCCGAAAATTGATTTTTTGGACTGTACCAAAAATGATACAAAATGTCAATTGGATCATGCCTCATGTTGAATAACCACTTTTTAAACCCTCACAGTGACCAAAATTGCCATTTTTACAGAGTTTTGCTTACTCAAAAGCTTCTTTTTTGACCCGTTTCAGGCACAGAAATGACTTTAAACACACTTATTCTAGTTGACAAAGTCATAATTCACATCCAACAGTCATTTAGAGTCAAAAGATTAAATGTTGAAATTTCATCCATATTGACCATTTTGGGATCGTTCGACAGGTCCGGAGTCATCGTTTTTCATCCGAAAATTGATTTTTTGGACTGTACCAAAAATGATTCAAAATATCAATTGGATGATGCCTCATGTTGAATAACCACTTTTTAAACCCTCACAGTGACCAAAATTGCCATTTTTACAGAGTTTTGCTTACTCAAAAGCTTCCATTTTGACCCGTTTCAGGCACAGAAATGACTTTAAACACACTTATTTTAGTTGACAAAATCATAATTCACATCCAACAGTAATTTAGAGTCAAAAGATTAAATGTTGAAATTTCATCATTATAGACCATTTTGGGATCGTTCGACAGGTCCGGAGTCATCGTTTTTCATCCGAAAATTGATTTTTTTAGACTGTACCAAAAATGATTCAAAATGTCAATTGGATCATGCCTCATGTTGAATACCCACTTTTTCCACCCTCACAGTGACCAAAATTGCCATTTTTACAGAGTTTTGCTTACTCAAACGCTTCAATTTTGACCCGTTTCAGGCACAGAAATGACTTTAAACACACTTATTTTAGTTGACAAAGTCCTAATTCACATCCAACAGTAATTTAGAGTCAAAAGATTAAATGTTAAAATTTCATCAT
This sequence comes from Lissotriton vulgaris, assembly GCF_964263255.1. Classification (NCBI taxonomy): domain Eukaryota; kingdom Metazoa; phylum Chordata; class Amphibia; order Caudata; family Salamandridae; genus Lissotriton; species Lissotriton vulgaris. Next base: position 49,722 of record NW_028245120.1, read on the forward strand.
TATAGACCATTTTGGGATCGTTCGACAGGTCCGGAGTCATCATTTTTCATCCGAAAATTGATTTTTTGGACTGTACCAAAAATGATTCAAAATGTCAATTGGATCATGCCTCATGTTGAATAACCACGTTTTAAACCCTCACAGTGACCACAATTGCCATTTTTACAAAGTTTTGCTTACTCAAAAGCTTCCATTTTGACCCGTTTCAGGCACAGAAATGACTTTAAACACACTTATTTTAGTTGACAAAGTCATAATTCACATCCAACAGTCATTTAGAGTCAAAAGATTAAATGTTAAAATTTCATCATTATAGACCATTTTGGGATCGTTCGACAGGTCCGGAGTCATCGTTTTTCATCCGAAAATTGATTTTTTGGACTGTACCACAAATGATTCAAAATGTCAATTGGATCATGCCTCATGTTGAATAACCACTTTTTAAACCCTCACAGTGACCAAAATTGCCATTTTTACAGAATTTTGCTTATTTAAAAGCTTCCATTTTGACCCGTTTCAGGCACAGAAATGACTTTAAACACACTTATTTTAGTTGACAAAGTCATAATTCACATCCAACAGTCATTTAGAGTCAAACGATTAAATGTTGAAATTTCATCATTATAGACCATTTTGGGATCGTTCGACAGGTCCGGAGTCATCGTTTTTCATCCGAAAATTGATTTTTTGGACTGTACCAAAAATGATTCAAAATGTCAATTGGATCATGCCTCATGTTGAATAACCACTTTTTAAACCCTCACAGTGACCAAAATTGCCATTTTTACAGAGTTTTGCTTACTCAAAAGCTTTAATTTTGACCCGTTTCAGGCACAGAAATGACTTTAAACACACTTATTTTAGTTGACAAAGTCCTAATTCACATCCAACAGTAATTTAGAGTCAAAAGATTAAATGTTAAAATTTCATCATTATAGACCATTTTGGGATCGTTCGACAGGTCCAGAGTCATCGTTTTTCATCCGAAAATTGATTTTTTGGACTGTACCAAAAATGATTCAAAATGTCAATTGGATCATGCCTCATGTTGAATAACCACTTTTTAAACCCTCACAGTGACCAAAATTGCCATTTTTACAGAGTTTTGCTTACTCAAAAGCTTCAATTTTGACCCGTTTCAGGCACAGAAATGACTTTAAACACACTTATTTTAGTTGACAAAGTCCTAATTCACATCCAACAGTAATTTAGAGTCAAAAGATTAAATGTTAAAATTTCATCATTATAGACCATTTTGGGATCATTCGGCAGGTCCGGAGTCATCGTTTTTCATCCGAAAATTGATTTTTTGGACTGTACCAAAAATGATTCAAAATGTCAATTCGATCATGCCTCATGTTGAATAACCACTTTTTAAACGCTCACAGTGACCAAAATTGCCATTTTTACAGAGTTTTGCTTACTCAAAAGGTTCCATTTTGACCCGTTTCAGGCACAGAAATGACTTTAAACACACTTATTCTAGTTGACAAAGTCATAATTCACATCCAACAGTCATTTAGAGTCAAAAGACTAAATGTTAAAATTTCATCATTATAGACCATTTTGGGATCGTTCGACAGGTCCGGAGTCATCGTTTTTCATCCGAAAATTGATTTTTTGGACTGTACCAAAAATGATTCAAAATGTCAATTGGATCATGCCTCATGTTGAATAACCACTTTTTAAACCCTCACAGTGACCAAAATTGCCATTTTTACAGAGTTTTGCTTACTCAAAAGCTTCTTTTTTGACCCGTTTCAGGCACAGAAATGACTTTAAACACACTTATTTTAGTTGACAAAGTCATAATTCACATCCAACAGTCATTTAGAGTCAAAAGATTAAATGTTAAAATTTCATCATTATAGACCATTTTGGGATCGTTCGACAGGTCCGGAGTCATCGTTTTTCATCCGAAAATTGATTTTTTGGACTGTACCACAAATGATTCAAAATGTCAATTGGATCATGCCTCATGTTGAATAACCACTTTTTAAACCCTCACAGTGACCAAAATTGCCATTTTTACAGAATTTTGCTTATTTAAAAGCTTCCATTTTGACCCGTTTCAGGCACAGAAATGACTTTAAACACACTTATTTTAGTTGACAAAGTCATAATTCACATCCAACAGTCATTTAGAGTCAAACGATTAAATGTTGAAATTTCATCATTATAGACCATTTTGGGATCGTTCGACAGGTCCGGAGTCATCGTTTTTCATCCGAAAATTGATTTTTTGGACTGTACCAAAAATGATTCAAAATGTCAATTGGATCATGCCTCATGTTGAATAACCACTTTTTAAACCCTCACAGTGACCAAAATTGCCATTTTTACAGAGTTTTGCTTACTCAAAAGCTTCCATTTTGACCCGTTTCAGGCACAGAAATGACTTTAAACACACTTATTCTAGTTGACAAAATCATAATTCACATCCAACAGTAATTTAGAGTCAAAAGATTAAATGTTGAAATTTCATCATTATAGACCATTTTGGGATCGTTCGACAGGTCCGGAGTCATCGTTTTTCATCCGAAAATTGATTTTTTAGACTGTACCAAAAATGATTCAAAATGTCAATTGGATCATGCCTCATGTTGAATAACCACTTTTTAAACCCTCACAGTGACCAAAATTGCCATTTTTACAGAGTTTTGCTTACTCAAAAGCTTCCATTTTGACCCGTTTCAGGCACAGAAATGACTTTAAACACACGTATTCTAGTTGACAAAGTCATAATTCACATCCAACAGTCATTTAGAGTCAAAAGATTAAATGTTGAAATTTCATCATTATAGACCATTTTGGGATCGTTCGACAGGTCCGGAGTCATCGTTTTTCATCCGAAAATTGATTTTTTGGACTGTACCAAAAATGATTCAAAATGTCAATTGGATCATGCCTCATGTTGAATAACCACTTTTTAAACCCTCACAGTGACCAAAATTGCAATTTTTACAGAGTTTTGCTTACTCAAAAGCTTCTATTTTGACCAGTTTCAGGCACAGAAATGACTTTAAACACACTTATTCTAGTTGACAAAGTCATAATTCACATCCAACAGTCATTTAGAGTCAAAAGATTAAATGTTGAAATTTCATCCATATTGACCATTTTGGGATCGTTCGACAGGTCCGGAGTCATCGTTTTTCATCCAAAAATTGATTTTTTGGACTGTACCAAAAATGATTCAAAATGTCAATTGGATCGTGCCTCATGTTGAATAACCACTTTTTAAACCTTCACAGTGACCAAAATTGCCATTTTTACAGAGTTTTGCTTACTCAAAAGCTTCCATTTTGACCAGGTTCAGTCACAGAAATGACTTTAAACACACTTATTTTAGTTGACAAAGTCATAATTCACATCCAACAGTCATTTAGAGTCAAAAGATTAAATGTTGAAATTTCATCATTATAGACCATTTTGGGATCGTTCGACAGGTCCGGAGTCATCGTTTTTCATCCGAAAATTGATTTTTTGGACTGTACCAAAAATGATTCAAAATGTCAATTGGATCATGCCTCATGTTGAATAACCACTTTTCAAACCCTCACAGTGACCAAAATTGCCATTTTTACAGAGTTTTGCTTACTCAAAAGCTTCAATTTTGACCCGTTTCAGGCACAGAAATGACTTTAAACACACTTATTTTAGTTGACAAAGTCCTAATTCACATCCAACAGTAATTTAGAGTCAAAAGATTAAATGTTAAAATTTCATCATTATAGACCATTTTGGGATCGTTCGACAGGTCCAGAGTCATCGTTTTTCATCCGAAAATTGATTTTTTGGACTGTACCAAAAATGATACAAAATGTCAATTGGATCATGCCTCATGTTGAATAACCACTTTTTAAACCCTCACAGTGACCAAAATTGCCATTTTTACAGAGTTTTGCTTACTCAAAAGCTTCTTTTTTGACCCGTTTCAGGCACAGAAATGACTTTAAACACACTTATTCTAGTTGACAAAGTCATAATTCACATCCAACAGTCATTTAGAGTCAAAAGATTAAATGTTGAAATTTCATCCATATTGACCATTTTGGGATCGTTCGACAGGTCCGGAGTCATCATTTTTCATCCGAAAATTGATTTTTTGGACTGTACCAAAAATGATTCAAAATGTCAATTGGGTCATGCCTCATGTTGAATAACCACGTTTTAAACCCTCACAGTGACCACAATTGCCATTTTTACAAAGTTTTGCTTACTCAAAAGCTTCCATTTTGACCCGTTTCAGGCACAGAAATGACTTTAAACACACTTATTTTAGTTGACAAAGTCATAATTCACACCCAACAGTCATTTAGAGTCAAAAGATTAAATGTTAAAATTTCATCATTATAGACCATTTTGGGATCGTTCGACAGGTCCGGAGTCATCGTTTTTCATCCGAAAATTGATTTTTTGGACTGTACCACAAATGATTCAAAATGTCAATTGGATCATGCCTCATGTTGAATAACCACTTTTTAAACCCTCACAGTGACCAAAATTGCCATTTTTACAGAATTTTGCTTATTTAAAAGCTTCCATTTTGACCCGTTTCAGGCACAGAAATGACTTTAAACACACTTATTTTAGTTGACAAAGTCATAATTCACATCCAACAGTCATTTAGAGTCAAACGATTAAATGTTGAAATTTCATCATTATAGACCATTTTGGGATCGTTCGACAGGTCCGGAGTCATCGTTTTTCATCCGAAAATTGATTTTTTGGACTGTACCAAAAATGATTCAAAATGTCAATTGGATCATGCCTCATGTTGAATAACCACTTTTTAAACCCTCACAGTGACCAAAATTGCCATTTTTACAGAGTTTTGCTTACTCAAAAGCTTCCATTTTGACCCGTTTCAGGCACAGAAATGACTTTAAACACACTTATTCTAGTTGACAAAATCATAATTCACATCCAACAGTAATTTAGAGTCAAAAGATTAAATGTTGAAATTTCATCATTATAGACCATTTTGGGATCGTTCGACAGGTCCGGAGTCATCGTTTTTCATCCGAAAATTGATTTTTTAGACTGTACCAAAAATGATTCAAAATGTCAATTGGATCATGCCTCATGTTGAATAACCACTTTTTAAACCCTCACAGTGACCAAAATTGCCATTTTTACAGAGTTTTGCTTACTCAAAAGCTTCCATTTTGACCCGTTTCAGGCACAGAAATGACTTTAAACACACGTATTCTAGTTGACAAAGTCATAATTCACATCCAACAGTCATTTAGAGTCAAAAGATTAAATGTTGAAATTTCATCATTATAGACCATTTTGGGATCGTTCGACAGGTCCGGAGTCATCGTTTTTCATCCGAAAATTGATTTTTTGGACTGTACCAAAAATGATTCAAAATGTCAATTGGATCATGCCTCATGTTGAATAACCACTTTTTAAACCCTCACAGTGACCAAAATTGCAATTTTTACAGAGTTTTGCTTGCTCAAAAGCTTCTATTTTGACCAGTTTCAGGCACAGAAATGACTTTAAACACACTTATTCTAGTTGACAAAGTCATAATTCACATCCAACAGTCATTTAGAGTCAAAAGATTAAATGTTGAAATTTCATCCATATTGACCATTTTGGGATCGTTCGACAGGTCCGGAGTCATCGTTTTTCATCCGAAAATTGATTTTTTGGACTGTACCAAAAATGATTCAAAATGTCAATTGGATCGTGCCTCATGTTGAATAACCACTTTTCAAACCCTCACAGTGACCAAAATTGCCATTTTTACAGAGTTTTGCTTACTCAAAAGCTTCAATTTTGACCCGTTTCAGGCACAGAAATGACTTTAAACACACTTATTTTAGTTGACAAAGTCCTAATTCACATCCAACAGTAATTTAGAGTCAAAAGATTAAATGTTAAAATTTCATCATTATAGACCATTTTGGGATCGTTCGACAGGTCCAGAGTCATCGTTTTTCATCCGAAAATTGATTTTTTGGACTGTACCAAAAATGATACAAAATGTCAATTGGATCATGCCTCATGTTGAATAACCACTTTTTAAACCCTCACAGTGACCAAAATTGCCATTTTTACAGAGTTTTGCTTACTCAAAAGCTTCTTTTTTGACCCGTTTCAGGCACAGAAATGACTTTAAACACACTTATTCTAGTTGACAAAGTCATAATTCACATCCAACAGTCATTTAGAGTCAAAAGATTAAATGTTGAAATTTCATCCATATTGACCATTTTGGGATCGTTCGACAGGTCCGGAGTCATCGTTTTTCATCCGAAAATTGATTTTTTTAGACTGTACCAAAAATGATTCAAAATGTCAATTGGATCATGCCTCATGTTGAATACCCACTTTTTCCACCCTCCCAGTGACCAAAATTGCCATTTTTACAGAGTTTTGCTTACTCAAAAGCTTCAATTTTGACCCGTTTCAGGCACAGAAATGACTTTAAACACACTTATTTTAGTTGACAAAGTCCTAATTCACATCCAACAGTCATTTAGAGTCAAAAGATTAAATGTTAAAATTTCATCATTATAGACCATTTTGGGATCGTTCGACAGGTCCGGAGTCGTCGTTTTTCATCCGAAAATTGATTTTTTGGACTGTACCACAAATGATTCAAAATGTCAATTGGATCATGCCTCATGTTGAATAACCACTTTTTAAACCCTCACAGTGACCAAAATTGCCATTTTTACAGAGTTTTGCTTACTCAAAAGCTTCCATTTTGACCCGTTTCAGGCACAGAAATGACTTTAAACACACTTATTCTAGTTGACAAAGTCATAATTCACATCCAACAGTCATTTAGAGTCAAACGATTAAATGTTGAAATTTCATCATTATAGACCATTTTGGGATCGTTCGACAGGTCCGGAGTCATCGTTTTTCATCCGAAAATTGATTTTTTGGACTGTACCAAAAATGATTCAAAATGTCAATTGGATCATGCCTCATGTTGAATACCCACTTTTTAAACCCTCACAGTGACCAAAATTGCCATTTTTACAGAGTTTTGCTTACTCAAAAGCTTCCATTTTGACCCGTTTCAGGCAAAGAAATGACTTTAAACACACTTATTCTAGTTGACAAAGTCATAATTCACATCCAACAGTCATTTAGAGTCAAAAGATTAAATGTTGAAATTTCATCCATATTGACCATTTTGGGATCGTTCGACAGGTCCGGAGTCATCGTTTTTCATCCGAAAATTGATTTTTTGGACTGTACCAAAAATGATTCAAATGTCAATTGGATCGTGCCTCATGTTGAATAACCACTTTTTAAACCTTCACAGTGACCAAAATTGCCATTTTTACAGAGTTTTGCTTACTCAAAAGCTTCCATTTTGACCAGGTTCAGTCACAGAAATGACTTTAAACACGCCTATTTTAGTTGACAAAGTCATAATTCACATCCAACAGTCATTTAGAGTCAAAAGATTAAATGTTGAAATTTCATCATTATAGACCATTTTGGGATCGTTCGACAGGTCCGGAGTCATCGTTTTTCATCCGAAAATTGATTTTTTGGACTGTACCAAAAATGATTTAAAATGTCAATTGGATCATGCCTCATGTTGAATAACCACTTTTTAAACCCTCACAGTGACCAAAATTGCCATTTTTACAGAGTTTTGCTTACTCAAAAGCTTCAATTTTGACCCGTTTCAGGCACAGAAATGACTTTAAACACACTTATTTTAGTTGACAAAGTCCTAATTCACATCCAACAGTAATTTAGAGTCAAAAGATTAAATGTTATAATTTCATCATTATAGACCATTTTGGGCTCGTTCGACAGGTCCAGAGTCATCGTTTTTCATCCGAAAATAGATTTTTTGGACTGTACCAAAAATGATTCAAAATGTCAATTGGATCATGCCTCATGTTGAATAACCACTTTTTAAACCCTCACAGTGACCAAAATTGCCATTTTTACAGAGTTTTGCTAACTCAAAAGCTTCAATTTTGACCCGTTTCAGGCACAGAAATGACTTTAAACACACTTATTTTAGTTGACAAAGTCATAATTCACATCCAACAGTAATTTAGAGTCAAAAGATTAAATGTTAAAATTTCATCATTATAGACCATTTTGGGATCGTTCGACAGGTCCGGAGTCATCGTTTTTCATCCGAAAATTGATTTTTTGGACTGTACCAAAAATGATTCAAAATGTCAATTGGATCATGCCTCATGTTGAATAACCACTTTTTAAACCCTCACAGTGACCAAAATTGCCATTTTTACAGAGTTTTGCTTACTCAAAAGCTTCAATTTTGACCCGTTACAGGCACAGAAATGACTTTAAACACACTTATTTTAGTTGACAAAGTCCTAATTCACATCCAACAGTAATTTAGAGTCAAAAGATTAAATGTTAAAATTTCATCATTATAGACCATTTTGGGATCGTTCGACAGGTCCAGAGTCATCGTTTTTCATCCGAAAATTGATTTTTTGGACTGTACCAAAAATGATTCAAAATGTCAATTGGATCATGCCTCATGTTGAATAACCACTTTTTAAACCCTCAGAGTGACCAAAATTGCCATTTTTACAGAGTTTTGCTTACTCAAAAGCTTCAATTTTGACCCGTTTCAGGCACAGAAATGACTTTAAACACACTTATTCTAGTTGACAAAGTCATAATTCACATCCAACAGTCATTTAGAGTCAAAAGATTAAATGTTGAAATTTCATCCATATTGACCATTTTGGGATCGTTCGACAGGTCCGGAGTCATCGTTTTTCATCCGAAAATTGATTTTTTGGACTGTACCAAAAAGGATTCAAAATGTCAATTGGATCGTGCCTCATGTTGAATAACCACTTTTTAAACCTTCACTATGACCAAAATTGCCATTTTTACAGAGTTTTGCTTACTCAAAAGCTTCCATTTTGACCAGGTTCAGTCACAGAAATGACTTTAAACACACTTATTTTAGTTGACAAAGTCATAATTCACATCCAACAGTCATTTAGAGTCAAAAGATTAAATGTTAAAATTTCATCATTATAGTCCATTTTGGGATCGTTCGACAGGTCCGGAGTCATCGTTTTTCATCCGAAAATTGATTTTTTGGACTGTAACAAAAATGATTCAAAATGTCAATTGGATCATGCCCCATGTTGAATAACCACTTTTTAAACCCTCACAGTGACCAAAATTGCCATTTTTACAGAGTTTTGCTTACTCAAAAGCTTCCATTTTGACCCGTTTCAGGCACAGAAATGACTTTAAACACACTTATTCTAGTTGACAAAGTCATAATTCACATCCAACAGTCATTTAGAGTCAAAAGATTAAATGTTGAAATTTCATCCATATTGACCATTTTGGGATCGTTCGACAGGTCCGGAGTCATCGTTTTTCATCCGAAAATTGATTTTTTAGACTGTACCAAAAATGATTCAAATGTCAATTGGATCGTGCCTCATGTTGAATAACCACTTTTTAAACCCTCACAGTGACCAAAATTGCCATTTTTACAGAGTTTTGCTTACTCAAAAGCTTCCATTTTGACCCGTTTCAGGCAAAGAAATGACTTTAAACACACTTATTTTAGTTGACAAAGTCATAATTCACATCCAACAGTCATTTAGAGTCAAAAGATTAAATGTTGAAATTTCATCATTATAGACCATTTTGGGATCGTTCGACAGGTCCGGAGTCATCGTTTTTCATCCGAAAATTGATTTTTTGGACTGTACCAAAAATGATTTAAAATGTCAATTGGATCATGCCTCATGTTGAATAACCACTTTTTAAACCCTCACAGTGACCAAAATTGCCATTTTTACAGAGTTTTGCTTACTCAAAAGCTTCAATTTTGACCCGTTCCAGGCACAGAAATGACTTTAAACACACTTATTTTAGTTGACAAAGTCCTAATTCACATCCAACAGTAATTTAGAGTCAAAAGATTAAATGTTATAATTTCATCATTATAGACCATTTTGGGATCGTTCGACAGGTCCAGAGTCATCGTTTTTCATCCGAAAATAGATTTTTTGGACTGTACCAAAAATGATTCAAAATGTCAATTGGATCATGCCTCATGTTGAATAACCACTTTTTAAACCCTCACAGTGACCAAAATTGCCATTTTTACAGAGTTTTGCTTACTCAAAAGCTTCAATTTTGACCCGTTTCAGGCACAGAAATGACTTTAAACACACTTATTTTAGTTGACAAAGTCCTAATTCACATCCAACAGTAATTTAGAGTCAAAAGATTAAATGTTAAAATTTCATCATTATAGACCATTTTGGGATCGTTCGACAGGTCCAGAGTCATCGATTTTCATCCGAAAATCGATTTTTTGGACTGTACCAAAAATGATTCAAAATGTCAATTGGATCATGCCTCATGTTGAATAACCACTTTTTAAACCCTCAGAGTGACCAAAATTGCCATTTTTACAGAGTTTTGCTTACTCAAAAGCTTCCATTTTGACCCGTTTCAGGCACAGAAAGGACTTTAAACACACTTATTCTAGTAGACAAAGTCATAATTCACATCCAACAGTAATTGAGAGTCAAAAGATTAAATGTTGAAATTTCATCATTAAAGACCATTTTGGGATCGTTCGACAGGTCCGGAGTCATCATTTTTCATCCGAAAATTGATTTTTTGGACTGTACCAAAAATGATTCAAAATGTCAATTCGATCATGCCTCATGTTGAATAACCACTTTTTAAACGCTCACAGTGACCAAAATTGCCATTTTTACAGAGTTTTGCTTACTCAAAAGCTTCAATTTTGACCCGTTTCAGGCACAGAAATGACTTTAAACACACTTATTTTAGTTGACAAAGTCCTAATTCACATCCAACAGTAATTTAGAGTCAAAAGATTAAATGTTGAAATTTCATCCATATTGACCATTTTGGGATCGTTCGACAGGTCCGGAGTCATCGTTTTTCATCCGAAAATTGATTTTTTAGACTGTACCAAAAATGATTCAAATGTCAATTGGATCGTGCCTCATGTTGAATAACCACTTTTTAAACCCTCACAGTGACCAAAATTGCCATTTTTACAGAGTTTTGCTTACTCAAAAGCTTCCATTTTGACCCGTTTCAGGCAAAGAAATGACTTTAAACACACTTATTTTAGTTGACAAAGTCATAATTCACATCCAACAGTCATTTAGAGTCAAAAGATTAAATGTTGAAATTTCATCATTATAGACCATTTTGGGATCGTTCGACAGGTCCGGAGTCATCGTTTTTCATCCGAAAATTGATTTTTTGGACTGTACCAAAAATGATTTAAAATGTCAATTGGATCATGCCTCATGTTGAATAACCACTTTTTAAACCCTCACAGTGACCAAAATTGCCATTTTTACAGAGTTTTGCTTACTCAAAAGCTTCAATTTTGACCCGTTCCAGGCACAGAAATGACTTTAAACACACTTATTTTAGTTGACAAAGTCCTAATTCACATCCAACAGTAATTTAGAGTCAAAAGATTAAATGTTATAATTTCATCATTATAGACCATTTTGGGATCGTTCGACAGGTCCAGAGTCATCGTTTTTCATCCGAAAATAGATTTTTTGGACTGTACCAAAAATGATTCAAAATGTCAATTGGATCATGCCTCATGTTGAATAACCACTTTTTAAACCCTCACAGTGACCAAAATTGCCATTTTTACAGAGTTTTGCTTACTCAAAAGCTTCAATTTTGACCCGTTTCAGGCACAGAAATGACTTTAAACACACTTATTTTAGTTGACAAAGTCCTAATTCACATCCAACAGTAATTTAGAGTCAAAAGATTAAATGTTAAAATTTCATCATTATAGACCATTTTGGGATCGTTCGACAGGTCCGGAGTCATCGTTTTTCATCCGAAAATTGATTTTTTGGACTGTACCAAAAATGATTCAAAATGTCAATTGGATCATGCCTCATGTTGAATAACCACTTTTTAAACCCTCACAGTGACCAAAATTGCCATTTTTACAGAGTTTTGCTTACTCAAATGCTTCAATTTTGACCCGTTTCAGGCACAGAAATGACTTTAAACACACTTATTTTAGTTGACAAAGTCCTAATTCACATCCAACAGTAATTTAGAGTCAAAAGATTAAATGTTAAAATGTCATCATTATAGACCATTTTGGGATCGTTCGACAGGTCCAGAGTCATCGTTTTTCATCCGAAAATTGATTTTTTGGACTGTACCAAAAATGATTCAAAATGTCAATTGGATCATGCCTCATGTTGAATAACCACTTTTTAAACCCTCACAGTGACCAAAATTGCCATTTTTACAGAGTTTTGCTTACTCATGCTTCAATTTTGACCCGTGTCAGGCACAGAAATGACTTTAAACACACTTATTTTAGTTGACAAAGTCATAATTCACATCCAACAGTAATTTAGAGTCAAAAGATTAAATGTTAAAATTTCATCATTATAGACCATTTTGGGATCGTTCGACAGGTCCGGAGTCATCGTTTTTCATCCGAAAATTGATTTTTTGGACTGTACCAAAAATGATTCAAAATGTCAATTGGATGATGCCTCATGTTGAATAACCACTTTTTAAACCCTCACAGTGACCAAAATTGCCATTTTTACAGAGTTTTGCTTACTCAAAAGCTTCCATTTTGACCTGTTTCAGGCACAGAAATGACTTTAAACACACTTATTCTAGTTGACAAAATCATAATTCACATCCAACAGTAATTTAGAGTCAAAAGATTAAATGTTGAAATTTCATTATTATAGACCATTTTGGGATCGTTCGACAGGTCCGGAGTCATCGTTTTTCATCCGAAAATTGATTTTTTGGACTGTACCAAAAAGGATTCAAAATGTCAATTGGATCATGCCTCATGTTGAATAACCACTTTTTAAACCCTCACAGTGACCAAAATTGCCATTTTTACAGATTTTTGCTTACTCAAAAGCTTCAATTTTGACCCGTTTCAGGCACAGAAATGACTTTAAACACACTTATTTTAGTTGACAAAGTCCTAATTCACATCCAACAGTAATTTAGAGTCAAAAGATTAAATGTTAAAATTTCATCATTATAGACCATTTTGGGATCGTTCGACAGGTCCAGAGTCATCGATTTTCATCCGAAAATCGATTTTTTGGACTGTACCAAAAATGATTCAAAATGTCAATTGGATCATGCCTCATGTTGAATAACCACTTTTTAAACCCTCAGAGTGACCAAAATTGCCATTTTTACAGAGTTTTGCTTACTCAAAAGCTTCCATTTTGACCCGTTTCAGGCACAGAAAGGACTTTAAACACACTTATTCTAGTAGACAAAGTCATAATTCACATCCAACAGTAATTGAGAGTCAAAAGATTAAATGTTGAAATTTCATCATTAAAGACCATTTTGGGATCGTTCGACAGGTCCGGAGTCATCATTTTTCATCCGAAAATTGATTTTTTGGACTGTACCAAAAATGATTCAAAATGTCAATTCGATCATGCCTCATGTTGAATAACCACTTTTTAAACGCTCACAGTGACCAAAATTGCCATTTTTACAGAGTTTTGCTTACTCAAAAGCTTCAATTTTGACCCGTTTCAGGCACAGAAATGACTTTAAACACACTTATTTTAGTTGACAAAGTCCTAATTCACATCCAACAGTAATTTAGAGTCAAAAGATTAAATGTTAAAATTTCATCATTATAGACCATTTTGGGATCGTTCGACAGGTCCGGAGTCATCGTTTTTCATCTGAAAATTGATTTTTTGGACTGTACCAAAAATGATTCAAAATGTCAATTGGATCATGCCTCATGTTGAATAACCACTTTTTAAACCCTCACAGTGACCAAAATTGCCATTTTTACAGAGTTTTGCTTACTCAAAAGCTTCCATTTTGACCCGTTTCAGGCACAGAAATGACTTTAAACACACTTATTCTAGTTGACAAAGTCATAATTCACATCCAACAGTAATTGAGAGTCAAAAGATTAAATGTTGAAATTTCATCATTATAGACCATTTTGGGATCGTTCGACAGGTCCGGAGTCATCGTTTTTCATCCGAAAATTGATTTTTTGCACTGTACCAAAAATGATTCAAAATGTCAATTGGATCATGCCTCATGTTAAATAACCACTTTTTAAACCCTCACAGTGACCAAAATTACCATTTTTACAGAGTTTTGCTTACTCAAAAGCTTCCATTTTGACCCGTTTCAGGCACAGAAATGACTTTAAACACACTTATTCTAGTTGACAAAGTCATAATTCACATCCAACAGTAATTGAGAGTCAAAAGATTAAATGTTGAAATTTCATCATTATAGACCATTTTGGGATCGTTCGACAGGTCCGGAGTCATCGTTTTTCATCCGAAAATTGATTTTTTGGACTGTACCAAAAATGATTCAAAATGTCAATTGGATCATGCCTCATGTTGAATAACCACTTTTTAAACCCTCACAGTGACCAAAATTGCCATTTTTACAGAGTTTTGCTTACTCAAAAGCTTCAATTTTGACCCGTTTCAGGCACAGAAATGACTTTAAACACACTTATTTTAGTTGACAAAGTCCTAATTCACATCCAACAGTAATTTAGAGTCAAAAGATTAAATGTTAAAATGTCATCATTATAGACCATTTTGGGATCGTTCGACAGGTCCGGAGTCATCGTTTTTCATCTGAAAATTGATTTTTTTGGACTGTACCAAAAATGATTCAAAATGTCAATTGGATCATGCCTCATGTTGAATAACCACTTTTTAAACCCTCACAGTGACCAAAATTGCCATTTTTACAGAGTTTTGCTTACTCAAAAGCTTCCATTTTGACCCGTTTCAGGCACAGAAATGACTTTAAACACACTTATTCTAGTTGACAAAGTCATAATTCACATCCAACAGTAATTGAGAGTCAAAAGATGAAATGTTAAAATTTCATCATTATACACCATTTTGGGATCGTTCGACAGGTCCGGAGTCATCGTTTTTCATCCGAAAAATTATTTTTTGGACTGTACCAAAAATGATTCAAAATGTCAATTGGATCATGCGTCATGTTGAATAACCACTTTTTAAACCCTCACAGTGACCAAAATTGCCATTTTTACAGAGTTTTGCTTACTCAAAAGCTTCAATTTTGACCGGTTTCAGGCACAGAAATGACTTTAAATACACTTATTCTAGTTGACAAAATCATAATTCACATCCAACAGTAATTTAGAGTCAAAAGATTAAATGTTGAAATTTCATCATTATAGACCATTTTGGGATCGTTTGACAGGTCCGGAGTCATCGTTTTTCATCCGAAAATTGATTTTTTGGACTGTACCAAAAATGATTTAAAATGTCAATTGGATCATGCCTCATGTTGAATAACCACTTTTTAAACCCTCACAGTGACCAAAATTGCCATTTTTACAGAGTTTTGCTTACTCAAAAGCTTCAATTTTGACCCGTTTCAGGCACAGAAATGACTTTAAACACACTTATTTTAGTTGACAAAGTCCTAATTCACATCCAACAGTAATTTAGAGTCAAAAGATTAAATGTTATAATTTCATCATTATAGACCATTTTGGGCTCGTTCGACAGGTCCAGAGTCATCGTTTTTCATCCGAAAATAGATTTTTTGGACTGTACCAAAAATGATTCAAAATGTCAATTGGATCATGCCTCATGTTGAATAACCACTTTTTAAACCCTCACAGTGACCAAAATTGCCATTTTTACAGAGTTTTGCTAACTCAAAAGCTTCAATTTTGACCCGTTTCAGGCACAGAAATGACTTTAAACACACTTATTTTAGTTGACAAAGTCATAATTCACATCCAACAGTAATTTAGAGTCAAAAGATTAAATGTTAAAATTTCATCATTATAGACCATTTTGGGATCGTTCGACAGGTCCGGAGTCATCGTTTTTCATCCGAAAATTGATTTTTTGGACTGTACCAAAAATGATTCAAAATGTCAATTGGATCATGCCTCATGTTGAATAACCACTTTTTAAACCCTCACAGTGACCAAAATTGCCATTTTTACAGAGTTTTGCTTACTCAAAAGCTTCAATTTTGACCCGTTTCAGGCACAGAAATGACTTTAAACACACTTATTTTAGTTGACAAAGTCCTAATTCACATCCAACAGTAATTTAGAGTCAAAAGATTAAATGTTGAAATTTCATCATTATAGACCATTTTGGGATCGTTCGACAGGTCCGGAGTCATCGTTTTTCATCCAAAAATTTATTTTTTGGACTGTACCAAAAATGATTCAAAATGTCAATTGGATCATGCCTCATGTTAAATAACCACTTTTTAAACCCTCACAGTGACCAAAATTGCCATTTTTACAGAGTTTTGCTCACTCAAAAGCTTCCATTTTGACCCGTTTCAGGCACAGAAATGACTTTAAACACACTTATTCTAGTTGACAAAGTCATAATTCACATCCAACAGTAATTGAGAGTCAAAAGGTTAAATGTTGAAATTTCATCATTATAGACCATTTTGGGATCGTTCGACAGGTCCGGAGTCATCGTTTTTCATCCGAAAATTGATTTTTTGGACTGTACGAAAAATGATTCAAAATGTCAATTGGATCATGCCTCATGTTGAATAACCACTTTTTAAACCCTCACAGTGACCAAAATTGCCATTTTTACAGAGTTTTGCTTACTCAAAAGCTTCCATTTTGACCCGTTTCAGGCACAGAAATCACTTTAAACACACTTATTTTAGTTGACAAAGTCATAATTCACTTCCAACAGTAATTTAGAGTCAAAAGATTAAATGTTAAAATTTCATCATTATAGACCATTTTGGGATCGTTCGACAGGTCCGGAGTCATCGTTTTTCATCCGAAAAATGATTTTTTGGACTGTACCAAAAATGATTCAAAATGTCAATTGGATCATGCCTCATGTTGAATAACCACTTTTTAAACCCTCACAGTGACCAAAATTGCCATTTTTACAGAGTTTTGCTTACCCAAAAGCTTCAATTTTGACCCGTTTCAGGCACAGAAATGACTTTAAACACACTTATTTTAGTTGACAAAGTCCTAATTCACATCCAACAGTAATTTAGAGTCAAAAGATTAAATGTTAAAATTTCATCATTATAGACCATTTTGGGATCGTTCGACAGGTCCGGAGTCATCGTTTTTCATCCGAAAATTGATTTTTTGGACTGTACGAGAAATGATTCAAAATGTCAATTGGATCATGCCTCATGTTGAATAACCACTTTTTAAACCCTCACAGTGACCAAATTTGCCATTTTTACAGAGTTTTGCTTACTCAAAAGCTTCCATTTTGACCCGTTTCAGGCACAGAAATGACTTTAAACACACTTATTCTAGTTGACAAAGTCATAATTCACATCCAACAGTCATTTAGAGTCAAAAGATTAAATGTTGAAATTTCATCCATATTGACCATTTTGGGATTGTTCGACAGGTCCGGAGTCATCGTTTTTCATCCGAAAATTGATTTTTTGGACTGTACCAAAAATGATTCAAAATGTCAATTGGATCGTGCCTCATGTTGAATAACCACTTCTTAAACCTTCACAGTGACCAAAATTGCCATTTTTACAGAGTTTTGCTAACTCAAAAGCTTCAATTTTGACCCGTTTCAGGCACAGAAATGACTTTAAACACACTTATTGTAGTTGACAAAGTCATAATTCACATCCAACAGTAATTTAGAGTCAAAAGACTAAATGTTAAAATTTCATCATTATAGACCATTTTGGGATCGTTCGACAGGTCCGGAGTCATCGTTTTTCATCCGAAAATTGATTTTTTGCACTGTACCAAAAATGATTCAAAATGTCAATTGGATCATGCCTCATGTTAAATAACCACTTTTTAAACCCTCACAGTGACCAAAATTGCCATTTTTACAGAGTTTTGCTCACTCAAAAGCTTCCATTTTGACCCGTTTCAGGCACAGAAATGACTTTAAACACACTTATTCTAGTTGACAAAGTCATAATTCACATCCAACAGTAATTGAGAGTCAAAAGGTTAAATGTTGAAATTTCATCATTATAGACCATTTTGGGATCGTTCGACAGGTCCGGAGTCATCGTTTTTCATCCGAAAATTGATTTTTTGGACTGTACGAAAAATGATTCAAAATGTCAATTGGATCATGCCTCATGTTGAATAACCACTTTTTAAACCCTCACAGTGACCAAAATTGCCATTTTTACAGAGTTTTGCTTACTCAAAAGCTTCCATTTTGACCCGTTTCAGGCACAGAAATCACTTTAAACACACTTATTTTAGTTGACAAAGTCATAATTCACTTCCAACAGTAATTTAGAGTCAAAAGATTAAATGTTAAAATTTCATCATTATAGACCATTTTGGGATCGTTCGACAGGTCCGGAGTCATCGTTTTTCATCCGAAAAATGATTTTTTGGACTGTACCAAAAATGATTCAAAATGTCAATTGGATCATGCCTCATGTTGAATAACCACTTTTTAAACCCTCACAGTGACCAAAATTGCCATTTTTACAGAGTTTTGCTTACCCAAAAGCTTCAATTTTGACCCGTTTCAGGCACAGAAATGACTTTAAACACACTTATTTTAGTTGACAAAGTCCTAATTCACATCCAACAGTAATTTAGAGTCAAAAGATTAAATGTTAAAATTTCATCATTATAGACCATTTTGGGATCGTTCGACAGGTCCGGAGTCATCGTTTTTCATCCGAAAATTGATTTTTTGGACTGTACGAGAAATGATTCAAAATGTCAATTGGATCATGCCTCATGTTGAATAACCACTTTTTAAACCCTCACAGTGACCAAATTTGCCATTTTTACAGAGTTTTGCTTACTCAAAAGCTTCCATTTTGACCCGTTTCAGGCACAGAAATGACTTTAAACACACTTATTCTAGTTGACAAAGTCATAATTCACATCCAACAGTCATTTAGAGTCAAAAGATTAAATGTTGAAATTTCATCCATATTGACCATTTTGGGATTGTTCGACAGGTCCGGAGTCATCGTTTTTCATCCGAAAATTGATTTTTTGGACTGTACCAAAAATGATTCAAAATGTCAATTGGATCGTGCCTCATGTTGAATAACCACTTCTTAAACCTTCACAGTGACCAAAATTGCCATTTTTACAGAGTTTTGCTAACTCAAAAGCTTCAATTTTGACCCGTTTCAGGCACAGAAATGACTTTAAACACACTTATTGTAGTTGACAAAGTCATAATTCACATCCAACAGTAATTTAGAGTCAAAAGACTAAATGTTAAAATTTCATCATTATAGACCATTTTGGGATCGTTCGACAGGTCCGGAGTCATCGTTTTTCATCCGAAAATTGATTTTTTGCACTGTACCAAAAATGATTCAAAATGTCAATTGGATCATGCCTCATGTTGAATAACCACTTTTTAAACCGTCACAGTGACCAAAGTTGCCATTTTTACAGAGTTTTGCTTACTCAAAAGCTTCCATTTTGACCCGTTTCAGGCACAGAAATGACTTTAAACACACTTATTCTAGTTGACAAAGTCATAATTCACATCCAACAGTAATTGAGAGTCAAAAGATTAAATGTTAAAATTTCATCATTATAGACCATTTTGGGATCGTTCGACAGGTCCGGAGTCATCGTTTTTCATCCGAAAAATGATTTTTTGGACTGTACCAAAAATGATTCAAAATGTCAATTGGATCATGCCTCATGTTGAATAACCACTTCTTAAACCTTCACAGTGACCAAAATTGCCATTTTTACAGAGTTTTGCTAACTCAAAAGCTTCAATTTTGACCCGTTTCAGGCACAGAAATGACTTTAAACACACTTATTATAGTTGACAAAGTCATAATTCACATCCAACAGTAATTTAGAGTCAAAAGACTAAATGTTAAAATTTCATCATTATAGACCATTTTGGGATCGTTCGACAGGTCCGGAGTCATCGTTTTTCATCCGAAAATTGATTTTTTGCACTGTACCAAAAATGATTCAAAATGTCAATTGGATCATGCCTCATGTTGAATAACCACTTTTTAAACCCTCACAGTGACCAAATTTGCCATTTTTACAGAGTTTTGCTTACTCAAAAGCTTCCATTTTGACCCGTTTCAGGCACAGAAATGACTTTAAACACACTTATTCTAGTTGACAAAGTCATAATTCACATCCAACAGTCATTTAGAGTCAAAAGATTAAATGTTGAAATTTCATCCATATTGACCATTTTGGGATTGTTCGACAGGTCCGGAGTCATCGTTTTTCATCCGAAAATTGATTTTTTGGACTGTACCAAAAATGATTCAAAATGTCAATTGGATCGTGCCTCATGTTGAATAACCACTTCTTAAACCTTCACAGTGACCAAAATTGCCATTTTTACAGAGTTTTGCTAACTCAAAAGCTTCAATTTTGACCCGTTTCAGGCACAGAAATGACTTTAAACACACTTATTGTAGTTGACAAAGTCATAATTCACATCCAACAGTAATTTAGAGTCAAAAGACTAAATGTTAAAATTTCATCATTATAGACCATTTTGGGATCGTTCGACAGGTCCGGAGTCATCGTTTTTCATCCGAAAATTGATTTTTTGCACTGTACCAAAAATGATTCAAAATGTCAATTGGATCATGCCTCATGTTGAATAACCACTTTTTAAACCATCACAGTGACCAAAGTTGCCATTTTTACAGAGTTTTGCTTACTCAAAAGCTTCCATTTTGACCCGTTTCAGGCACAGAAATGACTTTAAACACACTTATTCTAGTTGACAAAGTCATAATTCACATCCAACAGTAATTGAGAGTCAAAAGATTAAATGTTAAAATTTCATCATTATAGACCATTTTGGGATCGTTCGACAGGTCCGGAGTCATCGTTTTTCATCCGAAAAATGATTTTTTGGACTGTACCAAAAATGATTCAAAATGTCAATTGGATCATGCCTCATGTTGAATAACCACTTCTTAAACCTTCACAGTGACCAAAATTGCCATTTTTACAGAGTTTTGCTAACTCAAAAGCTTCAATTTTGACCCGTTTCAGGCACAGAAATGACTTTAAACACACTTATTATAGTTGACAAAGTCATAATTCACATCCAACAGTAATTTAGAGTCAAAAGACTAAATGTTAAAATTTCATCATTATAGACCATTTTGGGATCGTTCGACAGGTCCGGAGTCATCGTTTTTCATCCGAAAATTGATTTTTTGCACTGTACCAAAAATGATTCAAAATGTCAATTGGATCATGCCTCATGTTGAATAACCACTTTTTAAACCGTCACAGTGACCAAAGTTGCCATTTTTACAGAGTTTTGCTTACTCAAAAGCTTCCATTTTGACCCGTTTCAGGCACAGAAATGACCTTAAACACACTTATTCTAGTTGACAAAGTCATAATTCACATCCAACAGTAATTGAGAGTCAAAAGATTAAATGTTAAAATTTCATCATTATAGACCATTTTGGGATCGTTCGACAGGTCCGGAGTCATCGTTTTTCACCTGAAAAATGATTTTTTGGACTGTACCAAAAATGATTCAAAATGTCAATTGGATCATGCCTCATGTTGAATAACCACTTTTTAAACCCTCACAGTGACCAAAATTGCCATTTTTACAGAGTTTTGCTTACTCAAAAGCTTCAATTTTGACCCGTTTCAGGCACAGAAATGACTTTAAACACACTTATTTTAGTTGACAAAGTCCTAATTCACATCCAACAGTAATTTAGAGTCAAAAGATTAAATGTTAAAATTTCATCATTATAGACCATTTTGGGATCGTTCGACAGGTCCGGAGTCATCTTTTTTCATCCGAAAAATGATTTTTTGGACTGTACCAAAATTGATTCAAAATGTCAATTGGATCATGCCTCATGTTGAATAACCACTTTTTAAACCCTCACAGTGACCAAAATTGCCATTTTTACAGAGTTTTGCTTACTCAAAAGCTTCAATTTTGACCCGTTTCAGGCACAGAAATGACTTTAAACTCACTTATTTTAGTTGACAAAGTCCTAATTCACATCCAACAGTAATTTAGAGTCAAAAGATTAAATGTTGAAATTTCATCATTATAGACCATTTTGGGATCGTTCGACAGGTCCGGAGTCATCGTTTTTCATCCGAAAATTTATTTTTGGGACTGTACCAAAAATGATTCAAAATGTCAATTGGATCATGCCTCATGTTAAATAACCACTTTTTAAACCCTCACAGTGACCAAAATTGCCATTTTTACAGAGTTTTGCTCACTCAAAAGCTTCCATTTTGACCCGTTTCAGGCACAGAAATGACTTTAAACACACTTATTCTAGTTGACAAAGTCATAATTCACATCCAACAGTAATTGAGAGTCAAAAGGTTAAATGTTGAAATTTCATCATTATAGACCATTTTGGGATCGTTCGACAGGTCCGGAGTCATCATTTTTCATCCGAAAATTGATTTTTTGGACTGTACAAAAAATGATTCAAAATGTCAATTGGATCATGCCTCATGTTGAATAACAACTTTTTAAACCCTCACAGTGACCAAAATTGCCATTTTTACAGAGTTTTGCTTACTCAAAAGCTTCCATTTTGACCCGTTTCAGGCACAGAAATGACTTTAAACACACTTATTTTAGTTGACAAAGTCATAATTCACATCCAACAGTAATTTAGAGTCAAAAGATTAAATGTTAAAATTTCATCATTATAGACCATTTTGGGATCGTTCGACAGGTCCGGAGTCATCGTTTTTCATCCGAAAAATGATTTTTTGGACTGTACCAAAAATGATTCAAAATGTCAATTGGATCATGCCTCATGTTGAATAACCACTTTTTAAACCCTCACAGTGACCAAAATTGCCATTTTTACAGAGTTTTGCTTACCCAAAAGCTTCAATTTTGACCCGTTTCAGGCACAGAAATGACTTTAAACACACTTATTTTAGTTGAAAAGTCCTAATTCACATCCAACAGTAATTTAGAGTCAAAAGATTAAATGTTAAAATTTCATCATTATAGACCATTTTGGGATCGTTCGACAGGTCCGGAGTCATCGTTTTTCATCCGAAAATTGATTTTTTGGACTGTACCAAAAATGATTCAAAATGTCAATTGGATCATGCCTCATGTTGAATAACCACTTTTTAAACCCTCACAGTGACCAAATTTGCCATTTTTACAGAGTTTTGCTTACTCAAAAGCTTCCATTTTGACCCGTTTCAGGCACAGAAATGACTTTAAACACACTTATTCTAGTTGGCAAAGTCATAATTCACATCCAACAGTCATTTAGAGTCAAAAGATTAAATGTTGAAATTTCATCCATATTGACCATTTTGGGATCGTTCGACAGGTCCGGAGTCATCGTTTTTCATCCGAAAATTGATTTTTTGGACTGTACCAAAAATGATTCAAAATGTCAATTGGATCGTGCCTCATGTTGAATAACCACTTCTTAAACCTTCACAGTGACCAAAATTGCCATTTTTACAGAGTTTTGCTAACTCAAAAGCTTCAATTTTGACCCGTTTCAGGCACAGAAATGACTTTAAACACACTTATTATAGTTGACAAAGTCATAATTCACATCCAACAGTAATTTAGAGTCAAAAGACTAAATGTTAAAATGTCATCATTATAGACCATTTTGGGATCGTTCGACAGGTCCGGAGTCATCGTTTTTCATCCGAAAATTTATTTTTTGGACTGTACCAAAAATGATTCAAAATGTCAATTGGATCATGCCTCATGTTAAATAACCACTTTTTAAACCCTCACAGTGACCAAAATTGCCATTTTTACAGAGTTTTGCTTACTCAAAAGCTTCCATTTTGACCCGTTTCAGGCACAGAAATGACTTTAAACACACTTATTCTAGTTGACAAAGTCATAATTCACATCCAACAGTAATTGAGAGTCAAAAGATTAAATGTTGAAATTTCATCATTATAGACCATTTTGGGATCGTTCGACAGGTCCGGAGTCATCGTTTTTCATCCGAAAATTGATTTTTTGGACTGTACCAAAAATGATTCAAAATGTCAATTGGATCATGCCTCATGTTGAATAACCACTTTTTAAACCCTCACAGTGACCAAAATTGCCATTTTTACAGAGTTTTGCTTACTCAAAAGCTTCAATTTTGACCCGTTTCAGGCACAGAAATGACTTTAAACACACTTATTTTAGTTGACAAAGTCCTAATTCACATCCAACAGTAATTTAGAGTCAAAAGATTAAATGTAAAAATTTCATCATTATAGACCATTTTGGGATCGTTCGACAGGTCCGGAGTCATCGTTTTTCATCCGAAAAATGATTTTTTGGACTGTACCAAAAATGATTCAAAATGTCAATTGGATCATGCCTCATGTTGAATAACCACTTTTTAAACCCTCACAGTGACCAAAATTGCCATTTTTACAGAGTTTTGCTTACTCAAAAGCTTCCATTTTGACCCGTTTCAGGCACAGAAATGACTTTAAACACACTTATTCTAGTTGACAAAGTCATAATTCACATCCAACAGTCATTTAGAGTCAAAAGATTAAATGTTGAAATTTCATCCATATTGACCATTTTGGGATCGTTCGACAGGTCCGGAGTCATCGTTTTTCATCCGAAAATTGATTTTTTGGACTGTACCAAAAATGATTCAAAATGTCAATTGGATCGTGCCTCATGTCGAATAACCACTTTTTAAACCTTCACAGTGACCAAAATTGCCATTTTTACAGAGTTTTGCTAACTCAAAAGCTTCAATTTTGACCCATTTCAGGCACAGAAATGACTTTAAACACACCTATTTTAGTTGACAAAGTCATAATTCACATCCAACAGTAATTTAGAGTCAAAAGACTAAATGTTAAAATTTCATCATTATAGACCATTTTGGGATCGTTCGACAGGTCCGGAGTCATCGTTTTTCATCCGAAAATTGATTTTTTGCACTGTACCAAAAATGATTCAAAATGTCAATTGGATCATGCCTCATGTTGAATAACCACTTTTTAAACCCTCACAGTGACCAAAATTGCCATTTTTACAGAGTTTTGCTTACTCAAAAGCTTCCATTTTGACCCGTTTCAGGTACAGAAATGACTTTAAACACACTTATTCTAGTTGACAAAGTCATAATTCACATCCAACAGTAATTTAGAGTCAAAAGATTAAATGTTAAAATTTCATCATTATAGACCATTTTGGGATCGTTCGACATGTCCGGAGTCATCGTTTTTCATCCGAAAAAAGATTTTTTGGACTGTACCAAAAATGATTCAAAATGTCAATTGGATCATGCCTCATGTTGAATAACCACTTTTTAAACCCTCACAGTGACCAAAATTGCCATTTTTACAGAGTTTTGCTTACCCAAAAGCTTCAATTTTGACCCGTTTCAGGCACAGAAATGACTTTAAACACACTTATTTTAGTTGACAAAGTCCTAATTCACATCCAACAGTAATTTAGAGTCAAAAAATTAAATGTTAAAATTTCATCATTATAGACCATTTTGGGATCATTCGACAGGTCCGGAGTCATCGTTTTTCATCCGAAAATTGATTTTTTGGACTGTACCAAAAATGATTCAAAATGTCAATTGGATCATGCCTCATGTTGAATAACCACTTTTTAAACCCTCACAGTGACCAAATTTGCCATTTTTACAGAGTTTTGCTTACTCAAAAGCTTCCATTTTGACCCGTTTCAGGCACAGAAATGACTTTAAACACACTTATTCTAGTTGACAAAGTCATCATTCACATCCAACAGTCATTTAGAGTCAAAAGATTAAATGTTGAAATTTCATCCATATTGACCATTTTGGGATCGTTCGACAGGTCCGGAGTCATCGTTTTTCATCCGAAAATTGATTTTTTGGACTGTACCAAAAATGATTCAAAATGTCAATTGGATCGTGCCTCATGTTGAATAACCACTTTTTAAACCTTCACAGTGACCAAAATTGCCATTTTTACAGAGTTTTGCTAACTCAAAAGCTTCAATTTTGACCCGTTATAGGCACAGAAATTACTTTAAACACACTTATTATAGTTGACAAAGTCATAATTCACATCCAACAGTAATTTAGAGTCAAAAGACTAAATGTTAAAATTTCATCATTATAGACCATTTTGGGATCGTTCGACAGGTCCGGAGTCATCGTTTTTCATCCGAAAATTGATTTTTTGCACTGTACCAAAAATGATTCAAAATGTCAATTGGATCATGCCTCATGTTAAATAACCACTTTTTAAACCCTCACAGTGACCAAAATTGCCATTTTTACAGAGTTTTGCTTACTCAAAAGCTTCCATTTTGACCCGTTTCAGGCACAGAAATGACTTTAAACACACTTATTCTAGTTGACAAAGTCATAATTCACATCCAACAGTAATTGAGAGTCAAAAAATTAAATGTTGAAATTTCATCATTATAGACCATTTTGGGATCGTTCGACAGGTCCGGGGTCATCGTTTTTCATCCGAAAATTGATTTTTTGGACTGTACCAAAAATGATTCAAAATGTCAATTGGATCATGCCTCATGTTGAATAACCACTTTTTAAACCCTCACAGTGACCAAAATTACCATTTTTACAGAGTTTTGCTTACTCAAAAGCTTCCATTTTGACCCGTTTCAGGCACAGAAATGACTTTAAACACACTTATTCTAGTTGACAAAGTCATAATTCACATCCAACAGTAATTTAGAGTCAAAAGACTAAATGTTAAAATTTCATCATTATAGACCATTTTGGGATCGTTCGACAGGTCCGGAGTCATCGTTTTTCATCCGAAAATTGATTTTTTGCACTGTACCAAAAATGATTCAAAATGTCAATTGGATCATGCCTCATGTTGAATAACCACTTTTTAAACCCTCACAGTGACCAAAATTGCCATTTTTACAGAGTTTTGCTTACTCAAAAGCTTCCATTTTGACCCGTTTCAGGTACAGAAATGACTTTAAACACACTTATTCTAGTTGACAAAGTCATAATTCACATCCAACAGTAATTTAGAGTCAAAAGATTAAATGTTAAAATTTCATCATTATAGACCATTTTGGGATCGTTCGACATGTCCGGAGTCATCGTTTTTCATCCGAAAAAAGATTTTTTGGACTGTACCAAAAATGATTCAAAATGTCAATTGGATCATGCCTCATGTTGAATAACCACTTTTTAAACCCTCACAGTGACCAAAATTGCCATTTTTACAGAGTTTTGCTTACCCAAAAGCTTCAATTTTGACCCGTTTCAGGCACAGAAATGACTTTAAACACACTTATTTTAGTTGACAAAGTCCTAATTCACATCCAACAGTAATTTAGAGTCAAAAAATTAAATGTTAAAATTTCATCATTATAGACCATTTTGGGATCATTCGACAGGTCCGGAGTCATCGTTTTTCATCCGAAAATTGATTTTTTGGACTGTACCAAAAATGATTCAAAATGTCAATTGGATCATGCCTCATGTTGAATAACCACTTTTTAAACCCTCACAGTGACCAAATTTGCCATTTTTACAGAGTTTTGCTTACTCAAAAGCTTCCATTTTGACCCGTTTCAGGCACAGAAATGACTTTAAACACACTTATTCTAGTTGACAAAGTCATCATTCACATCCAACAGTCATTTAGAGTCAAAAGATTAAATGTTGAAATTTCATCCATATTGACCATTTTGGGATCGTTCGACAGGTCCGGAGTCATCGTTTTTCATCCGAAAATTGATTTTTTGGACTGTACCAAAAATGATTCAAAATGTCAATTGGATCGTGCCTCATGTTGAATAACCACTTTTTAAACCTTCACAGTGACCAAAATTGCCATTTTTACAGAGTTTTGCTAACTCAAAAGCTTCAATTTTGACCCGTTATAGGCACAGAAATTACTTTAAACACACTTATTATAGTTGACAAAGTCATAATTCACATCCAACAGTAATTTAGAGTCAAAAGACTAAATGTTAAAATTTCATCATTATAGACCATTTTGGGATCGTTCGACAGGTCCGGAGTCATCGTTTTTCATCCGAAAATTGATTTTTTGCACTGTACCAAAAATGATTCAAAATGTCAATTGGATCATGCCTCATGTTAAATAACCACTTTTTAAACCCTCACAGTGACCAAAATTGCCATTTTTACAGAGTTTTGCTTACTCAAAAGCTTCCATTTTGACCCGTTTCAGGCACAGAAATGACTTTAAACACACTTATTCTAGTTGACAAAGTCATAATTCACATCCAACAGTAATTGAGAGTCAAAAAATTAAATGTTGAAATTTCATCATTATAGACCATTTTGGGATCGTTCGACAGGTCCGGGGTCATCGTTTTTCATCCGAAAATTGATTTTTTGGACTGTACCAAAAATGATTCAAAATGTCAATTGGATCATGCCTCATGTTGAATAACCACTTTTTAAACCCTCACAGTGACCAAAATTACCATTTTTACAGAGTTTTGCTTACTCAAAAGCTTCCATTTTGACCCGTTTCAGGCACAGAAATGACTTTAAACACACTTATTCTAGTTGACAAAGTCATAATTCACATCCAACAGTCATTTAGAGTCAAAAGATTAAATGTTAAAATTTCATCATTATAGACCATTTTGGGATCGTTCGACAGGTCCGGAGTCATCGTTTTTCATCCGAAAATTGATTTTTTGGACTGTACCAAAAATGATTCAAAATGTCAATTGGATCATGCCTCATGTTGAATAACCACTTTTTAAACCCTCACAGTGACCAAAATTGCCATTTTTACAGAGTTTTGCTTACTCAAAAGCTTCCATTTTGACCCGTTTCAGGCACAGAAATGACTTTAAATACACTTATTCTAGTTGACAAAATCATAATTCACATCCAACAGTAATTTAGAGTCAAAAGAATAAATGTTGAAATTTCATCATTATAGACCATTTTGGGATCGTTTGACAGGTCCGGAGTCATCGTTTTTCATCCGAAAATTTATTTTTTGGACTGTACCAAAAATGATTCAAAATGTCAATTGGATCATGCCTCATGTTAAATAACCACTTTTTAAATCCTCACAGTGACCAAAATTGCCATTTTTACAGAGTTTTGCTCACTCAAAAGCTTCCATTTTGACCCGTTTCAGGCACAGAAATGACTTTAAACACACTTATTCTAGTTGACAAAGTCATAATTCACATCCAACAGTAATTGAGAGTCAAAAGATTAAATGTTGAAATTTCATCATTATAGACCATTTTGGGATCGTTCGACAGGTCCGGAGTCATCGTTTTTCATCCGAAAATTGATTTTTTGGACTGTACCAAAAATGATTCAAAATGTCAATTGGATCATGCCTCATGTTAAATAACCACTTTTTAAACCCTCACAGTGACCAAAATTGCCATTTTTACAGAGTTTTGCTTACTCAAAAGCTTCCATTTTGACCCGTTTCAGGCACAGAAATGACTTTAGACACACTTATTCTAGTTGACAAAATCATAATTCACATCCAACAGTAATTTAGAGTCAAAAGATTAAATGTTGAAATTTCATCATTATAGACCATTTTGGGATCGTTTGACAGGTCCGGAGTCATTGTTTTTCATCCGAAAAATGTTTTTTGGACTGTAACAAAAATGATTCAAAATGTTAATTGGATCATGCCTCATGTTGAATAACCACTTTTTAAACCCTCACAGTGACCAAAATTGCCATTTTTACAGAGTTTTGCTTACCCAAAAGCTTCAATTTTGACCCGTTTCAGGCACAGAAATGACTTTAAACACACTTATTTTAGTTGACAAAGTCCTAATTCACATCCAACTGTAATTTAGAGTCAAAAGATTAAATGTTAAAATTTCATCATTATAGACCATTTTGGGATCGTTCGACAGGTCCGGAGTCATCGTTTTTCATCCGAAAAATGATTTTTTGGACTGTACCAAAAATGATTCAAAATGTCAATTGGATCATGCCTCATTGTTGAATAACCACTTTTTAAACCCTCACAGTGACCAAAATTGCCATTTTTACAGAGTTTTGCTTACTCAAAAGCTTCAATTTTGACCCGTTTCAGGCACAGAAATTACTTTAAACACACTTATTTTAGTTGACAAAGTCCTAATTCACATCCAACAGTCATTTAGAGTCAAAAGATTAAATGTTAAAATTTCATCATTATAGACCATTTTGGGATCGTTCGACAGGTCCGGAGTCATCGTTTTTCATCCGAAAAATGATTTTTTTGGACTGTACCAAAAATGATTCAAAATGTCAATTGGATCATGCCTCATGTTGAATAACCACTTTTTAAACCCTCACAGTGACCAAAATTGCCATTTTTACAGAGTTTTGCTTACTCAAAAGCTTCAATTTTGACCCGTTTCAGGCACAGAAATGACTTTAAACACACTTATTTTAGTTGACAAAGTCCTAATTCACATCCAACAGTAATTTAGAGTCAAAAGATTAAATGTTAAAATTTCATCATTATAGACCATTTTGGGATCGTTCGACAGGTCCGGGGTCATCGTTTTTCATCCGAAAATTGATTTTTTGGACTGTACCAAAAATGATTCAAAATGTCAATTGGATCATGCCTCATGTTGAATAACCACTTTTTAAACCCTCACAGTGACCAAAATTGCCATTTTTACAGAGTTTTGCTTACTCAAAAGCTTCCATTTTGACCCGTTTCAGGCACAGAAATGACTTTAAACACACTTATTCTAGTTGACAAAGTCATAATTCACATCCAACAGTCATTTAGAGTCAAAAGATTAAATGTTGAAATTTCATCCATATTGACCATTTTGGGATCGTTCGACAGGTCCGGAGTCATCGTTTTTCATCCGAAAATTGATTTTTTGGACTGTACCAAAAATGATTCAAAATGTCAATTGGATCATGCCTCATGTTGAATAACCACTTTTTAAACCCTCACAGTGACCAAAATTGCCATTTTTACAGAGTTTTGCTTACTCAAAAGCTTCCATTTTGACCCGTTTCAGGCACAGAAATGACTTTAAATACACTTATTCTAGTTGACAAAATCATAATTCACATCCAACAGTAATTTAGAGTCAAAAGATTAAATGTTGAAATTTCATCATTATAGACCATTTTGGGATCGTTTGACAGGTCCGGAGTCATCGTTTTTCATCCGAAAATTTATTTTTTGGACTGTACCAAAAATGATTCAAAATGTCAATTGGATCATGCCTCATGTTAAATAACCACTTTTTAAACCCTCACAGTGACCAAAATTGCCATTTTTACAGAGTTTTGCTTACTCAAAAGCTTCCATTTTGACCCGTTTCAGGCACAGAAATGACTTTAAACACACTTATTCTAGTTGACAAAGTCATAATTCACATCCAACAGTAATTGAGAGTCAAAAGATTAAATGTTGAAATTTCATCATTATAGACCATTTTGGGATCGTTCGACAGGTCCGGAGTCATCGTTTTTCATCCGAAAATTGATTTTTTGGACTGTACCAAAAATGATTCAAAATGTCAATTGGATCATGCCTCATGTTGAATAACCACTTTTTAAACCCTCACAGTGACCAAAATTGCCATTTTTACAGAGTTTTGCTTACTCAAAAGCTTCAATTTTGACCCGTTTCAGGCACAGAAATGACTTTAAACACACTTATTTTAGTTGACAAAGTCCTAATTCACATCCAACAGTAATTTAGAGTCAAAAGATTAAATGTTAAAATGTCATCATTATAGACCATTTTGGGATCGTTCGACAGGTCCGGAGTCATCGTTTTTCATCTGAAAATTGATTTTTTTGGACTGTACCAAAAATGATTCAAAATGTCAATTGGATCATGCCTCATGTTGAATAACCACTTTTTAAACCCTCACAGTGACCAAAATTGCCATTTTTACAGAGTTTTGCTTACTCAAAAGCTTCCATTTTGACCCGTTTCAGGCACAGAAATGACTTTAAACACACTTATTCTAGTTGACAAAGTCATAATTCACATCCAACAGTAATTGAGAGTCAAAAGATTAAATGTTAAAATTTCATCATTATAGACCATTTTGGGATCGTTCGACAGGTCCGGAGTCATCGTTTTTCATCCGAAAAATTATTTTTTGGACTGTACCAAAAATGATTCAAAATGTCAATTGGATCATGCGTCATGTTGAATAACCACTTTTTAAACCCTCACAGTGACCAAAATTGCCATTTTTACAGAGTTTTGCTTACTCAAAAGCTTCAATTTTGACCCGTTTCAGGCACAGAAATGACTTTAAATACACTTATTCTAGTTGACAAAATCATAATTCACATCCAACAGTAATTTAGAGTCAAAAGATTAAATGTTGAAATTTCATCATTATAGACCATTTTGGGATCGTTTGACAGGTCCGGAGTCATCGTTTTTCATCCGAAAATTGATTTTTTGGACTGTACCAAAAATGATTTAAAATGTCAATTGGATCATGCCTCATGTTGAATAACCACTTTTTAAACCCTCACAGTGACCAAAATTGCCATTTTTACAGAGTTTTGCTTACTCAAAAGCTTCAATTTTGACCCGTTTCAGGCACAGAAATGACTTTAAACACACTTATTTTAGTTGACAAAGTCCTAATTCACATCCAACAGTAATTTAGAGTCAAAAGATTAAATGTTATAATTTCATCATTATAGACCATTTTGGGCTCGTTCGACAGGTCCAGAGTCATCGTTTTTCATCCGAAAATAGATTTTTTGGACTGTACCAAAAATGATTCAAAATGTCAATTGGATCATGCCTCATGTTGAATAACCACTTTTTAAACCCTCACAGTGACCAAAATTGCCATTTTTACAGAGTTTTGCTAACTCAAAAGCTTCAATTTTGACCCGTTTCAGGCACAGAAATGACTTTAAACACACTTATTTTAGTTGACAAAGTCATAATTCACATCCAACAGTAATTTAGAGTCAAAAGATTAAATGTTAAAATTTCATCATTATAGACCATTTTGGGATCGTTCGACAGGTCCGGAGTCATCGTTTTTCATCCGAAAATTGATTTTTTGGACTGTACCAAAAATGATTCAAAATGTCAATTGGATCATGCCTCATGTTGAATAACCACTTTTTAAACCCTCACAGTGACCAAAATTGCCATTTTTACAGAGTTTTGCTTACTCAAAAGCTTCAATTTTGACCTGTTACAGGCACAGAAATGACTTTAAACACACTTATTCTAGTTGACAAAGTCCTAATTCACATCCAACAGTAATTTAGAGTCAAAAGATTAAATGTTAAAATTTCATCATTATAGACCATTTTGGGATCGTTCGACAGGTCCAGAGTCATCGTTTTTCATCCGAAAATTGATTTTTTGGACTGTACCAAAAATGATTCAAAATGTCAATTGGATCATGCCTCATGTTGAATAACCACTTTTTAAACCCTCACAGTGACCAAAATTGCCATTTTTACAGAGTTTTGCTTACTCAAAAGCTTCAATTTTGACCCGTTTCAGGCACAGAAATGACTTTAAACACACTTATTTTAGTTGACAAAGTCCTAATTCACATCCAACTGTAATTTAGAGTCAAAAGATTAAATGTTCAAATTTCATCATTATAGACCATTTTGGGATCGTTCGACAGGTCCGGAGTCATCATTTTTCATCCGAAAATTGATTTTTTGGACTGTACCAAAAATGATTCAAAATGTCAATTGGATCATGCCTCATGTTGAATAACCACTTTTTAAACCCTCACAGTGACCAAAATTGCCATTTTTACAGAGTTTTGCTTACTCAAAAGCTTCAATTTTGACCCGATTCAGGCACAGAAATGACTTTAAACACACTTATTTTAGTTGACAAAGTCCTAATTCACATCCAACAGTAATTTAGAGTCAAAAGATTAAATGTTAAAATTTCATCATTATAGACCATTTTGGGATCGTTCGACAGGTCCAGAGTCATCGTTTTTCATCCGAAAATTGATTTTTTGGACTGTACCAAAAATGATTCAAAATGTCAATTGGATCATGCCTCATGTTGAATAACCACTTTTTAAACCCTCACAGTGACCAAAATTGCCATTTTTACAGAGTTTTGCTTACTCAAAAGCTTCAATTTTGACCAGTTTCAGGCACAGAAATGACTTTAAACACACTTATTTTAGTTGACAAAGTCCTAATTCACATCCAACAGTAATTTAGAGTCAAAAGATTAAATGTTAAAATTTCATCATTATAGACCATTTTGGGATCATTCGACAGGTCCGGAGTCATCGTTTTTCATCCGAAAATAGATTTTTTGGACTGTACCAAAAATGATTCAAAATGTCAATTCGATCATGCCTCATGTTGAATAACCACTTTTTAAACGCTCACAGTGACCAAAATTGCCATTTTTACAGAGTTTTGCTTACTCAAAAGCTTCAATTTTGACCAGTTTCAGGCACAGAAATGACTTTAAACACACTTATTCTAGTTGACAAAGTCATAATTCACATCCAACAGTCATTTAGAGTCAAAAGACTAAATGTTAAAATTTCATCATTATAGACCATTTTGGGATCGTTCGACAGGTCCGGAGTCATCGTTTTTCATCCGAAAATTGATTTTTTGGACTGTACCAAAAATGATTCAAAATGTCAATTGGATGATGCCTCATGTTGAATAACCACTTTTTAAACCCTCACAGTGACCAAAATTGTCATTTTTACAGAGTTTTGCTTACTCTAAAGCTTCCATTTTGACCCGTTTCAGGCACAGAAATGACTTTAAAAACACTTATTCTAGTTGACAAAATCATAATTCACATCCAACAGTAATTTAGAGTCAAAAGATTAAATGTTGAAATTTCATTATTATAGACCATTTTGGGATCGTTCGATAGGTCCGGAGTCATCGTTTTTCATCCGAAAATTGTTTTTTTGGACTGTACCAAAAATGATTCAAAATGTCAATTGGATCATGCCTCATGTTGAATAACCACTTTTTAAACCTTCACTATGACCAAAATTGCCATTTTTACAGAGTTTTGCTTACTCAAAAGCTTCCATTTTGACCAGGTTCAGTCACAGAAATTACTTTAAACACACTTATTTTAGTTGACAAAGTCATAATTCACATCCAACAGTCATTTAGAGTCAAAAGATTAAATGTTAAAATTTCATCATTATAGTCCATTTTGGGATCGTTCGACAGGTCCGGAGTCATCGTTTTTCATCCGAAAATTGATTTTTTGGACTGTACCAAAAATGATTCAAAATGTCAATTGGATCATGCCCCATGTTGAATAACCACTTTTTAAACCCTCACAGTGACCAAAATTGCCATTTTTACAGAGTTTTGCTTACTCAAAAGCTTCCATTTTGACCCGTTTCAGGCACAGAAATGACTTTAAACACACTTATTCTAGTTGACAAAGTCATAATTCACATCCAACAGTCATTTAGAGTCAAAAGATTAAATGTTGAAATTTCATCCATATTGACCATTTTGGGATCGTTCGACAGGTCCGGAGTCATCGTTTTTCATCCGAAAATTGATTTTTTAGACTGTACCAAAAATGATTCAAATGTCAATTGGATCGTGCCTCATGTTGAATAACCACTTTTTAAACCCTCACAGTGACCAAAATTGCCATTTTTACAGAGTTTTGCTTACTCAAAAGCTTCCATTTTGACCCTTTTCAGGCAAAGAAATGACTTTAAACACACTTATTCTAGTTGACAAAGTCATAATTCACATCCAACAGTCATTTAGAGTCAAAAGATTAAATGTTGAAATTTCATCATTATAGACCATTTTGGGATCGTTCGACAGGTCCGGAGTCATCGTTTTTCATCCGAAAATTGATTTTTTAGACTGTACCAAAAATGATTCAAATGTCAATTGGATCGTGCCTCATGTTGAATAACCACTATTTAAACCTTCACAGTGACCAAAATTGCCATTTTTACAGAGTTTTGCTTACTCAAAAGATTCCATTTTGACCAGGTTCAGTCACAGAAATGACTTTAAACACACTTATTTTAGTTGACAAAGTCATAATTCACATCCAACAGTCATTTAGAGTCAAAAGATCAAATGTTGAAATTTCATCATTATAGACCATTTTGGGATCGTTCCACAGGTCCGGAGTCATCGTTTTTCATCCGAAAATTGATTTTTTGGACTGTACCAAAAATGATTTAAAATGTCAATTGGATCATGCCTCATGTTGAATAACCACTTTTTAAACCCTCACAGTGACCAAAATTGCCATTTTTACAGAGTTTTGCTTACTCAAAAGCTTCAATTTTGACCCGTTTCAGGCACAGAAATGACTTTAAACACACTTATTTTAGTTGACAAAGTCCTAATTCACATCCAACAGTAATTTAGAGTCAAAAGATTAAATGTTATAATTTCATCATTATAGACCATTTTGGGATCGTTCGACAGGTCCAGAGTCATCGTTTTTCATCCGAAAATTGATTTTTTGGACTGTACCAAAAATGATTCAAAATGTCAATTGGATCATGCCTCATGTTGAATAACCACTTTTTAAACCCTCACAGTGACCAAAATTGCCATTTTTACAGAGTTTTGCTTACTCAAAAGCTTCCATTTTGACCCGTTTCAGGCACAGAAATGACTTTAAACACACTTATTTTAGTTGACAAAGTCATAATTCACATCCAACAGTAATTTAGAGTCAAAAGATTAAATGTTATAATTTCATCATTATAGACCATTTTGGGCTCGTTCGACAGGTCCAGAGTCATCGTTTTTCATCCGAAAATTGATTTTTTGGACTGTACCAAAAATGATTCAAAATGTCAATTGGATCATGCCTCATGTTGAATAACCACTTTTTAAACCCTCACAGTGACCAAAATTGCCATTTTTACAGAGTTTTGCTTACTCAAAAGCTTCAATTTTGACCCGTTTCAGGCACAGAAATGACTTTAAACACACTTATTTTAGTTGACAAAGTCCTAATTCACATCCAACTGTAATTTAGAGTCAAAAGATTAAATGTTAAAATTTCATCATTATAGACCATTTTGGGATCGTTCGACAGGTCCGGAGTCATCATTTTTCATCCGAAAATTGATTTTTTGGACTGTACCAAAAATGATTCAAAATGTCAATTGGATCATGCCTCATGTTGAATAACCACTTTTTAAACCCTCACAGTGACCAAAATTGCCATTTTTACAGAGTTTTGCTTACTCAAAAGCTTCAATTTTGACCCGATTCAGGCACAGAAATGACTTTAAACACACTTATTTTAGTTGACAAAGTCCTAATTCACATCCAACAGTAATTTAGAGTCAAAAGATTAAATGTTAAAATTTCATCATTATAGACCATTTTGGGATCGTTCGACAGGTCCAGAGTCATCGTTTTTCATCCGAAAATTGATTTTTTGGACTGTACCAAAAATGATTCAAAATGTCAATTGGATCATGCCTCATGTTGAATAACCACTTTTTAAACCCTCACAGTGACCAAAATTGCCATTTTTACAGAGTTTTGCTTACTCAAAAGCTTCAATTTTGACCAGTTTCAGGCACAGAAATGACTTTAAAGACACTTATTTTAGTTGACAAAGTCCTAATTCACATCCAACAGTAATTTAGAGTCAAAAGATTAAATGTTAAAATTTCATCATTATAGACCATTTTGGGATCATTCGACAGGTCCGGAGTCATCGTTTTTCATCCGAAAATAGATTTTTTGGACTGTACCAAAAATGATTCAAAATGTCAATTCGATCATGCCTCATGTTGAATAACCACTTTTTAAACGCTCACAGTGACCAAAATTGCCATTTTTACAGAGTTTTGCTTACTCAAAAGCTTCAATTTTGACCAGTTTCAGGCACAGAAATGACTTTAAACACACTTATTCTAGTTGACAAAGTCATAATTCACATCCAACAGTCATTTAGAGTCAAAAGACTAAATGTTAAAATTTCATCATTATAGACCATTTTGGGATCGTTCGACAGGTCCGGAGTCATCGTTTTTCATCCGAAAATTGATTTTTTGGACTGTACCAAAAATGATTCAAAATGTCAATTGGATGATGCCTCATGTTGAATAACCACTTTTTAAACCCTCACAGTGACCAAAATTGTCATTTTTACAGAGTTTTGCTTACTCTAAAGCTTCCATTTTGACCCGTTTCAGGCACAGAAATGACTTTAAAAACACTTATTCTAGTTGACAAAATCATAATTCACATCCAACAGTAATTTAGAGTCAAAAGATTAAATGTTGAAATTTCATTATTATAGACCATTTTGGGATCGTTCGATAGGTCCGGAGTCATCGTTTTTCATCCGAAAATTGTTTTTTTGGACTGTACCAAAAATGATTCAAAATGTCAATTGGATCATGCCTCATGTTGAATAACCACTTTTTAAACCCTCACAGTGACCAAAATTGCCATTTTTACAGAGATTTGCTTACTCAAAAGCTTCTTTTTTGACCCGTTTCAGGCACAGAAATGACTTTAAACACACTTATTCTAGTTGACAAAGTCATAATTCACATCCAACAGTCATTTAGAGTCAAAAGATTAAATGTTGAAATTTCATCCATATTGACCATTTTGGGATCATTCGACAGGTCCGGAGTCATCGTTTTTCATCCGAAAATTGATTTTTTGGACTGTACCAAAAAGGATTCAAAATGTCAATTGGATCATGCCTCATGTTGAATAACCACTTTTTAAACCTTCACTATGACCAAAATTGCCATTTTTACAGAGTTTTGCTTACTCAAAAGCTTCCATTTTGACCAGGTTCAGTCACAGAAATTACTTTAAACACACTTATTTTAGTTGACAAAGTCATAATTCACATCCAACAGTCATTTAGAGTCAAAAGATTAAATGTTAAAATTTCATCATTATAGTCCATTTTGGGATCGTTCGACAGGTCCGGAGTCATCGTTTTTCATCCGAAAATTGATTTTTTGGACTGTACCAAAAATGATTCAAAATGTCAATTGGATCATGCCCCATGTTGAATAACCACTTTTTAAACCCTCACAGTGACCAAAATTGCCATTTTTACAGAGTTTTGCTTACTCAAAAGCTTCCATTTTGACCCGTTTCAGGCACAGAAATGACTTTAAACACACTTATTCTAGTTGACAAAGTCATAATTCACATCCAACAGTCATTTAGAGTCAAAAGATTAAATGTTGAAATTTCATCCATATTGACCATTTTGGGATCGTTCGACAGGTCCGGAGTCATCGTTTTTCATCCGAAAATTGATTTTTTAGACTGTACCAAAAATGATTCAAATGTCAATTGGATCGTGCCTCATGTTGAATAACCACTTTTTAAACCCTCACAGTGACCAAAATTGCCATTTTTACAGAGTTTTGCTTACTCAAAAGCTTCCATTTTGACCCTTTTCAGGCAAAGAAATGACTTTAAACACACTTATTCTAGTTGACAAAGTCATAATTCACATCCAACAGTCATTTAGAGTCAAAAGATTAAATGTTGAAATTTCATCATTATAGACCATTTTGGGATCGTTCGACAGGTCCGGAGTCATCGTTTTTCATCCGAAAATTGATTTTTTAGACTGTACCAAAAATGATTCAAATGTCAATTGGATCGTGCCTCATGTTGAATAACCACTATTTAAACCTTCACAGTGACCAAAATTGCCATTTTTACAGAGTTTTGCTTACTCAAAAGATTCCATTTTGACCAGGTTCAGTCACAGAAATGACTTTAAACACACTTATTTTAGTTGACAAAGTCATAATTCACATCCAACAGTCATTTAGAGTCAAAAGATCAAATGTTGAAATTTCATCATTATAGACCATTTTGGGATCGTTCCACAGGTCCGGAGTCATCGTTTTTCATCCGAAAATTGATTTTTTGGACTGTACCAAAAATGATTTAAAATGTCAATTGGATCATGCCTCATGTTGAATAACCACTTTTTAAACCCTCACAGTGACCAAAATTGCCATTTTTACAGAGTTTTGCTTACTCAAAAGCTTCAATTTTGACCCGTTTCAGGCACAGAAATGACTTTAAACACACTTATTTTAGTTGACAAAGTCCTAATTCACATCCAACAGTAATTTAGAGTCAAAAGATTAAATGTTATAATTTCATCATTATAGACCATTTTGGGATCGTTCGACAGGTCCAGAGTCATCGTTTTTCATCCGAAAATTGATTTTTTGGACTGTACCAAAAATGATTCAAAATGTCAATTGGATCATGCCTCATGTTGAATAACCACTTTTTAAACCCTCACAGTGACCAAAATTGCCATTTTTACAGAGTTTTGCTTACTCAAAAGCTTCCATTTTGACCCGTTTCAGGCACAGAAATGACTTTAAACACACTTATTCTAGTTGACAAAGTCATAATTCACATCCAACAGTCATTTAGAGTCAAAAGATTAAATGTTGAAATTTCATCATTAAAGACCATTTTGGGATCTTTCGACAGGTCCGGAGTCATCGTTTTTCATCCGAAAATTTATTTTTTGGACTGTCCCAAAAATGATTCAAAATGTCAATTGGATCATGCCTCATGTTGAATACCCACTTTTTCAACCCTCACAGTGACCAAAATTGCCATTTTTACAGAGTTTTGCTTACTCAAAAGCTTCAATTTTGACCCGTTTCAGGCACAGAAATGACTTTAAACACACTTATTTTAGTTGACAAAGTCCTAATTCACATCCAACAGTAATTTAGAGTCAAAAGATTAAATGTTAAAATTTCATCATTATAGACCATTTTGGGATCATTCGACAGGTCCGGAGTCATCGTTTTTCATCCGAAAATTGATTTTTTGGACTGTACCAAAAATGATTCAAAATGTCAATTCGATCATGCCTCATGTTGAATAACCACTTTTTAAACGCTCACAGTGACCAAAATTGCCATTTTTACAGAGTTTTGCTTACTCAAAAGCTTCCATTTTGACCCGTTTCAGGCACAGAAATGACTTTAAACACACTTATTCTAGTAGACAAAGTCATAATTCACATCCAACAGTCATTTAGAGTCAAAAGATTAAATGTTGAAATTTCATCATTAAAGACCATTTTGGGATCTTTCGACAGGTCCGGAGTCATCGTTTTTCATCCGAAAATTGATTTTTTGGACTGTCCCAAAAATGATTCAAAATGTCAATTGGATCATGCCTCATGTTGAATACCCACTTTTTCAACCCTCACAGTGACCAAAATTGCCATTTTTACAGAGTTTTGCTTCCTCAAAAGCTTCAATTTTGACCCGATTCAGGCACAGAAATGACTTTAAACACACTTATTTTAGTTGACAAAGTCCTAATTCACATCCAACAGTAATTTAGAGTCAAAAGATTAAATGTTCAAATTTCATCATTATAGACCATTTTGGGATCGTTCGACAGGTCCAGAGTCATCGTTTTTCATCCGAAAATTGATTTTTTGGACTGTACCAAAAATGATTCAAAATGTCAATTGGATCATGCCTCATGTTGAATAACCACTTTTTAAACCCTCACAGTGACCAAAATTGCCATTTTTACAGAGTTTTGCTTACTCAAAAGCTTCAATTTTGACCCGTTTCAGGCACAGAAATGACTTTAAACACACTTATTTTAGTTGACAAAGTCCTAATTCACATCCAACAGTAATTTAGAGTCAAAAGATTAAATGTTAAAATTTCATCATTATAGACCATTTTGGGATCATTCGACAGGTCCGGAGTCATCGTTTTTCATCCGAAAATTGATTTTTTGGACTGTTCCAAAAATGATTCAAAATGTCAATTCGATCATGCCTCATGTTGAATAACCACTTTTTAAACGCTCACAGTGACCAAAATTGCCATTTTTACAGAGTTTTGCTTACTCAAAAGCTTCCATTTTGACACGTTTCAGGCACAGAAATGACTTTAAACACACTTATTCTAGTTGACAAAGTCATAATTCACATCCAACAGTCATTTAGAGTCAAAAGATTAAATGTTGAAATTTCATCATTATAGACCATTTTGGGATCGTTCGACAGGTCGGGAGTCATCGTTTTTCATCCGAAAATAGATTTTTTGGACTGTACCAAAAATGATTCAAAATGTCAATTGGATCATGCCTCATGTTGAATAACCACTTTTTAAACCCTCACAGTGACAAAATTGCCATTTTTACAGAGTTTTGCTTACTCAAAAGCTTCAATTTTGACCCGTTTCTGGCACAGAAATGACTTTAAACACACTTATTCTAGTTGAGAAAGTCATAATTCACATCCAACAGTAATTTAGAGTCAAAAGATTAAATGTTAAAATTTCATCATTATAGATCATTTTGGGATCGTTCGACAGGTCCAGAGTCATCGTTTTTCATCCGAAAATTGATTTTTTGGACTGTACCAAAAATGATTCAAAATGTCAATTGGATCATGCCTCATGTTGAATAACCACTTTTTAAACCCTCACAGTGACCAAAATTGCCATTTTTACAGAGTTTTGCTTACTCAAAAGCTTCCATTTTGACCCGTTTCAGGCACAGAAATGACTTTAAACACACTTATTCTAGTTGACAAAGTCATAATTCACATCCAACAGTCATTTAGAGTCAAAAGATTAAATGTTGAAATTTCATCATTAAAGACCATTTTGGGATCTTTCGACAGGTCCGGAGTCATCGTTTTTCATCCGAAAATTTATTTTTTGGACTGTCCCAAAAATGATTCAAAATGTCAATTGGATCATGCCTCATGTTGAATACCCACTTTTTCAACCCTCACAGTGACCAAAATTGCCATTTTTACAGAGTTTTGCTTACTCAAAAGCTTCAATTTTGACCCGTTTCAGGCACAGAAATGACTTTAAACACACTTATTTTAGTTGACAAAGTCCTAATTCACATCCAACAGTAATTTAGAGTCAAAAGATTAAATGTTAAAATTTCATCATTATAGACCATTTTGGGATCGTTCGACAGGTCCGGAGTCATCATTTTTCATCCGAAAATTGATTTTTTGGACTGTACCAAAAATGATTCAAAATGTCAATTGGATCATGCCTCATGTTGAATAACCACTTTTTAAACCCTCACAGTGACCAAAATTGCCATTTTTACAGAGTTTTGCTTACTCAAAAGCTTCAATTTTGACCCGATTCAGGCACAGAAATGACTTTAAACACACTTATTTTAGTTGACAAAGTCCTAATTCACATCCAACAGTAATTTAGAGTCAAAAGATTAAATGTTCAAATTTCATCATTATAGACCATTTTGGGATCGTTCGACAGGTCCAGAGTCATCGTTTTTCATCCGAAAATTGATTTTTTGGACTGTACCAAAAATGATTCAAAATGTCAATTGGATCATGCCTCATGTTGAATAACCACTTTTTAAACCCTCACAGTGACCAAAATTGCCATTTTTACAGAGTTTTGCTTACTCAAAAGCTTCCATTTTGACCCGTTTCAGGCACAGAAATGACTTTAAACACACTTATTCTAGTAGACAAAGTCATAATTCACATCCAACAGTCATTTAGAGTCAAAAGATTAAATGTTGAAATTTCATCATTAAAGACCATTTTGGGATCTTTCGACAGGTCCGGAGTCATCGTTTTTCATCCGAAAATTGATTTTTTGGACTGTCCCAAAAATGATTCAAAATGTCAAT
The DNA here is from genome assembly GCF_964263255.1 of Lissotriton vulgaris. NCBI lineage: Eukaryota > Metazoa > Chordata > Amphibia > Caudata > Salamandridae > Lissotriton > Lissotriton vulgaris. The sequence continues at coordinate 93,354 of NW_028245120.1, forward strand.
TGGATCATGCCTCATGTTGAATACCCACTTTTTCAACCCTCACAGTGACCAAAATTGCCATTTTTACAGAGTTTTGCTTCCTCAAAAGCTTCAATTTTGACCCGATTCAGGCACAGAAATGACTTTAAACACACTTATTTTAGTTGACAAAGTCCTAATTCACATCCAACAGTAATTTAGAGTCAAAAGATTAAATGTTCAAATTTCATCATTATAGACCATTTTGGGATCGTTCGACAGGTCCAGAGTCATCGTTTTTCATCCGAAAATTGATTTTTTGGACTGTACCAAAAATGATTCAAAATGTCAATTGGATCATGCCTCATGTTGAATAACCACTTTTTAAACCCTCACAGTGACCAAAATTGCCATTTTTACAGAGTTTTGCTTACTCAAAAGCTTCAATTTTGACCCGTTTCAGGCACAGAAATGACTTTAAACACACTTATTTTAGTTGACAAAGTCCTAATTCACATCCAACAGTAATTTAGAGTCAAAAGATTAAATGTTAAAATTTCATCATTATAGACCATTTTGGGATCATTCGACAGGTCCGGAGTCATCGTTTTTCATCCGAAAATTGATTTTTTGGACTGTTCCAAAAATGATTCAAAATGTCAATTGGATCATGCCTCATGTTGAATAACCACTTTTTAAACCCTCACAGTGACAAAATTGCCATTTTTACAGAGTTTTGCTTACTCAAAAGCTTCAATTTTGACCCGTTTCTGGCACAGAAATGACTTTAAACACACTTATTCTAGTTGAGAAAGTCATAATTCACATCCAACAGTAATTTAGAGTCAAAAGATTAAATGTTAAAATTTCATCATTATAGATCATTTTGGGATCGTTCGACAGGTCCAGAGTCATCGTTTTTCATCCGAAAATTGATTTTTTGGACTGTACCAAAAATGATTCAAAATGTCAATTGGATCATGCCTCATGTTGAATAACCACTTTTTAAACCCTCACAGTGACCAAAATTGCCATTTTTACAGAGTTTTGCTTACTCAAAAGCTTCCATTTTGACCCGTTTCAGGCACAGAAATGACTTTAAACACACTTATTCTAGTTGACAAAGTCATAATTCACATCCAACAGTCATTTAGAGTCAAAAGATTAAATGTTGAAATTTCATCATTAAAGACCATTTTGGGATCTTTCGACAGGTCCGGAGTCATCGTTTTTCATCCGAAAATTTATTTTTTGGACTGTCCCAAAAATGATTCAAAATGTCAATTGGATCATGCCTCATGTTGAATACCCACTTTTTCAACCCTCACAGTGACCAAAATTGCCATTTTTACAGAGTTTTGCTTACTCAAAAGCTTCAATTTTGACCCGTTTCAGGCACAGAAATGACTTTAAACACACTTATTTTAGTTGACAAAGTCCTAATTCACATCCAACAGTAATTTAGAGTCAAAAGATTAAATGTTAAAATTTCATCATTATAGACCATTTTGGGATCGTTCGACAGGTCCGGAGTCATCATTTTTCATCCGAAAATTGATTTTTTGGACTGTACCAAAAATGATTCAAAATGTCAATTGGATCATGCCTCATGTTGAATAACCACTTTTTAAACCCTCACAGTGACCAAAATTGCCATTTTTACAGAGTTTTGCTTACTCAAAAGCTTCAATTTTGACCCGATTCAGGCACAGAAATGACTTTAAACACACTTATTTTAGTTGACAAAGTCCTAATTCACATCCAACAGTAATTTAGAGTCAAAAGATTAAATGTTCAAATTTCATCATTATAGACCATTTTGGGATCGTTCGACAGGTCCAGAGTCATCGTTTTTCATCCGAAAATTGATTTTTTGGACTGTACCAAAAATGATTCAAAATGTCAATTGGATCATGCCTCATGTTGAATAACCACTTTTTAAACCCTCACAGTGACCAAAATTGCCATTTTTACAGAGTTTTGCTTACTCAAAAGCTTCAATTTTGACCCGTTTCAGGCACAGAAATGACTTTAAACACACTTATTTTAGTTGACAAAGTCCTAATTCACATCCAACAGTAATTTAGAGTCAAAAGATTAAATGTTAAAATTTCATCATTATAGACCATTTTGGGATCATTCGACAGGTCCGGAGTCATCGTTTTTCATCCGAAAATTGATTTTTTGGACTGTACCAAAAATGATTCAAAATGTCAATTCGATCATGCCTCATGTTGAATAACCACTTTTTAAACGCTCACAGTGACCAAAATTGCCATTTTTACAGAGTTTTGCTTACTCAAAAGCTTCCATTTTGACCCGTTTCAGGCACAGAAATGACTTTAAACACACTTATTCTAGTAGACAAAGTCATAATTCACATCCAACAGTCATTTAGAGTCAAAAGATTAAATGTTGAAATTTCATCATTAAAGACCATTTTGGGATCTTTCGACAGGTCCGGAGTCATCGTTTTTCATCCGAAAATTGATTTTTTGGACTGTCCCAAAAATGATTCAAAATGTCAATTGGATCATGCCTCATGTTGAATACCCACTTTTTCAACCCTCACAGTGACCAAAATTGCCATTTTTACAGAGTTTTGCTTCCTCAAAAGCTTCAATTTTGACCCGATTCAGGCACAGAAATGACTTTAAACACACTTATTTTAGTTGACAAAGTCCTAATTCACATCCAACAGTAATTTAGAGTCAAAAGATTAAATGTTCAAATTTCATCATTATAGACCATTTTGGGATCGTTCGACAGGTCCAGAGTCATCGTTTTTCATCCGAAAATTGATTTTTTGGACTGTACCAAAAATGATTCAAAATGTCAATTGGATCATGCCTCATGTTGAATAACCACTTTTTAAACCCTCACAGTGACCAAAATTGCCATTTTTACAGAGTTTTGCTTACTCAAAAGCTTCAATTTTGACCCGTTTCAGGCACAGAAATGACTTTAAACACACTTATTTTAGTTGACAAAGTCCTAATTCACATCCAACAGTAATTTAGAGTCAAAAGATTAAATGTTAAAATTTCATCATTATAGACCATTTTGGGATCATTCGACAGGTCCGGAGTCATCGTTTTTCATCCGAAAATTGATTTTTTGGACTGTTCCAAAAATGATTCAAAATGTCAATTCGATCATGCCTCATGTTGAATAACCACTTTTTAAACGCTCACAGTGACCAAAATTGCCATTTTTACAGAGTTTTGCTTACTCAAAAGCTTCCATTTTGACACGTTTCAGGCACAGAAATGACTTTAAACACACTTATTCTAGTTGACAAAGTCATAATTCACATCCAACAGTCATTTAGAGTCAAAAGATTAAATGTTGAAATTTCATCATTATAGACCATTTTGGGATCGTTCGACAGGTCGGGAGTCATCGTTTTTCATCCGAAAATAGATTTTTTGGACTGTACCAAAAATGATTCAAAATGTCAATTGGATCATGCCTCATGTTGAATAACCACTTTTTAAACCCTCACAGTGACAAAATTGCCATTTTTACAGAGTTTTGCTTACTCAAAAGCTTCAATTTTGACCCGTTTCTGGCACAGAAATGACTTTAAACACACTTATTCTAGTTGAGAAAGTCATAATTCACATCCAACAGTAATTTAGAGTCAAAAGATTAAATGTTAAAATTTCATCATTATAGATCATTTTGGGATCGTTCGACAGGTCCAGAGTCATCGTTTTTCATCCGAAAATTGATTTTTTGGACTGTACCAAAAATGATTCAAAATGTCAATTGGATCATGCCTCATGTTGAATAACCACTTTTTAAACCCTCACAGTGACCAAAATTGCCATTTTTACAGAGTTTTGCTTACTCAAAAGCTTCCATTTTGACCCGTTTCAGGCACAGAAATGACTTTAAACACACTTATTCTAGTTGACAAAGTCATAATTCACATCCAACAGTCATTTAGAGTCAAAAGATTAAATGTTGAAATTTCATCATTAAAGACCATTTTGGGATCTTTCGACAGGTCCGGAGTCATCGTTTTTCATCCGAAAATTTATTTTTTGGACTGTCCCAAAAATGATTCAAAATGTCAATTGGATCATGCCTCATGTTGAATACCCACTTTTTCAACCCTCACAGTGACCAAAATTGCCATTTTTACAGAGTTTTGCTTACTCAAAAGCTTCAATTTTGACCCGTTTCAGGCACAGAAATGACTTTAAACACACTTATTTTAGTTGACAAAGTCCTAATTCACATCCAACAGTAATTTAGAGTCAAAAGATTAAATGTTAAAATTTCATCATTATAGACCATTTTGGGATCGTTCGACAGGTCCGGAGTCATCATTTTTCATCCGAAAATTGATTTTTTGGACTGTACCAAAAATGATTCAAAATGTCAATTGGATCATGCCTCATGTTGAATAACCACTTTTTAAACCCTCACAGTGACCAAAATTGCCATTTTTACAGAGTTTTGCTTACTCAAAAGCTTCAATTTTGACCCGATTCAGGCACAGAAATGACTTTAAACACACTTATTTTAGTTGACAAAGTCCTAATTCACATCCAACAGTAATTTAGAGTCAAAAGATTAAATGTTCAAATTTCATCATTATAGACCATTTTGGGATCGTTCGACAGGTCCAGAGTCATCGTTTTTCATCCGAAAATTGATTTTTTGGACTGTACCAAAAATGATTCAAAATGTCAATTGGATCATGCCTCATGTTGAATAACCACTTTTTAAACCCTCACAGTGACCAAAATTGCCATTTTTACAGAGTTTTGCTTACTCAAAAGCTTCAATTTTGACCCGTTTCAGGCACAGAAATGACTTTAAACACACTTATTTTAGTTGACAAAGTCCTAATTCACATCCAACAGTAATTTAGAGTCAAAAGATTAAATGTTAAAATTTCATCATTATAGACCATTTTGGGATCATTCGACAGGTCCGGAGTCATCGTTTTTCATCCGAAAATTGATTTTTTGGACTGTACCAAAAATGATTCAAAATGTCAATTCGATCATGCCTCATGTTGAATAACCACTTTTTAAACGCTCACAGTGACCAAAATTGCCATTTTTACAGAGTTTTGCTTACTCAAAAGCTTCCATTTTGACCCGTTTCAGGCACAGAAATGACTTTAAACACACTTATTCTAGTAGACAAAGTCATAATTCACATCCAACAGTCATTTAGAGTCAAAAGATTAAATGTTGAAATTTCATCATTAAAGACCATTTTGGGATCTTTCGACAGGTCCGGAGTCATCGTTTTTCATCCGAAAATTGATTTTTTGGACTGTCCCAAAAATGATTCAAAATGTCAATTGGATCATGCCTCATGTTGAATACCCACTTTTTCAACCCTCACAGTGACCAAAATTGCCATTTTTACAGAGTTTTGCTTCCTCAAAAGCTTCAATTTTGACCCGATTCAGGCACAGAAATGACTTTAAACACACTTATTTTAGTTGACAAAGTCCTAATTCACATCCAACAGTAATTTAGAGTCAAAAGATTAAATGTTCAAATTTCATCATTATAGACCATTTTGGGATCGTTCGACAGGTCCAGAGTCATCGTTTTTCATCCGAAAATTGATTTTTTGGACTGTACCAAAAATGATTCAAAATGTCAATTGGATCATGCCTCATGTTGAATAACCACTTTTTAAACCCTCACAGTGACCAAAATTGCCATTTTTACAGAGTTTTGCTTACTCAAAAGCTTCAATTTTGACCCGTTTCAGGCACAGAAATGACTTTAAACACACTTATTTTAGTTGACAAAGTCCTAATTCACATCCAACAGTAATTTAGAGTCAAAAGATTAAATGTTAAAATTTCATCATTATAGACCATTTTGGGATCATTCGACAGGTCCGGAGTCATCGTTTTTCATCCGAAAATTGATTTTTTGGACTGTTCCAAAAATGATTCAAAATGTCAATTCGATCATGCCTCATGTTGAATAACCACTTTTTAAACGCTCACAGTGACCAAAATTGCCATTTTTACAGAGTTTTGCTTACTCAAAAGCTTCCATTTTGACACGTTTCAGGCACAGAAATGACTTTAAACACACTTATTCTAGTTGACAAAGTCATAATTCACATCCAACAGTCATTTAGAGTCAAAAGATTAAATGTTGAAATTTCATCATTATAGACCATTTTGGGATCGTTCGACAGGTCGGGAGTCATCGTTTTTCATCCGAAAATAGATTTTTTGGACTGTACCAAAAATGATTCAAAATGTCAATTGGATCATGCCTCATGTTGAATAACCACTTTTTAAACCCTCACAGTGACAAAATTGCCATTTTTACAGAGTTTTGCTTACTCAAAAGCTTCAATTTTGACCCGTTTCTGGAACAGAAATGACTTTAAACACACTTATTCTAGTTGAGAAAGTCATAATTCACATCCAACAGTAATTTAGAGTCAAAAGATTAAATGTTAAAATTTCATCATTATAGATCATTTTGGGATCGTTCGACAGGTCCAGAGTCATCGTTTTTCATCCGAAAATTGATTTTTTGGACTGTACCAAAAATGATTCAAAATGTCAATTGGATCATGCCTCATGTTGAATAACCACTTTTTAAACCCTCACAGTGACCAAAATTGCCATTTTTACAGAGTTTTGCTTACTCAAAAGCTTCCATTTTGACCCGTTTCAGGCACAGAAATGACTTTAAACACACTTATTCTAGTTGACAAAGTCATAATTCACATCCAACAGTCATTTAGAGTCAAAAGATTAAATGTTGAAATTTCATCATTAAAGACCATTTTGGGATCTTTCGACAGGTCCGGAGTCATCGTTTTTCATCCGAAAATTTATTTTTTGGACTGTCCCAAAAATGATTCAAAATGTCAATTGGATCATGCCTCATGTTGAATACCCACTTTTTCAACCCTCACAGTGACCAAAATTGCCATTTTTACAGAGTTTTGCTTACTCAAAAGCTTCAATTTTGACCCGTTTCAGGCACAGAAATGACTTTAAACACACTTATTTTAGTTGACAAAGTCCTAATTCACATCCAACAGTAATTTAGAGTCAAAAGATTAAATGTTCAAATTTCATCATTATAGACCATTTTGGGATCGTTCGACAGGTCCAGAGTCATCGTTTTTCATCCGAAAATTGATTTTTTGGACTGTACCAAAAATGATTCAAAATGTCAATTGGATCATGCCTCATGTTGAATAACCACTTTTTAAACCCTCACAGTGACCAAAATTGCCATTTTTACAGAGTTTTGCTTACTCAAAAGCTTCAATTTTGACCCGTTTCAGGCACAGAAATGACTTTAAACACACTTATTTTAGTTGACAAAGTCCTAATTCACATCCAACAGTAATTTAGAGTCAAAAGATTAAATGTTAAAATTTCATCATTATAGACCATTTTGGGATCATTCGACAGGTCCGGAGTCATCGTTTTTCATCCGAAAATTGATTTTTTGGACTGTACCAAAAATGATTCAAAATGTCAATTCGATCATGCCTCATGTTGAATAACCACTTTTTAAACGCTCACAGTGACCAAAATTGCCATTTTTACAGAGTTTTGCTTACTCAAAAGCTTCCATTTTGACCCGTTTCAGGCACAGAAATGACTTTAAACACACTTATTCTAGTAGACAAAGTCATAATTCACATCCAACAGTCATTTAGAGTCAAAAGATTAAATGTTGAAATTTCATCATTAAAGACCATTTTGGGATCTTTCGACAGGTCCGGAGTCATCGTTTTTCATCCGAAAATTGATTTTTTGGACTGTCCCAAAAATGATTCAAAATGTCAATTGGATCATGCCTCATGTTGAATACCCACTTTTTCAACCCTCACAGTGACCAAAATTGCCATTTTTACAGAGTTTTGCTTCCTCAAAAGCTTCAATTTTGACCCGATTCAGGCACAGAAATGACTTTAAACACACTTATTTTAGTTGACAAAGTCCTAATTCACATCCAACAGTAATTTAGAGTCAAAAGATTAAATGTTCAAATTTCATCATTATAGACCATTTTGGGATCGTTCGACAGGTCCAGAGTCATCGTTTTTCATCCGAAAATTGATTTTTTGGACTGTACCAAAAATGATTCAAAATGTCAATTGGATCATGCCTCATGTTGAATAACCACTTTTTAAACCCTCACAGTGACCAAAATTGCCATTTTTACAGAGTTTTGCTTACTCAAAAGCTTCAATTTTGACCCGTTTCAGGCACAGAAATGACTTTAAACACACTTATTTTAGTTGACAAAGTCCTAATTCACATCCAACAGTAATTTAGAGTCAAAAGATTAAATGTTAAAATTTCATCATTATAGACCATTTTGGGATCATTCGACAGGTCCGGAGTCATCGTTTTTCATCCGAAAATTGATTTTTTGGACTGTTCCAAAAATGATTCAAAATGTCAATTCGATCATGCCTCATGTTGAATAACCACTTTTTAAACGCTCACAGTGACCAAAATTGCCATTTTTACAGAGTTTTGCTTACTCAAAAGCTTCCATTTTGACACGTTTCAGGCACAGAAATGACTTTAAACACACTTATTCTAGTTGACAAAGTCATAATTCACATCCAACAGTCATTTAGAGTCAAAAGATTAAATGTTGAAATTTCATCATTATAGACCATTTTGGGATCGTTCGACAGGTCGGGAGTCATCGTTTTTCATCCGAAAATAGATTTTTTGGACTGTACCAAAAATGATTCAAAATGTCAATTGGATCATGCCTCATGTTGAATAACCACTTTTTAAACCCTCACAGTGACAAAATTGCCATTTTTACAGAGTTTTGCTTACTCAAAAGCTTCAATTTTGACCCGTTTCTGGCACAGAAATGACTTTAAACACACTTATTCTAGTTGAGAAAGTCATAATTCACATCCAACAGTAATTTAGAGTCAAAAGATTAAATGTTAAAATTTCATCATTATAGATCATTTTGGGATCGTTCGACAGGTCCAGAGTCATCGTTTTTCATCCGAAAATTGATTTTTTGGACTGTACCAAAAATGATTCAAAATGTCAATTGGATCATGCCTCATGTTGAATAACCACTTTTTAAACCCTCACAGTGACCAAAATTGCCATTTTTACAGAGTTTTGCTTACTCAAAAGCTTCCATTTTGACCCGTTTCAGGCACAGAAATGACTTTAAACACACTTATTCTAGTTGACAAAGTCATAATTCACATCCAACAGTCATTTAGAGTCAAAAGATTAAATGTTGAAATTTCATCATTAAAGACCATTTTGGGATCTTTCGACAGGTCCGGAGTCATCGTTTTTCATCCGAAAATTTATTTTTTGGACTGTCCCAAAAATGATTCAAAATGTCAATTGGATCATGCCTCATGTTGAATACCCACTTTTTCAACCCTCACAGTGACCAAAATTGCCATTTTTACAGAGTTTTGCTTACTCAAAAGCTTCAATTTTGACCCGTTTCAGGCACAGAAATGACTTTAAACACACTTATTTTAGTTGACAAAGTCCTAATTCACATCCAACAGTAATTTAGAGTCAAAAGATTAAATGTTAAAATTTCATCATTATAGACCATTTTGGGATCGTTCGACAGGTCCGGAGTCATCATTTTTCATCCGAAAATTGATTTTTTGGACTGTACCAAAAATGATTCAAAATGTCAATTGGATCATGCCTCATGTTGAATAACCACTTTTTAAACCCTCACAGTGACCAAAATTGCCATTTTTACAGAGTTTTGCTTACTCAAAAGCTTCAATTTTGACCCGATTCAGGCACAGAAATGACTTTAAACACACTTATTTTAGTTGACAAAGTCCTAATTCACATCCAACAGTAATTTAGAGTCAAAAGATTAAATGTTCAAATTTCATCATTATAGACCATTTTGGGATCGTTCGATAGGTCCAGAGTCATCGTTTTTCATCCGAAAATTGATTTTTTGGACTGTACCAAAAATGATTCAAAATGTCAATTGGATCATGCCTCATGTTGAATAACCACTTTTTAAACCCTCACAGTGACCAAAATTGCCATTTTTACAGAGTTTTGCTTACTCAAAAGCTTCAATTTTGACCCGTTTCAGGCACAGAAATGACTTTAAACACACTTATTTTAGTTGACAAAGTCCTAATTCACATCCAACAGTAATTTAGAGTCAAAAGATTAAATGTTAAAATTTCATCATTATAGACCATTTTGGGATCATTCGACAGGTCCGGAGTCATCGTTTTTCATCCGAAAATTGATTTTTTGGACTGTACCAAAAATGATTCAAAATGTCAATTCGATCATGCCTCATGTTGAATAACCACTTTTTAAACGCTCACAGTGACCAAAATTGCCATTTTTACAGAGTTTTGCTTACTCAAAAGCTTCCATTTTGACCCGTTTCAGGCACAGAAATGACTTTAAACACACTTATTCTAGTAGACAAAGTCATAATTCACATCCAACAGTCATTTAGAGTCAAAAGATTAAATGTTGAAATTTCATCATTAAAGACCATTTTGGGATCTTTCGACAGGTCCGGAGTCATCGTTTTTCATCCGAAAATTGATTTTTTGGACTGTCCCAAAAATGATTCAAAATGTCAATTGGATCATGCCTCATGTTGAATACCCACTTTTTCAACCCTCACAGTGACCAAAATTGCCATTTTTACAGAGTTTTGCTTCCTCAAAAGCTTCAATTTTGACCCGATTCAGGCACAGAAATGACTTTAAACACACTTATTTTAGTTGACAAAGTCCTAATTCACATCCAACAGTAATTTAGAGTCAAAAGATTAAATGTTCAAATTTCATCATTATAGACCATTTTGGGATCGTTCGACAGGTCCAGAGTCATCGTTTTTCATCCGAAAATTGATTTTTTGGACTGTACCAAAAATGATTCAAAATGTCAATTGGATCATGCCTCATGTTGAATAACCACTTTTTAAACCCTCACAGTGACCAAAATTGCCATTTTTACAGAGTTTTGCTTACTCAAAAGCTTCAATTTTGACCCGTTTCAGGCACAGAAATGACTTTAAACACACTTATTTTAGTTGACAAAGTCCTAATTCACATCCAACAGTAATTTAGAGTCAAAAGATTAAATGTTAAAATTTCATCATTATAGACCATTTTGGGATCATTCGACAGGTCCGGAGTCATCGTTTTTCATCCGAAAATTGATTTTTTGGACTGTTCCAAAAATGATTCAAAATGTCAATTCGATCATGCCTCATGTTGAATAACCACTTTTTAAACGCTCACAGTGACCAAAATTGCCATTTTTACAGAGTTTTGCTTACTCAAAAGCTTCCATTTTGACACGTTTCAGGCACAGAAATGACTTTAAACACACTTATTCTAGTTGACAAAGTCATAATTCACATCCAACAGTCATTTAGAGTCAAAAGATTAAATGTTGAAATTTCATCATTATAGACCATTTTGGGATCGTTCGACAGGTCGGGAGTCATCGTTTTTCATCCGAAAATAGATTTTTTGGACTGTACCAAAAATGATTCAAAATGTCAATTGGATCATGCCTCATGTTGAATAACCACTTTTTAAACCCTCACAGTGACAAAATTGCCATTTTTACAGAGTTTTGCTTACTCAAAAGCTTCAATTTTGACCCGTTTCTGGCACAGAAATGACTTTAAACACACTTATTCTAGTTGAGAAAGTCATAATTCACATCCAACAGTAATTTAGAGTCAAAAGATTAAATGTTAAAATTTCATCATTATAGATCATTTTGGGATCGTTCGACAGGTCCAGAGTCATCGTTTTTCATCCGAAAATTGATTTTTTGGACTGTACCAAAAATGATTCAAAATGTCAATTGGATCATGCCTCATGTTGAATAACCACTTTTTAAACCCTCACAGTGACCAAAATTGCCATTTTTACAGAGTTTTGCTTACTCAAAAGCTTCCATTTTGACCCGTTTCAGGCACAGAAATGACTTTAAACACACTTATTCTAGTTGACAAAGTCATAATTCACATCCAACAGTCATTTAGAGTCAAAAGATTAAATGTTGAAATTTCATCATTAAAGACCATTTTGGGATCTTTCGACAGGTCCGGAGTCATCGTTTTTCATCCGAAAATTTATTTTTTGGACTGTCCCAAAAATGATTCAAAATGTCAATTGGATCATGCCTCATGTTGAATACCCACTTTTTCAACCCTCACAGTGACCAAAATTGCCATTTTTACAGAGTTTTGCTTACTCAAAAGCTTCAATTTTGACCCGTTTCAGGCACAGAAATGACTTTAAACACACTTATTTTAGTTGACAAAGTCCTAATTCACATCCAACAGTAATTTAGAGTCAAAAGATTAAATGTTAAAATTTCATCATTATAGACCATTTTGGGATCGTTCGACAGGTCCGGAGTCATCATTTTTCATCCGAAAATTGATTTTTTGGACTGTACCAAAAATGATTCAAAATGTCAATTGGATCATGCCTCATGTTGAATAACCACTTTTTAAACCCTCACAGTGACCAAAATTGCCATTTTTACAGAGTTTTGCTTACTCAAAAGCTTCAATTTTGACCCGATTCAGGCACAGAAATGACTTTAAACACACTTATTTTAGTTGACAAAGTCCTAATTTACATCCAACAGTAATTTAGAGTCAAAAGATTAAATGTTCAAATTTCATCATTATAGACCATTTTGGGATCGTTCGACAGGTCCAGAGTCATCGTTTTTCATCCGAAAATTGATTTTTTGGACTGTACCAAAAATGATTCAAAATGTCAATTGGATCATGCCTCATGTTGAATAACCACTTTTTAAACCCTCACAGTGACCAAAATTGCCATTTTTACAGAGTTTTGCTTACTCAAAAGCTTCAATTTTGACCCGTTTCAGGCACAGAAATGACTTTAAACACACTTATTTTAGTTGACAAAGTCCTAATTCACATCCAACAGTAATTTAGAGTCAAAAGATTAAATGTTAAAATTTCATCATTATAGACCATTTTGGGATCATTCGACAGGTCCGGAGTCATCGTTTTTCATCCGAAAATTGATTTTTTGGACTGTACCAAAAATGATTCAAAATGTCAATTCGATCATGCCTCATGTTGAATAACCACTTTTTAAACGCTCACAGTGACCAAAATTGCCATTTTTACAGAGTTTTGCTTACTCAAAAGCTTCCATTTTGACCCGTTTCAGGCACAGAAATGACTTTAAACACACTTATTCTAGTAGACAAAGTCATAATTCACATCCAACAGTCATTTAGAGTCAAAAGATTAAATGTTGAAATTTCATCATTAAAGACCATTTTGGGATCTTTCGACAGGTCCGGAGTCATCGTTTTTCATCCGAAAATTGATTTTTTGGACTGTCCCAAAAATGATTCAAAATGTCAATTGGATCATGCCTCATGTTGAATACCCACTTTTTCAACCCTCACAGTGACCAAAATTGCCATTTTTACAGAGTTTTGCTTCCTCAAAAGCTTCAATTTTGACCCGATTCAGGCACAGAAATGACTTTAAACACACTTATTTTAGTTGACAAAGTCCTAATTCACATCCAACAGTAATTTAGAGTCAAAAGATTAAATGTTCAAATTTCATCATTATAGACCATTTTGGGATCGTTCGACAGGTCCAGAGTCATCGTTTTTCATCCGAAAATTGATTTTTTGGACTGTACCAAAAATGATTCAAAATGTCAATTGGATCATGCCTCATGTTGAATAACCACTTTTTAAACCCTCACAGTGACCAAAATTGCCATTTTTACAGAGTTTTGCTTACTCAAAAGCTTCAATTTTGACCCGTTTCAGGCACAGAAATGACTTTAAACACACTTATTTTAGTTGACAAAGTCCTAATTCACATCCAACAGTAATTTAGAGTCAAAAGATTAAATGTTAAAATTTCATCATTATAGACCATTTTGGGATCATTCGACAGGTCCGGAGTCATCGTTTTTCATCCGAAAATTGATTTTTTGGACTGTTCCAAAAATGATTCAAAATGTCAATTCGATCATGCCTCATGTTGAATAACCACTTTTTAAACGCTCACAGTGACCAAAATTGCCATTTTTACAGAGTTTTGCTTACTCAAAAGCTTCCATTTTGACACGTTTCAGGCACAGAAATGACTTTAAACACACTTATTCTAGTTGACAAAGTCATAATTCACATCCAACAGTAATTTAGAGTCAAAAGATTAAATGTTCAAATTTCATCATTATAGACCATTTTGGGATCGTTCGACAGGTCCAGAGTCATCGTTTTTCATCCGAAAATTGATTTTTTGGACTGTACCAAAAATGATTCAAAATGTCAATTGGATCATGCCTCATGTTGAATAACCACTTTTTAAACCCTCACAGTGACCAAAATTGCCATTTTTACAGAGTTTTGCTTACTCAAAAGCTTCAATTTTGACCCGTTTCAGGCACAGAAATGACTTTAAACACACTTATTTTAGTTGACAAAGTCCTAATTCACATCCAACAGTAATTTAGAGTCAAAAGATTAAATGTTAAAATTTCATCATTATAGACCATTTTGGGATCATTCGACAGGTCCGGAGTCATCGTTTTTCATCCGAAAATTGATTTTTTGGACTGTTCCAAAAATGATTCAAAATGTCAATTCGATCATGCCTCATGTTGAATAACCACTTTTTAAACGCTCACAGTGACCAAAATTGCCATTTTTACAGAGTTTTGCTTACTCAAAAGCTTCCATTTTGACACGTTTCAGGCACAGAAATGACTTTAAACACACTTATTCTAGTTGACAAAGTCATAATTCACATCCAACAGTCATTTAGAGTCAAAAGATTAAATGTTGAAATTTCATCATTATAGACCATTTTGGGATCGTTCGACAGGTCGGGAGTCATCGTTTTTCATCCGAAAATAGATTTTTTGGACTGTACCAAAAATGATTCAAAATGTCAATTGGATCATGCCTCATGTTGAATAACCACTTTTTAAACCCTCACAGTGACAAAATTGCCATTTTTACAGAGTTTTGCTTACTCAAAAGCTTCAATTTTGACCCGTTTCTGGCACAGAAATGACTTTAAACACACTTATTCTAGTTGAGAAAGTCATAATTCACATCCAACAGTAATTTAGAGTCAAAAGATTAAATGTTAAAATTTCATCATTATAGATCATTTTGGGATCGTTCGACAGGTCCAGAGTCATCGTTTTTCATCCGAAAATTGATTTTTTGGACTGTACCAAAAATGATTCAAAATGTCAATTGGATCATGCCTCATGTTGAATAACCACTTTTTAAACCCTCACAGTGACCAAAATTGCCATTTTTACAGAGTTTTGCTTACTCAAAAGCTTCCATTTTGACCCGTTTCAGGCACAGAAATGACTTTAAACACACTTATTCTAGTTGACAAAGTCATAATTCACATCCAACAGTCATTTAGAGTCAAAAGATTAAATGTTGAAATTTCATCATTAAAGACCATTTTGGGATCTTTCGACAGGTCCGGAGTCATCGTTTTTCATCCGAAAATTTATTTTTTGGACTGTCCCAAAAATGATTCAAAATGTCAATTGGATCATGCCTCATGTTGAATACCCACTTTTTCAACCCTCACAGTGACCAAAATTGCCATTTTTACAGAGTTTTGCTTACTCAAAAGCTTCAATTTTGACCCGTTTCAGGCACAGAAATGACTTTAAACACACTTATTTTAGTTGACAAAGTCCTAATTCACATCCAACAGTAATTTAGAGTCAAAAGATTAAATGTTAAAATTTCATCATTATAGACCATTTTGGGATCGTTCGACAGGTCCGGAGTCATCATTTTTCATCCGAAAATTGATTTTTTGGACTGTACCAAAAATGATTCAAAATGTCAATTGGATCATGCCTCATGTTGAATAACCACTTTTTAAACCCTCACAGTGACCAAAATTGCCATTTTTACAGAGTTTTGCTTACTCAAAAGCTTCAATTTTGACCCGTTTCAGGCACAGAAATGACTTTAAACACACTTATTTTAGTTGACAAAGTCCTAATTCACATCCAACAGTAATTTAGAGTCAAAAGATTAAATGTTAAAATTTCATCATTATAGACCATTTTGGGATCATTCGACAGGTCCGGAGTCATCGTTTTTCATCCGAAAATTGATTTTTTGGACTGTACCAAAAATGATTCAAAATGTCAATTCGATCATGCCTCATGTTGAATAACCACTTTTTAAACGCTCACAGTGACCAAAATTGCCATTTTTACAGAGTTTTGCTTACTCAAAAGCTTCCATTTTGACCCGTTTCAGGCACAGAAATGACTTTAAACACACTTATTCTAGTAGACAAAGTCATAATTCACATCCAACAGTCATTTAGAGTCAAAAGATTAAATGTTGAAATTTCATCATTAAAGACCATTTTGGGATCTTTCGACAGGTCCGGAGTCATCGTTTTTCATCCGAAAATTGATTTTTTGGACTGTCCCAAAAATGATTCAAAATGTCAATTGGATCATGCCTCATGTTGAATACCCACTTTTTCAACCCTCACAGTGACCAAAATTGCCATTTTTACAGAGTTTTGCTTCCTCAAAAGCTTCAATTTTGACCCGATTCAGGTACAGAAATGACTTTAAACACACTTATTTTAGTTGACAAAGTCCTAATTCACATCCAACAGTAATTTAGAGTCAAAAGATTAAATGTTCAAATTTCATCATTATAGACCATTTTGGGATCGTTCGACAGGTCCAGAGTCATCGTTTTTCATCCGAAAATTGATTTTTTGGACTGTACCAAAAATGATTCAAAATGTCAATTGGATCATGCCTCATGTTGAATAACCACTTTTTAAACCCTCACAGTGACCAAAATTGCCATTTTTACAGAGTTTTGCTTACTCAAAAGCTTCAATTTTGACCCGTTTCAGGCACAGAAATGACTTTAAACACACTTATTTTAGTTGACAAAGTCCTAATTCACATCCAACAGTAATTTAGAGTCAAAAGATTAAATGTTAAAATTTCATCATTATAGACCATTTTGGGATCATTCGACAGGTCCGGAGTCATCGTTTTTCATCCGAAAATTGATTTTTTGGACTGTTCCAAAAATGATTCAAAATGTCAATTCGATCATGCCTCATGTTGAATAACCACTTTTTAAACGCTCACAGTGACCAAAATTGCCATTTTTACAGAGTTTTGCTTACTCAAAAGCTTCCATTTTGACACGTTTCAGGCACAGAAATGACTTTAAACACACTTATTCTAGTTGACAAAGTCATAATTCACATCCAACAGTCATTTAGAGTCAAAAGATTAAATGTTGAAATTTCATCATTATAGACCATTTTGGGATCGTTCGACAGGTCGGGAGTCATCGTTTTTCATCCGAAAATAGATTTTTTGGACTGTACCAAAAATGATTCAAAATGTCAATTGGATCATGCCTCATGTTGAATAACCACTTTTTAAACCCTCACAGTGACAAAATTGCCATTTTTACAGAGTTTTGCTTACTCAAAAGCTTCAATTTTGACCCGTTTCTGGCACAGAAATGACTTTAAACACACTTATTCTAGTTGAGAAAGTCATAATTCACATCCAACAGTAATTTAGAGTCAAAAGATTAAATGTTAAAATTTCATCATTATAGATCATTTTGGGATCGTTCGACAGGTCCAGAGTCATCGTTTTTCATCCGAAAATTGATTTTTTGGACTGTACCAAAAATGATTCAAAATGTCAATTGGATCATGCCTCATGTTGAATAACCACTTTTTAAACCCTCACAGTGACCAAAATTGCCATTTTTACAGAGTTTTGCTTACTCAAAAGCTTCCATTTTGACCCGTTTCAGGCACAGAAATGACTTTAAACACACTTATTCTAGTTGACAAAGTCATAATTCACATCCAACAGTCATTTAGAGTCAAAAGATTAAATGTTGAAATTTCATCATTAAAGACCATTTTGGGATCTTTCGACAGGTCCGGAGTCATCGTTTTTCATCCGAAAATTTATTTTTTGGACTGTCCCAAAAATGATTCAAAATGTCAATTGGATCATGCCTCATGTTGAATACCCACTTTTTCAACCCTCACAGTGACCAAAATTGCCATTTTTACAGAGTTTTGCTTACTCAAAAGCTTCAATTTTGACCCGTTTCAGGCACAGAAATGACTTTAAACACACTTATTTTAGTTGACAAAGTCCTAATTCACATCCAACAGTAATTTAGAGTCAAAAGATTAAATGTTAAAATTTCATCATTATAGACCATTTTGGGATCGTTCGACAGGTCCGGAGTCATCATTTTTCATCCGAAAATTGATTTTTTGGACTGTACCAAAAATGATTCAAAATGTCAATTGGATCATGCCTCATGTTGAATAACCACTTTTTAAACCCTCACAGTGACCAAAATTGCCATTTTTACAGAGTTTTGCTTACTCAAAAGCTTCAATTTTGACCCGATTCAGGCACAGAAATGACTTTAAACACACTTATTTTAGTTGACAAAGTCCTAATTCACATCCAACAGTAATTTAGAGTCAAAAGATTAAATGTTAAAATTTCATCATTATAGACCATTTTGGGATCATTCGACAGGTCCGGAGTCATCGTTTTTCATCCGAAAATTGATTTTTTGGACTGTACCAAAAATGATTCAAAATGTCAATTCGATCATGCCTCATGTTGAATAACCACTTTTTAAACGCTCACAGTGACCAAAATTGCCATTTTTACAGAGTTTTGCTTACTCAAAAGCTTCCATTTTGACCCGTTTCAGGCACAGAAATGACTTTAAACACACTTATTCTAGTAGACAAAGTCATAATTCACATCCAACAGTCATTTAGAGTCAAAAGATTAAATGTTGAAATTTCATCATTAAAGACCATTTTGGGATCTTTCGACAGGTCCGGAGTCATCGTTTTTCATCCGAAAATTGATTTTTTGGACTGTCCCAAAAATGATTCAAAATGTCAATTGGATCATGCCTCATGTTGAATACCCACTTTTTCAACCCTCACAGTGACCAAAATTGCCATTTTTACAGAGTTTTGCTTCCTCAAAAGCTTCAATTTTGACCCGATTCAGGCACAGAAATGACTTTAAACACACTTATTTTAGTTGACAAAGTCCTAATTCACATCCAACAGTAATTTAGAGTCAAAAGATTAAATGTTCAAATTTCATCATTATAGACCATTTTGGGATCGTTCGACAGGTCCAGAGTCATCGTTTTTCATCCGAAAATTGATTTTTTGGACTGTACCAAAAATGATTCAAAATGTCAATTGGATCATGCCTCATGTTGAATAACCACTTTTTAAACCCTCACAGTGACCAAAATTGCCATTTTTACAGAGTTTTGCTTACTCAAAAGCTTCCATTTTGACCCGTTTCAGGCACAGAAATGACTTTAAACACACTTATTCTAGTTGACAAAGTCATAATTCACATCCAACAGTCATTTAGAGTCAAAAGATTAAATGTTGAAATTTCATCATTAAAGACCATTTTGGGATCTTTCGACAGGTCCGGAGTCATCGTTTTTCATCCGAAAATTTATTTTTTGGACTGTCCCAAAAATGATTCAAAATGTCAATTGGATCATGCCTCATGTTGAATACCCACTTTTTCAACCCTCACAGTGACCAAAATTGCCATTTTTACAGAGTTTTGCTTACTCAAAAGCTTCAATTTTGACCCGTTTCAGGCACAGAAATGACTTTAAACACACTTATTTTAGTTGACAAAGTCCTAATTCACATCCAACAGTAATTTAGAGTCAAAAGATTAAATGTTCAAATTTCATCATTATAGACCATTTTGGGATCGTTCGACAGGTCCAGAGTCATCGTTTTTCATCCGAAAATTGATTTTTTGGACTGTACCAAAAATGATTCAAAATGTCAATTGGATCATGCCTCATGTTGAATAACCACTTTTTAAACCCTCACAGTGACCAAAATTGCCATTTTTACAGAGTTTTGCTTACTCAAAAGCTTCAATTTTGACCCGTTTCAGGCACAGAAATGACTTTAAACACACTTATTTTAGTTGACAAAGTCCTAATTCACATCCAACAGTAATTTAGAGTCAAAAGATTAAATGTTAAAATTTCATCATTATAGACCATTTTGGGATCATTCGACAGGTCCGGAGTCATCGTTTTTCATCCGAAAATTGATTTTTTGGACTGTACCAAAAATGATTCAAAATGTCAATTCGATCATGCCTCATGTTGAATAACCACTTTTTAAACGCTCACAGTGACCAAAATTGCCATTTTTACAGAGTTTTGCTTACTCAAAAGCTTCCATTTTGACCCGTTTCAGGCACAGAAATGACTTTAAACACACTTATTCTAGTAGACAAAGTCATAATTCACATCCAACAGTCATTTAGAGTCAAAAGATTAAATGTTGAAATTTCATCATTAAAGACCATTTTGGGATCTTTCGACAGGTCCGGAGTCATCGTTTTTCATCCGAAAATTGATTTTTTGGACTGTCCCAAAAATGATTCAAAATGTCAATTGGATCATGCCTCATGTTGAATACCCACTTTTTCAACCCTCACAGTGACCAAAATTGCCATTTTTACAGAGTTTTGCTTCCTCAAAAGCTTCAATTTTGACCCGATTCAGGCACAGAAATGACTTTAAACACACTTATTTTAGTTGACAAAGTCCTAATTCACATCCAACAGTAATTTAGAGTCAAAAGATTAAATGTTCAAATTTCATCATTATAGACCATTTTGGGATCGTTCGACAGGTCCAGAGTCATCGTTTTTCATCCGAAAATTGATTTTTTGGACTGTACCAAAAATGATTCAAAATGTCAATTGGATCATGCCTCATGTTGAATAACCACTTTTTAAACCCTCACAGTGACCAAAATTGCCATTTTTACAGAGTTTTGCTTACTCAAAAGCTTCAATTTTGACCCGTTTCAGGCACAGAAATGACTTTAAACACACTTATTTTAGTTGACAAAGTCCTAATTCACATCCAACAGTAATTTAGAGTCAAAAGATTAAATGTTAAAATTTCATCATTATAGACCATTTTGGGATCATTCGACAGGTCCGGAGTCATCGTTTTTCATCCGAAAATTGATTTTTTGGACTGTACCAAAAATGATTCAAAATGTCAATTCGATCATGCCTCATGTTGAATAACCACTTTTTAAACGCTCACAGTGACCAAAATTGCCATTTTTACAGAGTTTTGCTTACTCAAAAGCTTCCATTTTGACCCGTTTCAGGCACAGAAATGACTTTAAACACACTTATTCTAGTAGACAAAGTCATAATTCACATCCAACAGTCATTTAGAGTCAAAAGATTAAATGTTGAAATTTCATCATTAAAGACCATTTTGGGATCTTTCGACAGGTCCGGAGTCATCGTTTTTCATCCGAAAATTGATTTTTTGGACTGTCCCAAAAATGATTCAAAATGTCAATTGGATCATGCCTCATGTTGAATACCCACTTTTTCAACCCTCACAGTGACCAAAATTGCCATTTTTACAGAGTTTTGCTTCCTCAAAAGCTTCAATTTTGACCCGATTCAGGCACAGAAATGACTTTAAACACACTTATTTTAGTTGACAAAGTCCTAATTCACATCCAACAGTAATTTAGAGTCAAAAGATTAAATGTTCAAATTTCATCATTATAGACCATTTTGGGATCGTTCGACAGGTCCAGAGTCATCGTTTTTCATCCGAAAATTGATTTTTTGGACTGTACCAAAAATGATTCAAAATGTCAATTGGATCATGCCTCATGTTGAATAACCACTTTTTAAACCCTCACAGTGACCAAAATTGCCATTTTTACAGAGTTTTGCTTACTCAAAAGCTTCAATTTTGACCCGTTTCAGGCACAGAAATGACTTTAAACACACTTATTTTAGTTGACAAAGTCCTAATTCACATCCAACAGTAATTTAGAGTCAAAAGATTAAATGTTAAAATTTCATCATTATAGACCATTTTGGGATCATTCGACAGGTCCGGAGTCATCGTTTTTCATCCGAAAATTGATTTTTTGGACTGTTCCAAAAATGATTCAAAATGTCAATTCGATCATGCCTCATGTTGAATAACCACTTTTTAAACGCTCACAGTGACCAAAATTGCCATTTTTACAGAGTTTTGCTTACTCAAAAGCTTCCATTTTGACACGTTTCAGGCACAGAAATGACTTTAAACACACTTATTCTAGTTGACAAAGTCATAATTCACATCCAACAGTCATTTAGAGTCAAAAGATTAAATGTTGAAATTTCATCATTATAGACCATTTTGGGATCGTTCGACAGGTCGGGAGTCATCGTTTTTCATCCGAAAATAGATTTTTTGGACTGTACCAAAAATGATTCAAAATGTCAATTGGATCATGCCTCATGTTGAATAACCACTTTTTAAACCCTCACAGTGACAAAATTGCCATTTTTACAGAGTTTTGCTTACTCAAAAGCTTCAATTTTGACCCGTTTCTGGCACAGAAATGACTTTAAACACACTTATTCTAGTTGAGAAAGTCATAATTCACATCCAACAGTAATTTAGAGTCAAAAGATTAAATGTTAAAATTTCATCATTATAGATCATTTTGGGATCGTTCGACAGGTCCAGAGTCATCGTTTTTCATCCGAAAATTGATTTTTTGGACTGTACCAAAAATGATTCAAAATGTCAATTGGATCATGCCTCATGTTGAATAACCACTTTTTAAACCCTCACAGTGACCAAAATTGCCATTTTTACAGAGTTTTGCTTACTCAAAAGCTTCCATTTTGACCCGTTTCAGGCACAGAAATGACTTTAAACACACTTATTCTAGTTGACAAAGTCATAATTCACATCCAACAGTCATTTAGAGTCAAAAGATTAAATGTTGAAATTTCATCATTAAAGACCATTTTGGGATCTTTCGACAGGTCCGGAGTCATCGTTTTTCATCCGAAAATTTATTTTTTGGACTGTCCCAAAAATGATTCAAAATGTCAATTGGATCATGCCTCATGTTGAATACCCACTTTTTCAACCCTCACAGTGACCAAAATTGCCATTTTTACAGAGTTTTGCTTACTCAAAAGCTTCAATTTTGACCCGTTTCAGGCACAGAAATGACTTTAAACACACTTATTTTAGTTGACAAAGTCCTAATTCACATCCAACAGTAATTTAGAGTCAAAAGATTAAATGTTAAAATTTCATCATTATAGACCATTTTGGGATCGTTCGACAGGTCCGGAGTCATCATTTTTCATCCGAAAATTGATTTTTTGGACTGTACCAAAAATGATTCAAAATGTCAATTGGATCATGCCTCATGTTGAATAACCACTTTTTAAACCCTCACAGTGACCAAAATTGCCATTTTTACAGAGTTTTGCTTACTCAAAAGCTTCAATTTTGACCCGATTCAGGCACAGAAATGACTTTAAACACACTTATTTTAGTTGACAAAGTCCTAATTCACATCCAACAGTAATTTAGAGTCAAAAGATTAAATGTTAAAATTTCATCATTATAGACCATTTTGGGATCATTCGACAGGTCCGGAGTCATCGTTTTTCATCCGAAAATTGATTTTTTGGACTGTACCAAAAATGATTCAAAATGTCAATTCGATCATGCCTCATGTTGAATAACCACTTTTTAAACGCTCACAGTGACCAAAATTGCCATTTTTACAGAGTTTTGCTTACTCAAAAGCTTCCATTTTGACCCGTTTCAGGCACAGAAATGACTTTAAACACACTTATTCTAGTAGACAAAGTCATAATTCACATCCAACAGTCATTTAGAGTCAAAAGATTAAATGTTGAAATTTCATCATTAAAGACCATTTTGGGATCTTTCGACAGGTCCGGAGTCATCGTTTTTCATCCGAAAATTGATTTTTTGGACTGTCCCAAAAATGATTCAAAATGTCAATTGGATCATGCCTCATGTTGAATACCCACTTTTTCAACCCTCACAGTGACCAAAATTGCCATTTTTACAGAGTTTTGCTTCCTCAAAAGCTTCAATTTTGACCCGATTCAGGCACAGAAATGACTTTAAACACACTTATTTTAGTTGACAAAGTCCTAATTCACATCCAACAGTAATTTAGAGTCAAAAGATTAAATGTTCAAATTTCATCATTATAGACCATTTTGGGATCGTTCGACAGGTCCAGAGTCATCGTTTTTCATCCGAAAATTGATTTTTTGGACTGTACCAAAAATGATTCAAAATGTCAATTGGATCATGCCTCATGTTGAATAACCACTTTTTAAACCCTCACAGTGACCAAAATTGCCATTTTTACAGAGTTTTGCTTACTCAAAAGCTTCCATTTTGACCCGTTTCAGGCACAGAAATGACTTTAAACACACTTATTCTAGTTGACAAAGTCATAATTCACATCCAACAGTCATTTAGAGTCAAAAGATTAAATGTTGAAATTTCATCATTAAAGACCATTTTGGGATCTTTCGACAGGTCCGGAGTCATCGTTTTTCATCCGAAAATTTATTTTTTGGACTGTCCCAAAAATGATTCAAAATGTCAATTGGATCATGCCTCATGTTGAATACCCACTTTTTCAACCCTCACAGTGACCAAAATTGCCATTTTTACAGAGTTTTGCTTACTCAAAAGCTTCAATTTTGACCCGTTTCAGGCACAGAAATGACTTTAAACACACTTATTTTAGTTGACAAAGTCCTAATTCACATCCAACAGTAATTTAGAGTCAAAAGATTAAATGTTCAAATTTCATCATTATAGACCATTTTGGGATCGTTCGACAGGTCCAGAGTCATCGTTTTTCATCCGAAAATTGATTTTTTGGACTGTACCAAAAATGATTCAAAATGTCAATTGGATCATGCCTCATGTTGAATAACCACTTTTTAAACCCTCACAGTGACCAAAATTGCCATTTTTACAGAGTTTTGCTTACTCAAAAGCTTCAATTTTGACCCGTTTCAGGCACAGAAATGACTTTAAACACACTTATTTTAGTTGACAAAGTCCTAATTCACATCCAACAGTAATTTAGAGTCAAAAGATTAAATGTTAAAATTTCATCATTATAGACCATTTTGGGATCATTCGACAGGTCCGGAGTCATCGTTTTTCATCCGAAAATTGATTTTTTGGACTGTACCAAAAATGATTCAAAATGTCAATTCGATCATGCCTCATGTTGAATAACCACTTTTTAAACGCTCACAGTGACCAAAATTGCCATTTTTACAGAGTTTTGCTTACTCAAAAGCTTCCATTTTGACCCGTTTCAGGCACAGAAATGACTTTAAACACACTTATTCTAGTAGACAAAGTCATAATTCACATCCAACAGTCATTTAGAGTCAAAAGATTAAATGTTGAAATTTCATCATTAAAGACCATTTTGGGATCTTTCGACAGGTCCGGAGTCATCGTTTTTCATCCGAAAATTGATTTTTTGGACTGTCCCAAAAATGATTCAAAATGTCAATTGGATCATGCCTCATGTTGAATACCCACTTTTTCAACCCTCACAGTGACCAAAATTGCCATTTTTACAGAGTTTTGCTTCCTCAAAAGCTTCAATTTTGACCCGATTCAGGCACAGAAATGACTTTAAACACACTTATTTTAGTTGACAAAGTCCTAATTCACATCCAACAGTAATTTAGAGTCAAAAGATTAAATGTTCAAATTTCATCATTATAGACCATTTTGGGATCGTTCGACAGGTCCAGAGTCATCGTTTTTCATCCGAAAATTGATTTTTTGGACTGTACCAAAAATGATTCAAAATGTCAATTGGATCATGCCTCATGTTGAATAACCACTTTTTAAACCCTCACAGTGACCAAAATTGCCATTTTTACAGAGTTTTGCTTACTCAAAAGCTTCAATTTTGACCCGTTTCAGGCACAGAAATGACTTTAAACACACTTATTTTAGTTGACAAAGTCCTAATTCACATCCAACAGTAATTTAGAGTCAAAAGATTAAATGTTAAAATTTCATCATTATAGACCATTTTGGGATCATTCGACAGGTCCGGAGTCATCGTTTTTCATCCGAAAATTGATTTTTTGGACTGTACCAAAAATGATTCAAAATGTCAATTCGATCATGCCTCATGTTGAATAACCACTTTTTAAACGCTCACAGTGACCAAAATTGCCATTTTTACAGAGTTTTGCTTACTCAAAAGCTTCCATTTTGACCCGTTTCAGGCACAGAAATGACTTTAAACACACTTATTCTAGTAGACAAAGTCATAATTCACATCCAACAGTCATTTAGAGTCAAAAGATTAAATGTTGAAATTTCATCATTAAAGACCATTTTGGGATCTTTCGACAGGTCCGGAGTCATCGTTTTTCATCCGAAAATTGATTTTTTGGACTGTCCCAAAAATGATTCAAAATGTCAATTGGATCATGCCTCATGTTGAATACCCACTTTTTCAACCCTCACAGTGACCAAAATTGCCATTTTTACAGAGTTTTGCTTCCTCAAAAGCTTCAATTTTGACCCGATTCAGGCACAGAAATGACTTTAAACACACTTATTTTAGTTGACAAAGTCCTAATTCACATCCAACAGTAATTTAGAGTCAAAAGATTAAATGTTCAAATTTCATCATTATAGACCATTTTGGGATCGTTCGACAGGTCCAGAGTCATCGTTTTTCATCCGAAAATTGATTTTTTGGACTGTACCAAAAATGATTCAAAATGTCAATTGGATCATGCCTCATGTTGAATAACCACTTTTTAAACCCTCACAGTGACCAAAATTGCCATTTTTACAGAGTTTTGCTTACTCAAAAGCTTCAATTTTGACCCGTTTCAGGCACAGAAATGACTTTAAACACACTTATTTTAGTTGACAAAGTCCTAATTCACATCCAACAGTAATTTAGAGTCAAAAGATTAAATGTTAAAATTTCATCATTATAGACCATTTTGGGATCATTCGACAGGTCCGGAGTCATCGTTTTTCATCCGAAAATTGATTTTTTGGACTGTTCCAAAAATGATTCAAAATGTCAATTCGATCATGCCTCATGTTGAATAACCACTTTTTAAACGCTCACAGTGACCAAAATTGCCATTTTTACAGAGTTTTGCTTACTCAAAAGCTTCCATTTTGACACGTTTCAGGCACAGAAATGACTTTAAACACACTTATTCTAGTTGACAAAGTCATAATTCACATCCAACAGTCATTTAGAGTCAAAAGATTAAATGTTGAAATTTCATCATTATAGACCATTTTGGGATCGTTCGACAGGTCGGGAGTCATCGTTTTTCATCCGAAAATAGATTTTTTGGACTGTACCAAAAATGATTCAAAATGTCAATTGGATCATGCCTCATGTTGAATAACCACTTTTTAAACCCTCACAGTGACAAAATTGCCATTTTTACAGAGTTTTGCTTACTCAAAAGCTTCAATTTTGACCCGTTTCTGGCACAGAAATGACTTTAAACACACTTATTCTAGTTGAGAAAGTCATAATTCACATCCAACAGTAATTTAGAGTCAAAAGATTAAATGTTAAAATTTCATCATTATAGATCATTTTGGGATCGTTCGACAGGTCCAGAGTCATCGTTTTTCATCCGAAAATTGATTTTTTGGACTGTACCAAAAATGATTCAAAATGTCAATTGGATCATGCCTCATGTTGAATAACCACTTTTTAAACCCTCACAGTGACCAAAATTGCCATTTTTACAGAGTTTTGCTTACTCAAAAGCTTCCATTTTGACCCGTTTCAGGCACAGAAATGACTTTAAACACACTTATTCTAGTTGACAAAGTCATAATTCACATCCAACAGTCATTTAGAGTCAAAAGATTAAATGTTGAAATTTCATCATTAAAGACCATTTTGGGATCTTTCGACAGGTCCGGAGTCATCGTTTTTCATCCGAAAATTTATTTTTTGGACTGTCCCAAAAATGATTCAAAATGTCAATTGGATCATGCCTCATGTTGAATACCCACTTTTTCAACCCTCACAGTGACCAAAATTGCCATTTTTACAGAGTTTTGCTTACTCAAAAGCTTCAATTTTGACCCGTTTCAGGCACAGAAATGACTTTAAACACACTTATTTTAGTTGACAAAGTCCTAATTCACATCCAACAGTAATTTAGAGTCAAAAGATTAAATGTTAAAATTTCATCATTATAGACCATTTTGGGATCGTTCGACAGGTCCGGAGTCATCATTTTTCATCCGAAAATTGATTTTTTGGACTGTACCAAAAATGATTCAAAATGTCAATTGGATCATGCCTCATGTTGAATAACCACTTTTTAAACCCTCACAGTGACCAAAATTGCCATTTTTACAGAGTTTTGCTTACTCAAAAGCTTCAATTTTGACCCGTTTCAGGCACAGAAATGACTTTAAACACACTTATTTTAGTTGACAAAGTCCTAATTCACATCCAACAGTAATTTAGAGTCAAAAGATTAAATGTTAAAATTTCATCATTATAGACCATTTTGGGATCATTCGACAGGTCCGGAGTCATCGTTTTTCATCCGAAAATTGATTTTTTGGACTGTACCAAAAATGATTCAAAATGTCAATTCGATCATGCCTCATGTTGAATAACCACTTTTTAAACGCTCACAGTGACCAAAATTGCCATTTTTACAGAGTTTTGCTTACTCAAAAGCTTCCATTTTGACCCGTTTCAGGCACAGAAATGACTTTAAACACACTTATTCTAGTAGACAAAGTCATAATTCACATCCAACAGTCATTTAGAGTCAAAAGATTAAATGTTGAAATTTCATCATTAAAGACCATTTTGGGATCTTTCGACAGGTCCGGAGTCATCGTTTTTCATCCGAAAATTGATTTTTTGGACTGTCCCAAAAATGATTCAAAATGTCAATTGGATCATGCCTCATGTTGAATACCCACTTTTTCAACCCTCACAGTGACCAAAATTGCCATTTTTACAGAGTTTTGCTTCCTCAAAAGCTTCAATTTTGACCCGATTCAGGTACAGAAATGACTTTAAACACACTTATTTTAGTTGACAAAGTCCTAATTCACATCCAACAGTAATTTAGAGTCAAAAGATTAAATGTTCAAATTTCATCATTATAGACCATTTTGGGATCGTTCGACAGGTCCAGAGTCATCGTTTTTCATCCGAAAATTGATTTTTTGGACTGTACCAAAAATGATTCAAAATGTCAATTGGATCATGCCTCATGTTGAATAACCACTTTTTAAACCCTCACAGTGACCAAAATTGCCATTTTTACAGAGTTTTGCTTACTCAAAAGCTTCAATTTTGACCCGTTTCAGGCACAGAAATGACTTTAAACACACTTATTTTAGTTGACAAAGTCCTAATTCACATCCAACAGTAATTTAGAGTCAAAAGATTAAATGTTAAAATTTCATCATTATAGACCATTTTGGGATCATTCGACAGGTCCGGAGTCATCGTTTTTCATCCGAAAATTGATTTTTTGGACTGTTCCAAAAATGATTCAAAATGTCAATTCGATCATGCCTCATGTTGAATAACCACTTTTTAAACGCTCACAGTGACCAAAATTGCCATTTTTACAGAGTTTTGCTTACTCAAAAGCTTCCATTTTGACACGTTTCAGGCACAGAAATGACTTTAAACACACTTATTCTAGTTGACAAAGTCATAATTCACATCCAACAGTCATTTAGAGTCAAAAGATTAAATGTTGAAATTTCATCATTATAGACCATTTTGGGATCGTTCGACAGGTCGGGAGTCATCGTTTTTCATCCGAAAATAGATTTTTTGGACTGTACCAAAAATGATTCAAAATGTCAATTGGATCATGCCTCATGTTGAATAACCACTTTTTAAACCCTCACAGTGACAAAATTGCCATTTTTACAGAGTTTTGCTTACTCAAAAGCTTCAATTTTGACCCGTTTCTGGCACAGAAATGACTTTAAACACACTTATTCTAGTTGAGAAAGTCATAATTCACATCCAACAGTAATTTAGAGTCAAAAGATTAAATGTTAAAATTTCATCATTATAGATCATTTTGGGATCGTTCGACAGGTCCAGAGTCATCGTTTTTCATCCGAAAATTGATTTTTTGGACTGTACCAAAAATGATTCAAAATGTCAATTGGATCATGCCTCATGTTGAATAACCACTTTTTAAACCCTCACAGTGACCAAAATTGCCATTTTTACAGAGTTTTGCTTACTCAAAAGCTTCCATTTTGACCCGTTTCAGGCACAGAAATGACTTTAAACACACTTATTCTAGTTGACAAAGTCATAATTCACATCCAACAGTCATTTAGAGTCAAAAGATTAAATGTTGAAATTTCATCATTAAAGACCATTTTGGGATCTTTCGACAGGTCCGGAGTCATCGTTTTTCATCCGAAAATTTATTTTTTGGACTGTCCCAAAAATGATTCAAAATGTCAATTGGATCATGCCTCATGTTGAATACCCACTTTTTCAACCCTCACAGTGACCAAAATTGCCATTTTTACAGAGTTTTGCTTACTCAAAAGCTTCAATTTTGACCCGTTTCAGGCACAGAAATGACTTTAAACACACTTATTTTAGTTGACAAAGTCCTAATTCACATCCAACAGTAATTTAGAGTCAAAAGATTAAATGTTAAAATTTCATCATTATAGACCATTTTGGGATCGTTCGACAGGTCCGGAGTCATCATTTTTCATCCGAAAATTGATTTTTTGGACTGTACCAAAAATGATTCAAAATGTCAATTGGATCATGCCTCATGTTGAATAACCACTTTTTAAACCCTCACAGTGACCAAAATTGCCATTTTTACAGAGTTTTGCTTACTCAAAAGCTTCAATTTTGACCCGATTCAGGCACAGAAATGACTTTAAACACACTTATTTTAGTTGACAAAGTCCTAATTCACATCCAACAGTAATTTAGAGTCAAAAGATTAAATGTTAAAATTTCATCATTATAGACCATTTTGGGATCATTCGACAGGTCCGGAGTCATCGTTTTTCATCCGAAAATTGATTTTTTGGACTGTACCAAAAATGATTCAAAATGTCAATTCGATCATGCCTCATGTTGAATAACCACTTTTTAAACGCTCACAGTGACCAAAATTGCCATTTTTACAGAGTTTTGCTTACTCAAAAGCTTCCATTTTGACCCGTTTCAGGCACAGAAATGACTTTAAACACACTTATTCTAGTAGACAAAGTCATAATTCACATCCAACAGTCATTTAGAGTCAAAAGATTAAATGTTGAAATTTCATCATTAAAGACCATTTTGGGATCTTTCGACAGGTCCGGAGTCATCGTTTTTCATCCGAAAATTGATTTTTTGGACTGTCCCAAAAATGATTCAAAATGTCAATTGGATCATGCCTCATGTTGAATACCCACTTTTTCAACCCTCACAGTGACCAAAATTGCCATTTTTACAGAGTTTTGCTTCCTCAAAAGCTTCAATTTTGACCCGATTCAGGCACAGAAATGACTTTAAACACACTTATTTTAGTTGACAAAGTCCTAATTCACATCCAACAGTAATTTAGAGTCAAAAGATTAAATGTTCAAATTTCATCATTATAGACCATTTTGGGATCGTTCGACAGGTCCAGAGTCATCGTTTTTCATCCGAAAATTGATTTTTTGGACTGTACCAAAAATGATTCAAAATGTCAATTGGATCATGCCTCATGTTGAATAACCACTTTTTAAACCCTCACAGTGACCAAAATTGCCATTTTTACAGAGTTTTGCTTACTCAAAAGCTTCCATTTTGACCCGTTTCAGGCACAGAAATGACTTTAAACACACTTATTCTAGTTGACAAAGTCATAATTCACATCCAACAGTCATTTAGAGTCAAAAGATTAAATGTTGAAATTTCATCATTAAAGACCATTTTGGGATCTTTCGACAGGTCCGGAGTCATCGTTTTTCATCCGAAAATTTATTTTTTGGACTGTCCCAAAAATGATTCAAAATGTCAATTGGATCATGCCTCATGTTGAATACCCACTTTTTCAACCCTCACAGTGACCAAAATTGCCATTTTTACAGAGTTTTGCTTACTCAAAAGCTTCAATTTTGACCCGTTTCAGGCACAGAAATGACTTTAAACACACTTATTTTAGTTGACAAAGTCCTAATTCACATCCAACAGTAATTTAGAGTCAAAAGATTAAATGTTCAAATTTCATCATTATAGACCATTTTGGGATCGTTCGACAGGTCCAGAGTCATCGTTTTTCATCCGAAAATTGATTTTTTGGACTGTACCAAAAATGATTCAAAATGTCAATTGGATCATGCCTCATGTTGAATAACCACTTTTTAAACCCTCACAGTGACCAAAATTGCCATTTTTACAGAGTTTTGCTTACTCAAAAGCTTCAATTTTGACCCGTTTCAGGCACAGAAATGACTTTAAACACACTTATTTTAGTTGACAAAGTCCTAATTCACATCCAACAGTAATTTAGAGTCAAAAGATTAAATGTTAAAATTTCATCATTATAGACCATTTTGGGATCATTCGACAGGTCCGGAGTCATCGTTTTTCATCCGAAAATTGATTTTTTGGACTGTACCAAAAATGATTCAAAATGTCAATTCGATCATGCCTCATGTTGAATAACCACTTTTTAAACGCTCACAGTGACCAAAATTGCCATTTTTACAGAGTTTTGCTTACTCAAAAGCTTCCATTTTGACCCGTTTCAGGCACAGAAATGACTTTAAACACACTTATTCTAGTAGACAAAGTCATAATTCACATCCAACAGTCATTTAGAGTCAAAAGATTAAATGTTGAAATTTCATCATTAAAGACCATTTTGGGATCTTTCGACAGGTCCGGAGTCATCGTTTTTCATCCGAAAATTGATTTTTTGGACTGTCCCAAAAATGATTCAAAATGTCAATTGGATCATGCCTCATGTTGAATACCCACTTTTTCAACCCTCACAGTGACCAAAATTGCCATTTTTACAGAGTTTTGCTTCCTCAAAAGCTTCAATTTTGACCCGATTCAGGCACAGAAATGACTTTAAACACACTTATTTTAGTTGACAAAGTCCTAATTCACATCCAACAGTAATTTAGAGTCAAAAGATTAAATGTTCAAATTTCATCATTATAGACCATTTTGGGATCGTTCGACAGGTCCAGAGTCATCGTTTTTCATCCGAAAATTGATTTTTTGGACTGTACCAAAAATGATTCAAAATGTCAATTGGATCATGCCTCATGTTGAATAACCACTTTTTAAACCCTCACAGTGACCAAAATTGCCATTTTTACAGAGTTTTGCTTACTCAAAAGCTTCAATTTTGACCCGTTTCAGGCACAGAAATGACTTTAAACACACTTATTTTAGTTGACAAAGTCCTAATTCACATCCAACAGTAATTTAGAGTCAAAAGATTAAATGTTAAAATTTCATCATTATAGACCATTTTGGGATCATTCGACAGGTCCGGAGTCATCGTTTTTCATCCGAAAATTGATTTTTTGGACTGTTCCAAAAATGATTCAAAATGTCAATTCGATCATGCCTCATGTTGAATAACCACTTTTTAAACGCTCACAGTGACCAAAATTGCCATTTTTACAGAGTTTTGCTTACTCAAAAGCTTCCATTTTGACACGTTTCAGGCACAGAAATGACTTTAAACACACTTATTCTAGTTGACAAAGTCATAATTCACATCCAACAGTCATTTAGAGTCAAAAGATTAAATGTTGAAATTTCATCATTATAGACCATTTTGGGATCGTTCGACAGGTCGGGAGTCATCGTTTTTCATCCGAAAATAGATTTTTTGGACTGTACCAAAAATGATTCAAAATGTCAATTGGATCATGCCTCATGTTGAATAACCACTTTTTAAACCCTCACAGTGACAAAATTGCCATTTTTACAGAGTTTTGCTTACTCAAAAGCTTCAATTTTGACCCGTTTCTGGCACAGAAATGACTTTAAACACACTTATTCTAGTTGAGAAAGTCATAATTCACATCCAACAGTAATTTAGAGTCAAAAGATTAAATGTTAAAATTTCATCATTATAGATCATTTTGGGATCGTTCGACAGGTCCAGAGTCATCGTTTTTCATCCGAAAATTGATTTTTTGGACTGTACCAAAAATGATTCAAAATGTCAATTGGATCATGCCTCATGTTGAATAACCACTTTTTAAACCCTCACAGTGACCAAAATTGCCATTTTTACAGAGTTTTGCTTACTCAAAAGCTTCCATTTTGACCCGTTTCAGGCACAGAAATGACTTTAAACACACTTATTCTAGTTGACAAAGTCATAATTCACATCCAACAGTCATTTAGAGTCAAAAGATTAAATGTTGAAATTTCATCATTAAAGACCATTTTGGGATCTTTCGACAGGTCCGGAGTCATCGTTTTTCATCCGAAAATTTATTTTTTGGACTGTCCCAAAAATGATTCAAAATGTCAATTGGATCATGCCTCATGTTGAATACCCACTTTTTCAACCCTCACAGTGACCAAAATTGCCATTTTTACAGAGTTTTGCTTACTCAAAAGCTTCAATTTTGACCCGTTTCAGGCACAGAAATGACTTTAAACACACTTATTTTAGTTGACAAAGTCCTAATTCACATCCAACAGTAATTTAGAGTCAAAAGATTAAATGTTAAAATTTCATCATTATAGACCATTTTGGGATCGTTCGACAGGTCCGGAGTCATCATTTTTCATCCGAAAATTGATTTTTTGGACTGTACCAAAAATGATTCAAAATGTCAATTGGATCATGCCTCATGTTGAATAACCACTTTTTAAACCCTCACAGTGACCAAAATTGCCATTTTTACAGAGTTTTGCTTACTCAAAAGCTTCAATTTTGACCCGTTTCAGGCACAGAAATGACTTTAAACACACTTATTTTAGTTGACAAAGTCCTAATTCACATCCAACAGTAATTTAGAGTCAAAAGATTAAATGTTAAAATTTCATCATTATAGACCATTTTGGGATCATTCGACAGGTCCGGAGTCATCGTTTTTCATCCGAAAATTGATTTTTTGGACTGTACCAAAAATGATTCAAAATGTCAATTCGATCATGCCTCATGTTGAATAACCACTTTTTAAACGCTCACAGTGACCAAAATTGCCATTTTTACAGAGTTTTGCTTACTCAAAAGCTTCCATTTTGACCCGTTTCAGGCACAGAAATGACTTTAAACACACTTATTCTAGTAGACAAAGTCATAATTCACATCCAACAGTCATTTAGAGTCAAAAGATTAAATGTTGAAATTTCATCATTAAAGACCATTTTGGGATCTTTCGACAGGTCCGGAGTCATCGTTTTTCATCCGAAAATTGATTTTTTGGACTGTCCCAAAAATGATTCAAAATGTCAATTGGATCATGCCTCATGTTGAATACCCACTTTTTCAACCCTCACAGTGACCAAAATTGCCATTTTTACAGAGTTTTGCTTCCTCAAAAGCTTCAATTTTGACCCGATTCAGGTACAGAAATGACTTTAAACACACTTATTTTAGTTGACAAAGTCCTAATTCACATCCAACAGTAATTTAGAGTCAAAAGATTAAATGTTCAAATTTCATCATTATAGACCATTTTGGGATCGTTCGACAGGTCCAGAGTCATCGTTTTTCATCCGAAAATTGATTTTTTGGACTGTACCAAAAATGATTCAAAATGTCAATTGGATCATGCCTCATGTTGAATAACCACTTTTTAAACCCTCACAGTGACCAAAATTGCCATTTTTACAGAGTTTTGCTTACTCAAAAGCTTCAATTTTGACCCGTTTCAGGCACAGAAATGACTTTAAACACACTTATTTTAGTTGACAAAGTCCTAATTCACATCCAACAGTAATTTAGAGTCAAAAGATTAAATGTTAAAATTTCATCATTATAGACCATTTTGGGATCATTCGACAGGTCCGGAGTCATCGTTTTTCATCCGAAAATTGATTTTTTGGACTGTTCCAAAAATGATTCAAAATGTCAATTCGATCATGCCTCATGTTGAATAACCACTTTTTAAACGCTCACAGTGACCAAAATTGCCATTTTTACAGAGTTTTGCTTACTCAAAAGCTTCCATTTTGACACGTTTCAGGCACAGAAATGACTTTAAACACACTTATTCTAGTTGACAAAGTCATAATTCACATCCAACAGTCATTTAGAGTCAAAAGATTAAATGTTGAAATTTCATCATTATAGACCATTTTGGGATCGTTCGACAGGTCGGGAGTCATCGTTTTTCATCCGAAAATAGATTTTTTGGACTGTACCAAAAATGATTCAAAATGTCAATTGGATCATGCCTCATGTTGAATAACCACTTTTTAAACCCTCACAGTGACAAAATTGCCATTTTTACAGAGTTTTGCTTACTCAAAAGCTTCAATTTTGACCCGTTTCTGGCACAGAAATGACTTTAAACACACTTATTCTAGTTGAGAAAGTCATAATTCACATCCAACAGTAATTTAGAGTCAAAAGATTAAATGTTAAAATTTCATCATTATAGATCATTTTGGGATCGTTCGACAGGTCCAGAGTCATCGTTTTTCATCCGAAAATTGATTTTTTGGACTGTACCAAAAATGATTCAAAATGTCAATTGGATCATGCCTCATGTTGAATAACCACTTTTTAAACCCTCACAGTGACCAAAATTGCCATTTTTACAGAGTTTTGCTTACTCAAAAGCTTCCATTTTGACCCGTTTCAGGCACAGAAATGACTTTAAACACACTTATTCTAGTTGACAAAGTCATAATTCACATCCAACAGTCATTTAGAGTCAAAAGATTAAATGTTGAAATTTCATCATTAAAGACCATTTTGGGATCTTTCGACAGGTCCGGAGTCATCGTTTTTCATCCGAAAATTTATTTTTTGGACTGTCCCAAAAATGATTCAAAATGTCAATTGGATCATGCCTCATGTTGAATACCCACTTTTTCAACCCTCACAGTGACCAAAATTGCCATTTTTACAGAGTTTTGCTTACTCAAAAGCTTCAATTTTGACCCGTTTCAGGCACAGAAATGACTTTAAACACACTTATTTTAGTTGACAAAGTCCTAATTCACATCCAACAGTAATTTAGAGTCAAAAGATTAAATGTTAAAATTTCATCATTATAGACCATTTTGGGATCGTTCGACAGGTCCGGAGTCATCATTTTTCATCCGAAAATTGATTTTTTGGACTGTACCAAAAATGATTCAAAATGTCAATTGGATCATGCCTCATGTTGAATAACCACTTTTTAAACCCTCACAGTGACCAAAATTGCCATTTTTACAGAGTTTTGCTTACTCAAAAGCTTCAATTTTGACCCGATTCAGGCACAGAAATGACTTTAAACACACTTATTTTAGTTGACAAAGTCCTAATTCACATCCAACAGTAATTTAGAGTCAAAAGATTAAATGTTCAAATTTCATCATTATAGACCATTTTGGGATCGTTCGACAGGTCCAGAGTCATCGTTTTTCATCCGAAAATTGATTTTTTGGACTGTACCAAAAATGATTCAAAATGTCAATTGGATCATGCCTCATGTTGAATAACCACTTTTTAAACCCTCACAGTGACCAAAATTGCCATTTTTACAGAGTTTTGCTTACTCAAAAGCTTCAATTTTGACCCGTTTCAGGCACAGAAATGACTTTAAACACACTTATTTTAGTTGACAAAGTCCTAATTCACATCCAACAGTAATTTAGAGTCAAAAGATTAAATGTTAAAATTTCATCATTATAGACCATTTTGGGATCATTCGACAGGTCCGGAGTCATCGTTTTTCATCCGAAAATTGATTTTTTGGACTGTACCAAAAATGATTCAAAATGTCAATTCGATCATGCCTCATGTTGAATAACCACTTTTTAAACGCTCACAGTGACCAAAATTGCCATTTTTACAGAGTTTTGCTTACTCAAAAGCTTCCATTTTGACCCGTTTCAGGCACAGAAATGACTTTAAACACACTTATTCTAGTAGACAAAGTCATAATTCACATCCAACAGTCATTTAGAGTCAAAAGATTAAATGTTGAAATTTCATCATTAAAGACCATTTTGGGATCTTTCGACAGGTCCGGAGTCATCGTTTTTCATCCGAAAATTGATTTTTTGGACTGTCCCAAAAATGATTCAAAATGTCAATTGGATCATGCCTCATGTTGAATACCCACTTTTTCAACCCTCACAGTGACCAAAATTGCCATTTTTACAGAGTTTTGCTTCCTCAAAAGCTTCAATTTTGACCCGATTCAGGCACAGAAATGACTTTAAACACACTTATTTTAGTTGACAAAGTCCTAATTCACATCCAACAGTAATTTAGAGTCAAAAGATTAAATGTTCAAATTTCATCATTATAGACCATTTTGGGATCGTTCGACAGGTCCAGAGTCATCGTTTTTCATCCGAAAATTGATTTTTTGGACTGTACCAAAAATGATTCAAAATGTCAATTGGATCATGCCTCATGTTGAATAACCACTTTTTAAACCCTCACAGTGACCAAAATTGCCATTTTTACAGAGTTTTGCTTACTCAAAAGCTTCCATTTTGACCCGTTTCAGGCACAGAAATGACTTTAAACACACTTATTCTAGTTGACAAAGTCATAATTCACATCCAACAGTCATTTAGAGTCAAAAGATTAAATGTTGAAATTTCATCATTAAAGACCATTTTGGGATCTTTCGACAGGTCCGGAGTCATCGTTTTTCATCCGAAAATTTATTTTTTGGACTGTCCCAAAAATGATTCAAAATGTCAATTGGATCATGCCTCATGTTGAATACCCACTTTTTCAACCCTCACAGTGACCAAAATTGCCATTTTTACAGAGTTTTGCTTACTCAAAAGCTTCAATTTTGACCCGTTTCAGGCACAGAAATGACTTTAAACACACTTATTTTAGTTGACAAAGTCCTAATTCACATCCAACAGTAATTTAGAGTCAAAAGATTAAATGTTAAAATTTCATCATTATAGACCATTTTGGGATCGTTCGACAGGTCCGGAGTCATCATTTTTCATCCGAAAATTGATTTTTTGGACTGTACCAAAAATGATTCAAAATGTCAATTGGATCATGCCTCATGTTGAATAACCACTTTTTAAACCCTCACAGTGACCAAAATTGCCATTTTTACAGAGTTTTGCTTACTCAAAAGCTTCAATTTTGACCCGATTCAGGCACAGAAATGACTTTAAACACACTTATTTTAGTTGACAAAGTCCTAATTCACATCCAACAGTAATTTAGAGTCAAAAGATTAAATGTTAAAATTTCATCATTATAGACCATTTTGGGATCATTCGACAGGTCCGGAGTCATCGTTTTTCATCCGAAAATTGATTTTTTGGACTGTACCAAAAATGATTCAAAATGTCAATTCGATCATGCCTCATGTTGAATAACCACTTTTTAAACGCTCACAGTGACCAAAATTGCCATTTTTACAGAGTTTTGCTTACTCAAAAGCTTCCATTTTGACCCGTTTCAGGCACAGAAATGACTTTAAACACACTTATTCTAGTAGACAAAGTCATAATTCACATCCAACAGTCATTTAGAGTCAAAAGATTAAATGTTGAAATTTCATCATTAAAGACCATTTTGGGATCTTTCGACAGGTCCGGAGTCATCGTTTTTCATCCGAAAATTGATTTTTTGGACTGTCCCAAAAATGATTCAAAATGTCAATTGGATCATGCCTCATGTTGAATACCCACTTTTTCAACCCTCACAGTGACCAAAATTGCCATTTTTACAGAGTTTTGCTTCCTCAAAAGCTTCAATTTTGACCCGATTCAGGCACAGAAATGACTTTAAACACACTTATTTTAGTTGACAAAGTCCTAATTCACATCCAACAGTAATTTAGAGTCAAAAGATTAAATGTTCAAATTTCATCATTATAGACCATTTTGGGATCGTTCGACAGGTCCAGAGTCATCGTTTTTCATCCGAAAATTGATTTTTTGGACTGTACCAAAAATGATTCAAAATGTCAATTGGATCATGCCTCATGTTGAATAACCACTTTTTAAACCCTCACAGTGACCAAAATTGCCATTTTTACAGAGTTTTGCTTACTCAAAAGCTTCAATTTTGACCCGTTTCAGGCACAGAAATGACTTTAAACACACTTATTTTAGTTGACAAAGTCCTAATTCACATCCAACAGTAATTTAGAGTCAAAAGATTAAATGTTAAAATTTCATCATTATAGACCATTTTGGGATCATTCGACAGGTCCGGAGTCATCGTTTTTCATCCGAAAATTGATTTTTTGGACTGTTCCAAAAATGATTCAAAATGTCAATTCGATCATGCCTCATGTTGAATAACCACTTTTTAAACGCTCACAGTGACCAAAATTGCCATTTTTACAGAGTTTTGCTTACTCAAAAGCTTCCATTTTGACACGTTTCAGGCACAGAAATGACTTTAAACACACTTATTCTAGTTGACAAAGTCATAATTCACATCCAACAGTCATTTAGAGTCAAAAGATTAAATGTTGAAATTTCATCATTATAGACCATTTTGGGATCGTTCGACAGGTCGGGAGTCATCGTTTTTCATCCGAAAATAGATTTTTTGGACTGTACCAAAAATGATTCAAAATGTCAATTGGATCATGCCTCATGTTGAATAACCACTTTTTAAACCCTCACAGTGACAAAATTGCCATTTTTACAGAGTTTTGCTTACTCAAAAGCTTCAATTTTGACCCGTTTCTGGCACAGAAATGACTTTAAACACACTTATTCTAGTTGAGAAAGTCATAATTCACATCCAACAGTAATTTAGAGTCAAAAGATTAAATGTTAAAATTTCATCATTATAGATCATTTTGGGATCGTTCGACAGGTCCAGAGTCATCGTTTTTCATCCGAAAATTGATTTTTTGGACTGTACCAAAAATGATTCAAAATGTCAATTGGATCATGCCTCATGTTGAATAACCACTTTTTAAACCCTCACAGTGACCAAAATTGCCATTTTTACAGAGTTTTGCTTACTCAAAAGCTTCCATTTTGACCCGTTTCAGGCACAGAAATGACTTTAAACACACTTATTCTAGTTGACAAAGTCATAATTCACATCCAACAGTCATTTAGAGTCAAAAGATTAAATGTTGAAATTTCATCATTAAAGACCATTTTGGGATCTTTCGACAGGTCCGGAGTCATCGTTTTTCATCCGAAAATTTATTTTTTGGACTGTCCCAAAAATGATTCAAAATGTCAATTGGATCATGCCTCATGTTGAATACCCACTTTTTCAACCCTCACAGTGACCAAAATTGCCATTTTTACAGAGTTTTGCTTACTCAAAAGCTTCAATTTTGACCCGTTTCAGGCACAGAAATGACTTTAAACACACTTATTTTAGTTGACAAAGTCCTAATTCACATCCAACAGTAATTTAGAGTCAAAAGATTAAATGTTAAAATTTCA
This sequence comes from Lissotriton vulgaris, assembly GCF_964263255.1. Taxonomy (NCBI): domain Eukaryota; kingdom Metazoa; phylum Chordata; class Amphibia; order Caudata; family Salamandridae; genus Lissotriton; species Lissotriton vulgaris. The sequence continues at coordinate 134,912 of NW_028245120.1, forward strand.
TCATTATAGACCATTTTGGGATCGTTCGACAGGTCCGGAGTCATCATTTTTCATCCGAAAATTGATTTTTTGGACTGTACCAAAAATGATTCAAAATGTCAATTGGATCATGCCTCATGTTGAATAACCACTTTTTAAACCCTCACAGTGACCAAAATTGCCATTTTTACAGAGTTTTGCTTACTCAAAAGCTTCAATTTTGACCCGATTCAGGCACAGAAATGACTTTAAACACACTTATTTTAGTTGACAAAGTCCTAATTCACATCCAACAGTAATTTAGAGTCAAAAGATTAAATGTTCAAATTTCATCATTATAGACCATTTTGGGATCGTTCGACAGGTCCAGAGTCATCGTTTTTCATCCGAAAATTGATTTTTTGGACTGTACCAAAAATGATTCAAAATGTCAATTGGATCATGCCTCATGTTGAATAACCACTTTTTAAACCCTCACAGTGACCAAAATTGCCATTTTTACAGAGTTTTGCTTACTCAAAAGCTTCAATTTTGACCCGTTTCAGGCACAGAAATGACTTTAAACACACTTATTTTAGTTGACAAAGTCCTAATTCACATCCAACAGTAATTTAGAGTCAAAAGATTAAATGTTAAAATTTCATCATTATAGACCATTTTGGGATCATTCGACAGGTCCGGAGTCATTGTTTTTCATCCGAAAATTGATTTTTTGGACTGTACCAAAAATGATTCAAAATGTCAATTCGATCATGCCTCATGTTGAATAACCACTTTTTAAACGCTCACAGTGACCAAAATTGCCATTTTTACAGAGTTTTGCTTACTCAAAAGCTTCCATTTTGACCCGTTTCAGGCACAGAAATGACTTTAAACACACTTATTCTAGTAGACAAAGTCATAATTCACATCCAACAGTCATTTAGAGTCAAAAGATTAAATGTTGAAATTTCATCATTAAAGACCATTTTGGGATCTTTCGACAGGTCCGGAGTCATCGTTTTTCATCCGAAAATTGATTTTTTGGACTGTCCCAAAAATGATTCAAAATGTCAATTGGATCATGCCTCATGTTGAATACCCACTTTTTCAACCCTCACAGTGACCAAAATTGCCATTTTTACAGAGTTTTGCTTCCTCAAAAGCTTCAATTTTGACCCGATTCAGGCACAGAAATGACTTTAAACACACTTATTTTAGTTGACAAAGTCCTAATTCACATCCAACAGTAATTTAGAGTCAAAAGATTAAATGTTCAAATTTCATCATTATAGACCATTTTGGGATCGTTCGACAGGTCCAGAGTCATCGTTTTTCATCCGAAAATTGATTTTTTGGACTGTACCAAAAATGATTCAAAATGTCAATTGGATCATGCCTCATGTTGAATAACCACTTTTTAAACCCTCACAGTGACCAAAATTGCCATTTTTACAGAGTTTTGCTTACTCAAAAGCTTCAATTTTGACCCGTTTCAGGCACAGAAATGACTTTAAACACACTTATTTTAGTTGACAAAGTCCTAATTCACATCCAACAGTAATTTAGAGTCAAAAGATTAAATGTTAAAATTTCATCATTATAGACCATTTTGGGATCATTCGACAGGTCCGGAGTCATCGTTTTTCATCCGAAAATTGATTTTTTGGACTGTTCCAAAAATGATTCAAAATGTCAATTCGATCATGCCTCATGTTGAATAACCACTTTTTAAACGCTCACAGTGACCAAAATTGCCATTTTTACAGAGTTTTGCTTACTCAAAAGCTTCCATTTTGACACGTTTCAGGCACAGAAATGACTTTAAACACACTTATTCTAGTTGACAAAGTCATAATTCACATCCAACAGTCATTTAGAGTCAAAAGATTAAATGTTGAAATTTCATCATTATAGACCATTTTGGGATCGTTCGACAGGTCGGGAGTCATCGTTTTTCATCCGAAAATAGATTTTTTGGACTGTACCAAAAATGATTCAAAATGTCAATTGGATCATGCCTCATGTTGAATAACCACTTTTTAAACCCTCACAGTGACAAAATTGCCATTTTTACAGAGTTTTGCTTACTCAAAAGCTTCAATTTTGACCCGTTTCTGGCACAGAAATGACTTTAAACACACTTATTCTAGTTGAGAAAGTCATAATTCACATCCAACAGTAATTTAGAGTCAAAAGATTAAATGTTAAAATTTCATCATTATAGATCATTTTGGGATCGTTCGACAGGTCCAGAGTCATCGTTTTTCATCCGAAAATTGATTTTTTGGACTGTACCAAAAATGATTCAAAATGTCAATTGGATCATGCCTCATGTTGAATAACCACTTTTTAAACCCTCACAGTGACCAAAATTGCCATTTTTACAGAGTTTTGCTTACTCAAAAGCTTCCATTTTGACCCGTTTCAGGCACAGAAATGACTTTAAACACACTTATTCTAGTTGACAAAGTCATAATTCACATCCAACAGTCATTTAGAGTCAAAAGATTAAATGTTGAAATTTCATCATTAAAGACCATTTTGGGATCTTTCGACAGGTCCGGAGTCATCGTTTTTCATCCGAAAATTTATTTTTTGGACTGTCCCAAAAATGATTCAAAATGTCAATTGGATCATGCCTCATGTTGAATACCCACTTTTTCAACCCTCACAGTGACCAAAATTGCCATTTTTACAGAGTTTTGCTTACTCAAAAGCTTCAATTTTGACCCGTTTCAGGCACAGAAATGACTTTAAACACACTTATTTTAGTTGACAAAGTCCTAATTCACATCCAACAGTAATTTAGAGTCAAAAGATTAAATGTTAAAATTTCATCATTATAGACCATTTTGGGATCGTTCGACAGGTCCGGAGTCATCATTTTTCATCCGAAAATTGATTTTTTGGACTGTACCAAAAATGATTCAAAATGTCAATTGGATCATGCCTCATGTTGAATAACCACTTTTTAAACCCTCACAGTGACCAAAATTGCCATTTTTACAGAGTTTTGCTTACTCAAAAGCTTCAATTTTGACCCGATTCAGGCACAGAAATGACTTTAAACACACTTATTTTAGTTGACAAAGTCCTAATTCACATCCAACAGTAATTTAGAGTCAAAAGATTAAATGTTCAAATTTCATCATTATAGACCATTTTGAGATCGTTCGACAGGTCCAGAGTCATCGTTTTTCATCCGAAAATTGATTTTTTGGACTGTACCAAAAATGATTCAAAATGTCAATTGGATCATGCCTCATGTTGAATAACCACTTTTTAAACCCTCACAGTGACCAAAATTGCCATTTTTACAGAGTTTTGCTTACTCAAAAGCTTCAATTTTGACCCGTTTCAGGCACAGAAATGACTTTAAACACACTTATTTTAGTTGACAAAGTCCTAATTCACATCCAACAGTAATTTAGAGTCAAAAGATTAAATGTTAAAATTTCATCATTATAGACCATTTTGGGATCATTCAACAGGTCCGGAGTCATCGTTTTTCATCCGAAAATTGATTTTTTGGACTGTACCAAAAATGATTCAAAATGTCAATTCGATCATGCCTCATGTTGAATAACCACTTTTTAAACGCTCACAGTGACCAAAATTGCCATTTTTACAGAGTTTTGCTTACTCAAAAGCTTCCATTTTGACCCGTTTCAGGCACAGAAATGACTTTAAACACACTTATTCTAGTAGACAAAGTCATAATTCACATCCAACAGTCATTTAGAGTCAAAAGATTAAATGTTGAAATTTCATCATTAAAGACCATTTTGGGATCTTTCGACAGGTCCGGAGTCATCGTTTTTCATCCGAAAATTGATTTTTTGGACTGTCCCAAAAATGATTCAAAATGTCAATTGGATCATGCCTCATGTTGAATACCCACTTTTTCAACCCTCACAGTGACCAAAATTGCCATTTTTACAGAGTTTTGCTTCCTCAAAAGCTTCAATTTTGACCCGATTCAGGCACAGAAATGACTTTAAACACACTTATTTTAGTTGACAAAGTCCTAATTCACATCCAACAGTAATTTAGAGTCAAAAGATTAAATGTTCAAATTTCATCATTATAGACCATTTTGGGATCGTTCGACAGGTCCAGAGTCATCGTTTTTCATCCGAAAATTGATTTTTTTGGACTGTACCAAAAATGATTCAAAATGTCAATTGGATCATGCCTCATGTTGAATAACCACTTTTTAAACCCTCACAGTGACCAAAATTGCCATTTTTACAGAGTTTTGCTTACTCAAAAGCTTCAATTTTGACCCGTTTCAGGCACAGAAATGACTTTAAACACACTTATTTTAGTTGACAAAGTCCTAATTCACATCCAACAGTAATTTAGAGTCAAAAGATTAAATGTTAAAATTTCATCATTATAGACCATTTTGGGATCATTCGACAGGTCCGGAGTCATCGTTTTTCATCCGAAAATTGATTTTTTGGACTGTTCCAAAAATGATTCAAAATGTCAATTCGATCATGCCTCATGTTGAATAACCACTTTTTAAACGCTCACAGTGACCAAAATTGCCATTTTTACAGAGTTTTGCTTACTCAAAAGCTTCCATTTTGACACGTTTCAGGCACAGAAATGACTTTAAACACACTTATTCTAGTTGACAAAGTCATAATTCACATCCAACAGTCATTTAGAGTCAAAAGATTAAATGTTGAAATTTCATCATTATAGACCATTTTGGGATCGTTCGACAGGTCGGGAGTCATCGTTTTTCATCCGAAAATAGATTTTTTGGACTGTACCAAAAATGATTCAAAATGTCAATTGGATCATGCCTCATGTTGAATAACCACTTTTTAAACCCTCACAGTGACAAAATTGCCATTTTTACAGAGTTTTGCTTACTCAAAAGCTTCAATTTTGACCCGTTTCTGGCACAGAAATGACTTTAAACACACTTATTCTAGTTGAGAAAGTCATAATTCACATCCAACAGTAATTTAGAGTCAAAAGATTAAATGTTAAAATTTCATCATTATAGATCATTTTGGGATCGTTCGACAGGTCCAGAGTCATCGTTTTTCATCCGAAAATTGATTTTTTGGACTGTATCAAAAATGATTCAAAATGTCAATTGGATCATGCCTCATGTTGAATAACCACTTTTTAAACCCTCACAGTGACCAAAATTGCCATTTTTACAGAGTTTTGCTTACTCAAAAGCTTCCATTTTGACCCGTTTCAGGCACAGAAATGACTTTAAACACACTTATTCTAGTTGACAAAGTCATAATTCACATCCAACAGTCATTTAGAGTCAAAAGATTAAATGTTGAAATTTCATCATTAAAGACCATTTTGGGATCTTTCGACAGGTCCGGAGTCATCGTTTTTCATCCGAAAATTTATTTTTTGGACTGTCCCAAAAATGATTCAAAATGTCAATTGGATCATGCCTCATGTTGAATACCCACTTTTTCAACCCTCACAGTGACCAAAATTGCCATTTTTACAGAGTTTTGCTTACTCAAAAGCTTCAATTTTGACCCGTTTCAGGCACAGAAATGACTTTAAACACACTTATTTTAGTTGACAAAGTCCTAATTCACATCCAACAGTAATTTAGAGTCAAAAGATTAAATGTTAAAATTTCATCATTATAGACCATTTTGGGATCGTTCGACAGGTCCGGAGTCATCATTTTTCATCCGAAAATTGATTTTTTGGACTGTCCCAAAAATGATTCAAAATGTCAATTGGATCATGCCTCATGTTGAATACCCACTTTTTCAACCCTCACAGTGACCAAAATTGCCATTTTTACAGAGTTTTGCTTCCTCAAAAGCTTCAATTTTGACCCGATTCAGGCACAGAAATGACTTTAAACACACTTATTTTAGTTGACAAAGTCCTAATTCACATCCAACAGTAATTTAGAGTCAAAAGATTAAATGTTCAAATTTCATCATTATAGACCATTTTGGGATCGTTCGACAGGTCCAGAGTCATCGTTTTTCATCCGAAAATTGATTTTTTTGGACTGTACCAAAAATGATTCAAAATGTCAATTGGATCATGCCTCATGTTGAATAACCACTTTTTAAACCCTCACAGTGACCAAAATTGCCATTTTTACAGAGTTTTGCTTACTCAAAAGCTTCAATTTTGACCCGTTTCAGGCACAGAAATGACTTTAAACACACTTATTTTAGTTGACAAAGTCCTAATTCACATCCAACAGTAATTTAGAGTCAAAAGATTAAATGTTAAAATTTCATCATTATAGACCATTTTGGGATCATTCGACAGGTCCGGAGTCATCGTTTTTCATCCGAAAATTGATTTTTTGGACTGTTCCAAAAATGATTCAAAATGTCAATTCGATCATGCCTCATGTTGAATAACCACTTTTTAAACGCTCACAGTGACCAAAATTGCCATTTTTACAGAGTTTTGCTTACTCAAAAGCTTCCATTTTGACCCGTTTCAGGCACAGAAATGACTTTAAACACACTTATTCTAGTTGACAAAGTCATAATTCACATCCAACAGTCATTTAGAGTCAAAAGATTAAATGTTGAAATTTCATCATTATAGACCATTTTGGGATCGTTCGACAGGTCGGGAGTCATCGTTTTTCATCCGAAAATAGATTTTTTGGACTGTACCAAAAATGATTCAAAATGTCAATTGGATCATGCCTCATGTTGAATAACCACTTTTTAAACCCTCACAGTGACAAAATTGCCATTTTTACAGAGTTTTGCTTACTCAAAAGCTTCAATTTTGACCCGTTTCTGGCACAGAAATGACTTTAAACACACTTATTCTAGTTGAGAAAGTCATAATTCACATCCAACAGTAATTTAGAGTCAAAAGATTAAATGTTAAAATTTCATCATTATAGATCATTTTGGGATCGTTCGACAGGTCCAGAGTCATCGTTTTTCATCCGAAAATTGATTTTTTGGACTGTACCAAAAATGATTCAAAATGTCAATTGGATCATGCCTCATGTTGAATAACCACTTTTTAAACCCTCACAGTGACCAAAATTGCCATTTTTACAGAGTTTTGCTTACTCAAAAGCTTCCATTTTGACCCGTTTCAGGCACAGAAATGACTTTAAACACACTTATTCTAGTTGACAAAGTCATAATTCACATCCAACAGTCATTTAGAGTCAAAAGATTAAATGTTGAAATTTCATCATTAAAGACCATTTTGGGATCTTTCGACAGGTCCGGAGTCATCGTTTTTCATCCGAAAATTTATTTTTTGGACTGTCCCAAAAATGATTCAAAATGTCAATTGGATCATGCCTCATGTTGAATACCCACTTTTTCAACCCTCACAGTGACCAAAATTGCAATTTTTACAGAGTTTTGCTTACTCAAAAGCTTCAATTTTGACCCGTTTCAGGCACAGAAATGACTTTAAACACACTTATTTTAGTTGACAAAGTCCTAATTCACATCCAACAGTAATTTAGAGTCAAAAGATTAAATGTTAAAATTTCATCATTATAGACCATTTTGGGATCGTTCGACAGGTCCGGAGTCATCATTTTTCATCCGAAAATTGATTTTTTGGACTGTACCAAAAATGATTCAAAATGTCAATTGGATCATGCCTCATGTTGAATAACCACTTTTTAAACCCTCACAGTGACCAAAATTGCCATTTTTACAGAGTTTTGCTTACTCAAAAGCTTCAATTTTGACCCGATTCAGGCACAGAAATGACTTTAAACACACTTATTTTAGTTGACAAAGTCCTAATTCACATCCAACAGTAATTTAGAGTCAAAAGATTAAATGTTCAAATTTCATCATTATAGACCATTTTGGGATCGTTCGACAGGTCCAGAGTCATCGTTTTTCATCCGAAAATTGATTTTTTGGACTGTACCAAAAATGATTCAAAATGTCAATTGGATCATGCCTCATGTTGAATAACCACTTTTTAAACCCTCACAGTGACCAAAATTGCCATTTTTACAGAGTTTTGCTTACTCAAAAGCTTCAATTTTGACCCGTTTCAGGCACAGAAATGACTTTAAACACACTTATTTTAGTTGACAAAGTCCTAATTCACATCCAACAGTAATTTAGAGTCAAAAGATTAAATGTTAAAATTTCATCATTATAGACCATTTTGGGATCATTCGACAGGTCCGGAGTCATCGTTTTTCATCCGAAAATTGATTTTTTGGACTGTACCAAAAATGATTCAAAATGTCAATTCGATCATGCCTCATGTTGAATAACCACTTTTTAAACGCTCACAGTGACCAAAATTGCCATTTTTACAGAGTTTTGCTTACTCAAAAGCTTCCATTTTGACCCGTTTCAGGCACAGAAATGACTTTAAACACACTTATTCTAGTAGACAAAGTCATAATTCACATCCAACAGTCATTTAGAGTCAAAAGATTAAATGTTGAAATTTCATCATTAAAGACCATTTTGGGATCTTTCGACAGGTCCGGAGTCATCGTTTTTCATCCGAAAATTGATTTTTTGGACTGTCCCAAAAATGATTCAAAATGTCAATTGGATCATGCCTCATGTTGAATACCCACTTTTTCAACCCTCACAGTGACCAAAATTGCCATTTTTACAGAGTTTTGCTTCCTCAAAAGCTTCAATTTTGACCCGATTCAGGCACAGAAATGACTTTAAACACACTTATTTTAGTTGACAAAGTCCTAATTCACATCCAACAGTAATTTAGAGTCAAAAGATTAAATGTTAAAATTTCATCATTATAGACCATTTTGGGATCATTCGACAGGTCCGGAGTCATCGTTTTTCATCCGAAAATTGATTTTTTGGACTGTTCCAAAAATGATTCAAAATGTCAATTCGATCATGCCTCATGTTGAATAACCACTTTTTAAACGCTCACAGTGACCAAAATTGCCATTTTTACAGAGTTTTGCTTACTCAAAAGCTTCCATTTTGACACGTTTCAGGCACAGAAATGACTTTAAACACACTTATTCTAGTTGACAAAGTCATAATTCACATCCAACAGTCATTTAGAGTCAAAAGATTAAATGTTGAAATTTCATCATTATAGACCATTTTGGGATCGTTCGACAGGTCGGGAGTCATCGTTTTTCATCCGAAAATAGATTTTTTGGACTGTACCAAAAATGATTCAAAATGTCAATTGGATCATGCCTCATGTTGAATAACCACTTTTTAAACCCTCACAGTGACAAAATTGCCATTTTTACAGAGTTTTGCTTACTCAAAAGCTTCAATTTTGACCCGTTTCTGGCACAGAAATGACTTTAAACACACTTATTCTAGTTGAGAAAGTCATAATTCACATCCAACAGTAATTTAGAGTCAAAAGATTAAATGTTAAAATTTCATCATTATAGATCATTTTGGGATCGTTCGACAGGTCCAGAGTCATCGTTTTTCATCCGAAAATTGATTTTTTGGACTGTACCAAAAATGATTCAAAATGTCAATTGGATCATGCCTCATGTTGAATAACCACTTTTTAAACCCTCACAGTGACCAAAATTGCCATTTTTACAGAGTTTTGCTTACTCAAAAGCTTCCATTTTGACCCGTTTCAGGCACAGAAATGACTTTAAACACACTTATTCTAGTTGACAAAGTCATAATTCACATCCAACAGTCATTTAGAGTCAAAAGATTAAATGTTGAAATTTCATCATTAAAGACCATTTTGGGATCTTTCGACAGGTCCGGAGTCATCGTTTTTCATCCGAAAATTTATTTTTTGGACTGTCCCAAAAATGATTCAAAATGTCAATTGGATCATGCCTCATGTTGAATACCCACTTTTTCAACCCTCACAGTGACCAAAATTGCCATTTTTACAGAGTTTTGCTTACTCAAAAGCTTCAATTTTGACCCGTTTCAGGCACAGAAATGACTTTAAACACACTTATTTTAGTTGACAAAGTCCTAATTCACATCCAACAGTAATTTAGAGTCAAAAGATTAAATGTTAAAATTTCATCATTATAGACCATTTTGGGATCGTTCGACAGGTCCGGAGTCATCATTTTTCATCCGAAAATTGATTTTTTGGACTGTACCAAAAATGATTCAAAATGTCAATTGGATCATGCCTCATGTTGAATAACCACTTTTTAAACCCTCACAGTGACCAAAATTGCCATTTTTACAGAGTTTTGCTTACTCAAAAGCTTCAATTTTGACCCGATTCAGGCACAGAAATGACTTTAAACACACTTATTTTAGTTGACAAAGTCCTAATTCACATCCAACAGTAATTTAGAGTCAAAAGATTAAATGTTCAAATTTCATCATTATAGACCATTTTGGGATCGTTCGACAGGTCCAGAGTCATCGTTTTTCATCCGAAAATTGATTTTTTGGACTGTACCAAAAATGATTCAAAATGTCAATTGGATCATGCCTCATGTTGAATAACCACTTTTTAAACCCTCACAGTGACCAAAATTGCCATTTTTACAGAGTTTTGCTTACTCAAAAGCTTCAATTTTGACCCGTTTCAGGCACAGAAATGACTTTAAACACACTTATTTTAGTTGACAAAGTCCTAATTCACATCCAACAGTAATTTAGAGTCAAAAGATTAAATGTTAAAATTTCATCATTATAGACCATTTTGGGATCATTCGACAGGTCCGGAGTCATCGTTTTTCATCCGAAAATTGATTTTTTGGACTGTACCAAAAATGATTCAAAATGTCAATTCGATCATGCCTCATGTTGAATAACCACTTTTTAAACGCTCACAGTGACCAAAATTGCCATTTTTACAGAGTTTTGCTTACTCAAAAGCTTCCATTTTGACCCGTTTCAGGCACAGAAATGACTTTAAACACACTTATTCTAGTAGACAAAGTCATAATTCACATCCAACAGTCATTTAGAGTCAAAAGATTAAATGTTGAAATTTCATCATTAAAGACCATTTTGGGATCTTTCGACAGGTCCGGAGTCATCGTTTTTCATCCGAAAATTGATTTTTTGGACTGTCCCAAAAATGATTCAAAATGTCAATTGGATCATGCCTCATGTTGAATACCCACTTTTTCAACCCTCACAGTGACCAAAATTGCCATTTTTACAGAGTTTTGCTTCCTCAAAAGCTTCAATTTTGACCCGATTCAGGCACAGAAATGACTTTAAACACACTTATTTTAGTTGACAAAGTCCTAATTCACATCCAACAGTAATTTAGAGTCAAAAGATTAAATGTTCAAATTTCATCATTATAGACCATTTTGGGATCGTTCGACAGGTCCAGAGTCATCGTTTTTCATCCGAAAATTGATTTTTTGGACTGTACCAAAAATGATTCAAAATGTCAATTGGATCATGCCTCATGTTGAATAACCACTTTTTAAACCCTCACAGTGACCAAAATTGCCATTTTTACAGAGTTTTGCTTACTCAAAAGCTTCAATTTTGACCCGTTTCAGGCACAGAAATGACTTTAAACACACTTATTTTAGTTGACAAAGTCCTAATTCACATCCAACAGTAATTTAGAGTCAAAAGATTAAATGTTAAAATTTCATCATTATAGACCATTTTGGGATCATTCGACAGGTCCGGAGTCATCGTTTTTCATCCGAAAATTGATTTTTTGGACTGTTCCAAAAATGATTCAAAATGTCAATTCGATCATGCCTCATGTTGAATAACCACTTTTTAAACGCTCACAGTGACCAAAATTGCCATTTTTACAGAGTTTTGCTTACTCAAAAGCTTCCATTTTGACACGTTTCAGGCACAGAAATGACTTTAAACACACTTATTCTAGTTGACAAAGTCATAATTCACATCCAACAGTCATTTAGAGTCAAAAGATTAAATGTTGAAATTTCATCATTATAGACCATTTTGGGATCGTTCGACAGGTCGGGAGTCATCGTTTTTCATCCGAAAATAGATTTTTTGGACTGTACCAAAAATGATTCAAAATGTCAATTGGATCATGCCTCATGTTGAATAACCACTTTTTAAACCCTCACAGTGACAAAATTGCCATTTTTACAGAGTTTTGCTTACTCAAAAGCTTCAATTTTGACCCGTTTCTGGCACAGAAATGACTTTAAACACACTTATTCTAGTTGAGAAAGTCATAATTCACATCCAACAGTAATTTAGAGTCAAAAGATTAAATGTTAAAATTTCATCATTATAGATCATTTTGGGATCGTTCGACAGGTCCAGAGTCATCGTTTTTCATCCGAAAATTGATTTTTTGGACTGTACCAAAAATGATTCAAAATGTCAATTGGATCATGCCTCATGTTGAATAACCACTTTTTAAACCCTCACAGTGACCAAAATTGCCATTTTTACAGAGTTTTGCTTACTCAAAAGCTTCCATTTTGACCCGTTTCAGGCACAGAAATGACTTTAAACACACTTATTCTAGTTGACAAAGTCATAATTCACATCCAACAGTCATTTAGAGTCAAAAGATTAAATGTTGAAATTTCATCATTAAAGACCATTTTGGGATCTTTCGACAGGTCCGGAGTCATCGTTTTTCATCCGAAAATTTATTTTTTGGACTGTCCCAAAAATGATTCAAAATGTCAATTGGATCATGCCTCATGTTGAATACCCACTTTTTCAACCCTCACAGTGACCAAAATTGCCATTTTTACAGAGTTTTGCTTACTCAAAAGCTTCAATTTTGACCCGTTTCAGGCACAGAAATGACTTTAAACACACTTATTTTAGTTGACAAAGTCCTAATTCACATCCAACAGTAATTTAGAGTCAAAAGATTAAATGTTAAAATTTCATCATTATAGACCATTTTGGGATCGTTCGACAGGTCCGGAGTCATCATTTTTCATCCGAAAATTGATTTTTTGGACTGTACCAAAAATGATTCAAAATGTCAATTGGATCATGCCTCATGTTGAATAACCACTTTTTAAACCCTCACAGTGACCAAAATTGCCATTTTTACAGAGTTTTGCTTACTCAAAAGCTTCAATTTTGACCCGATTCAGGCACAGAAATGACTTTAAACACACTTATTTTAGTTGACAAAGTCCTAATTCACATCCAACAGTAATTTAGAGTCAAAAGATTAAATGTTCAAATTTCATCATTATAGACCATTTTGGGATCGTTCGACAGGTCCAGAGTCATCGTTTTTCATCCGAAAATTGATTTTTTGGACTGTACCAAAAATGATTCAAAATGTCAATTGGATCATGCCTCATGTTGAATAACCACTTTTTAAACCCTCACAGTGACCAAAATTGCCATTTTTACAGAGTTTTGCTTACTCAAAAGCTTCAATTTTGACCCGTTTCAGGCACAGAAATGACTTTAAACACACTTATTTTAGTTGACAAAGTCCTAATTCACATCCAACAGTAATTTAGAGTCAAAAGATTAAATGTTAAAATTTCATCATTATAGACCATTTTGGGATCATTCGACAGGTCCGGAGTCATCGTTTTTCATCCGAAAATTGATTTTTTGGACTGTACCAAAAATGATTCAAAATGTCAATTCGATCATGCCTCATGTTGAATAACCACTTTTTAAACGCTCACAGTGACCAAAATTGCCATTTTTACAGAGTTTTGCTTACTCAAAAGCTTCCATTTTGACCCGTTTCAGGCACAGAAATGACTTTAAACACACTTATTCTAGTAGACAAAGTCATAATTCACATCCAACAGTAATTTAGAGTCAAAAGATTAAATGTTGAAATTTCATCATTAAAGACCATTTTGGGATCTTTCGACAGGTCCGGAGTCATCGTTTTTCATCCGAAAATTGATTTTTTGGACTGTCCCAAAAATGATTCAAAATGTCAATTGGATCATGCCTCATGTTGAATACCCACTTTTTCAACCCTCACAGTGACCAAAATTGCCATTTTTACAGAGTTTTGCTTCCTCAAAAGCTTCAATTTTGACCCGATTCAGGCACAGAAATGACTTTAAACACACTTATTTTAGTTGACAAAGTCCTAATTCACATCCAACAGTAATTTAGAGTCAAAAGATTAAATGTTCAAATTTCATCATTATAGACCATTTTGGGATCGTTCGACAGGTCCAGAGTCATCGTTTTTCATCCGAAAATTGATTTTTTGGACTGTACCAAAAATGATTCAAAATGTCAATTGGATCATGCCTCATGTTGAATAACCACTTTTTAAACCCTCACAGTGACCAAAATTGCCATTTTTACAGAGTTTTGCTTACTCAAAAGCTTCAATTTTGACCCGTTTCAGGCACAGAAATGACTTTAAACACACTTATTTTAGTTGACAAAGTCCTAATTCACATCCAACAGTAATTTAGAGTCAAAAGATTAAATGTTAAAATTTCATCATTATAGACCATTTTGGGATCATTCGACAGGTCCGGAGTCATCGTTTTTCATCCGAAAATTGATTTTTTGGACTGTTCCAAAAATGATTCAAAATGTCAATTCGATCATGCCTCATGTTGAATAACCACTTTTTAAACGCTCACAGTGACCAAAATTGCCATTTTTACAGAGTTTTGCTTACTCAAAAGCTTCCATTTTGACACGTTTCAGGCACAGAAATGACTTTAAACACACTTATTCTAGTTGACAAAGTCATAATTCACATCCAACAGTCATTTAGAGTCAAAAGATTAAATGTTGAAATTTCATCATTATAGACCATTTTGGGATCGTTCGACAGGTCGGGAGTCATCGTTTTTCATCCGAAAATAGATTTTTTGGACTGTACCAAAAATGATTCAAAATGTCAATTGGATCATGCCTCATGTTGAATAACCACTTTTTAAACCCTCACAGTGACAAAATTGCCATTTTTACAGAGTTTTGCTTACTCAAAAGCTTCAATTTTGACCCGTTTCTGGCACAGAAATGACTTTAAACACACTTATTCTAGTTGAGAAAGTCATAATTCACATCCAACAGTAATTTAGAGTCAAAAGATTAAATGTTAAAATTTCATCATTATAGATCATTTTGGGATCGTTCGACAGGTCCAGAGTCATCGTTTTTCATCCGAAAATTGATTTTTTGGACTGTACCAAAAATGATTCAAAATGTCAATTGGATCATGCCTCATGTTGAATAACCACTTTTTAAACCCTCACAGTGACCAAAATTGCCATTTTTACAGAGTTTTGCTTACTCAAAAGCTTCCATTTTGACCCGTTTCAGGCACAGAAATGACTTTAAACACACTTATTCTAGTTGACAAAGTCATAATTCACATCCAACAGTCATTTAGAGTCAAAAGATTAAATGTTGAAATTTCATCATTAAAGACCATTTTGGGATCTTTCGACAGGTCCGGAGTCATCGTTTTTCATCCGAAAATTTATTTTTTGGACTGTCCCAAAAATGATTCAAAATGTCAATTGGATCATGCCTCATGTTGAATACCCACTTTTTCAACCCTCACAGTGACCAAAATTGCCATTTTTACAGAGTTTTGCTTACTCAAAAGCTTCAATTTTGACCCGTTTCAGGCACAGAAATGACTTTAAACACACTTATTTTAGTTGACAAAGTCCTAATTCACATCCAACAGTAATTTAGAGTCAAAAGATTAAATGTTAAAATTTCATCATTATAGACCATTTTGGGATCGTTCGACAGGTCCGGAGTCATCATTTTTCATCCGAAAATTGATTTTTTGGACTGTACCAAAAATGATTCAAAATGTCAATTGGATCATGCCTCATGTTGAATAACCACTTTTTAAACCCTCACAGTGACCAAAATTGCCATTTTTACAGAGTTTTGCTTACTCAAAAGCTTCAATTTTGACCCGATTCAGGCACAGAAATGACTTTAAACACACTTATTTTAGTTGACAAAGTCCTAATTCACATCCAACAGTAATTTAGAGTCAAAAGATTAAATGTTCAAATTTCATCATTATAGACCATTTTGGGATCGTTCGACAGGTCCAGAGTCATCGTTTTTCATCCGAAAATTGATTTTTTGGACTGTACCAAAAATGATTCAAAATGTCAATTGGATCATGCCTCATGTTGAATAACCACTTTTTAAACCCTCACAGTGACCAAAATTGCCATTTTTACAGAGTTTTGCTTACTCAAAAGCTTCAATTTTGACCCGTTTCAGGCACAGAAATGACTTTAAACACACTTATTTTAGTTGACAAAGTCCTAATTCACATCCAACAGTAATTTAGAGTCAAAAGATTAAATGTTAAAATTTCATCATTATAGACCATTTTGGGATCATTCGACAGGTCCGGAGTCATCGTTTTTCATCCGAAAATTGATTTTTTGGACTGTACCAAAAATGATTCAAAATGTCAATTCGATCATGCCTCATGTTGAATAACCACTTTTTAAACGCTCACAGTGACCAAAATTGCCATTTTTACAGAGTTTTGCTTACTCAAAAGCTTCCATTTTGACCCGTTTCAGGCACAGAAATGACTTTAAACACACTTATTCTAGTAGACAAAGTCATAATTCACATCCAACAGTCATTTAGAGTCAAAAGATTAAATGTTGAAATTTCATCATTAAAGACCATTTTGGGATCTTTCGACAGGTCCGGAGTCATCGTTTTTCATCCGAAAATTGATTTTTTGGACTGTCCCAAAAATGATTCAAAATGTCAATTGGATCATGCCTCATGTTGAATACCCACTTTTTCAACCCTCACAGTGACCAAAATTGCCATTTTTACAGAGTTTTGCTTCCTCAAAAGCTTCAATTTTGACCCGATTCAGGCACAGAAATGACTTTAAACACACTTATTTTAGTTGACAAAGTCCTAATTCACATCCAACAGTAATTTAGAGTCAAAAGATTAAATGTTCAAATTTCATCATTATAGACCATTTTGGGATCGTTCGACAGGTCCAGAGTCATCGTTTTTCATCCGAAAATTGATTTTTTGGACTGTACCAAAAATGATTCAAAATGTCAATTGGATCATGCCTCATGTTGAATAACCACTTTTTAAACCCTCACAGTGACCAAAATTGCCATTTTTACAGAGTTTTGCTTACTCAAAAGCTTCAATTTTGACCCGTTTCAGGCACAGAAATGACTTTAAACACACTTATTTTAGTTGACAAAGTCCTAATTCACATCCAACAGTAATTTAGAGTCAAAAGATTAAATGTTAAAATTTCATCATTATAGACCATTTTGGGATCATTCGACAGGTCCGGAGTCATCGTTTTTCATCCGAAAATTGATTTTTTGGACTGTTCCAAAAATGATTCAAAATGTCAATTCGATCATGCCTCATGTTGAATAACCACTTTTTAAACGCTCACAGTGACCAAAATTGCCATTTTTACAGAGTTTTGCTTACTCAAAAGCTTCCATTTTGACACGTTTCAGGCACAGAAATGACTTTAAACACACTTATTCTAGTTGACAAAGTCATAATTCACATCCAACAGTCATTTAGAGTCAAAAGATTAAATGTTGAAATTTCATCATTATAGACCATTTTGGGATCGTTCGACAGGTCGGGAGTCATCGTTTTTCATCCGAAAATAGATTTTTTGGACTGTACCAAAAATGATTCAAAATGTCAATTGGATCATGCCTCATGTTGAATAACCACTTTTTAAACCCTCACAGTGACAAAATTGCCATTTTTACAGAGTTTTGCTTACTCAAAAGCTTCAATTTTGACCCGTTTCTGGCACAGAAATGACTTTAAACACACTTATTCTAGTTGAGAAAGTCATAATTCACATCCAACAGTAATTTAGAGTCAAAAGATTAAATGTTAAAATTTCATCATTATAGATCATTTTGGGATCGTTCGACAGGTCCAGAGTCATCGTTTTTCATCCGAAAATTGATTTTTTGGACTGTACCAAAAATGATTCAAAATGTCAATTGGATCATGCCTCATGTTGAATAACCACTTTTTAAACCCTCACAGTGACCAAAATTGCCATTTTTACAGAGTTTTGCTTACTCAAAAGCTTCCATTTTGACCCGTTTCAGGCACAGAAATGACTTTAAACACACTTATTCTAGTTGACAAAGTCATAATTCACATCCAACAGTCATTTAGAGTCAAAAGATTAAATGTTGAAATTTCATCATTAAAGACCATTTTGGGATCTTTCGACAGGTCCGGAGTCATCGTTTTTCATCCGAAAATTTATTTTTTGGACTGTCCCAAAAATGATTCAAAATGTCAATTGGATCATGCCTCATGTTGAATACCCACTTTTTCAACCCTCACAGTGACCAAAATTGCCATTTTTACAGAGTTTTGCTTACTCAAAAGCTTCAATTTTGACCCGTTTCAGGCACAGAAATGACTTTAAACACACTTATTTTAGTTGACAAAGTCCTAATTCACATCCAACAGTAATTTAGAGTCAAAAGATTAAATGTTAAAATTTCATCATTATAGACCATTTTGGGATCGTTCGACAGGTCCGGAGTCATCATTTTTCATCCGAAAATTGATTTTTTGGACTGTACCAAAAATGATTCAAAATGTCAATTGGATCATGCCTCATGTTGAATAACCACTTTTTAAACCCTCACAGTGACCAAAATTGCCATTTTTACAGAGTTTTGCTTACTCAAAAGCTTCAATTTTGACCCGATTCAGGCACAGAAATGACTTTAAACACACTTATTTTAGTTGACAAAGTCCTAATTCACATCCAACAGTAATTTAGAGTCAAAAGATTAAATGTTCAAATTTCATCATTATAGACCATTTTGGGATCGTTCGACAGGTCCAGAGTCATCGTTTTTCATCCGAAAATTGATTTTTTGGACTGTACCAAAAATGATTCAAAATGTCAATTGGATCATGCCTCATGTTGAATAACCACTTTTTAAACCCTCACAGTGACCAAAATTGCCATTTTTACAGAGTTTTGCTTACTCAAAAGCTTCAATTTTGACCCGTTTCAGGCACAGAAATGACTTTAAACACACTTATTTTAGTTGACAAAGTCCTAATTCACATCCAACAGTAATTTAGAGTCAAAAGATTAAATGTTAAAATTTCATCATTATAGACCATTTTGGGATCATTCGACAGGTCCGGAGTCATCGTTTTTCATCCGAAAATTGATTTTTTGGACTGTACCAAAAATGATTCAAAATGTCAATTCGATCATGCCTCATGTTGAATAACCACTTTTTAAACGCTCACAGTGACCAAAATTGCCATTTTTACAGAGTTTTGCTTACTCAAAAGCTTCCATTTTGACCCGTTTCAGGCACAGAAATGACTTTAAACACACTTATTCTAGTAGACAAAGTCATAATTCACATCCAACAGTCATTTAGAGTCAAAAGATTAAATGTTGAAATTTCATCATTAAAGACCATTTTGGGATCTTTCGACAGGTCCGGAGTCATCGTTTTTCATCCGAAAATTGATTTTTTGGACTGTCCCAAAAATGATTCAAAATGTCAATTGGATCATGCCTCATGTTGAATACCCTCTTTTTCAACCCTCACAGTGACCAAAATTGCCATTTTTACAGAGTTTTGCTTCCTCAAAAGCTTCAATTTTGACCCGATTCAGGCACAGAAATGACTTTAAACACACTTATTTTAGTTGACAAAGTCCTAATTCACATCCAACAGTAATTTAGAGTCAAAAGATTAAATGTTCAAATTTCATCATTATAGACCATTTTGGGATCGTTCGACAGGTCCAGAGTCATCGTTTTTCATCCGAAAATTGATTTTTTGGACTGTACCAAAAATGATTCAAAATGTCAATTGGATCATGCCTCATGTTGAATAACCACTTTTTAAACCCTCACAGTGACCAAAATTGCCATTTTTACAGAGTTTTGCTTACTCAAAAGCTTCAATTTTGACCCGTTTCAGGCACAGAAATGACTTTAAACACACTTATTTTAGTTGACAAAGTCCTAATTCACATCCAACAGTAATTTAGAGTCAAAAGATTAAATGTTAAAATTTCATCATTATAGACCATTTTGGGATCATTCGACAGGTCCGGAGTCATCGTTTTTCATCCGAAAATTGATTTTTTGGACTGTTCCAAAAATGATTCAAAATGTCAATTCGATCATGCCTCATGTTGAATAACCACTTTTTAAACGCTCACAGTGACCAAAATTGCCATTTTTACAGAGTTTTGCTTACTCAAAAGCTTCCATTTTGACACGTTTCAGGCACAGAAATGACTTTAAACACACTTATTCTAGTTGACAAAGTCATAATTCACATCCAACAGTCATTTAGAGTCAAAAGATTAAATGTTGAAATTTCATCATTATAGACCATTTTGGGATCGTTCGACAGGTCGGGAGTCATCGTTTTTCATCCGAAAATAGATTTTTTGGACTGTACCAAAAATGATTCAAAATGTCAATTGGATCATGCCTCATGTTGAATAACCACTTTTTAAACCCTCACAGTGACAAAATTGCCATTTTTACAGAGTTTTGCTTACTCAAAAGCTTCAATTTTGACCCGTTTCTGGCACAGAAATGACTTTAAACACACTTATTCTAGTTGAGAAAGTCATAATTCACATCCAACAGTAATTTAGAGTCAAAAGATTAAATGTTAAAATTTCATCATTATAGATCATTTTGGGATCGTTCGACAGGTCCAGAGTCATCGTTTTTCATCCGAAAATTGATTTTTTGGACTGTACCAAAAATGATTCAAAATGTCAATTGGATCATGCCTCATGTTGAATAACCACTTTTTAAACCCTCACAGTGACCAAAATTGCCATTTTTACAGAGTTTTGCTTACTCAAAAGCTTCCATTTTGACCCGTTTCAGGCACAGAAATGACTTTAAACACACTTATTCTAGTTGACAAAGTCATAATTCACATCCAACAGTCATTTAGAGTCAAAAGATTAAATGTTGAAATTTCATCATTAAAGACCATTTTGGGATCTTTCGACAGGTCCGGAGTCATCGTTTTTCATCCGAAAATTTATTTTTTGGACTGTCCCAAAAATGATTCAAAATGTCAATTGGATCATGCCTCATGTTGAATACCCACTTTTTCAACCCTCACAGTGACCAAAATTGCCATTTTTACAGAGTTTTGCTTACTCAAAAGCTTCAATTTTGACCCGTTTCAGGTACAGAAATGACTTTAAACACACTTATTTTAGTTGACAAAGTCCTAATTCACATCCAACAGTAATTTAGAGTCAAAAGATTAAATGTTAAAATTTCATCATTATAGACCATTTTGGGATCGTTCGACAGGTCCGGAGTCATCATTTTTCATCCGAAAATTGATTTTTTGGACTGTACCAAAAATGATTCAAAATGTCAATTGGATCATGCCTCATGTTGAATAACCACTTTTTAAACCCTCACAGTGACCAAAATTGCCATTTTTACAGAGTTTTGCTTACTCAAAAGCTTCAATTTTGACCCGATTCAGGCACAGAAATGACTTTAAACACACTTATTTTAGTTGACAAAGTCCTAATTCACATCCAACAGTAATTTAGAGTCAAAAGATTAAATGTTCAAATTTCATCATTATAGACCATTTTGGGATCGTTCGACAGGTCCAGAGTCATCGTTTTTCATCCGAAAATTGATTTTTTGGACTGTACCAAAAATGATTCAAAATGTCAATTGGATCATGCCTCATGTTGAATAACCACTTTTTAAACCCTCACAGTGACCAAAATTGCCATTTTTACAGAGTTTTGCTTACTCAAAAGCTTCAATTTTGACCCGTTTCAGGCACAGAAATGACTTTAAACACACTTATTTTAGTTGACAAAGTCCTAATTCACATCCAACAGTAATTTAGAGTCAAAAGATTAAATGTTAAAATTTCATCATTATAGACCATTTTGGGATCATTCGACAGGTCCGGAGTCATCGTTTTTCATCCGAAAATTGATTTTTTGGACTGTACCAAAAATGATTCAAAATGTCAATTCGATCATGCCTCATGTTGAATAACCACTTTTTAAACGCTCACAGTGACCAAAATTGCCATTTTTACAGAGTTTTGCTTACTCAAAAGCTTCCATTTTGACCCGTTTCAGGCACAGAAATGAATTTAAACACACTTATTCTAGTAGACAAAGTCATAATTCACATCCAACAGTCATTTAGAGTCAAAAGATTAAATGTTGAAATTTCATCATTAAAGACCATTTTGGGATCTTTCGACAGGGCCGGAGTCATCGTTTTTCATCCGAAAATTGATTTTTTGGACTGTCCCAAAAATGATTCAAAATGTCAATTGGATCATGCCTCATGTTGAATACCCACTTTTTCAACCCTCACAGTGACCAAAATTGCCATTTTTACAGAGTTTTGCTTCCTCAAAAGCTTCAATTTTGACCCGATTCAGGCACAGAAATGACTTTAAACACACTTATTTTAGTTGACAAAGTCCTAATTCACATCCAACAGTAATTTAGAGTCAAAAGATTAAATGTTCAAATTTCATCATTATAGACCATTTTGGGATCGTTCGACAGGTCCAGAGTCATCGTTTTTCATCCGAAAATTGATTTTTTGGACTGTACCAAAAATGATTCAAAATGTCAATTGGATCATGCCTCATGTTGAATAACCACTTTTTAAACCCTCACAGTGACCAAAATTGCCATTTTTACAGAGTTTTGCTTCCTCAAAAGCTTCAATTTTGACCCGTTTCAGGCACAGAAATGACTTTAAACACACTTATTTTAGTTGACAAAGTCCTAATTCACATCCAACAGTAATTTAGAGTCAAAAGATTAAATGTTAAAATTTCATCATTATAGACCATTTTGGGATCATTCGACAGGTCCGGAGTCATCGTTTTTCATCCGAAAATTGATTTTTTGGACTGTTCCAAAAATGATTCAAAATGTCAATTCGATCATGCCTCATGTTGAATAACCACTTTTTAAACGCTCACAGTGACCAAAATTGCCATTTTTACAGAGTTTTGCTTACTCAAAAGCTTCCATTTTGACACGTTTCAGGCACAGAAATGACTTTAAACACACTTATTTTAGTTGACAAAGTCCTAATTCACATCCAACAGTAATTTAGAGTCAAAAGATTAAATGTTAAAATTTCATCATTATAGACCATTTTGGGATCATTCGACAGGTCCGGAGTCATCGTTTTTCATCCGAAAATTGATTTTTTGGACTGTTCCAAAAATGATTCAAAATGTCAATTCGATCATGCCTCATGTTGAATAACCACTTTTTAAACGCTCACAGTGACCAAAATTGCCATTTTTACAGAGTTTTGCTTACTCAAAAGCTTCCATTTTGACACGTTTCAGGCACAGAAATGACTTTAAACACACTTATTCTAGTTGACAAAGTCATAATTCACATCCAACAGTCATTTAGAGTCAAAAGATTAAATGTTGAAATTTCATCATTATAGACCATTTTGGGATCGTTCGACAGGTCGGGAGTCATCGTTTTTCATCCGAAAATAGATTTTTTGGACTGTACCAAAAATGATTCAAAATGTCAATTGGATCATGCCTCATGTTGAATAACCACTTTTTAAACCCTCACAGTGACAAAATTGCCATTTTTACAGAGTTTTGCTTACTCAAAAGCTTCAATTTTGACCCGTTTCTGGCACAGAAATGACTTTAAACACACTTATTCTAGTTGAGAAAGTCATAATTCACATCCAACAGTAATTTAGAGTCAAAAGATTAAATGTTAAAATTTCATCATTATAGATCATTTTGGGATCGTTCGACAGGTCCAGAGTCATCGTTTTTCATCCGAAAATTGATTTTTTGGACTGTACCAAAAATGATTCAAAATGTCAATTGGATCATGCCTCATGTTGAATAACCACTTTTTAAACCCTCACAGTGACCAAAATTGCCATTTTTACAGAGTTTTGCTTACTCAAAAGCTTCCATTTTGACCCGTTTCAGGCACAGAAATGACTTTAAACACACTTATTCTAGTTGACAAAGTCATAATTCACATCCAACAGTCATTTAGAGTCAAAAGATTAAATGTTGAAATTTCATCATTAAAGACCATTTTGGGATCTTTCGACAGGTCCGGAGTCATCGTTTTTCATCCGAAAATTTATTTTTTGGACTGTCCCAAAAATGATTCAAAATGTCAATTGGATCATGCCTCATGTTGAATACCCACTTTTTCAACCCTCACAGTGACCAAAATTGCCATTTTTACAGAGTTTTGCTTACTCAAAAGCTTCAATTTTGACCCGTTTCAGGCACAGAAATGACTTTAAACACACTTATTTTAGTTGACAAAGTCCTAATTCACATCCAACAGTAATTTAGAGTCAAAAGATTAAATGTTAAAATTTCATCATTATAGACCATTTTGGGATCGTTCGACAGGTCCGGAGTCATCATTTTTCATCCGAAAATTGATTTTTTGGACTGTACCAAAAATGATTCAAAATGTCAATTGGATCATGCCTCATGTTGAATAACCACTTTTTAAACCCTCACAGTGACCAAAATTGCCATTTTTACAGAGTTTTGCTTACTCAAAAGCTTCAATTTTGACCCGATTCAGGCACAGAAATGACTTTAAACACACTTATTTTAGTTGACAAAGTCCTAATTCACATCCAACAGTAATTTAGAGTCAAAAGATTAAATGTTCAAATTTCATCATTATAGACCATTTTGGGATCGTTCGACAGGTCCAGAGTCATCGTTTTTCATCCGAAAATTGATTTTTTGGACTGTACCAAAAATGATTCAAAATGTCAATTGGATCATGCCTCATGTTGAATAACCACTTTTTAAACCCTCACAGTGACCAAAATTGCCATTTTTACAGAGTTTTGCTTACTCAAAAGCTTCAATTTTGACCCGTTTCAGGCACAGAAATGACTTTAAACACACTTATTTTAGTTGACAAAGTCCTAATTCACATCCAACAGTAATTTAGAGTCAAAAGATTAAATGTTAAAATTTCATCATTATAGACCATTTTGGGATCATTCGACAGGTCCGGAGTCATCGTTTTTCATCCGAAAATTGATTTTTTGGACTGTACCAAAAATGATTCAAAATGTCAATTCGATCATGCCTCATGTTGAATAACCACTTTTTAAACGCTCACAGTGACCAAAATTGCCATTTTTACAGAGTTTTGCTTACTCAAAAGCTTCCATTTTGACCCGTTTCAGGCACAGAAATGACTTTAAACACACTTATTCTAGTAGACAAAGTCATAATTCACATCCAACAGTCATTTAGAGTCAAAAGATTAAATGTTGAAATTTCATCATTAAAGACCATTTTGGGATCTTTCGACAGGTCCGGAGTCATCGTTTTTCATCCGAAAATTGATTTTTTGGACTGTCCCAAAAATGATTCAAAATGTCAATTGGATCATGCCTCATGTTGAATACCCACTTTTTCAACCCTCACAGTGACCAAAATTGCCATTTTTACAGAGTTTTGCTTCCTCAAAAGCTTCAATTTTGACCCGATTCAGGCACAGAAATGACTTTAAACACACTTATTTTAGTTGACAAAGTCCTAATTCACATCCAACAGTAATTTAGAGTCAAAAGATTAAATGTTCAAATTTCATCATTATAGACCATTTTGGGATCGTTCGACAGGTCCAGAGTCATCGTTTTTCATCCGAAAATTGATTTTTTGGACTGTACCAAAAATGATTCAAAATGTCAATTGGATCATGCCTCATGTTGAATAACCACTTTTTAAACCCTCACAGTGACCAAAATTGCCATTTTTACAGAGTTTTGCTTACTCAAAAGCTTCAATTTTGACCCGTTTCAGGCACAGAAATGACTTTAAACACACTTATTTTAGTTGACAAAGTCCTAATTCACATCCAACAGTAATTTAGAGTCAAAAGATTAAATGTTAAAATTTCATCATTATAGACCATTTTGGGATCATTCGACAGGTCCGGAGTCATCGTTTTTCATCCGAAAATTGATTTTTTGGACTGTTCCAAAAATGATTCAAAATGTCAATTCGATCATGCCTCATGTTGAATAACCACTTTTTAAACGCTCACAGTGACCAAAATTGCCATTTTTACAGAGTTTTGCTTACTCAAAAGCTTCCATTTTGACACGTTTCAGGCACAGAAATGACTTTAAACACACTTATTCTAGTTGACAAAGTCATAATTCACATCCAACAGTCATTTAGAGTCAAAAGATTAAATGTTGAAATTTCATCATTATAGACCATTTTGGGATCGTTCGACAGGTCGGGAGTCATCATTTTTCATCCGAAAATAGATTTTTTGGACTGTACCAAAAATGATTCAAAATGTCAATTGGATCATGCCTCATGTTGAATAACCACTTTTTAAACCCTCACAGTGACAAAATTGCCATTTTTACAGAGTTTTGCTTACTCAAAAGCTTCAATTTTGACCCGTTTCTGGCACAGAAATGACTTTAAACACACTTATTCTAGTTGAGAAAGTCATAATTCACATCCAACAGTAATTTAGAGTCAAAAGATTAAATGTTAAAATTTCATCATTATAGATCATTTTGGGATCGTTCGACAGGTCCAGAGTCATCGTTTTTCATCCGAAAATTGATTTTTTGGACTGTACCAAAAATGATTCAAAATGTCAATTGGATCATGCCTCATGTTGAATAACCACTTTTTAAACCCTCACAGTGACCAAAATTGCCATTTTTACAGAGTTTTGCTTACTCAAAAGCTTCCATTTTGACCCGTTTCAGGCACAGAAATGACTTTAAACACACTTATTCTAGTTGACAAAGTCATAATTCACATCCAACAGTCATTTAGAGTCAAAAGATTAAATGTTGAAATTTCATCATTAAAGACCATTTTGGGATCTTTCGACAGGTCCGGAGTCATCGTTTTTCATCCGAAAATTTATTTTTTGGACTGTCCCAAAAATGATTCAAAATGTCAATTGGATCATGCCTCATGTTGAATACCCACTTTTTCAACCCTCACAGTGACCAAAATTGCCATTTTTACAGAGTTTTGCTTACTCAAAAGCTTCAATTTTGACCCGTTTCAGGCACAGAAATGACTTTAAACACACTTATTTTAGTTGACAAAGTCCTAATTCACATCCAACAGTAATTTAGAGTCAAAAGATTAAATGTTAAAATTTCATCATTATAGACCATTTTGGGATCGTTCGACAGGTCCGGAGTCATCATTTTTCATCCGAAAATTGATTTTTTGGACTGTACCAAAAATGATTCAAAATGTCAATTGGATCATGCCTCATGTTGAATAACCACTTTTTAAACCCTCACAGTGACCAAAATTGCCATTTTTACAGAGTTTTGCTTACTCAAAAGCTTCAATTTTGACCCGATTCAGGCACAGAAATGACTTTAAACACACTTATTTTAGTTGACAAAGTCCTAATTCACATCCAACAGTAATTTAGAGTCAAAAGATTAAATGTTCAAATTTCATCATTATAGACCATTTTGGGATCGTTCGACAGGTCCAGAGTCATCGTTTTTCATCCGAAAATTGATTTTTTGGACTGTACCAAAAATGATTCAAAATGTCAATTGGATCATGCCTCATGTTGAATAACCACTTTTTAAACCCTCACAGTGACCAAAATTGCCATTTTTACAGAGTTTTGCTTACTCAAAAGCTTCAATTTTGACCCGTTTCAGGCACAGAAATGACTTTAAACACACTTATTTTAGTTGACAAAGTCCTAATTCACATCCAACAGTAATTTAGAGTCAAAAGATTAAATGTTAAAATTTCATCATTATAGACCATTTTGGGATCATTCGACAGGTCCGGAGTCATCGTTTTTCATCCGAAAATTGATTTTTTGGACTGTACCAAAAATGATTCAAAATGTCAATTCGATCATGCCTCATGTTGAATAACCACTTTTTAAACGCTCACAGTGACCAAAATTGCCATTTTTACAGAGTTTTGCTTACTCAAAAGCTTCCATTTTGACCCGTTTCAGGCACAGAAATGAATTTAAACACACTTATTCTAGTAGACAAAGTCATAATTCACATCCAACAGTCATTTAGAGTCAAAAGATTAAATGTTGAAATTTCATCATTAAAGACCATTTTGGGATCTTTCGACAGGGCCGGAGTCATCGTTTTTCATCCGAAAATTGATTTTTTGGACTGTCCCAAAAATGATTCAAAATGTCAATTGGATCATGCCTCATGTTGAATACCCACTTTTTCAACCCTCACAGTGACCAAAATTGCCATTTTTACAGAGTTTTGCTTCCTCAAAAGCTTCAATTTTGACCCGATTCAGGCACAGAAATGACTTTAAACACACTTATTTTAGTTGACAAAGTCCTAATTCACATCCAACAGTAATTTAGAGTCAAAAGATTAAATGTTCAAATTTCATCATTATAGACCATTTTGGGATCGTTCGACAGGTCCAGAGTCATCGTTTTTCATCCGAAAATTGATTTTTTGGACTGTACCAAAAATGATTCAAAATGTCAATTGGATCATGCCTCATGTTGAATAACCACTTTTTAAACCCTCACAGTGACCAAAATTGCCATTTTTACAGAGTTTTGCTTCCTCAAAAGCTTCAATTTTGACCCGTTTCAGGCACAGAAATGACTTTAAACACACTTATTTTAGTTGACAAAGTCCTAATTCACATCCAACAGTAATTTAGAGTCAAAAGATTAAATGTTAAAATTTCATCATTATAGACCATTTTGGGATCATTCGACAGGTCCGGAGTCATCGTTTTTCATCCGAAAATTGATTTTTTGGACTGTTCCAAAAATGATTCAAAATGTCAATTCGATCATGCCTCATGTTGAATAACCACTTTTTAAACGCTCACAGTGACCAAAATTGCCATTTTTACAGAGTTTTGCTTACTCAAAAGCTTCCATTTTGACACGTTTCAGGCACAGAAATGACTTTAAACACACTTATTCTAGTTGACAAAGTCATAATTCACATCCAACAGTCATTTAGAGTCAAAAGATTAAATGTTGAAATTTCATCATTATAGACCATTTTGGGATCGTTCGACAGGTCGGGAGTCATCGTTTTTCATCCGAAAATAGATTTTTTGGACTGTACCAAAAATGATTCAAAATGTCAATTGGATCATGCCTCATGTTGAATAACCACTTTTTAAACCCTCACAGTGACAAAATTGCCATTTTTACAGAGTTTTGCTTACTCAAAAGCTTCAATTTTGACCCGTTTCTGGCACAGAAATGACTTTAAACACACTTATTCTAGTTGAGAAAGTCATAATTCACATCCAACAGTAATTTAGAGTCAAAAGATTAAATGTTAAAATTTCATCATTATAGATCATTTTGGGATCGTTCGACAGGTCCAGAGTCATCGTTTTTCATCCGAAAATTGATTTTTTGGACTGTACCAAAAATGATTCAAAATGTCAATTGGATCATGCCTCATGTTGAATAACCACTTTTTAAACCCTCACAGTGACCAAAATTGCCATTTTTACAGAGTTTTGCTTACTCAAAAGCTTCCATTTTGACCCGTTTCAGGCACAGAAATGACTTTAAACACACTTATTCTAGTTGACAAAGTCATAATTCACATCCAACAGTCATTTAGAGTCAAAAGATTAAATGTTGAAATTTCATCATTAAAGACCATTTTGGGATCTTTCGACAGGTCCGGAGTCATCGTTTTTCATCCGAAAATTTATTTTTTGGACTGTCCCAAAAATGATTCAAAATGTCAATTGGATCATGCCTCATGTTGAATACCCACTTTTTCAACCCTCACAGTGACCAAAATTGCCATTTTTACAGAGTTTTGCTTACTCAAAAGCTTCAATTTTGACCCGTTTCAGGCACAGAAATGACTTTAAACACACTTATTTTAGTTGACAAAGTCCTAATTCACATCCAACAGTAATTTAGAGTCAAAAGATTAAATGTTAAAATTTCATCATTATAGACCATTTTGGGATCGTTCGACAGGTCCGGAGTCATCATTTTTCATCCGAAAATTGATTTTTTGGACTGTACCAAAAATGATTCAAAATGTCAATTGGATCATGCCTCATGTTGAATAACCACTTTTTAAACCCTCACAGTGACCAAAATTGCCATTTTTACAGAGTTTTGCTTACTCAAAAGCTTCAATTTTGACCCGATTCAGGCACAGAAATGACTTTAAACACACTTATTTTAGTTGACAAAGTCCTAATTCACATCCAACAGTAATTTAGAGTCAAAAGATTAAATGTTCAAATTTCATCATTATAGACCATTTTGGGATCGTTCGACAGGTCCAGAGTCATCGTTTTTCATCCGAAAATTGATTTTTTGGACTGTACCAAAAATGATTCAAAATGTCAATTGGATCATGCCTCATGTTGAATAACCACTTTTTAAACCCTCACAGTGACCAAAATTGCCATTTTTACAGAGTTTTGCTTACTCAAAAGCTTCAATTTTGACCCGTTTCAGGCACAGAAATGACTTTAAACACACTTATTTTAGTTGACAAAGTCCTAATTCACATCCAACAGTAATTTAGAGTCAAAAGATTAAATGTTAAAATTTCATCATTATAGACCATTTTGGGATCATTCGACAGGTCCGGAGTCATCGTTTTTCATCCGAAAATTGATTTTTTGGACTGTACCAAAAATGATTCAAAATGTCAATTCGATCATGCCTCATGTCGAATAACCACTTTTTAAACGCTCACAGTGACCAAAATTGCCATTTTTACAGAGTTTTGCTTACTCAAAAGCTTCCATTTTGACCCGTTTCAGGCACAGAAATGACTTTAAACACACTTATTCTAGTAGACAAAGTCATAATTCACATCCAACAGTCATTTAGAGTCAAAAGATTAAATGTTGAAATTTCATCATTAAAGACCATTTTGGGATCTTTCGACAGGTCCGGAGTCATCGTTTTTCATCCGAAAATTGATTTTTTGGACTGTCCCAAAAATGATTCAAAATGTCAATTGGATCATGCCTCATGTTGAATACCCACTTTTTCAACCCTCACAGTGACCAAAATTGCCATTTTTACAGAGTTTTGCTTCCTCAAAAGCTTCAATTTTGACCCGATTCAGGCACAGAAATGACTTTAAACACACTTATTTTAGTTGACAAAGTCCTAATTCACATCCAACAGTAATTTAGAGTCAAAAGATTAAATGTTCAAATTTCATCATTATAGACCATTTTGGGATCGTTCGACAGGTCCAGAGTCATCGTTTTTCATCCGAAAATTGATTTTTTGGACTGTACCAAAAATGATTCAAAATGTCAATTGGATCATGCCTCATGTTGAATAACCACTTTTTAAACCCTCACAGTGACCAAAATTGCCATTTTTACAGAGTTTTGCTTACTCAAAAGCTTCAATTTTGACCCGTTTCAGGCACAGAAATGACTTTAAACACACTTATTTTAGTTGACAAAGTCCTAATTCACATCCAACAGTAATTTAGAGTCAAAAGATTAAATGTTAAAATTTCATCATTATAGACCATTTTGGGATCATTCGACAGGTCCGGAGTCATCGTTTTTCATCCGAAAATTGATTTTTTGGACTGTTCCAAAAATGATTCAAAATGTCAATTCGATCATGCCTCATGTTGAATAACCACTTTTTAAACGCTCACAGTGACCAAAATTGCCATTTTTACAGAGTTTTGCTTACTCAAAAGCTTCCATTTTGACACGTTTCAGGCACAGAAATGACTTTAAACACACTTATTCTAGTTGACAAAGTCATAATTCACATCCAACAGTCATTTAGAGTCAAAAGATTAAATGTTGAAATTTCATCATTATAGACCATTTTGGGATCGTTCGACAGGTCGGGAGTCATCGTTTTTCATCCGAAAATAGATTTTTTGGACTGTACCAAAAATGATTCAAAATGTCAATTGGATCATGCCTCATGTTGAATAACCACTTTTTAAACGCTCACAGTGACCAAAATTGCCATTTTTACAGAGTTTTGCTTACTCAAAAGCTTCCATTTTGACCCGTTTCAGGCACAGAAATGACTTTAAACACACTTATTCTAGTAGACAAAGTCATAATTCACATCCAACAGTCATTTAGAGTCAAAAGATTAAATGTTGAAATTTCATCATTAAAGACCATTTTGGGATCTTTCGACAGGTCCGGAGTCATCGTTTTTCATCCGAAAATTGATTTTTTGGACTGTCCCAAAAATGATTCAAAATGTCAATTGGATCATGCCTCATGTTGAATACCCTCTTTTTCAACCCTCACAGTGACCAAAATTGCCATTTTTACAGAGTTTTGCTTCCTCAAAAGCTTCAATTTTGACCCGATTCAGGCACAGAAATGACTTTAAACACACTTATTTTAGTTGACAAAGTCCTAATTCACATCCAACAGTAATTTAGAGTCAAAAGATTAAATGTTCAAATTTCATCATTATAGACCATTTTGGGATCGTTCGACAGGTCCAGAGTCATCGTTTTTCATCCGAAAATTGATTTTTTGGACTGTACCAAAAATGATTCAAAATGTCAATTGGATCATGCCTCATGTTGAATAACCACTTTTTAAACCCTCACAGTGACCAAAATTGCCATTTTTACAGAGTTTTGCTTACTCAAAAGCTTCAATTTTGACCCGTTTCAGGCACAGAAATGACTTTAAACACACTTATTTTAGTTGACAAAGTCCTAATTCACATCCAACAGTAATTTAGAGTCAAAAGATTAAATGTTAAAATTTCATCATTATAGACCATTTTGGGATCATTCGACAGGTCCGGAGTCATCGTTTTTCATCCGAAAATTGATTTTTTGGACTGTTCCAAAAATGATTCAAAATGTCAATTCGATCATGCCTCATGTTGAATAACCACTTTTTAAACGCTCACAGTGACCAAAATTGCCATTTTTACAGAGTTTTGCTTACTCAAAAGCTTCCATTTTGACACGTTTCAGGCACAGAAATGACTTTAAACACACTTATTCTAGTTGACAAAGTCATAATTCACATCCAACAGTCATTTAGAGTCAAAAGATTAAATGTTGAAATTTCATCATTATAGACCATTTTGGGATCGTTCGACAGGTCGGGAGTCATCGTTTTTCATCCGAAAATAGATTTTTTGGACTGTACCAAAAATGATTCAAAATGTCAATTGGATCATGCCTCATGTTGAATAACCACTTTTTAAACCCTCACAGTGACAAAATTGCCATTTTTACAGAGTTTTGCTTACTCAAAAGCTTCAATTTTGACCCGTTTCTGGCACAGAAATGACTTTAAACACACTTATTCTAGTTGAGAAAGTCATAATTCACATCCAACAGTAATTTAGAGTCAAAAGATTAAATGTTAAAATTTCATCATTATAGATCATTTTGGGATCGTTCGACAGGTCCAGAGTCATCGTTTTTCATCCGAAAATTGATTTTTTGGACTGTACCAAAAATGATTCAAAATGTCAATTGGATCATGCCTCATGTTGAATAACCACTTTTTAAACCCTCACAGTGACCAAAATTGCCATTTTTACAGAGTTTTGCTTACTCAAAAGCTTCCATTTTGACCCGTTTCAGGCACAGAAATGACTTTAAACACACTTATTCTAGTTGACAAAGTCATAATTCACATCCAACAGTCATTTAGAGTCAAAAGATTAAATGTTGAAATTTCATCATTAAAGACCATTTTGGGATCTTTCGACAGGTCCGGAGTCATCGTTTTTCATCCGAAAATTTATTTTTTGGACTGTCCCAAAAATGATTCAAAATGTCAATTGGATCATG
Organism: Lissotriton vulgaris; assembly: GCF_964263255.1. Taxonomy (NCBI): domain Eukaryota; kingdom Metazoa; phylum Chordata; class Amphibia; order Caudata; family Salamandridae; genus Lissotriton; species Lissotriton vulgaris. The sequence goes on from NW_028245120.1 coordinate 168,602, forward strand.
CCTCATGTTGAATACCCACTTTTTCAACCCTCACAGTGACCAAAATTGCCATTTTTACAGAGTTTTGCTTACTCAAAAGCTTCAATTTTGACCCGTTTCAGGTACAGAAATGACTTTAAACACACTTATTTTAGTTGACAAAGTCCTAATTCACATCCAACAGTAATTTAGAGTCAAAAGATTAAATGTTAAAATTTCATCATTATAGACCATTTTGGGATCGTTCGACAGGTCCGGAGTCATCATTTTTCATCCGAAAATTGATTTTTTGGACTGTACCAAAAATGATTCAAAATGTCAATTGGATCATGCCTCATGTTGAATAACCACTTTTTAAACCCTCACAGTGACCAAAATTGCCATTTTTACAGAGTTTTGCTTACTCAAAAGCTTCAATTTTGACCCGATTCAGGCACAGAAATGACTTTAAACACACTTATTTTAGTTGACAAAGTCCTAATTCACATCCAACAGTAATTTAGAGTCAAAAGATTAAATGTTCAAATTTCATCATTATAGACCATTTTGGGATCGTTCGACAGGTCCAGAGTCATCGTTTTTCATCCGAAAATTGATTTTTTGGACTGTACCAAAAATGATTCAAAATGTCAATTGGATCATGCCTCATGTTGAATAACCACTTTTTAAACCCTCACAGTGACCAAAATTGCCATTTTTACAGAGTTTTGCTTACTCAAAAGCTTCAATTTTGACCCGTTTCAGGCACAGAAATGACTTTAAACACACTTATTTTAGTTGACAAAGTCCTAATTCACATCCAACAGTAATTTAGAGTCAAAAGATTAAATGTTAAAATTTCATCATTATAGACCATTTTGGGATCATTCGACAGGTCCGGAGTCATCGTTTTTCATCCGAAAATTGATTTTTTGGACTGTACCAAAAATGATTCAAAATGTCAATTCGATCATGCCTCATGTTGAATAACCACTTTTTAAACGCTCACAGTGACCAAAATTGCCATTTTTACAGAGTTTTGCTTACTCAAAAGCTTCCATTTTGACCCGTTTCAGGCACAGAAATGAATTTAAACACACTTATTCTAGTAGACAAAGTCATAATTCACATCCAACAGTCATTTAGAGTCAAAAGATTAAATGTTGAAATTTCATCATTAAAGACCATTTTGGGATCTTTCGACAGGGCCGGAGTCATCGTTTTTCATCCGAAAATTGATTTTTTGGACTGTCCCAAAAATGATTCAAAATGTCAATTGTATCATGCCTCATGTTGAATACCCACTTTTTCAACCCTCACAGTGACCAAAATTGCCATTTTTACAGAGTTTTGCTTCCTCAAAAGCTTCAATTTTGACCCGATTCAGGCACAGAAATGACTTTAAACACACTTATTTTAGTTGACAAAGTCCTAATTCACATCCAACAGTAATTTAGAGTCAAAAGATTAAATGTTCAAATTTCATCATTATAGACCATTTTGGGATCGTTCGACAGGTCCAGAGTCATCGTTTTTCATCCGAAAATTGATTTTTTGGACTGTACCAAAAATGATTCAAAATGTCAATTGGATCATGCCTCATGTTGAATAACCACTTTTTAAACCCTCACAGTGACCAAAATTGCCATTTTTACAGAGTTTTGCTTCCTCAAAAGCTTCAATTTTGACCCGTTTCAGGCACAGAAATGACTTTAAACACACTTATTTTAGTTGACAAAGTCCTAATTCACATCCAACAGTAATTTAGAGTCAAAAGATTAAATGTTAAAATTTCATCATTATAGACCATTTTGGGATCATTCGACAGGTCCGGAGTCATCGTTTTTCATCCGAAAATTGATTTTTTGGACTGTTCCAAAAATGATTCAAAATGTCAATTCGATCATGCCTCATGTTGAATAACCACTTTTTAAACGCTCACAGTGACCAAAATTGCCATTTTTACAGAGTTTTGCTTACTCAAAAGCTTCCATTTTGACACGTTTCAGGCACAGAAATGACTTTAAACACACTTATTTTAGTTGACAAAGTCCTAATTCACATCCAACAGTAATTTAGAGTCAAAAGATTAAATGTTAAAATTTCATCATTATAGACCATTTTGGGATCATTCGACAGGTCCGGAGTCATCGTTTTTCATCCGAAAATTGATTTTTTGGACTGTTCCAAAAATGATTCAAAATGTCAATTCGATCATGCCTCATGTTGAATAACCACTTTTTAAACGCTCACAGTGACCAAAATTGCCATTTTTACAGAGTTTTGCTTACTCAAAAGCTTCCATTTTGACACGTTTCAGGCACAGAAATGACTTTAAACACACTTATTCTAGTTGACAAAGTCATAATTCACATCCAACAGTCATTTAGAGTCAAAAGATTAAATGTTGAAATTTCATCATTATAGACCATTTTGGGATCGTTCGACAGGTCGGGAGTCATCGTTTTTCATCCGAAAATAGATTTTTTGGACTGTACCAAAAATGATTCAAAATGTCAATTGGATCATGCCTCATGTTGAATAACCACTTTTTAAACCCTCACAGTGACAAAATTGCCATTTTTACAGAGTTTTGCTTACTCAAAAGCTTCAATTTTGACCCGTTTCTGGCACAGAAATGACTTTAAACACACTTATTCTAGTTGAGAAAGTCATAATTCACATCCAACAGTAATTTAGAGTCAAAAGATTAAATGTTAAAATTTCATCATTATAGATCATTTTGGGATCGTTCGACAGGTCCAGAGTCATCGTTTTTCATCCGAAAATTGATTTTTTGGACTGTACCAAAAATGATTCAAAATGTCAATTGGATCATGCCTCATGTTGAATAACCACTTTTTAAACCCTCACAGTGACCAAAATTGCCATTTTTACAGAGTTTTGCTTACTCAAAAGCTTCCATTTTGACCCGTTTCAGGCACAGAAATGACTTTAAACACACTTATTCTAGTTGACAAAGTCATAATTCACATCCAACAGTCATTTAGAGTCAAAAGATTAAATGTTGAAATTTCATCATTAAAGACCATTTTGGGATCTTTCGACAGGTCCGGAGTCATCGTTTTTCATCCGAAAATTTATTTTTTGGACTGTCCCAAAAATGATTCAAAATGTCAATTGGATCATGCCTCATGTTGAATACCCACTTTTTCAACCCTCACAGTGACCAAAATTGCCATTTTTACAGAGTTTTGCTTACTCAAAAGCTTCAATTTTGACCCGTTTCAGGCACAGAAATGACTTTAAACACACTTATTTTAGTTGACAAAGTCCTAATTCACATCCAACAGTAATTTAGAGTCAAAAGATTAAATGTTAAAATTTCATCATTATAGACCATTTTGGGATCGTTCGACAGGTCCGGAGTCATCATTTTTCATCCGAAAATTGATTTTTTGGACTGTACCAAAAATGATTCAAAATGTCAATTGGATCATGCCTCATGTTGAATAACCACTTTTTAAACCCTCACAGTGACCAAAATTGCCATTTTTACAGAGTTTTGCTTACTCAAAAGCTTCAATTTTGACCCGATTCAGGCACAGAAATGACTTTAAACACACTTATTTTAGTTGACAAAGTCCTAATTCACATCCAACAGTAATTTAGAGTCAAAAGATTAAATGTTCAAATTTCATCATTATAGACCATTTTGGGATCGTTCGACAGGTCCAGAGTCATCGTTTTTCATCCGAAAATTGATTTTTTGGACTGTACCAAAAATGATTCAAAATGTCAATTGGATCATGCCTCATGTTGAATAACCACTTTTTAAACCCTCACAGTGACCAAAATTGCCATTTTTACAGAGTTTTGCTTACTCAAAAGCTTCAATTTTGACCCGTTTCAGGCACAGAAATGACTTTAAACACACTTATTTTAGTTGACAAAGTCCTAATTCACATCCAACAGTAATTTAGAGTCAAAAGATTAAATGTTAAAATTTCATCATTATAGACCATTTTGGGATCATTCGACAGGTCCGGAGTCATCGTTTTTCATCCGAAAATTGATTTTTTGGACTGTACCAAAAATGATTCAAAATGTCAATTCGATCATGCCTCATGTTGAATAACCACTTTTTAAACGCTCACAGTGACCAAAATTGCCATTTTTACAGAGTTTTGCTTACTCAAAAGCTTCCATTTTGACCCGTTTCAGGCACAGAAATGACTTTAAACACACTTATTCTAGTAGACAAAGTCATAATTCACATCCAACAGTCATTTAGAGTCAAAAGATTAAATGTTGAAATTTCATCATTAAAGACCATTTTGGGATCTTTCGACAGGTCCGGAGTCATCGTTTTTCATCCGAAAATTGATTTTTTGGACTGTCCCAAAAATGATTCAAAATGTCAATTGGATCATGCCTCATGTTGAATACCCACTTTTTCAACCCTCACAGTGACCAAAATTGCCATTTTTACAGAGTTTTGCTTCCTCAAAAGCTTCAATTTTGACCCGATTCAGGCACAGAAATGACTTTAAACACACTTATTTTAGTTGACAAAGTCCTAATTCACATCCAACAGTAATTTAGAGTCAAAAGATTAAATGTTCAAATTTCATCATTATAGACCATTTTGGGATCGTTCGACAGGTCCAGAGTCATCGTTTTTCATCCGAAAATTGATTTTTTGGACTGTACCAAAAATGATTCAAAATGTCAATTGGATCATGCCTCATGTTGAATAACCACTTTTTAAACCCTCACAGTGACCAAAATTGCCATTTTTACAGAGTTTTGCTTACTCAAAAGCTTCAATTTTGACCCGTTTCAGGCACAGAAATGACTTTAAACACACTTATTTTAGTTGACAAAGTCCTAATTCACATCCAACAGTAATTTAGAGTCAAAAGATTAAATGTTAAAATTTCATCATTATAGACCATTTTGGGATCATTCGACAGGTCCGGAGTCATCGTTTTTCATCCGAAAATTGATTTTTTGGACTGTTCCAAAAATGATTCAAAATGTCAATTCGATCATGCCTCATGTTGAATAACCACTTTTTAAACGCTCACAGTGACCAAAATTGCCATTTTTACAGAGTTTTGCTTACTCAAAAGCTTCCATTTTGACACGTTTCAGGCACAGAAATGACTTTAAACACACTTATTCTAGTTGACAAAGTCATAATTCACATCCAACAGTCATTTAGAGTCAAAAGATTAAATGTTGAAATTTCATCATTATAGACCATTTTGGGATCGTTCGACAGGTCGGGAGTCATCATTTTTCATCCGAAAATAGATTTTTTGGACTGTACCAAAAATGATTCAAAATGTCAATTGGATCATGCCTCATGTTGAATAACCACTTTTTAAACCCTCACAGTGACAAAATTGCCATTTTTACAGAGTTTTGCTTACTCAAAAGCTTCAATTTTGACCCGTTTCTGGCACAGAAATGACTTTAAACACACTTATTCTAGTTGAGAAAGTCATAATTCACATCCAACAGTAATTTAGAGTCAAAAGATTAAATGTTAAAATTTCATCATTATAGATCATTTTGGGATCGTTCGACAGGTCCAGAGTCATCGTTTTTCATCCGAAAATTGATTTTTTGGACTGTACCAAAAATGATTCAAAATGTCAATTGGATCATGCCTCATGTTGAATAACCACTTTTTAAACCCTCACAGTGACCAAAATTGCCATTTTTACAGAGTTTTGCTTACTCAAAAGCTTCCATTTTGACCCGTTTCAGGCACAGAAATGACTTTAAACACACTTATTCTAGTTGACAAAGTCATAATTCACATCCAACAGTCATTTAGAGTCAAAAGATTAAATGTTGAAATTTCATCATTAAAGACCATTTTGGGATCTTTCGACAGGTCCGGAGTCATCGTTTTTCATCCGAAAATTTATTTTTTGGACTGTCCCAAAAATGATTCAAAATGTCAATTGGATCATGCCTCATGTTGAATACCCACTTTTTCAACCCTCACAGTGACCAAAATTGCCATTTTTACAGAGTTTTGCTTACTCAAAAGCTTCAATTTTGACCCGTTTCAGGCACAGAAATGACTTTAAACACACTTATTTTAGTTGACAAAGTCCTAATTCACATCCAACAGTAATTTAGAGTCAAAAGATTAAATGTTAAAATTTCATCATTATAGACCATTTTGGGATCGTTCGACAGGTCCGGAGTCATCATTTTTCATCCGAAAATTGATTTTTTGGACTGTACCAAAAATGATTCAAAATGTCAATTGGATCATGCCTCATGTTGAATAACCACTTTTTAAACCCTCACAGTGACCAAAATTGCCATTTTTACAGAGTTTTGCTTACTCAAAAGCTTCAATTTTGACCCGATTCAGGCACAGAAATGACTTTAAACACACTTATTTTAGTTGACAAAGTCCTAATTCACATCCAACAGTAATTTAGAGTCAAAAGATTAAATGTTCAAATTTCATCATTATAGACCATTTTGGGATCGTTCGACAGGTCCAGAGTCATCGTTTTTCATCCGAAAATTGATTTTTTGGACTGTACCAAAAATGATTCAAAATGTCAATTGGATCATGCCTCATGTTGAATAACCACTTTTTAAACCCTCACAGTGACCAAAATTGCCATTTTTACAGAGTTTTGCTTACTCAAAAGCTTCAATTTTGACCCGTTTCAGGCACAGAAATGACTTTAAACACACTTATTTTAGTTGACAAAGTCCTAATTCACATCCAACAGTAATTTAGAGTCAAAAGATTAAATGTTAAAATTTCATCATTATAGACCATTTTGGGATCATTCGACAGGTCCGGAGTCATCGTTTTTCATCCGAAAATTGATTTTTTGGACTGTACCAAAAATGATTCAAAATGTCAATTCGATCATGCCTCATGTTGAATAACCACTTTTTAAACGCTCACAGTGACCAAAATTGCCATTTTTACAGAGTTTTGCTTACTCAAAAGCTTCCATTTTGACCCGTTTCAGGCACAGAAATGAATTTAAACACACTTATTCTAGTAGACAAAGTCATAATTCACATCCAACAGTCATTTAGAGTCAAAAGATTAAATGTTGAAATTTCATCATTAAAGACCATTTTGGGATCTTTCGACAGGGCCGGAGTCATCGTTTTTCATCCGAAAATTGATTTTTTGGACTGTCCCAAAAATGATTCAAAATGTCAATTGGATCATGCCTCATGTTGAATACCCACTTTTTCAACCCTCACAGTGACCAAAATTGCCATTTTTACAGAGTTTTGCTTCCTCAAAAGCTTCAATTTTGACCCGATTCAGGCACAGAAATGACTTTAAACACACTTATTTTAGTTGACAAAGTCCTAATTCACATCCAACAGTAATTTAGAGTCAAAAGATTAAATGTTCAAATTTCATCATTATAGACCATTTTGGGATCGTTCGACAGGTCCAGAGTCATCGTTTTTCATCCGAAAATTGATTTTTTGGACTGTACCAAAAATGATTCAAAATGTCAATTGGATCATGCCTCATGTTGAATAACCACTTTTTAAACCCTCACAGTGACCAAAATTGCCATTTTTACAGAGTTTTGCTTCCTCAAAAGCTTCAATTTTGACCCGTTTCAGGCACAGAAATGACTTTAAACACACTTATTTTAGTTGACAAAGTCCTAATTCACATCCAACAGTAATTTAGAGTCAAAAGATTAAATGTTAAAATTTCATCATTATAGACCATTTTGGGATCATTCGACAGGTCCGGAGTCATCGTTTTTCATCCGAAAATTGATTTTTTGGACTGTTCCAAAAATGATTCAAAATGTCAATTCGATCATGCCTCATGTTGAATAACCACTTTTTAAACGCTCACAGTGACCAAAATTGCCATTTTTACAGAGTTTTGCTTACTCAAAAGCTTCCATTTTGACACGTTTCAGGCACAGAAATGACTTTAAACACACTTATTCTAGTTGACAAAGTCATAATTCACATCCAACAGTCATTTAGAGTCAAAAGATTAAATGTTGAAATTTCATCATTATAGACCATTTTGGGATCGTTCGACAGGTCGGGAGTCATCGTTTTTCATCCGAAAATAGATTTTTTGGACTGTACCAAAAATGATTCAAAATGTCAATTGGATCATGCCTCATGTTGAATAACCACTTTTTAAACCCTCACAGTGACAAAATTGCCATTTTTACAGAGTTTTGCTTACTCAAAAGCTTCAATTTTGACCCGTTTCTGGCACAGAAATGACTTTAAACACACTTATTCTAGTTGAGAAAGTCATAATTCACATCCAACAGTAATTTAGAGTCAAAAGATTAAATGTTAAAATTTCATCATTATAGATCATTTTGGGATCGTTCGACAGGTCCAGAGTCATCGTTTTTCATCCGAAAATTGATTTTTTGGACTGTACCAAAAATGATTCAAAATGTCAATTGGATCATGCCTCATGTTGAATAACCACTTTTTAAACCCTCACAGTGACCAAAATTGCCATTTTTACAGAGTTTTGCTTACTCAAAAGCTTCCATTTTGACCCGTTTCAGGCACAGAAATGACTTTAAACACACTTATTCTAGTTGACAAAGTCATAATTCACATCCAACAGTCATTTAGAGTCAAAAGATTAAATGTTGAAATTTCATCATTAAAGACCATTTTGGGATCTTTCGACAGGTCCGGAGTCATCGTTTTTCATCCGAAAATTTATTTTTTGGACTGTCCCAAAAATGATTCAAAATGTCAATTGGATCATGCCTCATGTTGAATACCCACTTTTTCAACCCTCACAGTGACCAAAATTGCCATTTTTACAGAGTTTTGCTTACTCAAAAGCTTCAATTTTGACCCGTTTCAGGCACAGAAATGACTTTAAACACACTTATTTTAGTTGACAAAGTCCTAATTCACATCCAACAGTAATTTAGAGTCAAAAGATTAAATGTTAAAATTTCATCATTATAGACCATTTTGGGATCGTTCGACAGGTCCGGAGTCATCATTTTTCATCCGAAAATTGATTTTTTGGACTGTACCAAAAATGATTCAAAATGTCAATTGGATCATGCCTCATGTTGAATAACCACTTTTTAAACCCTCACAGTGACCAAAATTGCCATTTTTACAGAGTTTTGCTTACTCAAAAGCTTCAATTTTGACCCGATTCAGGCACAGAAATGACTTTAAACACACTTATTTTAGTTGACAAAGTCCTAATTCACATCCAACAGTAATTTAGAGTCAAAAGATTAAATGTTCAAATTTCATCATTATAGACCATTTTGGGATCGTTCGACAGGTCCAGAGTCATCGTTTTTCATCCGAAAATTGATTTTTTGGACTGTACCAAAAATGATTCAAAATGTCAATTGGATCATGCCTCATGTTGAATAACCACTTTTTAAACCCTCACAGTGACCAAAATTGCCATTTTTACAGAGTTTTGCTTACTCAAAAGCTTCAATTTTGACCCGTTTCAGGCACAGAAATGACTTTAAACACACTTATTTTAGTTGACAAAGTCCTAATTCACATCCAACAGTAATTTAGAGTCAAAAGATTAAATGTTAAAATTTCATCATTATAGACCATTTTGGGATCATTCGACAGGTCCGGAGTCATCGTTTTTCATCCGAAAATTGATTTTTTGGACTGTACCAAAAATGATTCAAAATGTCAATTCGATCATGCCTCATGTTGAATAACCACTTTTTAAACGCTCACAGTGACCAAAATTGCCATTTTTACAGAGTTTTGCTTACTCAAAAGCTTCCATTTTGACCCGTTTCAGGCACAGAAATGACTTTAAACACACTTATTCTAGTAGACAAAGTCATAATTCACATCCAACAGTCATTTAGAGTCAAAAGATTAAATGTTGAAATTTCATCATTAAAGACCATTTTGGGATCTTTCGACAGGTCCGGAGTCATCGTTTTTCATCCGAAAATTGATTTTTTGGACTGTCCCAAAAATGATTCAAAATGTCAATTGGATCATGCCTCATGTTGAATACCCACTTTTTCAACCCTCACAGTGACCAAAATTGCCATTTTTACAGAGTTTTGCTTCCTCAAAAGCTTCAATTTTGACCCGATTCAGGCACAGAAATGACTTTAAACACACTTATTTTAGTTGACAAAGTCCTAATTCACATCCAACAGTAATTTAGAGTCAAAAGATTAAATGTTCAAATTTCATCATTATAGACCATTTTGGGATCGTTCGACAGGTCCAGAGTCATCGTTTTTCATCCGAAAATTGATTTTTTGGACTGTACCAAAAATGATTCAAAATGTCAATTGGATCATGCCTCATGTTGAATAACCACTTTTTAAACCCTCACAGTGACCAAAATTGCCATTTTTACAGAGTTTTGCTTACTCAAAAGCTTCAATTTTGACCCGTTTCAGGCACAGAAATGACTTTAAACACACTTATTTTAGTTGACAAAGTCCTAATTCACATCCAACAGTAATTTAGAGTCAAAAGATTAAATGTTAAAATTTCATCATTATAGACCATTTTGGGATCATTCGACAGGTCCGGAGTCATCGTTTTTCATCCGAAAATTGATTTTTTGGACTGTTCCAAAAATGATTCAAAATGTCAATTCGATCATGCCTCATGTTGAATAACCACTTTTTAAACGCTCACAGTGACCAAAATTGCCATTTTTACAGAGTTTTGCTTACTCAAAAGCTTCCATTTTGACACGTTTCAGGCACAGAAATGACTTTAAACACACTTATTCTAGTTGACAAAGTCATAATTCACATCCAACAGTCATTTAGAGTCAAAAGATTAAATGTTGAAATTTCATCATTATAGACCATTTTGGGATCGTTCGACAGGTCGGGAGTCATCGTTTTTCATCCGAAAATAGATTTTTTGGACTGTACCAAAAATGATTCAAAATGTCAATTGGATCATGCCTCATGTTGAATAACCACTTTTTAAACCCTCACAGTGACAAAATTGCCATTTTTACAGAGTTTTGCTTACTCAAAAGCTTCAATTTTGACCCGTTTCTGGCACAGAAATGACTTTAAACACACTTATTCTAGTTGAGAAAGTCATAATTCACATCCAACAGTAATTTAGAGTCAAAAGATTAAATGTTAAAATTTCATCATTATAGATCATTTTGGGATCGTTCGACAGGTCCAGAGTCATCGTTTTTCATCCGAAAATTGATTTTTTGGACTGTACCAAAAATGATTCAAAATGTCAATTGGATCATGCCTCATGTTGAATAACCACTTTTTAAACCCTCACAGTGACCAAAATTGCCATTTTTACAGAGTTTTGCTTACTCAAAAGCTTCCATTTTGACCCGTTTCAGGCACAGAATTGACTTTAAACACACTTATTCTAGTTGACAAAGTCATAATTCACATCCAACAGTCATTTAGAGTCAAAAGATTAAATGTTGAAATTTCATCATTAAAGACCATTTTGGGATCTTTCGACAGGTCCGGAGTCATCGTTTTTCATCCGAAAATTTATTTTTTGGACTGTCCCAAAAATGATTCAAAATGTCAATTGGATCATGCCTCATGTTGAATACCCACTTTTTCAACCCTCACAGTGACCAAAATTGCCATTTTTACAGAGTTTTGCTTACTCAAAAGCTTCAATTTTGACCCGTTTCAGGCACAGAAATGACTTTAAACACACTTATTTTAGTTGACAAAGTCCTAATTCACATCCAACAGTAATTTAGAGTCAAAAGATTAAATGTTAAAATTTCATCATTATAGACCATTTTGGGATCGTTCGACAGGTCCGGAGTCATCATTTTTCATCCGAAAATTGATTTTTTGGACTGTACCAAAAATGATTCAAAATGTCAATTGGATCATGCCTCATGTTGAATAACCACTTTTTAAACCCTCACAGTGACCAAAATTGCCATTTTTACAGAGTTTTGCTTACTCAAAAGCTTCAATTTTGACCCGATTCAGGCACAGAAATGACTTTAAACACACTTATTTTAGTTGACAAAGTCCTAATTCACATCCAACAGTAATTTAGAGTCAAAAGATTAAATGTTCAAATTTCATCATTATAGACCATTTTGGGATCGTTCGACAGGTCCAGAGTCATCGTTTTTCATCCGAAAATTGATTTTTTGGACTGTACCAAAAATGATTCAAAATGTCAATTGGATCATGCCTCATGTTGAATAACCACTTTTTAAACCCTCACAGTGACCAAAATTGCCATTTTTACAGAGTTTTGCTTACTCAAAAGCTTCAATTTTGACCCGTTTCAGGCACAGAAATGACTTTAAACACACTTATTTTAGTTGACAAAGTCCTAATTCACATCCAACAGTAATTTAGAGTCAAAAGATTAAATGTTAAAATTTCATCATTATAGACCATTTTGGGATCATTCAACAGGTCCGGAGTCATCGTTTTTCATCCGAAAATTGATTTTTTGGACTGTACCAAAAATGATTCAAAATGTCAATTCGATCATGCCTCATGTTGAATAACCACTTTTTAAACGCTCACAGTGACCAAAATTGCCATTTTTACAGAGTTTTGCTTACTCAAAAGCTTCCATTTTGACCCGTTTCAGGCACAGAAATGACTTTAAACACACTTATTCTAGTAGACAAAGTCATAATTCACATCCAACAGTCATTTAGAGTCAAAAGATTAAATGTTGAAATTTCATCATTAAAGACCATTTTGGGATCTTTCGACAGGTCCGGAGTCATCGTTTTTCATCCGAAAATTGATTTTTTGGACTGTCCCAAAAATGATTCAAAATGTCAATTGGATCATGCCTCATGTTGAATACCCACTTTTTCAACCCTCACAGTGACCAAAATTGCCATTTTTACAGAGTTTTGCTTCCTCAAAAGCTTCAATTTTGACCCGATTCAGGCACAGAAATGACTTTAAACACACTTATTTTAGTTGACAAAGTCCTAATTCACATCCAACAGTAATTTAGAGTCAAAAGATTAAATGTTCAAATTTCATCATTATAGACCATTTTGGGATCGTTCGACAGGTCCAGAGTCATCGTTTTTCATCCGAAAATTGATTTTTTGGACTGTACCAAAAATGATTCAAAATGTCAATTGGATCATGCCTCATGTTGAATAACCACTTTTTAAACCCTCACAGTGACCAAAATTGCCATTTTTACAGAGTTTTGCTTACTCAAAAGCTTCAATTTTGACCCGTTTCAGGCACAGAAATGACTTTAAACACACTTATTTTAGTTGACAAAGTCCTAATTCACATCCAACAGTAATTTAGAGTCAAAAGATTAAATGTTAAAATTTCATCATTATAGACCATTTTGGGATCATTCGACAGGTCCGGAGTCATCGTTTTTCATCCGAAAATTGATTTTTTGGACTGTTCCAAAAATGATTCAAAATGTCAATTCGATCATGCCTCATGTTGAATAACCACTTTTTAAACGCTCACAGTGACCAAAATTGCCATTTTTACAGAGTTTTGCTTACTCAAAAGCTTCCATTTTGACACGTTTCAGGCACAGAAATGACTTTAAACACACTTATTCTAGTTGACAAAGTCATAATTCACATCCAACAGTCATTTAGAGTCAAAAGATTAAATGTTGAAATTTCATCATTATAGACCATTTTGGGATCGTTCGACAGGTCGGGAGTCATCGTTTTTCATCCGAAAATAGATTTTTTGGACTGTACCAAAAATGATTCAAAATGTCAATTGGATCATGCCTCATGTTGAATAACCACTTTTTAAACCCTCACAGTGACAAAATTGCCATTTTTACAGAGTTTTGCTTACTCAAAAGCTTCAATTTTGACCCGTTTCTGGCACAGAAATGACTTTAAACACACTTATTCTAGTTGAGAAAGTCATAATTCACATCCAACAGTAATTTAGAGTCAAAAGATTAAATGTTAAAATTTCATCATTATAGATCATTTTGGGATCGTTCGACAGGTCCAGAGTCATCGTTTTTCATCCGAAAATTGATTTTTTGGACTGTACCAAAAATGATTCAAAATGTCAATTGGATCATGCCTCATGTTGAATAACCACTTTTTAAACCCTCACAGTGACCAAAATTGCCATTTTTACAGAGTTTTGCTTACTCAAAAGCTTCCATTTTGACCCGTTTCAGGCACAGAAATGACTTTAAACACACTTATTCTAGTTGACAAAGTCATAATTCACATCCAACAGTCATTTAGAGTCAAAAGATTAAATGTTGAAATTTCATCATTAAAGACCATTTTGGGATCTTTCGACAGGTCCGGAGTCATCGTTTTTCATCCGAAAATTTATTTTTTGGACTGTCCCAAAAATGATTCAAAATGTCAATTGGATCATGCCTCATGTTGAATACCCACTTTTTCAACCCTCACAGTGACCAAAATTGCCATTTTTACAGAGTTTTGCTTACTCAAAAGCTTCAATTTTGACCCGTTTCAGGCACAGAAATGACTTTAAACACACTTATTTTAGTTGACAAAGTCCTAATTCACATCCAACAGTAATTTAGAGTCAAAAGATTAAATGTTAAAATTTCATCATTATAGACCATTTTGGGATCGTTCGACAGGTCCGGAGTCATCATTTTTCATCCGAAAATTGATTTTTTGGACTGTACCAAAAATGATTCAAAATGTCAATTGGATCATGCCTCATGTTGAATAACCACTTTTTAAACCCTCACAGTGACCAAAATTGCCATTTTTACAGAGTTTTGCTTACTCAAAAGCTTCAATTTTGACCCGATTCAGGCACAGAAATGACTTTAAACACACTTATTTTAGTTGACAAAGTCCTAATTCACATCCAACAGTAATTTAGAGTCAAAAGATTAAATGTTCAAATTTCATCATTATAGACCATTTTGGGATCGTTCGACAGGTCCAGAGTCATCGTTTTTCATCCGAAAATTGATTTTTTGGACTGTACCAAAAATGATTCAAAATGTCAATTGGATCATGCCTCATGTTGAATAACCACTTTTTAAACCCTCACAGTGACCAAAATTGCCATTTTTACAGAGTTTTGCTTACTCAAAAGCTTCAATTTTGACCCGTTTCAGGCACAGAAATGACTTTAAACACACTTATTTTAGTTGACAAAGTCCTAATTCACATCCAACAGTAATTTAGAGTCAAAAGATTAAATGTTAAAATTTCATCATTATAGACCATTTTGGGATCATTCGACAGGTCCGGAGTCATCGTTTTTCATCCGAAAATTGATTTTTTGGACTGTACCAAAAATGATTCAAAATGTCAATTCGATCATGCCTCATGTTGAATAACCACTTTTTAAACGCTCACAGTGACCAAAATTGCCATTTTTACAGAGTTTTGCTTACTCAAAAGCTTCCATTTTGACCCGTTTCAGGCACAGAAATGACTTTAAACACACTTATTCTAGTAGACAAAGTCATAATTCACATCCAACAGTCATTTAGAGTCAAAAGATTAAATGTTGAAATTTCATCATTAAAGACCATTTTGGGATCTTTCGACAGGTCCGGAGTCATCGTTTTTCATCCGAAAATTGATTTTTTGGACTGTCCCAAAAATGATTCAAAATGTCAATTGGATCATGCCTCATGTTGAATACCCACTTTTTCAACCCTCACAGTGACCAAAATTGCCATTTTTACAGAGTTTTGCTTCCTCAAAAGCTTCAATTTTGACCCGATTCAGGCACAGAAATGACTTTAAACACACTTATTTTAGTTGACAAAGTCCTAATTCACATCCAACAGTAATTTAGAGTCAAAAGATTAAATGTTCAAATTTCATCATTATAGACCATTTTGGGATCGTTCGACAGGTCCAGAGTCATCGTTTTTCATCCGAAAATTGATTTTTTGGACTGTACCAAAAATGATTCAAAATGTCAATTGGATCATGCCTCATGTTGAATAACCACTTTTTAAACCCTCACAGTGACCAAAATTGCCATTTTTACAGAGTTTTGCTTACTCAAAAGCTTCAATTTTGACCCGTTTCAGGCACAGAAATGACTTTAAACACACTTATTTTAGTTGACAAAGTCCTAATTCACATCCAACAGTAATTTAGAGTCAAAAGATTAAATGTTAAAATTTCATCATTATAGACCATTTTGGGATCATTCGACAGGTCCGGAGTCATCGTTTTTCATCCGAAAATTGATTTTTTGGACTGTTCCAAAAATGATTCAAAATGTCAATTCGATCATGCCTCATGTTGAATAACCACTTTTTAAACGCTCACAGTGACCAAAATTGCCATTTTTACAGAGTTTTGCTTACTCAAAAGCTTCCATTTTGACACGTTTCAGGCACAGAAATGACTTTAAACACACTTATTCTAGTTGACAAAGTCATAATTCACATCCAACAGTCATTTAGAGTCAAAAGATTAAATGTTGAAATTTCATCATTATAGACCATTTTGGGATCGTTCGACAGGTCGGGAGTCATCGTTTTTCATCCGAAAATAGATTTTTTGGACTGTACCAAAAATGATTCAAAATGTCAATTGGATCATGCCTCATGTTGAATAACCACTTTTTAAACCCTCACAGTGACAAAATTGCCATTTTTACAGAGTTTTGCTTACTCAAAAGCTTCAATTTTGACCCGTTTCTGGCACAGAAATGACTTTAAACACACTTATTCTAGTTGAGAAAGTCATAATTCACATCCAACAGTAATTTAGAGTCAAAAGATTAAATGTTAAAATTTCATCATTATAGATCATTTTGGGATCGTTCGACAGGTCCAGAGTCATCGTTTTTCATCCGAAAATTGATTTTTTGGACTGTACCAAAAATGATTCAAAATGTCAATTGGATCATGCCTCATGTTGAATAACCACTTTTTAAACCCTCACAGTGACCAAAATTGCCATTTTTACAGAGTTTTGCTTACTCAAAAGCTTCCATTTTGACCCGTTTCAGGCACAGAAATGACTTTAAACACACTTATTCTAGTTGACAAAGTCATAATTCACATCCAACAGTCATTTAGAGTCAAAAGATTAAATGTTGAAATTTCATCATTAAAGACCATTTTGGGATCTTTCGACAGGTCCGGAGTCATCGTTTTTCATCCGAAAATTTATTTTTTGGACTGTCCCAAAAATGATTCAAAATGTCAATTGGATCATGCCTCATGTTGAATACCCACTTTTTCAACCCTCACAGTGACCAAAATTGCCATTTTTACAGAGTTTTGCTTACTCAAAAGCTTCAATTTTGACCCGTTTCAGGCACAGAAATGACTTTAAACACACTTATTTTAGTTGACAAAGTCCTAATTCACATCCAACAGTAATTTAGAGTCAAAAGATTAAATGTTAAAATTTCATCATTATAGACCATTTTGGGATCGTTCGACAGGTCCGGAGTCATCATTTTTCATCCGAAAATTGATTTTTTGGACTGTACCAAAAATGATTCAAAATGTCAATTGGATCATGCCTCATGTTGAATAACCACTTTTTAAACCCTCACAGTGACCAAAATTGCCATTTTTACAGAGTTTTGCTTACTCAAAAGCTTCAATTTTGACCCGATTCAGGCACAGAAATGACTTTAAACACACTTATTTTAGTTGACAAAGTCCTAATTAACATCCAACAGTAATTTAGAGTCAAAAGATTAAATGTTCAAATTTCATCATTATAGACCATTTTGGGATCGTTCGACAGGTCCAGAGTCATCGTTTTTCATCCGAAAATTGATTTTTTGGACTGTACCAAAAATGATTCAAAATGTCAATTGGATCATGCCTCATGTTGAATAACCACTTTTTAAACCCTCACAGTGACCAAAATTGCCATTTTTACAGAGTTTTGCTTACTCAAAAGCTTCAATTTTGACCCGTTTCAGGCACAGAAATGACTTTAAACACACTTATTTTAGTTGACAAAGTCCTAATTCACATCCAACAGTAATTTAGAGTCAAAAGATTAAATGTTAAAATTTCATCATTATAGACCATTTTGGGATCATTCGACAGGTCCGGAGTCATCGTTTTTCATCCGAAAATTGATTTTTTGGACTGTACCAAAAATGATTCAAAATGTCAATTGGATCATGCCTCATGTTGAATACCCACTTTTTCAACCCTCACAGTGACCAAAATTGCCATTTTTACAGAGTTTTGCTTCCTCAAAAGCTTCAATTTTGACCCGTTTCAGGCACAGAAATGACTTTAAACACACTTATTTTAGTTGACAAAGTCCTAATTCACATCCAACAGTAATTTAGAGTCAAAAGATTAAATGTTAAAATTTCATCATTATAGACCATTTTGGGATCATTCGACAGGTCCGGAGTCATCGTTTTTCATCCGAAAATTGATTTTTTGGACTGTCCCAAAAATGATTCAAAATGTCAATTGGATCATGCCTCATGTTGAATACCCACTTTTTCAACCCTCACAGTGACCAAAATTGCCATTTTTACAGAGTTTTGCTTCCTCAAAAGCTTCAATTTTGACCCGTTTCAGGCACAGAAATGACTTTAAACACACTTATTTTAGTTGACAAAGTCCTAATTCACATCCAACAGTAATTTAGAGTCAAAAGATTAAATGTTAAAATTTCATCATTATAGACCATTTTGGGATCGTTCGACAGGTCCGGAGTCATCATTTTTCATCTGAAAATTGATTTTTTGGACTGTACCAAAAATGATTCAAAATGTCAATTCGATCATGCCTCATGTTGAATAACCACTTTTTAAACGCTCACAGTGACCAAAATTGCCATTTTTACAGAGTTTTGCTTACTCAAAAGCTTCCATTTTGACCCGTTTCAGGCACAGAAATGACTTTAAACAAACTTATTCTAGTTGACAAAGTCATAATTCACATCCAACAGTCATTTAGAGTCAAAAGACTAAATGTTAAAATTTCATCATTATAGACCATTTTGGGATCGTTCGACAGCTCCGAAGTCATCGTTTTTCATCCGAAAATTGATTTTTTGGACTGTACCAAAAATGATTCAAAATGTCAATTGGATGATGCCTCATGTTGAATAACCACTTTTTAAACCCTCACAGTGACCAAAATTGCCATTTTTACAGAGTTTTGCTTACTCAAAAGCTTCCATTTTGACCCGTTTCAGGCACAGAAATGACTTTAAACACACTTATTCTAGTTGACAAAATCATAATTCACATCCAACAGTAATTTAGAGTCAAAAGATTAAATGTTGAAATTTCATTATTATAGACCATTTTGGGATCGTTCGACAGGTCCGGAGTCATCGTTTTTCATCCGAAAATTGATTTTTTGGACTGTACCAAAAAGGATTCAAAATGTCAATTGGATCATGCCTCATGTTGAATAACCACTTTTTAAACCCTCACAGTGACCAAAATTGCCATTTTTACAGAGTTTTGCTTACTCAAAAGCTTCAATTTTGACCCGTTTCAGGCACAGAAATGACTTTAAACACACTTATTTTAGTTGACAAAGTCCTAATTCACATCCAACAGTAATTTAGAGTCAAAAGATTAAATGTTAAAATTTCATCATTATAGACCATTTTGGGATCGTTCGACAGGTCCAGAGTCATCGTTTTTCATCCGAAAATTGATTTTTTGGACTGTACCAAAAATGATTCAAAATGTCAATTGGATCATGCCTCATGTTGAATAACCACTTTTTAAACCCTCAGAGTGACCAAAATTGCCATTTTTACAGAGTTTTGCTTACTCAAAAGCTTCCATTTTGACCCGTTTCAGGCACAGATAGGACTTTAAACACACTTATTCTAGTAGACTAAGTCATAATTCACATCCAACAGTCATTTAGAGTCAAAAGATTAAATGTTGAAATTTCATCATTAAAGACCATTTTGGGATCTTTCGACAGGTCCGGAGTCATCGTTTTTCATCCGAAAATTGATTTTTTGGACTGTCCCAAAAATGATTCAAAATGTCAATTGGATCATGCCTCATGTTGAATACCCACTCTTTCAACCCTCACAGTGACCAAAATTGCCATTTTTACAGAGTTTTGCTTACTCAAAAGCTTCAATTTTGACCCGTTTCAGGCACAGAAATGACTTTAAACACACTTATTTTAGTTGACAAAGTCCTAATTCACATCCAACAGTAATTTAGAGTCAAAAGATTAAATGTTAAAATTTCATCATTATAGACCATTTTGGGATCGTTCGACAGGTCCGGAGTCATCATTTTTCATCCGAAAATTGATTTTTTGGACTGTACCAAAAATGATTCAAAATGTCAATTGGATCATGCCTCATGTTGAATAACCACTTTTTAAACCCTCACAGTGACCAAAATTGCCATTTTTACAGAGTTTTGCTTACTCAAAAGCTTCAATTTTGACCCGATTCAGGCACAGAAATGACTTTAAACACACTTATTTTAGTTGACAAAGTCCTAATTCACATCCAACAGTAATTTAGAGTCAAAAGATTAAATGTTCAAATTTCATCATTATAGACCATTTTGGGATCGTTCGACAGGTCCAGAGTCATCGTTTTTCATCCGAAAATTGATTTTTTGGACTGTACCAAAAATGATTCAAAATGTCAATTGGATCATGCCTCATGTTGAATAACCACTTTTTAAACCCTCACAGTGACCAAAATTGCCATTTTTACAGAGTTTTGCTTACTCAAAAGCTTCAATTTTGACCCGTTTCAGGCACAGAAATGACTTTAAACACACTTATTTTAGTTGACAAAGTCCTAATTCACATCCAACAGTAATTTAGAGTCAAAAGATTAAATGTTAAAATTTCATCATTATAGACCATTTTGGGATCATTCGACAGGTCCGGAGTCATCGTTTTTCATCCGAAAATTGATTTTTTGGACTGTACCAAAAATGATTCAAAATGTCAATTCGATCATGCCTCATGTTGAATAACCACTTTTTAAACGCTCACAGTGACCAAAATTGCCATTTTTACAGAGTTTTGCTTACTCAAAAGCTTCCATTTTGACCCGTTTCAGGCACAGAAATGACTTTAAACACACTTATTCTAGTAGACAAAGTCATAATTCACATCCAACAGTCATTTAGAGTCAAAAGATTAAATGTTGAAATTTCATCATTAAAGACCATTTTGGGATCTTTCGACAGGTCCGGAGTCATCGTTTTTCATCCGAAAATTGATTTTTTGGACTGTCCCAAAAATGATTCAAAATGTCAATTGGATCATGCCTCATGTTGAATACCCACTTTTTCAACCCTCACAGTGACCAAAATTGCCATTTTTACAGAGTTTTGCTTCCTCAAAAGCTTCAATTTTGACCCGATTCAGGCACAGAAATGACTTTAAACACACTTATTTTAGTTGACAAAGTCCTAATTCACATCCAACAGTAATTTAGAGTCAAAAGATTAAATGTTCAAATTTCATCATTATAGACCATTTTGGGATCGTTCGACAGGTCCAGAGTCATCGTTTTTCATCCGAAAATTGATTTTTTGGACTGTACCAAAAATGATTCAAAATGTCAATTGGATCATGCCTCATGTTGAATAACCACTTTTTAAACCCTCACAGTGACCAAAATTGCCATTTTTACAGAGTTTTGCTTACTCAAAAGCTTCAATTTTGACCCGTTTCAGGCACAGAAATGACTTTAAACACACTTATTTTAGTTGACAAAGTCCTAATTCACATCCAACAGTAATTTAGAGTCAAAAGATTAAATGTTAAAATTTCATCATTATAGACCATTTTGGGATCATTCGACAGGTCCGGAGTCATCGTTTTTCATCCGAAAATTGATTTTTTGGACTGTTCCAAAAATGATTCAAAATGTCAATTCGATCATGCCTCATGTTGAATAACCACTTTTTAAACGCTCACAGTGACCAAAATTGCCATTTTTACAGAGTTTTGCTTACTCAAAAGCTTCCATTTTGACACGTTTCAGGCACAGAAATGACTTTAAACACACTTATTCTAGTTGACAAAGTCATAATTCACATCCAACAGTCATTTAGAGTCAAAAGATTAAATGTTGAAATTTCATCATTATAGACCATTTTGGGATCGTTCGACAGGTCGGGAGTCATCGTTTTTCATCCGAAAATAGATTTTTTGGACTGTACCAAAAATGATTCAAAATGTCAATTGGATCATGCCTCATGTTGAATAACCACTTTTTAAACCCTCACAGTGACAAAATTGCCATTTTTACAGAGTTTTGCTTACTCAAAAGCTTCAATTTTGACCCGTTTCTGGCACAGAAATGACTTTAAACACACTTATTCTAGTTGAGAAAGTCATAATTCACATCCAACAGTAATTTAGAGTCAAAAGATTAAATGTTAAAATTTCATCATTATAGATCATTTTGGGATCGTTCGACAGGTCCAGAGTCATTGTTTTTCATCCGAAAATTGATTTTTTGGACTGTACCAAAAATGATTCAAAATGTCAATTGGATCATGCCTCATGTTGAATAACCACTTTTTAAACCCTCACAGTGACCAAAATTGCCATTTTTACAGAGTTTTGCTTACTCAAAAGCTTCCATTTTGACCCGTTTCAGGCACAGAAATGACTTTAAACACACTTATTCTAGTTGACAAAGTCATAATTCACATCCAACAGTCATTTAGAGTCAAAAGATTAAATGTTGAAATTTCATCATTAAAGACCATTTTGGGATCTTTCGACAGGTCCGGAGTCATCGTTTTTCATCCGAAAATTTATTTTTTGGACTGTCCCAAAAATGATTCAAAATGTCAATTGGATCATGCCTCATGTTGAATACCCACTTTTTCAACCCTCACAGTGACCAAAATTGCCATTTTTACAGAGTTTTGCTTACTCAAAAGCTTCAATTTTGACCCGTTTCAGGCACAGAAATGACTTTAAACACACTTATTTTAGTTGACAAAGTCCTAATTCACATCCAACAGTAATTTAGAGTCAAAAGATTAAATGTTAAAATTTCATCATTATAGACCATTTTGGGATCGTTCGACAGGTCCGGAGTCATCATTTTTCATCCGAAAATTGATTTTTTGGACTGTACCAAAAATGATTCAAAATGTCAATTGGATCATGCCTCATGTTGAATAACCACTTTTTAAACCCTCACAGTGACCAAAATTGCCATTTTTACAGAGTTTTGCTTACTCAAAAGCTTCAATTTTGACCCGATTCAGGCACAGAAATGACTTTAAACACACTTATTTTAGTTGACAAAGTCCTAATTAACATCCAACAGTAATTTAGAGTCAAAAGATTAAATGTTCAAATTTCATCATTATAGACCATTTTGGGATCGTTCGACAGGTCCAGAGTCATCGTTTTTCATCCGAAAATTGATTTTTTGGACTGTACCAAAAATGATTCAAAATGTCAATTGGATCATGCCTCATGTTGAATAACCACTTTTTAAACCCTCACAGTGACCAAAATTGCCATTTTTACAGAGTTTTGCTTACTCAAAAGCTTCCATTTTGACCCGTTTCAGGCACAGAAATGACTTTAAACACACTTATTCTAGTAGACAAAGTCATAATTCACATCCAACAGTCATTTAGAGTCAAAAGATTAAATGTTGAAATTTCATCATTAAAGACCATTTTGGGATCTTTCGACAGGTCCGGAGTCATCGTTTTTCATCCGAAAATTGATTTTTTGGACTGTCCCAAAAATGATTCAAAATGTCAATTGGATCATGCCTCATGTTGAATACCCACTTTTTCAACCCTCACAGTGACCAAAATTGCCATTTTTACAGAGTTTTGCTTCCTCAAAAGCTTCAATTTTGACCCGTTTCAGGCACAGAAATGACTTTAAACACACTTATTTTAGTTGACAAAGTCCTAATTCACATCCAACAGTAATTTAGAGTCAAAAGATTAAATGTTAAAATTTCATCATTATAGACCATTTTGGGATCGTTCGACAGGTCCGGAGTCATCATTTTTCATCTGAAAATTGATTTTTTGGACTGTACCAAAAATGATTCAAAATGTCAATTCGATCATGCCTCATGTTGAATAACCACTTTTTAAACGCTCACAGTGACCAAAATTGCCATTTTTACAGAGTTTTGCTTACTCAAAAGCTTCCATTTTGACCCGTTTCAGGCACAGAAATGACTTTAAACAAACTTATTCTAGTTGACAAAGTCATAATTCACATCCAACAGTCATTTAGAGTCAAAAGACTAAATGTTAAAATTTCATCATTATAGACCATTTTGGGATCGTTCGACAGCTCCGGAGTCATCGTTTTTCATCCGAAAATTGATTTTTTGGACTGTACCAAAAATGATTCAAAATGTCAATTGGATGATGCCTCATGTTGAATAACCACTTTTTAAACCCTCACAGTGACCAAAATTGCCATTTTTACAGAGTTTTGCTTACTCAAAAGCTTCCATTTTGACCCGTTTCAGGCACAGAAATGACTTTAAACACACTTATTTTAGTTGACAAAGTCCTAATTCACATCCAACAGTAATTTAGAGTCAAAAGATTAAATGTTAAAATTTCATCATTATAGACCATTTTGGGATCGTTCGACAGGTCCAGAGTCATCGTTTTTCATCCGAAAATTGATTTTTTGGACTGTACCAAAAATGATTCAAAATGTCAATTGGATCATGCCTCATGTTGAATAACCACTTTTTAAACCCTCAGAGTGACCAAAATTGCCATTTTTACAGAGTTTTGCTTACTCAAAAGCTTCCATTTTGACCCGTTTCAGGCACAGATAGGACTTTAAACACACTTATTCTAGTAGACTAAGTCATAATTCACATCCAACAGTCATTTAGAGTCAAAAGATTAAATGTTGAAATTTCATCATTAAAGACCATTTTGGGATCTTTCGACAGGTCCGGAGTCATCGTTTTTCATCCGAAAATTGATTTTTTGGACTGTCCCAAAAATGATTCAAAATGTCAATTGGATCATGCCTCATGTTGAATACCCACTCTTTCAACCCTCACAGTGACCAAAATTGCCATTTTTACAGAGTTTTGCTTACTCAAAAGCTTCAATTTTGACCCGTTTCAGGCACAGAAATGACTTTAAACACACTTATTTTAGTTGACAAAGTCCTAATTCACA
Organism: Lissotriton vulgaris; assembly: GCF_964263255.1. Lineage (NCBI taxonomy): Eukaryota > Metazoa > Chordata > Amphibia > Caudata > Salamandridae > Lissotriton > Lissotriton vulgaris. The sequence continues at coordinate 193,630 of NW_028245120.1, forward strand.
TCCAACAGTAATTTAGAGTCAAAAGATTAAATGTTAAAATTTCATCATTATAGACCATTTTGGGATCGTTCGACAGGTCCAGAGTCATCGTTTTTCATCCGAAAATTGATTTTTTGGACTGTACCAAAAATGATTCAAAATGTCAATTGGATCATGCCTCATGTTGAATAACCACTTTTTAAACCCTCACAGTGACCAAAATTGCCATTTTTACAGAGTTTTGCTTACTCAAAAGCTTCAATTTTGACCCGTTTCAGGCACAGAAATGACTTTAAACACACTTATTTTAGTTGACAAAGTCCTAATTCACATCCAACAGTAATTTAGAGTCAAAAGATTAAATGTTAAAATTTCATCATTATAGACCATTTTGGGATCATTCGACAGGTCCGGAGTCATCGTTTTTCATCCGAAAATTGATTTTTTGGACTGTTCCAAAAATGATTCAAAATGTCAATTCGATCATGCCTCATGTTGAATAACCACTTTTTAAACGCTCACAGTGACCAAAATTGCCATTTTTACAGAGTTTTGCTTACTCAAAAGCTTCCATTTTGACACGTTTCAGGCACAGAAATGACTTTAAACACACTTATTCTAGTTGACAAAGTCATAATTCACATCCAACAGTCATTTAGAGTCAAAAGATTAAATGTTGAAATTTCATCATTATAGACCATTTTGGGATCGTTCGACAGGTCGGGAGTCATCGTTTTTCATCCGAAAATAGATTTTTTGGACTGTACCAAAAATGATTCAAAATGTCAATTGGATCATGCCTCATGTTGAATAACCACTTTTTAAACCCTCACAGTGACAAAATTGCCATTTTTACAGAGTTTTGCTTACTCAAAAGCTTCAATTTTGACCCGTTTCTGGCACAGAAATGACTTTAAACACACTTATTCTAGTTGAGAAAGTCATAATTCACATCCAACAGTAATTTAGAGTCAAAAGATTAAATGTTAAAATTTCATCATTATAGATCATTTTGGGATCGTTCGACAGGTCCAGAGTCATCGTTTTTCATCCGAAAATTGATTTTTTGGACTGTACCAAAAATGATTCAAAATGTCAATTGGATCATGCCTCATGTTGAATAACCACTTTTTAAACCCTCACAGTGACCAAAATTGCCATTTTTACAGAGTTTTGCTTACTCAAAAGCTTCCATTTTGACCCGTTTCAGGCACAGAAATGACTTTAAACACACTTATTCTAGTTGACAAAGTCATAATTCACATCCAACAGTCATTTAGAGTCAAAAGATTAAATGTTGAAATTTCATCATTAAAGACCATTTTGGGATCTTTCGACAGGTCCGGAGTCATCGTTTTTCATCCGAAAATTTATTTTTTGGACTGTCCCAAAAATGATTCAAAATGTCAATTGGATCATGCCTCATGTTGAATACCCACTTTTTCAACCCTCACAGTGACCAAAATTGCCATTTTTACAGAGTTTTGCTTACTCAAAAGCTTCAATTTTGACCCGTTTCAGGCACAGAAATGACTTTAAACACACTTATTTTAGTTGACAAAGTCCTAATTCACATCCAACAGTAATTTAGAGTCAAAAGATTAAATGTTAAAATTTCATCATTATAGACCATTTTGGGATCGTTCGACAGGTCCGGAGTCATCATTTTTCATCCGAAAATTGATTTTTTGGACTGTACCAAAAATGATTCAAAATGTCAATTGGATCATGCCTCATGTTGAATAACCACTTTTTAAACCCTCACAGTGACCAAAATTGCCATTTTTACAGAGTTTTGCTTACTCAAAAGCTTCAATTTTGACCCGATTCAGGCACAGAAATGACTTTAAACACACTTATTTTAGTTGACAAAGTCCTAATTCACATCCAACAGTAATTTAGAGTCAAAAGATTAAATGTTCAAATTTCATCATTATAGACCATTTTGGGATCGTTCGACAGGTCCAGAGTCATCGTTTTTCATCCGAAAATTGATTTTTTGGACTGTACCAAAAATGATTCAAAATGTCAATTGGATCATGCCTCATGTTGAATAACCACTTTTTAAACCCTCACAGTGACCAAAATTGCCATTTTTACAGAGTTTTGCTTACTCAAAAGCTTCAATTTTGACCCGTTTCAGGCACAGAAATGACTTTAAACACACTTATTTTAGTTGACAAAGTCCTAATTCACATCCAACAGTAATTTAGAGTCAAAAGATTAAATGTTAAAATTTCATCATTATAGACCATTTTGGGATCATTCGACAGGTCCGGAGTCATCGTTTTTCATCCGAAAATTGATTTTTTGGACTGTACCAAAAATGATTCAAAATGTCAATTCGATCATGCCTCATGTTGAATAACCACTTTTTAAACGCTCACAGTGACCAGAATTGCCATTTTTACAGAGTTTTGCTTACTCAAAAGCTTCCATTTTGACCCGTTTCAGGCACAGAAATGACTTTAAACACACTTATTCTAGTAGACAAAGTCATAATTCACATCCAACAGTCATTTAGAGTCAAAAGATTAAATGTTGAAATTTCATCATTAAAGACCATTTTGGGATCTTTCGACAGGTCCGGAGTCATCGTTTTTCATCCGAAAATTGATTTTTTGGACTGTCCCAAAAATGATTCAAAATGTCAATTGGATCATGCCTCATGTTGAATACCCACTTTTTCAACCCTCACAGTGACCAAAATTGCCATTTTTACAGAGTTTTGCTTCCTCAAAAGCTTCAATTTTGACCCGATTCAGGCACAGAAATGACTTTAAACACACTTATTTTAGTTGACAAAGTCCTAATTCACATCCAACAGTAATTTAGAGTCAAAAGATTAAATGTTCAAATTTCATCATTATAGACCATTTTGGGATCGTTCGACAGGTCCAGAGTCATCGTTTTTCATCCGAAAATTGATTTTTTGGACTGTACCAAAAATGATTCAAAATGTCAATTGGATCATGCCTCATGTTGAATAACCACTTTTTAAACCCTCACAGTGACCAAAATTGCCATTTTTACAGAGTTTTGCTTACTCAAAAGCTTCAATTTTGACCCGTTTCAGGCACAGAAATGACTTTAAACACACTTATTTTAGTTGACAAAGTCCTAATTCACATCCAACAGTAATTTAGAGTCAAAAGATTAAATGTTAAAATTTCATCATTATAGACCATTTTGGGATCATTCGACAGGTCCGGAGTCATCGTTTTTCATCCGAAAATTGATTTTTTGGACTGTTCCAAAAATGATTCAAAATGTCAATTCGATCATGCCTCATGTTGAATAACCACTTTTTAAACGCTCACAGTGACCAAAATTGCCATTTTTACAGAGTTTTGCTTACTCAAAAGCTTCCATTTTGACACGTTTCAGGCACAGAAATGACTTTAAACACACTTATTCTAGTTGACAAAGTCATAATTCACATCCAACAGTCATTTAGAGTCAAAAGATTAAATGTTGAAATTTCATCATTATAGACCATTTTGGGATCGTTCGACAGGTCGGGAGTCATCGTTTTTCATCCGAAAATAGATTTTTTGGACTGTACCAAAAATGATTCAAAATGTCAATTGGATCATGCCTCATGTTGAATAACCACTTTTTAAACCCTCACAGTGACAAAATTGCCATTTTTACAGAGTTTTGCTTACTCAAAAGCTTCAATTTTGACCCGTTTCTGGCACAGAAATGACTTTAAACACACTTATTCTAGTTGAGAAAGTCATAATTCACATCCAACAGTAATTTAGAGTCAAAAGATTAAATGTTAAAATTTCATCATTATAGATCATTTTGGGATCGTTTGACAGGTCCAGAGTCATCGTTTTTCATCCGAAAATTGATTTTTTGGACTGTACCAAAAATGATTCAAAATGTCAATTGGATCATGCCTCATGTTGAATAACCACTTTTTAAACCCTCACAGTGACCAAAATTGCCATTTTTACAGAGTTTTGCTTACTCAAAAGCTTCCATTTTGACCCGTTTCAGGCACAGAAATGACTTTAAACACACTTATTCTAGTTGACAAAGTCATAATTCACATCCAACAGTCATTTAGAGTCAAAAGATTAAATGTTGAAATTTCATCATTAAAGACCATTTTGGGATCTTTCGACAGGTCCGGAGTCATCGTTTTTCATCCGAAAATTTATTTTTTGGACTGTCCCAAAAATGATTCAAAATGTCAATTGGATCATGCCTCATGTTGAATACCCACTTTTTCAACCCTCACAGTGACCAAAATTGCCATTTTTACAGAGTTTTGCTTACTCAAAAGCTTCAATTTTGACCCGTTTCAGGCACAGAAATGACTTTAAACACACTTATTTTAGTTGACAAAGTCCTAATTCACATCCAACAGTAATTTAGAGTCAAAAGATTAAATGTTAAAATTTCATCATTATAGACCATTTTGGGATCGTTCGACAGGTCCGGAGTCATCATTTTTCATCCGAAAATTGATTTTTTGGACTGTACCAAAAATGATTCAAAATGTCAATTGGATCATGCCTCATGTTGAATAACCACTTTTTAAACCCTCACAGTGACCAAAATTGCCATTTTTACAGAGTTTTGCTTACTCAAAAGCTTCAATTTTGACCCGATTCAGGCACAGAAATGACTTTAAACACACTTATTTTAGTTGACAAAGTCCTAATTAACATCCAACAGTAATTTAGAGTCAAAAGATTAAATGTTCAAATTTCATCATTATAGACCATTTTGGGATCGTTCGACAGGTCCAGAGTCATCGTTTTTCATCCGAAAATTGATTTTTTGGACTGTACCAAAAATGATTCAAAATGTCAATTGGATCATGCCTCATGTTGAATAACCACTTTTTAAACCCTCACAGTGACCAAAATTGCCATTTTTACAGAGTTTTGCTTACTCAAAAGCTTCAATTTTGACCCGTTTCAGGCACAGAAATGACTTTAAACACACTTATTTTAGTTGACAAAGTCCTAATTCACATCCAACAGTAATTTAGAGTCAAAAGATTAAATGTTAAAATTTCATCATTATAGACCATTTTGGGATCATTCGACAGGTCCGGAGTCATCGTTTTTCATCCGAAAATTGATTTTTTGGACTGTACCAAAAATGATTCAAAATGTCAATTCGATCATGCCTCATGTTGAATAACCACTTTTTAAACGCTCACAGTGACCAAAATTGCCATTTTTACAGAGTTTTGCTTACTCAAAAGCTTCCATTTTGACCCGTTTCAGGCACAGAAATGACTTTAAACACACTTATTCTAGTAGACAAAGTCATAATTCACATCCAACAGTCATTTAGAGTCAAAAGATTAAATGTTGAAATTTCATCATTAAAGACCATTTTGGGATCTTTCGACAGGTCCGGAGTCATCGTTTTTCATCCGAAAATTGATTTTTTGGACTGTCCCAAAAATGATTCAAAATGTCAATTGGATCATGCCTCATGTTGAATACCCACTTTTTCAACCCTCACAGTGACCAAAATTGCCATTTTTACAGAGTTTTGCTTCCTCAAAAGCTTCAATTTTGACCCGTTTCAGGCACAGAAATGACTTTAAACACACTTATTTTAGTTGACAAAGTCCTAATTCACATCCAACAGTAATTTAGAGTCAAAAGATTAAATGTTAAAATTTCATCATTATAGACCATTTTGGGATCGTTCGACAGGTCCGGAGTCATCATTTTTCATCTGAAAATTGATTTTTTGGACTGTACCAAAAATGATTCAAAATGTCAATTCGATCATGCCTCATGTTGAATAACCACTTTTTAAACGCTCACAGTGACCAAAATTGCCATTTTTACAGAGTTTTGCTTACTCAAAAGCTTCCATTTTGACCCGTTTCAGGCACAGAAATGACTTTAAACAAACTTATTCTAGTTGACAAAGTCATAATTCACATCCAACAGTCATTTAGAGTCAAAAGACTAAATGTTAAAATTTCATCATTATAGACCATTTTGGGATCGTTCGACAGCTCCGAAGTCATCGTTTTTCATCCGAAAATTGATTTTTTGGACTGTACCAAAAATGATTCAAAATGTCAATTGGATGATGCCTCATGTTGAATAACCACTTTTTAAACCCTCACAGTGACCAAAATTGCCATTTTTACAGAGTTTTGCTTACTCAAAAGCTTCCATTTTGACCCGTTTCAGGCACAGAAATGACTTTAAACACACTTATTCTAGTTGACAAAATCATAATTCACATCCAACAGTAATTTAGAGTCAAAAGATTAAATGTTGAAATTTCATTATTATAGACCATTTTGGGATCGTTCGACAGGTCCGGAGTCATCGTTTTTCATCCGAAAATTGATTTTTTGGACTGTACCAAAAAGGATTCAAAATGTCAATTGGATCATGCCTCATGTTGAATAACCACTTTTTAAACCCTCACAGTGACCAAAATTGCCATTTTTACAGAGTTTTGCTTACTCAAAAGCTTCAATTTTGACCCGTTTCAGGCACAGAAATGACTTTAAACACACTTATTTTAGTTGACAAAGTCCTAATTCACATCCAACAGTAATTTAGAGTCAAAAGATTAAATGTTAAAATTTCATCATTATAGACCATTTTGGGATCGTTCGACAGGTCCAGAGTCATCGTTTTTCATCCGAAAATTGATTTTTTGGACTGTACCAAAAATGATTCAAAATGTCAATTGGATCATGCCTCATGTTGAATAACCACTTTTTAAACCCTCAGAGTGACCAAAATTGCCATTTTTACAGAGTTTTGCTTACTCAAAAGCTTCCATTTTGACCCGTTTCAGGCACAGATAGGACTTTAAACACACTTATTCTAGTAGACTAAGTCATAATTCACATCCAACAGTCATTTAGAGTCAAAAGATTAAATGTTGAAATTTCATCATTAAAGACCATTTTGGGATCTTTCGACAGGTCCGGAGTCATCGTTTTTCATCCGAAAATTGATTTTTTGGACTGTCCCAAAAATGATTCAAAATGTCAATTGGATCATGCCTCATGTTGAATACCCACTCTTTCAACCCTCACAGTGACCAAAATTGCCATTTTTACAGAGTTTTGCTTACTCAAAAGCTTCAATTTTGACCCGTTTCAGGCACAGAAATGACTTTAAACACACTTATTTTAGTTGACAAAGTCCTAATTCACATCCAACAGTAATTTAGAGTCAAAAGATTAAATGTTAAAATTTCATCATTATAGACCATTTTGGGATCGTTCGACAGGTCCGGAGTCATCATTTTTCATCCGAAAATTGATTTTTTGGACTGTACCAAAAATGATTCAAAATGTCAATTGGATCATGCCTCATGTTGAATAACCACTTTTTAAACCCTCACAGTGACCAAAATTGCCATTTTTACAGAGTTTTGCTTACTCAAAAGCTTCAATTTTGACCCGATTCAGGCACAGAAATGACTTTAAACACACTTATTTTAGTTGACAAAGTCCTAATTCACATCCAACAGTAATTTAGAGTCAAAAGATTAAATGTTCAAATTTCATCATTATAGACCATTTTGGGATCGTTCGACAGGTCCAGAGTCATCGTTTTTCATCCGAAAATTGATTTTTTGGACTGTACCAAAAATGATTCAAAATGTCAATTGGATCATGCCTCATGTTGAATAACCACTTTTTAAACCCTCACAGTGACCAAAATTGCCATTTTTACAGAGTTTTGCTTACTCAAAAGCTTCAATTTTGACCCGTTTCAGGCACAGAAATGACTTTAAACACACTTATTTTAGTTGACAAAGTCCTAATTCACATCCAACAGTAATTTAGAGTGAAAGATTAAATGTTAAAATTTCATCATTATAGACCATTTTGGGATCATTCGACAGGTCCGGAGTCATCGTTTTTCATCCGAAAATTGATTTTTTGGACTGTACCAAAAATGATTCAAAATGTCAATTCGATCATGCCTCATGTTGAATAACCACTTTTTAAACGCTCACAGTGACCAAAATTGCCATTTTTACAGAGTTTTGCTTACTCAAAAGCTTCCATTTTGACCCGTTTCAGGCACAGAAATGACTTTAAACACACTTATTCTAGTAGACAAAGTCATAATTCACATCCAACAGTCATTTAGAGTCAAAAGATTAAATGTTGAAATTTCATCATTAAAGACCATTTTGGGATCTTTCGACAGGTCCGGAGTCATCGTTTTTCATCCGAAAATTGATTTTTTGGACTGTCCCAAAAATGATTCAAAATGTCAATTGGATCATGCCTCATGTTGAATACCCACTTTTTCAACCCTCACAGTGACCAAAATTGCCATTTTTACAGAGTTTTGCTTCCTCAAAAGCTTCAATTTTGACCCGATTCAGGCACAGAAATGACTTTAAACACACTTATTTTAGTTGACAAAGTCCTAATTCACATCCAACAGTAATTTAGAGTCAAAAGATTAAATGTTCAAATTTCATCATTATAGACCATTTTGGGATCGTTCGACAGGTCCAGAGTCATCGTTTTTCATCCGAAAATTGATTTTTTGGACTGTACCAAAAATGATTCAAAATGTCAATTGGATCATGCCTCATGTTGAATAACCACTTTTTAAACCCTCACAGTGACCAAAATTGCCATTTTTACAGAGTTTTGCTTACTCAAAAGCTTCAATTTTGACCCGTTTCAGGCACAGAAATGACTTTAAACACACTTATTTTAGTTGACAAAGTCCTAATTCACATCCAACAGTAATTTAGAGTCAAAAGATTAAATGTTAAAATTTCATCATTATAGACCATTTTGGGATCATTCGACAGGTCCGGAGTCATCGTTTTTCATCCGAAAATTGATTTTTTGGACTGTTCCAAAAATGATTCAAAATGTCAATTCGATCATGCCTCATGTTGAATAACCACTTTTTAAACGCTCACAGTGACCAAAATTGCCATTTTTACAGAGTTTTGCTTACTCAAAAGCTTCCATTTTGACACGTTTCAGGCACAGAAATGACTTTAAACACACTTATTCTAGTTGACAAAGTCATAATTCACATCCAACAGTCATTTAGAGTCAAAAGATTAAATGTTGAAATTTCATCATTATAGACCATTTTGGGATCGTTCGACAGGTCGGGAGTCATCGTTTTTCATCCGAAAATAGATTTTTTGGACTGTACCAAAAATGATTCAAAATGTCAATTGGATCATGCCTCATGTTGAATAACCACTTTTTAAACCCTCACAGTGACAAAATTGCCATTTTTACAGAGTTTTGCTTACTCAAAAGCTTCAATTTTGACCCGTTTCTGGCACAGAAATGACTTTAAACACACTTATTCTAGTTGAGAAAGTCATAATTCACATCCAACAGTAATTTAGAGTCAAAAGATTAAATGTTAAAATTTCATCATTATAGATCATTTTGGGATCGTTCGACAGGTCCAGAGTCATCGTTTTTCATCCGAAAATTGATTTTTTGGACTGTACCAAAAATGATTCAAAATGTCAATTGGATCATGCCTCATGTTGAATAACCACTTTTTAAACCCTCACAGTGACCAAAATTGCCATTTTTACAGAGTTTTGCTTACTCAAAAGCTTCCATTTTGACCCGTTTCAGGCACAGAAATGACTTTAAACACACTTATTCTAGTTGACAAAGTCATAATTCACATCCAACAGTCATTTAGAGTCAAAAGATTAAATGTTGAAATTTCATCATTAAAGACCATTTTGGGATCTTTCGACAGGTCCGGAGTCATCGTTTTTCATCCGAAAATTTATTTTTTGGACTGTCCCAAAAATGATTCAAAATGTCAATTGGATCATGCCTCATGTTGAATACCCACTTTTTCAACCCTCACAGTGACCAAAATTGCCATTTTTACAGAGTTTTGCTTACTCAAAAGCTTCAATTTTGACCCGTTTCAGGCACAGAAATGACTTTAAACACACTTATTTTAGTTGACAAAGTCCTAATTCACATCCAACAGTAATTTAGAGTCAAAAGATTAAATGTTAAAATTTCATCATTATAGACCATTTTGGGATCGTTCGACAGGTCCGGAGTCATCATTTTTCATCCGAAAATTGATTTTTTGGACTGTACCAAAAATGATTCAAAATGTCAATTGGATCATGCCTCATGTTGAATAACCACTTTTTAAACCCTCACAGTGACCAAAATTGCCATTTTTACAGAGTTTTGCTTACTCAAAAGCTTCAATTTTGACCCGATTCAGGCACAGAAATGACTTTAAACACACTTATTTTAGTTGACAAAGTCCTAATTAACATCCAACAGTAATTTAGAGTCAAAAGATTAAATGTTCAAATTTCATCATTATAGACCATTTTGGGATCGTTCGACAGGTCCAGAGTCATCGTTTTTCATCCGAAAATTGATTTTTTGGACTGTACCAAAAATGATTCAAAATGTCAATTGGATCATGCCTCATGTTGAATAACCACTTTTTAAACCCTCACAGTGACCAAAATTGCCATTTTTACAGAGTTTTGCTTACTCAAAAGCTTCAATTTTGACCCGTTTCAGGCACAGAAATGACTTTAAACACACTTATTTTAGTTGACAAAGTCCTAATTCACATCCAACAGTAATTTAGAGTCAAAAGATTAAATGTTAAAATTTCATCATTATAGACCATTTTGGGATCATTCGACAGGTCCGGAGTCATCGTTTTTCATCCGAAAATTGATTTTTTGGACTGTACCAAAAATGATTCAAAATGTCAATTCGATCATGCCTCATGTTGAATAACCACTTTTTAAACGCTCACAGTGACCAAAATTGCCATTTTTACAGAGTTTTGCTTACTCAAAAGCTTCCATTTTGACCCGTTTCAGGCACAGAAATGACTTTAAACACACTTATTCTAGTAGACAAAGTCATAATTCACATCCAACAGTCATTTAGAGTCAAAAGATTAAATGTTGAAATTTCATCATTAAAGACCATTTTGGGATCTTTCGACAGGTCCGGAGTCATCGTTTTTCATCCGAAAATTGATTTTTTGGACTGTCCCAAAAATGATTCAAAATGTCAATTGGATCATGCCTCATGTTGAATACCCACTTTTTCAACCCTCACAGTGACCAAAATTGCCATTTTTACAGAGTTTTGCTTCCTCAAAAGCTTCAATTTTGACCCGTTTCAGGCACAGAAATGACTTTAAACACACTTATTTTAGTTGACAAAGTCCTAATTCACATCCAACAGTAATTTAGAGTCAAAAGATTAAATGTTAAAATTTCATCATTATAGACCATTTTGGGATCGTTCGACAGGTCCGGAGTCATCATTTTTCATCTGAAAATTGATTTTTTGGACTGTACCAAAAAATATTCAAAATGTCAATTCGATCATGCCTCATGTTGAATAACCACTTTTTAAACGCTCACAGTGACCAAAATTGCCATTTTTACAGAGTTTTGCTTACTCAAAAGCTTCCATTTTGACCCGTTTCAGGCACAGAAATGACTTTAAACAAACTTATTCTAGTTGACAAAGTCATAATTCACATCCAACAGTCATTTAGAGTCAAAAGACTAAATGTTAAAATTTCATCATTATAGACCATTTTGGGATCGTTCGACAGCTCCGGAGTCATCGTTTTTCATCCGAAAATTGATTTTTTGGACTGTACCAAAAATGATTCAAAATGTCAATTGGATGATGCCTCATGTTGAATAACCACTTTTTAAACCCTCACAGTGACCAAAATTGCCATTTTTACAGAGTTTTGCTTACTCAAAAGCTTCCATTTTGACCCGTTTCAGGCACAGAAATGACTTTAAACACACTTATTCTAGTTGACAAAATCATAATTCACATCCAACAGTAATTTAGAGTCAAAAGATTAAATGTTGAAATTTCATTATTATAGACCATTTTGGGATCGTTCGACAGGTCCGGAGTCATCGTTTTTCATCCGAAAATTGATTTTTTGGACTGTACCAAAAAGGATTCAAAATGTCAATTGGATCATGCCTCATGTTGAATAACCACTTTTTAAACCCTCACAGTGACCAAAATTGCCATTTTTACAGAGTTTTGCTTACTCAAAAGCTTCAATTTTGACCCGTTTCAGGCACAGAAATGACTTTAAACACACTTATTTTAGTTGACAAAGTCCTAATTCACATCCAACAGTAATTTAGAGTCAAAAGATTAAATGTTAAAATTTCATCATTATAGACCATTTTGGGATCGTTCGACAGGTCCAGAGTCATCGTTTTTCATCCGAAAATTGATTTTTTGGACTGTACCAAAAATGATTCAAAATGTCAATTGGATCATGCCTCATGTTGAATAACCACTTTTTAAACCCTCAGAGTGACCAAAATTGCCATTTTTACAGAGTTTTGCTTACTCAAAAGCTTCCATTTTGACCCGTTTCAGGCACAGATAGGACTTTAAACACACTTATTCTAGTAGACTAAGTCATAATTCACATCCAACAGTCATTTAGAGTCAAAAGATTAAATGTTGAAATTTCATCATTAAAGACCATTTTGGGATCTTTCGACAGGTCCGGAGTCATCGTTTTTCATCCGAAAATTGATTTTTTGGACTGTCCCAAAAATGATTCAAAATGTCAATTGGATCATGCCTCATGTTGAATACCCACTCTTTCAACCCTCACAGTGACCAAAATTGCCATTTTTACAGAGTTTTGCTTACTCAAAAGCTTCAATTTTGACCCGTTTCAGGCACAGAAATGACTTTAAACACACTTATTTTAGTTGACAAAGTCCTAATTCACATCCAACAGTAATTTAGAGTCAAAAGATTAAATGTTAAAATTTCATCATTATAGACCATTTTGGGATCGTTCGACAGGTCCGGAGTCATCATTTTTCATCCGAAAATTGATTTTTTGGACTGTACCAAAAATGATTCAAAATGTCAATTGGATCATGCCTCATGTTGAATAACCACTTTTTAAACCCTCACAGTGACCAAAATTGCCATTTTTACAGAGTTTTGCTTACTCAAAAGCTTCAATTTTGACCCGATTCAGGCACAGAAATGACTTTAAACACACTTATTTTAGTTGACAAAGTCCTAATTCACATCCAACAGTAATTTAAAGTCAAAAGATTAAATGTTCAAATTTCATCATTATAGACCATTTTGGGATCGTTCGACAGGTCCAGAGTCATCGTTTTTCATCCGAAAATTGATTTTTTGGACTGTACCAAAAATGATTCAAAATGTCAATTGGATCATGCCTCATGTTGAATAACCACTTTTTAAACCCTCACAGTGACCAAAATTGCCATTTTTACAGAGTTTTGCTTACTCAAAAGCTTCAATTTTGACCCGTTTCAGGCACAGAAATGACTTTAAACACACTTATTTTAGTTGACAAAGTCCTAATTCACATCCAACAGTAATTTAGAGTCAAAAGATTAAATGTTAAAATTTCATCATTATAGACCATTTTGGGATCATTCGACAGGTCCGGAGTCATCGTTTTTCATCCGAAAATTGATTTTTTGGACTGTTCCAAAAATGATTCAAAATGTCAATTCGATCATGCCTCATGTTGAATAACCACTTTTTAAACGCTCACAGTGACCAAAATTGCCATTTTTACAGAGTTTTGCTTACTCAAAAGCTTCCATTTTGACCCGTTTCAGGCACAGAAATGACTTTAAACACACTTATTCTAGTTGACAAAATCATAATTCACATCCAACAGTAATTTAGAGTCAAAAGATTAAATGTTCAAATTTCATTATTATAGACCATTTTGGGATCGTTCGACAGGTCCGGAGTCATCGTTTTTCATCCGAAAATTGATTTTTTGGACTGTACCAAAAATGATTCAAAATGTCAATTGGATCATGCCTCATGTTGAATAACCACTTTTTAAACCCTCACAGTGACCAAAATTGCCATTTTTACAGAGATTTGCTTACTCAAAAGCTTCTTTTTTGACCCGTTTCAGGCACAGAAATGACTTTAAACACACTTATTCTAGTTGACAAAGTCATAATTCACATCCAACAGTCATTTAGAGTCAAAAGATTAAATGTTGAAATTTCATCCATATTGACGATTTTGGGATCGTTCGACAGGTCCGGAGTCATCGTTTTTCATCCGAAAATTGATTTTTTGGACTGTACCAAAAATGATTCAAAATGTCAATTGGATCATGCCCCATGTTGAATAACCACTTTTTAAACCCTCAGAGTGACCAAAATTGCCATTTTTACAGAGTTTTGCTTACTCAAAAGCTTCCATTTTGACCCGTTTCAGGCACAGAAATGACTTTAAACACACTTATTCTAGTTGACAAAGTCATAATTCACATCCAACAGTCATTTAGAGTTAAAAGATTAAATGTTGAAATTTCATCATTATAGACCATTTTGGGATCGTTCGACAGGTCCGGAGTCATCGTTTTTCATCCGAAAATTGATTTTTTGGACTGTACCAAAAATGATTCAAAATGTCAATTGGATCATGCCTCATGTTGAATAACCACTTTTTAAACCCTCACAGTGACCAAAATTGCCATTTTTACAGAGTTTTGCTTACTCAAAAGCTTCCATTTTGACACGTTTCAGGCACAGAAATGACTTTAAACACACTTATTCTAGTTGACAAAGTCATAATTCACATCCAACAGTCATTTAGAGTCAAAAGATTAAATGTTGAAATTTCATCATTATAGACCATTTTGGGATCGTTCGACAGGTCGGGAGTCATCGTTTTTCATCCGAAAATAGATTTTTTGGACTGTACCAAAAATGATTCAAAATGTCAATTGGATCATGCCTCATGTTGAATAACCACTTTTTAAACCCTCACAGTGACAAAATTGCCATTTTTACAGAGTTTTGCTTACTCAAAAGCTTCAATTTTGACCCGTTTCTGGCACAGAAATGACTTTAAACACACTTATTCTAGTTGAGAAAGTCATAATTCACATCCAACAGTAATTTAGAGTCAAAAGATTAAATGTTAAAATTTCATCATTATAGATCATTTTGGGATCGTTCGACAGGTCCAGAGTCATCGTTTTTCATCCGAAAATTGATTTTTTGGACTGTACCAAAAATGATTCAAAATGTCAATTGGATCATGCCTCATGTTGAATAACCACTTTTTAAACCCTCACAGTGACCAAAATTGCCATTTTTACAGAGTTTTGCTTACTCAAAAGCTTCCATTTTGACCCGTTTCAGGCACAGAAATGACTTTAAACACACTTATTCTAGTTGACAAAGTCATAATTCACATCCAACAGTCATTTAGAGTCAAAAGATTAAATGTTGAAATTTCATCATTAAAGACCATTTTGGGATCTTTCGACAGGTCCGGAGTCATCGTTTTTCATCCGAAAATTTATTTTTTGGACTGTCCCAAAAATGATTCAAAATGTCAATTGGATCATGCCTCATGTTGAATACCCACTTTTTCAACCCTCACAGTGACCAAAATTGCCATTTTTACAGAGTTTTGCTTACTCAAAAGCTTCAATTTTGACCCGTTTCTGGCACAGAAATGACTTTAAACACACTTATTCTAGTTGAGAAAGTCATAATTCACATCCAACAGTAATTTAGAGTCAAAAGATTAAATGTTAAAATTTCATCATTATAGATCATTTTGGGATCGTTCGACAGGTCCAGAGTCATCGTTTTTCATCCGAAAATTGATTTTTTGGACTGTACCAAAAATGATTCAAAATGTCAATTGGATCATGCCTCATGTTGAATAACCACTTTTTAAACCCTCACAGTGACCAAAATTGCCATTTTTACAGAGTTTTGCTTACTCAAAAGCTTCCATTTTGACCCGTTTCAGGCACAGAAATGACTTTAAACACACTTATTCTAGTTGACAAAGTCATAATTCACATCCAACAGTCATTTAGAGTCAAAAGATTAAATGTTGAAATTTCATCATTAAAGACCATTTTGGGATCTTTCGACAGGTCCGGAGTCATCGTTTTTCATCCGAAAATTTATTTTTTGGACTGTCCCAAAAATGATTCAAAATGTCAATTGGATCATGCCTCATGTTGAATACCCACTTTTTCAACCCTCACAGTGACCAAAATTGCCATTTTTACAGAGTTTTGCTTACTCAAAAGCTTCAATTTTGACCCGTTTCAGGCACAGAAATGACTTTAAACACACTTATTTTAGTTGACAAAGTCCTAATTCACATCCAACAGTAATTTAGAGTCAAAAGATTAAATGTTAAAATTTCATCATTATAGACCATTTTGGGATCGTTCGACAGGTCCGGAGTCATCATTTTTCATCCGAAAATTGATTTTTTGGACTGTACCAAAAATGATTCAAAATGTCAATTGGATCATGCCTCATGTTGAATAACCACTTTTTAAACCCTCACAGTGACCAAAATTGCCATTTTTACAGAGTTTTGCTTACTCAAAAGCTTCAATTTTGACCCGATTCAGGCACAGAAATGACTTTAAACACACTTATTTTAGTTGACAAAGTCCTAATTCACATCCAACAGTAATTTAGAGTCAAAAGATTAAATGTTCAAATTTCATCATTATAGACCATTTTGGGATCGTTCGACAGGTCCAGAGTCATCGTTTTTCATCCGAAAATTGATTTTTTGGACTGTACCAAAAATGATTCAAAATGTCAATTGGATCATGCCTCATGTTGAATAACCACTTTTTAAACCCTCACAGTGACCAAAATTGCCATTTTTACAGAGTTTTGCTTACTCAAAAGCTTCAATTTTGACCCGTTTCAGGCACAGAAATGACTTTAAACACACTTATTTTAGTTGACAAAGTCCTAATTCACATCCAACAGTAATTTAGAGTCAAAAGATTAAATGTTAAAATTTCATCATTATAGACCATTTTGGGATCATTCGACAGGTCCGGAGTCATCGTTTTTCATCCGAAAATTGATTTTTTGGACTGTACCAAAAATGATTCAAAATGTCAATTCGATCATGCCTCATGTTGAATAACCACTTTTTAAACGCTCACAGTGACCAAAATTGCCATTTTTACAGAGTTTTGCTTACTCAAAAGCTTCCATTTTGACCCGTTTCAGGCACAGAAATGACTTTAAACACACTTATTCTAGTTGACAAAATCATAATTCACATCCAACAGTAATTTAGAGTCAAAAGATTAAATGTTCAAATTTCATTATTATAGACCATTTTGGGATCGTTCGACAGGTCCGGAGTCATCGTTTTTCATCCGAAAATTGATTTTTTGGACTGTACCAAAAATGATTCAAAATGTCAATTGGATCATGCCTCATGTTGAATAACCACTTTTTAAACCCTCACAGTGACCAAAATTGCCATTTTTACAGAGATTTGCTTACTCAAAAGCTTCTTTTTTGACCCGTTTCAGGCACAGAAATGACTTTAAACACACTTATTCTAGTTGACAAAGTCATAATTCACATCCAACAGTCATTTAGAGTCAAAAGATTAAATGTTGAAATTTCATCCATATTGACGATTTTGGGATCGTTCGACAGGTCCGGAGTCATCGTTTTTCATCTGAAAATTGATTTTTTGGACTGTACCAAAAAGGATTCAAAATGTCAATTGGATCGTGCCTCATGTTGAATAACCACTTTTTAAACCTTCACTATGACCAAAATTGCCATTTTTACAGAGTTTTGCTTACTCAAAAGCTTCCATTTTGACCAGGTTCAGTCACAGAAATGACTTTAAACACACTTATTCTAGTTGACAAAGTCATAATTCACATCCAACAGTCATTTAGAGTCAAAAGATTAAATGTTGAAATTTCATCCATATTGACGATTTTGGGATCGTTCGACAGGTCCGGAGTCATCGTTTTTCATCCGAAAATTGATTTTTTGGACTGTACCAAAAATGATTCAAAATGTCAATTGGATCATGCCCCATGTTGAATAACCACTTTTTAAACCCTCAGAGTGACCAAAATTGCCATTTTTACAGAGTTTTGCTTACTCAAAAGCTTCCATTTTGACCCGTTTCAGGCACAGAAATGACTTTAAACACACTTATTCTAGTTGACAAAGTCATAATTCACATCCAACAGTCATTTAGAGTTAAAAGATTAAATGTTGAAATTTCATCATTATAGACCATTTTGGGATCGTTCGACAGGTCCGGAGTCATCGTTTTTCATCCGAAAATTGATTTTTTGGACTGTACCAAAAATGATTCAAAATGTCAATTGGATCATGCCTCATGTTGAATAACCACTTTTTAAACCCTCACAGTGACCAAAATTGCCATTTTTACAGAGTTTTGCTTACTCAAAAGCTTCCATTTTGACACGTTTCAGGCACAGAAATGACTTTAAACACACTTATTCTAGTTGACAAAGTCATAATTCACATCCAACAGTCATTTAGAGTCAAAAGATTAAATGTTGAAATTTCATCATTATAGACCATTTTGGGATCGTTCGACAGGTCGGGAGTCATCGTTTTTCATCCGAAAATAGATTTTTTGGACTGTACCAAAAATGATTCAAAATGTCAATTGGATCATGCCTCATGTTGAATAACCACTTTTTAAACCCTCACAGTGACAAAATTGCCATTTTTACAGAGTTTTGCTTACTCAAAAGCTTCAATTTTGACCCGTTTCTGGCACAGAAATGACTTTAAACACACTTATTTTAGTTGACAAAGTCATAATTCACATCCAACAGTCATTTAGAGTCAAAAGATTAAATGTTAAAATTTCATCATTACAGACCATTTTGGGATCGTTCGACAGGTCCAGAGTCATCGTTTTTCATCCGAAAATTGATTTTTTGGACTGTACCAAAAATGATTCAAAATGTCAATTGGATCATGCCTCATGTTGAATAACCACTTTTTAAACCCTCACAGTGACCAAAATTGCCATTTTTACAGAGTTTTGCTTACTCAAAAGCTTCTATTTTGACCCGTTTCAGGCACAGAAATGACTTTAAACACACTTATTCTAGTTGACAAAGTCATAATTCACATCCAACAGTCATTTAGAGTCAAAAGATTAAATGTTGAAATTTCATCATTAAAGACCATTTTGGGATCTTTGGACAGGTCCGGAGTCATCGTTTTTCATCCGAAAATTTATTTTTTGGACTGTCCCAAAAATGATTCAAAATGTCAATTGGATCATGCCTCATGTTTAATACCCACTTTTTCAACCCTCACAGTGACCAAAATTGCCATTTTTACAGAGTTTTGCTTACTCAAAAGCTTCAATTTTGACCCGTTTCAGGCACAGAAATGACTTTAAACACACTTATTTTAGTTGACAAAGTCCTAATTCACATCCAACAGTAATTTAGAGTCAAAAGATTAAATGTTAAAATTTCATCATTATAGACCATTTTGGGATCGTTCGACAGGTCCGGAGTCATAATTTTTCATCCGAAAATTGATTTTTTGGACTGTACCAAAAATGATTCAAAATGTCAATTGGATCATGCCTCATGTTGAATAACCACTTTTTAAACCCTCACAGTGACCAAAATTGCCATTTTTACAGAGTTTTGATTACTCAAAAGCTTCCATTTTGACCCGTTTCAGGCACAGAAATGACTTTAAACACACTTATTTTAGTTGACAAAGTCATAATTCACATCCAACAGTCATTTAGAGTCAAAAGATTAAATGTTAAAATTTCATCATTACAGACCATTTTGGGATCGTTCGACAGGTCCGGAGTCATCGTTTTTCATCCGAAAATTGATTTTTTGGACTGTACCACAAATGATTCAAAATGTCAATGGGATCATGCCTCATGTTGAATAACCACTTTTTAAACCCTCACAGGGACCAAAATTGCCATTTTTACAGAGTTTTGCTTACTCAAAAGCTTCCATTTTGACCCGTTTCAGGCACAGAAATGACTTTAAACACACTTATTCTAGTTGACAAAGTCATAATTCACATCCAACAGTCATTTAGAGTCAAAAGACTAAATGTTAAAATTTCATCATTATAGACCATTTTGGGATCGTTCGACAGGTCCGGAGTCATCGTTTTTCATCCGAAAATTGATTTTTTGGACTGTACCAAAAATGATTCAAAATGTCAATTGGATGATGCCTCATGTTGAATAACCACTTTTTAAACCCTCACAGTGACCAAAATTGCCATTTTTACAGAGTTTTGCTTACTCAAAAGCTTCCATTTTGACCCGTTTCAGGCACAGAAATGACTTTAAACACACTTATTCTAGTTGACAAAATCATAATTCACATCCAACAGTAATTTAGAGTCAAAAGATTAAATGTTGAAATTTCATTATTATAGACCATTTTGGGATCGTTCGACAGGTCCGGAGTCATCGTTTTTCATCCGAAAATTGATTTTTTGGACTGTACCAAAAATGATTCAAAATGTCAATTGGATCATGCCTCATGTTGAATAACCACTTTTTAAACCCTCACAGTGACCAAAATGGCCATTTTTACAGAGTTTTGCTTACTCAAAAGCTTCTATTTTTGACCCGTTTCAGGCACAGAAATGACTTTAAACACACTTATTCTAGTTGACAAAGTCATAATTCACATCCAACAGTCATTTAGAGTCAAAAGATTAAATGTTGAAATTTCATCCATATTGACCATTTTGGGATCGTTCGACAGGTCCGGAGTCATCGTTTTTCATCCGAAAATTGATTTTTTGGACTGTACCAAAAAGGATTCAAAATGTCAATTGGATCGTGCCTCATGTTGAATAACCACTTTTTAAACCTTCACTATGACCAAAATTGCCATTTTTACAGAGTTTTGCTTACTCAAAAGCTTCCATTTTGACCAGGTTCAGTCACAGAAATGACTTTAAACACACTTATTTTAGTTGACAAAGTCATAATTCACATCCAACAGTCATTTAGAGTCAAAAGATTAAATGTTAAAATTTCATCATTATAGACCATTTTGGGATCGTTCGACAGGTCCGGAGTCATCATTTTTCATCCGAAAATTGATTTTTTGGACTGTACCAAAAATGATTCAAAATGTCAATTGGATCATGCCTCATGTTGAATAACCACTTTTTAAACCCTCACAGTGACCAAAATTGCCATTTTTACAGAGTTTTGCTTACTCAAAAGCTTCAATTTTGACCCGATTCAGGCACAGAAATGACTTTAAACACACTTATTTTAGTTGACAAAGTCCTAATTCACATCCAACAGTAATTTAGAGTCAAAAGATTAAATGTTAAAATTTCATCATTATAGACCATTTTGGGATCGTTCGACAGGTCCAGAGTCATCGTTTTTCATCCGAAAATTGATTTTTTGGACTGTACCAAAAATGATTCAAAATGTCAATTGGAACATGCCTCATGTTGAATAACCACTTTTTAAACCCTCACAGTGACAAAAATTGCCATTTTTACAGAGTTTTGCTTACTCAAAAGCTTCAATTTTGACCCGTTTCAGGCACAGAAATGACTTTAAACACACTTATTTTAGTTGACAAAGTCCTAATTCACATCCAACAGTAATTTAGAGTCAAAAGATTAAATGTTAAAATTTCATCATTATAGACCATTTTGGGATCATTCGACAGGTCCGGAGTCATCGTTTTTCATCCGAAAATTGATTTTTTGGACTGTACCAAAAATGATTCAAAATGTCAATTCGATCATGCCTCATGTTGAATAACCACTTTTTAAACGCTCACAGTGACCAAAATTGCCATTTTTACAGAGTTTTGCTTACTCAAAAGCTTCCATTTTGACCCGTTTCAGGCACAGAAATGACTTTAAACACACTTATTCTAGTTGACAAAATCATAATTCACATCCAACAGTAATTTAGAGTCAAAAGATTAAATGTTGAAATTTCAATATTATAGACCATTTTGGGATCGTTCCACAGGTCCGGAGTCATCGTTTTTCATCCGAAAATTGATTTTTTGGACTGTACCAAAAATGATTCAAAATGTCAATTGGATCATGCCTCATGTTGAATAACCACTTTTTAAACCCTCACAGTGACCAAAATTGCCATTTTTACAGAGATTTGCTTACTCAAAAGCTTCTTTTTTGACCCGTTTCAGGCACAGAAATGACTTTAAACACACTTATTCTAGTTGACAAAGTCATAATTCACATCCAACAGTCATTTAGAGTCAAAAGATTAAATGTTGAAATTTCATCCATATTGACGATTTTGGGATCGTTCGACAGGTCCGGAGTCATCGTTTTTCATCTGAAAATTGATTTTTTGGACTGTACCAAAAAGGATTCAAAATGTCAATTGGATCGTGCCTCATGTTGAATAACCACTTTTTAAACCTTCACTATGACCAAAATTGCCATTTTTACAGAGTTTTGCTTACTCAAAAGCTTCCATTTTGACCAGGTTCAGTCACAGAAATGACTTTAAACACACTTATTCTAGTTGACAAAGTCATAATTCACATCCAACAGTCATTTAGAGTCAAAAGATTAAATGTTGAAATTTCATCCATATTGACGATTTTGGGATCGTTCGACAGGTCCGGAGTCATCGTTTTTCATCCGAAAATTGATTTTTTGGACTGTACCAAAAATGATTCAAAATGTCAATTGGATCATGCCCCATGTTGAATAACCACTTTTTAAACCCTCACAGTGACCAAAATTGCCATTTTTACAGAGTTTTGCTTACTCAAAAGCTTCCATTTTGACCCGTTTCAGGCACAGAAATGACTTTAAACACACTTATTCTAGTTGACAAAGTCATAATTCACATCCAACAGTCATTTAGAGTCAAAAGATTAAATGTTGAAATTTCATCATTATAGACCATTTTGGGATCGTTCGACAGGTCCGGAGTCATCGTTTTTCATCCGAAAATTGATTTTTTGGACTGTACCAAAAATGATTCAAAATGTCAATTGGATCATGCCTCATGTTGAATAACCACTTTTTAAACCCTCACAGTGACCAAAATTGCCATTTTTACAGAGTTTTGCTTACTCAAAAGCTTCCATTTTGACCCGTTTCAGGCACAGAAATGACTTTAAACACACTTATTTTAGTTGACAAAGTCATAATTCACATCCAACAGTCATTTAGAGTCAAAAGATTAAATGTTAAAATTTCATCATTACAGACCATTTTGGGATCGTTCGACAGGTCCAGAGTCATCGTTTTTCATCCGAAAATTGATTTTTTGGACTGTACCAAAAATGATTCAAAATGTCAATTGGATCATGCCTCATGTTGAATAACCACTTTTTAAACCCTCACAGTGACCAAAATTGCCATTTTTACAGAGTTTTGCTTACTCAAAAGCTTCCATTTTGACCCGTTTCAGGCACAGAAATGACTTTAAACACACTTATTCTAGTTGACAAAGTCATAATTCACATCCAACAGTCATTTAGAGTCAAAAGATTAAATGTTGAAATTTCATCATTAAAGACCATTTTGGGATCGTTTGACAGGTCCGGAGTCATCGTTTTTCATCCGAAAATTGATTTTTTGGACTGTACCAAAAAGGATTCAAAATGTCAATTGGATCGTGCCTCATGTTGAATAACCACTTTTTAACTCCATGGCTGCTAGGCGTTTTCCCCTCCTGTGCTGGGAATTGCTGTTTTACTTTATTTCATGACGAGCTGGGCTCGTCATCAGTGTACGAGGAGGCTACACCATGACGAGCCCAGCTCGTCATGAGTGTGGAAGGGGTTAAACCTTCACTATGACCAAAATTGCCATTTTTACAGAGTTTTGCTTACTCAAAAGCTTCCATTTTGACCAGGTTCAGTCACAGAAATGACTTTAAACACACTTATTTTAGTTGACAAAGTCATAATTCACATCCAACAGTCATTTAGAGTCAAAAGATTAAATGTTAAAATTTCATCATTATAGTCCATTTTGGGATCGTTTGACAGGTCCGGAGTCATCGTTTTTCATCCGAAAATTGATTTTTTGGACTGTACCAAAAATGATTCAAAATGTCAATTGGATCATACCCCATGTTGAATAACCACTTTTTAAACCCTCACAGTGACCAAAATTGCCATTTTTACAGAGTTTTGCTTACTCAAAAGCTTCCATTTTGACCCGTTTCAGGCACAGAAATGACTTTAAACACACTTATTCTAGTTGACAAAGTCATAATTCACATCCAACAGTCATTTAGAGTCAAAAGATTAAATGTTGAAATTTCATCATTATAGACCATTTTGGGATCGTTCGACAGGTCCGGAGTCATCGTTTTTCATCCGAAAATTGATTTTTTGGACTGTACCAAAACTGATTCAAAATGTCAATTGGATCATGCCTCATGTTGAATAACCACTTTTTAAACCCTCACAGTGACCAAAATTGCCATTTTTACAGAGTTTTGCTTACTCAAAAGCTTCAATTTTGACCCGTTTCAGGCACAGAAATGACTTTAAACACACTTATTCTAGTTGAGAAAGTCATAATTCACATCCAACAGTAATTTAGAGTCAAAAGATAAATGTTAAAATTTCATCATTATAGACCATTTTGGGATCGTTCGACAGGTCCAGAGTCATCGTTTTTCATCCGAAAATTCATTTTTTGGACTGTACCAAAAATGATTCAAAATGTCAATTGGATCATGCCCCATGTTGAATAACCACTTTTTAAACCCTCACAGTGACCAAAATTGCCATTTTTACAGAGTTTTGCTTACTCAAAAGCTTCCATTTTGACCCGTTTCAGGCACAGAAATGACTTTAAACACACTTATTCTAGTTGACAAAGTCATAATTCACATCCAACAGTCATTTAGAGTCAAAAGATTAAATGTTGAAATTTCATCATTATAGACCATTTTGGGAACGTTCGACAGGTCCGGAGTCATCGTTTTTCATCCGAAAATTGATTTTTTGGACTGTACCAAAAATGATTCAAAATGTCAATTGGATCATGCCTCATGTTGAATAACCACTTTTTAAACCCTCACAGTGACCAAAATTGCCATTTTTACAGAGTTTTGCTTACTCAAAAGCTTCCATTTTGACACGTTTCAGGCACAGAAATGACTTTAAACACACTTATTCTAGTTGACAAAGTCATAATTCACATCCAACAGTCATTTAGAGTCAAAAGATTAAATGTTGAAATTTCATCATTATAGACCATTTTGGGATCGTTCGACAGGTCCGGAGTCATCGTTTTTCATCCGAAAATTGATTTTTTGGACTGTACCAAAAATGATTCAAAATGTCAATTGGATCATGCCTCATGTTGAATAACCACTTTTTAAACCCTCACAGTGACCAAAATTGCCATTTTTACAGAGTTTTGCTTACTCAAAAGCTTCAATTTTGACCCGTTTCAGGCACAGAAATGACTTTAAACACACTTATTCTAGTTGAGAAAGTCATAATTCACATCCAACAGTAATTTAGAGTCAAAAGATAAATGTTAAAATTTCATCATTATAGACCATTTTGGGATCGTTCGACAGGTCCAGAGTCATCGTTTTTCATCCGAAAATTCATTTTTTGGACTGTACCAAAAATGATTCAAAATGTCAATTGGATCATGCCTCATGTTGAATAACCACTTTTTAAACCCTCACAGTGACCAAAATTGCCATTTTTACAGAGTTTTGCTTACTCAAAAGCTTCCATTTTGACCCATTTCAGGCACAGAAATGACTTTAAACACACTTATTCTAGTTGACAAAGTCATAATTCACATCCAACAGTCATTTAGAGTCAAAAGATTAAATGTTGAAATTTCATCATTATAGACCATTTTGGGATCGTTCGACAGGTCCGGAGTCATCGTTTTTCATCCGAAAATTGATTTTTTGGACTGTACCAAAAATGATTCAAAATGTCAATTGGATCATGCCTCATGTTGAATAACCACTTTTTAAACCCTCACAGTGACCAAAATTGCCATTTTTACAGAGTTTTGCTTACTCAAAAGCTTCCATTTTGACACGTTTCAGGCACAGAAATGACTTTAAACACACTTATTTTAGTTGACAAAGTCATAATTCACATCCAACAGTAATTTAGAGTCAAAAGATTAAATGTTAAAATTTCATCATTATAGACCATTTTGGGATCGTTCGACAGGTCCGGAGTCATCATTTTTCATCCGAAAATTGATTTTTTGGACTGTACCAAAAATGATTCAAAATGTCAATTGGATCATGCCTCATGTTGAATAACCACTTTTTAAACCCTCACAGTGACCAAAATTGCCATTTTTACAGAGTTTTGCTTACTCAAAAGCTTCCATTTTGACCCGATTCAGGCACAGAAATGACTTTAAACACACTTATTTTAGTTGACAAAGTCCTAATTCACATCCAACAGTAATTTAGAGTCAAAAGATTAAATGTTCAAATTTCATCATTATAGACCATTTTGGGATCGTTCGACAGGTCCAGAGTCATCGTTTTTCATCCGAAAATTGATTTTTTGGACTGTACCAAAAATGATTCAAAATGTCAATTGGATCATGCCTCATGTTGAATAACCACTTTTTAAACCCTCACAGTGACCAAAATTGCCATTTTTACAGAGTTTTGCTTACTCAAAAGCTTCAATTTTGACCCGTTTCAGGCACAGAAATGACTTTAAACACACTTATTTTAGTTGACAAAGTCCTAATTCACATCCAACAGTAATTTAGAGTCAAAAGATTAAATGTTAAAATTTCATCATTATAGACCATTTTGGGATCATTCGACAGGTCCGGAGTCATCGTTTTTCATCCGAAAATTGATTTTTTGGACTGTACCAAAAATGATTCAAAATGTCAATTCGATCATGCCTCATGTTGAATAACCACTTTTTAAACGCTCACAGTGACCAAAATTGCCATTTTTACAGAGTTTTGCTTACTCAAAAGCTTCCATTTTGACCCGTTTCAGGCACAGAAATGACTTTAAACACACTTATTCTAGTTGACAAAATCATAATTCACATCCAACAGTAATTTAGAGTCAAAAGATTAAATGTTCAAATTTCATTATTATAGACCATTTTGGGATCGTTCGACAGGTCCGGAGTCATCGTTTTTCATCCGAAAATTGATTTTTTGGACTGTACCAAAAATGATTCAAAATGTCAATTGGATCATGCCTCATGTTGAATAACCACTTTTTAAACCCTCACAGTGACCAAAATTGCCATTTTTACAGAGATTTGCTTACTCAAAAGCTTCTTTTTTGACCCGTTTCAGGCACAGAAATGACTTTAAACACACTTATTCTAGTTGACAAAGTCATAATTCACATCCAACAGTCATTTAGAGTCAAAAGATTAAATGTTGAAATTTCATCCATATTGACGATTTTGGGATCGTTCGACAGGTCCGGAGTCATCGTTTTTCATCTGAAAATTGATTTTTTGGACTGTACCAAAAAGGATTCAAAATGTCAATTGGATCGTGCCTCATGTTGAATAACCACTTTTTAAACCTTCACTATGACCAAAATTGCCATTTTTACAGAGTTTTGCTTACTCAAAAGCTTCCATTTTGACCAGGTTCAGTCACAGAAATGACTTTAAACACACTTATTCTAGTTGACAAAGTCATAATTCACATCCAACAGTCATTTAGAGTCAAAAGATTAAATGTTGAAATTTCATCCATATTGACGATTTTGGGATCGTTCGACAGGTCCGGAGTCATCGTTTTTCATCCGAAAATTGATTTTTTGGACTGTACCAAAAATGATTCAAAATGTCAATTGGATCATGCCCCATGTTGAATAACCACTTTTTAAACCCTCAGAGTGACCAAAATTGCCATTTTTACAGAGTTTTGCTTACTCAAAAGCTTCCATTTTGACCCGTTTCAGGCACAGAAATGACTTTAAACACACTTATTCTAGTTGACAAAGTCATAATTCACATCCAACAGTCATTTAGAGTTAAAAGATTAAATGTTGAAATTTCATCATTATAGACCATTTTGGGATCGTTCGACAGGTCCGGAGTCATCGTTTTTCATCCGAAAATTGATTTTTTGGACTGTACCAAAAATGATTCAAAATGTCAATTGGATCATGCCTCATGTTGAATAACCACTTTTTAAACCCTCACAGTGACCAAAATTGCCATTTTTACAGAGTTTTGCTTACTCAAAAGCTTCCATTTTGACACGTTTCAGGCACAGAAATGACTTTAAACACACTTATTCTAGTTGACAAAGTCATAATTCACATCCAACAGTCATTTAGAGTCAAAAGATTAAATGTTGAAATTTCATCATTATAGACCATTTTGGGATCGTTCGACAGGTCGGGAGTCATCGTTTTTCATCCGAAAATAGATTTTTTGGACTGTACCAAAAATGATTCAAAATGTCAATTGGATCATGCCTCATGTTGAATAACCACTTTTTAAACCCTCACAGTGACAAAATTGCCATTTTTACAGAGTTTTGCTTACTCAAAAGCTTCAATTTTGACCCGTTTCTGGCACAGAAATGACTTTAAACACACTTATTTTAGTTGACAAAGTCATAATTCACATCCAACAGTCATTTAGAGTCAAAAGATTAAATGTTAAAATTTCATCATTACAGACCATTTTGGGATCGTTCGACAGGTCCAGAGTCATCGTTTTTCATCCGAAAATTGATTTTTTGGACTGTACCAAAAATGATTCAAAATGTCAATTGGATCATGCCTCATGTTGAATAACCACTTTTTAAACCCTCACAGTGACCAAAATTGCCATTTTTACAGAGTTTTGCTTACTCAAAAGCTTCTATTTTGACCCGTTTCAGGCACAGAAATGACTTTAAACACACTTATTCTAGTTGACAAAGTCATAATTCACATCCAACAGTCATTTAGAGTCAAAAGATTAAATGTTGAAATTTCATCATTAAAGACCATTTTGGGATCTTTGGACAGGTCCGGAGTCATCGTTTTTCATCCGAAAATTTATTTTTTGGACTGTCCCAAAAATGATTCAAAATGTCAATTGGATCATGCCTCATGTTTAATACCCACTTTTTCAACCCTCACAGTGACCAAAATTGCCATTTTTACAGAGTTTTGCTTACTCAAAAGCTTCAATTTTGACCCGTTTCAGGCACAGAAATGACTTTAAACACACTTATTTTAGTTGACAAAGTCCTAATTCACATCCAACAGTAATTTAGAGTCAAAAGATTAAATGTTAAAATTTCATCATTATAGACCATTTTGGGATCGTTCGACAGGTCCGGAGTCATAATTTTTCATCCGAAAATTGATTTTTTGGACTGTACCAAAAATGATTCAAAATGTCAATTGGATCATGCCTCATGTTGAATAACCACTTTTTAAACCCTCACAGTGACCAAAATTGCCATTTTTACAGAGTTTTGATTACTCAAAAGCTTCCATTTTGACCCGTTTCAGGCACAGAAATGACTTTAAACACACTTATTTTAGTTGACAAAGTCATAATTCACATCCAACAGTCATTTAGAGTCAAAAGATTAAATGTTAAAATTTCATCATTACAGACCATTTTGGGATCGTTCGACAGGTCCGGAGTCATCGTTTTTCATCCGAAAATTGATTTTTTGGACTGTACCACAAATGATTCAAAATGTCAATGGGATCATGCCTCATGTTGAATAACCACTTTTTAAACCCTCACAGGGACCAAAATTGCCATTTTTACAGAGTTTTGCTTACTCAAAAGCTTCCATTTTGACCCGTTTCAGGCACAGAAATGACTTTAAACACACTTATTCTAGTTGACAAAGTCATAATTCACATCCAACAGTCATTTAGAGTCAAAAGACTAAATGTTAAAATTTCATCATTATAGACCATTTTGGGATCGTTCGACAGGTCCGGAGTCATCGTTTTTCATCCGAAAATTGATTTTTTGGACTGTACCAAAAATGATTCAAAATGTCAATTGGATGATGCCTCATGTTGAATAACCACTTTTTAAACCCTCACAGTGACCAAAATTGCCATTTTTACAGAGTTTTGCTTACTCAAAAGCTTCCATTTTGACCCGTTTCAGGCACAGAAATGACTTTAAACACACTTATTCTAGTTGACAAAATCATAATTCACATCCAACAGTAATTTAGAGTCAAAAGATTAAATGTTGAAATTTCATTATTATAGACCATTTTGGGATCGTTCGACAGGTCCGGAGTCATCGTTTTTCATCCGAAAATTGATTTTTTGGACTGTACCAAAAATGATTCAAAATGTCAATTGGATCATGCCTCATGTTGAATAACCACTTTTTAAACCCTCACAGTGACCAAAATGGCCATTTTTACAGAGTTTTGCTTACTCAAAAGCTTCTATTTTTGACCCGTTTCAGGCACAGAAATGACTTTAAACACACTTATTCTAGTTGACAAAGTCATAATTCACATCCAACAGTCATTTAGAGTCAAAAGATTAAATGTTGAAATTTCATCCATATTGACCATTTTGGGATCGTTCGACAGGTCCGGAGTCATCGTTTTTCATCCGAAAATTGATTTTTTGGACTGTACCAAAAAGGATTCAAAATGTCAATTGGATCGTGCCTCATGTTGAATAACCACTTTTTAAACCTTCACTATGACCAAAATTGCCATTTTTACAGAGTTTTGCTTACTCAAAAGCTTCCATTTTGACCAGGTTCAGTCACAGAAATGACTTTAAACACACTTATTTTAGTTGACAAAGTCATAATTCACATCCAACAGTCATTTAGAGTCAAAAGATTAAATGTTAAAATTTCATCATTATAGACCATTTTGGGATCGTTCGACAGGTCCGGAGTCATCATTTTTCATCCGAAAATTGATTTTTTGGACTGTACCAAAAATGATTCAAAATGTCAATTGGATCATGCCTCATGTTGAATAACCACTTTTTAAACCCTCACAGTGACCAAAATTGCCATTTTTACAGAGTTTTGCTTACTCAAAAGCTTCAATTTTGACCCGATTCAGGCACAGAAATGACTTTAAACACACTTATTTTAGTTGACAAAGTCCTAATTCACATCCAACAGTAATTTAGAGTCAAAAGATTAAATGTTAAAATTTCATCATTATAGACCATTTTGGGATCGTTCGACAGGTCCAGAGTCATCGTTTTTCATCCGAAAATTGATTTTTTGGACTGTACCAAAAATGATTCAAAATGTCAATTGGAACATGCCTCATGTTGAATAACCACTTTTTAAACCCTCACAGTGACAAAAATTGCCATTTTTACAGAGTTTTGCTTACTCAAAAGCTTCAATTTTGACCCGTTTCAGGCACAGAAATGACTTTAAACACACTTATTTTAGTTGACAAAGTCCTAATTCACATCCAACAGTAATTTAGAGTCAAAAGATTAAATGTTAAAATTTCATCATTATAGACCATTTTGGGATCATTCGACAGGTCCGGAGTCATCGTTTTTCATCCGAAAATTGATTTTTTGGACTGTACCAAAAATGATTCAAAATGTCAATTCGATCATGCCTCATGTTGAATAACCACTTTTTAAACGCTCACAGTGACCAAAATTGCCATTTTTACAGAGTTTTGCTTACTCAAAAGCTTCCATTTTGACCCGTTTCAGGCACAGAAATGACTTTAAACACACTTATTCTAGTTGACAAAATCATAATTCACATCCAACAGTAATTTAGAGTCAAAAGATTAAATGTTGAAATTTCAATATTATAGACCATTTTGGGATCGTTCCACAGGTCCGGAGTCATCGTTTTTCATCCGAAAATTGATTTTTTGGACTGTACCAAAAATGATTCAAAATGTCAATTGGATCATGCCTCATGTTGAATAACCACTTTTTAAACCCTCACAGTGACCAAAATTGCCATTTTTACAGAGATTTGCTTACTCAAAAGCTTCTTTTTTGACCCGTTTCAGGCACAGAAATGACTTTAAACACACTTATTCTAGTTGACAAAGTCATAATTCACATCCAACAGTCATTTAGAGTCAAAAGATTAAATGTTGAAATTTCATCCATATTGACGATTTTGGGATCGTTCGACAGGTCCGGAGTCATCGTTTTTCATCTGAAAATTGATTTTTTGGACTGTACCAAAAAGGATTCAAAATGTCAATTGGATCGTGCCTCATGTTGAATAACCACTTTTTAAACCTTCACTATGACCAAAATTGCCATTTTTACAGAGTTTTGCTTACTCAAAAGCTTCCATTTTGACCAGGTTCAGTCACAGAAATGACTTTAAACACACTTATTCTAGTTGACAAAGTCATAATTCACATCCAACAGTCATTTAGAGTCAAAAGATTAAATGTTGAAATTTCATCCATATTGACGATTTTGGGATCGTTCGACAGGTCCGGAGTCATCGTTTTTCATCCGAAAATTGATTTTTTGGACTGTACCAAAAATGATTCAAAATGTCAATTGGATCATGCCCCATGTTGAATAACCACTTTTTAAACCCTCACAGTGACCAAAATTGCCATTTTTACAGAGTTTTGCTTACTCAAAAGCTTCCATTTTGACCCGTTTCAGGCACAGAAATGACTTTAAACACACTTATTCTAGTTGACAAAGTCATAATTCACATCCAACAGTCATTTAGAGTCAAAAGATTAAATGTTGAAATTTCATCATTATAGACCATTTTGGGATCGTTCGACAGGTCCGGAGTCATCGTTTTTCATCCGAAAATTGATTTTTTGGACTGTACCAAAAATGATTCAAAATGTCAATTGGATCATGCCTCATGTTGAATAACCACTTTTTAAACCCTCACAGTGACCAAAATTGCCATTTTTACAGAGTTTTGCTTACTCAAAAGCTTCCATTTTGACCCGTTTCAGGCACAGAAATGACTTTAAACACACTTATTTTAGTTGACAAAGTCATAATTCACATCCAACAGTCATTTAGAGTCAAAAGATTAAATGTTAAAATTTCATCATTACAGACCATTTTGGGATCGTTCGACAGGTCCAGAGTCATCGTTTTTCATCCGAAAATTGATTTTTTGGACTGTACCAAAAATGATTCAAAATGTCAATTGGATCATGCCTCATGTTGAATAACCACTTTTTAAACCCTCACAGTGACCAAAATTGCCATTTTTACAGAGTTTTGCTTACTCAAAAGCTTCCATTTTGACCCGTTTCAGGCACAGAAATGACTTTAAACACACTTATTCTAGTTGACAAAGTCATAATTCACATCCAACAGTCATTTAGAGTCAAAAGATTAAATGTTGAAATTTCATCATTAAAGACCATTTTGGGATCGTTTGACAGGTCCGGAGTCATCGTTTTTCATCCGAAAATTGATTTTTTGGACTGTACCAAAAAGGATTCAAAATGTCAATTGGATCGTGCCTCATGTTGAATAACCACTTTTTAACTCCATGGCTGCTAGGCGTTTTCCCCTCCTGTGCTGGGAATTGCTGTTTTACTTTATTTCATGACGAGCTGGGCTCGTCATCAGTGTACGAGGAGGCTACACCATGACGAGCCCAGCTCGTCATGAGTGTGGAAGGGGTTAAACCTTCACTATGACCAAAATTGCCATTTTTACAGAGTTTTGCTTACTCAAAAGCTTCCATTTTGACCAGGTTCAGTCACAGAAATGACTTTAAACACACTTATTTTAGTTGACAAAGTCATAATTCACATCCAACAGTCATTTAGAGTCAAAAGATTAAATGTTAAAATTTCATCATTATAGTCCATTTTGGGATCGTTTGACAGGTCCGGAGTCATCGTTTTTCATCCGAAAATTGATTTTTTGGACTGTACCAAAAATGATTCAAAATGTCAATTGGATCATACCCCATGTTGAATAACCACTTTTTAAACCCTCACAGTGACCAAAATTGCCATTTTTACAGAGTTTTGCTTACTCAAAAGCTTCCATTTTGACCCGTTTCAGGCACAGAAATGACTTTAAACACACTTATTCTAGTTGACAAAGTCATAATTCACATCCAACAGTCATTTAGAGTCAAAAGATTAAATGTTGAAATTTCATCATTATAGACCATTTTGGGATCGTTCGACAGGTCCGGAGTCATCGTTTTTCATCCGAAAATTGATTTTTTGGACTGTACCAAAACTGATTCAAAATGTCAATTGGATCATGCCTCATGTTGAATAACCACTTTTTAAACCCTCACAGTGACCAAAATTGCCATTTTTACAGAGTTTTGCTTACTCAAAAGCTTCAATTTTGACCCGTTTCAGGCACAGAAATGACTTTAAACACACTTATTCTAGTTGAGAAAGTCATAATTCACATCCAACAGTAATTTAGAGTCAAAAGATAAATGTTAAAATTTCATCATTATAGACCATTTTGGGATCGTTCGACAGGTCCAGAGTCATCGTTTTTCATCCGAAAATTCATTTTTTGGACTGTACCAAAAATGATTCAAAATGTCAATTGGATCATGCCCCATGTTGAATAACCACTTTTTAAACCCTCACAGTGACCAAAATTGCCATTTTTACAGAGTTTTGCTTACTCAAAAGCTTCCATTTTGACCCGTTTCAGGCACAGAAATGACTTTAAACACACTTATTCTAGTTGACAAAGTCATAATTCACATCCAACAGTCATTTAGAGTCAAAAGATTAAATGTTGAAATTTCATCATTATAGACCATTTTGGGAACGTTCGACAGGTCCGGAGTCATCGTTTTTCATCCGAAAATTGATTTTTTGGACTGTACCAAAAATGATTCAAAATGTCAATTGGATCATGCCTCATGTTGAATAACCACTTTTTAAACCCTCACAGTGACCAAAATTGCCATTTTTACAGAGTTTTGCTTACTCAAAAGCTTCCATTTTGACACGTTTCAGGCACAGAAATGACTTTAAACACACTTATTCTAGTTGACAAAGTCATAATTCACATCCAACAGTCATTTAGAGTCAAAAGATTAAATGTTGAAATTTCATCATTATAGACCATTTTGGGATCGTTCGACAGGTCCGGAGTCATCGTTTTTCATCCGAAAATTGATTTTTTGGACTGTACCAAAAATGATTCAAAATGTCAATTGGATCATGCCTCATGTTGAATAACCACTTTTTAAACCCTCACAGTGACCAAAATTGCCATTTTTACAGAGTTTTGCTTACTCAAAAGCTTCAATTTTGACCCGTTTCAGGCACAGAAATGACTTTAAACACACTTATTCTAGTTGAGAAAGTCATAATTCACATCCAACAGTAATTTAGAGTCAAAAGATAAATGTTAAAATTTCATCATTATAGACCATTTTGGGATCGTTCGACAGGTCCAGAGTCATCGTTTTTCATCCGAAAATTCATTTTTTGGACTGTACCAAAAATGATTCAAAATGTCAATTGGATCATGCCTCATGTTGAATAACCACTTTTTAAACCCTCACAGTGACCAAAATTGCCATTTTTACAGAGTTTTGCTTACTCAAAAGCTTCCATTTTGACCCATTTCAGGCACAGAAATGACTTTAAACACACTTATTCTAGTTGACAAAGTCATAATTCACATCCAACAGTCATTTAGAGTCAAAAGATTAAATGTTGAAATTTCATCATTATAGACCATTTTGGGATCGTTCGACAGGTCCGGAGTCATCGTTTTTCATCCGAAAATTGATTTTTTGGACTGTACCAAAAATGATTCAAAATGTCAATTGGATCATGCCTCATGTTGAATAACCACTTTTTAAACCCTCACAGTGACCAAAATTGCCATTTTTACAGAGTTTTGCTTACTCAAAAGCTTCCATTTTGACACGTTTCAGGCACAGAAATGACTTTAAACACACTTATTTTAGTTGACAAAGTCATAATTCACATCCAACAGTAATTTAGAGTCAAAAGATTAAATGTTAAAATTTCATCATTATAGACCATTTTGGGATCGTTCGACAGGTCCGGAGTCATCATTTTTCATCCGAAAATTGATTTTTTGGACTGTACCAAAAATGATTCAAAATGTCAATTGGATCATGCCTCATGTTGAATAACCACTTTTTAAACCCTCACAGTGACCAAAATTGCCATTTTTACAGAGTTTTGCTTACTCAAAAGCTTCCATTTTGACCCGTTTCAGGCACAGAAATGACTTTAAACACACTTATTTTAGTTGACAAAGTCATAATTCACATCCAACAGTCATTTAGAGTCAAAAGATTAAATGTTAAAATTGCATCATTATAGACCATTTTGGGATCGTTCGACAGGTCCGGAGTCATCGTTTTTCATCCGAAAATTGATTTTTTGGACTGTACCACAAATGATTCAAAATGTCAATTGGATCATGCCTCATGTTGAATAACCACTTTTTAAACCCTCACAGTGACCAAAATTGCCATTTTTACAGAGTTTTGCTTACTCAAAAGCTTCCATTTTGACCCGTTTCAGGCACAGAAATGACTTTAAACACACTTATTCTAGTTGACAAAGTCATAATTCACATCCAACAGTCATTTAGAGTCAAAAGATTAAATGTTGAAATTTCATCATTATAGACCATTTTGGGATCGTTCGACAGGTCCGGAGTCATCGTTTTTCATCCGAAAATTGATTTTTTGGACTGTACCAAAAATGATTCAAAATGTCAATTGGATCATGCCTCATGTTGAATAACCACTTTTTAAACCCTCACGTGACCAAAATTGCATTTTTTACAGAGTTTTGCTTACTCAAAAGCTTCCATTTTGACCCGTTTCAGGCACAGAAATGACTTTAAACACACTTATTCTAGTTGACAAAGTCATAATTCACATCCAACAGTCATTTAGAGTCAAAAGATTAAATGTTGAAATTTCATCATTATAGACCATTTTGGGATCTTTCGACAGGTCCGGAGTCATCGTTTTTCATCCGAAAATTTATTTTTTGGACTGTCCCAAAAATGATTCAAAATGTCAATTGGATCATGCCTCATGTTGAATACCCACTTTTTCAACCCTCACAGTGACCAAAATTGCCATTTTTACAGAGTTTTGCTTACTCAAAAGCTTCAATTTTGACCCGTTTCTGGCACAGAAATGACTTTAAACACACTTATTCTAGTTGAGAAAGTCATAATTCACATCCAACAGTAATTTAGAGTCAAAAGATTAAATGTTAAAATTTCATCATTATAGATCATTTTGGGATCGTTCGACAGGTCCAGAGTCATCGTTTTTCATCCGAAAATTGATTTTTTGGACTGTACCAAAAATGATTCAAAATGTCAATTGGATCATGCCTCATGTTGAATAACCACTTTTTAAACCCTCACAGTGACCAAAATTGCCATTTTTACAGAGTTTTGCTTACTCAAAAGCTTCCATTTTGACCCGTTTCAGGCACAGAAATGACTTTAAACACACTTATTCTAGTTGACAAAGTCATAATTCACATCCAACAGTCATTTAGAGTCAAAAGATTAAATGTTGAAATTTCATCATTAAAGACCATTTTGGGATCTTTCGACAGGTCCGGAGTCATCGTTTTTCATCCGAAAATTTATTTTTTGGACTGTCCCAAAAATGATTCAAAATGTCAATTGGATCATGCCTCATGTTGAATACCCACTTTTTCAACCCTCACAGTGACCAAAATTGCCATTTTTACAGAGTTTTGCTTACTCAAAAGCTTCAATTTTGACCCGTTTCAGGCACAGAAATGACTTTAAACACACTTATTTTAGTTGACAAAGTCCTAATTCACATCCAACAGTAATTTAGAGTCAAAAGATTAAATGTTAAAATTTCATCATTATAGACCATTTTGGGATCGTTCGACAGGTCCGGAGTCATCATTTTTCATCCGAAAATTGATTTTTTGGACTGTACCAAAAATGATTCAAAATGTCAATTGGATCATGCCTCATGTTGAATAACCACTTTTTAAACCCTCACAGTGACCAAAATTGCCATTTTTACAGAGTTTTGCTTACTCAAAAGCTTCAATTTTGACCCGATTCAGGCACAGAAATGACTTTAAACACACTTATTTTAGTTGACAAAGTCCTAATTCACATCCAACAGTAATTTAGAGTCAAAAGATTAAATGTTCAAATTTCATCATTATAGACCATTTTGGGATCGTTCGACAGGTCCAGAGTCATCGTTTTTCATCCGAAAATTGATTTTTTGGACTGTACCAAAAATGATTCAAAATGTCAATTGGATCATGCCTCATGTTGAATAACCACTTTTTAAACCCTCACAGTGACCAAAATTGCCATTTTTACAGAGTTTTGCTTACTCAAAAGCTTCAATTTTGACCCGTTTCAGGCACAGAAATGACTTTAAACACACTTATTTTAGTTGACAAAGTCCTAATTCACATCCAACAGTAATTTAGAGTCAAAAGATTAAATGTTAAAATTTCATCATTATAGACCATTTTGGGATCATTCGACAGGTCCGGAGTCATCGTTTTTCATCCGAAAATTGATTTTTTGGACTGTACCAAAAATGATTCAAAATGTCAATTCGATCATGCCTCATGTTGAATAACCACTTTTTAAACGCTCACAGTGACCAAAATTGCCATTTTTACAGAGTTTTGCTTACTCAAAAGCTTCCATTTTGACCCGTTTCAGGCACAGAAATGACTTTAAACACACTTATTCTAGTTGACAAAATCATAATTCACATCCAACAGTAATTTAGAGTCAAAAGATTAAATGTTCAAATTTCATTATTATAGACCATTTTGGGATCGTTCGACAGGTCCGGAGTCATCGTTTTTCATCCGAAAATTGATTTTTTGGACTGTACCAAAAATGATTCAAAATGTCAATTGGATCATGCCTCATGTTGAATAACCACTTTTTAAACCCTCACAGTGACCAAAATTGCCATTTTTACAGAGATTTGCTTACTCAAAAGCTTCTTTTTTGACCCGTTTCAGGCACAGAAATGACTTTAAACACACTTATTCTAGTTGACAAAGTCATAATTCACATCCAACAGTCATTTAGAGTCAAAAGATTAAATGTTGAAATTTCATCCATATTGACGATTTTGGGATCGTTCGACAGGTCCGGAGTCATCGTTTTTCATCTGAAAATTGATTTTTTGGACTGTACCAAAAAGGATTCAAAATGTCAATTGGATCGTGCCTCATGTTGAATAACCACTTTTTAAACCTTCACTATGACCAAAATTGCCATTTTTACAGAGTTTTGCTTACTCAAAAGCTTCCATTTTGACCAGGTTCAGTCACAGAAATGACTTTAAACACACTTATTCTAGTTGACAAAGTCATAATTCACATCCAACAGTCATTTAGAGTCAAAAGATTAAATGTTGAAATTTCATCCATATTGACGATTTTGGGATCGTTCGACAGGTCCGGAGTCATCGTTTTTCATCCGAAAATTGATTTTTTGGACTGTACCAAAAATGATTCAAAATGTCAATTGGATCATGCCCCATGTTGAATAACCACTTTTTAAACCCTCAGAGTGACCAAAATTGCCATTTTTACAGAGTTTTGCTTACTCAAAAGCTTCCATTTTGACCCGTTTCAGGCACAGAAATGACTTTAAACACACTTATTCTAGTTGACAAAGTCATAATTCACATCCAACAGTCATTTAGAGTTAAAAGATTAAATGTTGAAATTTCATCATTATAGACCATTTTGGGATCGTTCGACAGGTCCGGAGTCATCGTTTTTCATCCGAAAATTGATTTTTTGGACTGTACCAAAAATGATTCAAAATGTCAATTGGATCATGCCTCATGTTGAATAACCACTTTTTAAACCCTCACAGTGACCAAAATTGCCATTTTTACAGAGTTTTGCTTACTCAAAAGCTTCCATTTTGACACGTTTCAGGCACAGAAATGACTTTAAACACACTTATTCTAGTTGACAAAGTCATAATTCACATCCAACAGTCATTTAGAGTCAAAAGATTAAATGTTGAAATTTCATCATTATAGACCATTTTGGGATCGTTCGACAGGTCGGGAGTCATCGTTTTTCATCCGAAAATAGATTTTTTGGACTGTACCAAAAATGATTCAAAATGTCAATTGGATCATGCCTCATGTTGAATAACCACTTTTTAAACCCTCACAGTGACAAAATTGCCATTTTTACAGAGTTTTGCTTACTCAAAAGCTTCAATTTTGACCCGTTTCTGGCACAGAAATGACTTTAAACACACTTATTTTAGTTGACAAAGTCATAATTCACAT
This sequence comes from Lissotriton vulgaris, assembly GCF_964263255.1. NCBI lineage: Eukaryota > Metazoa > Chordata > Amphibia > Caudata > Salamandridae > Lissotriton > Lissotriton vulgaris. The sequence continues at coordinate 233,712 of NW_028245120.1, forward strand.
CCAACAGTCATTTAGAGTCAAAAGATTAAATGTTAAAATTTCATCATTACAGACCATTTTGGGATCGTTCGACAGGTCCAGAGTCATCGTTTTTCATCCGAAAATTGATTTTTTGGACTGTACCAAAAATGATTCAAAATGTCAATTGGATCATGCCTCATGTTGAATAACCACTTTTTAAACCCTCACAGTGACCAAAATTGCCATTTTTACAGAGTTTTGCTTACTCAAAAGCTTCTATTTTGACCCGTTTCAGGCACAGAAATGACTTTAAACACACTTATTCTAGTTGACAAAGTCATAATTCACATCCAACAGTCATTTAGAGTCAAAAGATTAAATGTTGAAATTTCATCATTAAAGACCATTTTGGGATCTTTGGACAGGTCCGGAGTCATCGTTTTTCATCCGAAAATTTATTTTTTGGACTGTCCCAAAAATGATTCAAAATGTCAATTGGATCATGCCTCATGTTTAATACCCACTTTTTCAACCCTCACAGTGACCAAAATTGCCATTTTTACAGAGTTTTGCTTACTCAAAAGCTTCAATTTTGACCCGTTTCAGGCACAGAAATGACTTTAAACACACTTATTTTAGTTGACAAAGTCCTAATTCACATCCAACAGTAATTTAGAGTCAAAAGATTAAATGTTAAAATTTCATCATTATAGACCATTTTGGGATCGTTCGACAGGTCCGGAGTCATAATTTTTCATCCGAAAATTGATTTTTTGGACTGTACCAAAAATGATTCAAAATGTCAATTGGATCATGCCTCATGTTGAATAACCACTTTTTAAACCCTCACAGTGACCAAAATTGCCATTTTTACAGAGTTTTGATTACTCAAAAGCTTCCATTTTGACCCGTTTCAGGCACAGAAATGACTTTAAACACACTTATTTTAGTTGACAAAGTCATAATTCACATCCAACAGTCATTTAGAGTCAAAAGATTAAATGTTAAAATTTCATCATTACAGACCATTTTGGGATCGTTCGACAGGTCCGGAGTCATCGTTTTTCATCCGAAAATTGATTTTTTGGACTGTACCACAAATGATTCAAAATGTCAATGGGATCATGCCTCATGTTGAATAACCACTTTTTAAACCCTCACAGGGACCAAAATTGCCATTTTTACAGAGTTTTGCTTACTCAAAAGCTTCCATTTTGACCCGTTTCAGGCACAGAAATGACTTTAAACACACTTATTCTAGTTGACAAAGTCATAATTCACATCCAACAGTCATTTAGAGTCAAAAGACTAAATGTTAAAATTTCATCATTATAGACCATTTTGGGATCGTTCGACAGGTCCGGAGTCATCGTTTTTCATCCGAAAATTGATTTTTTGGACTGTACCAAAAATGATTCAAAATGTCAATTGGATGATGCCTCATGTTGAATAACCACTTTTTAAACCCTCACAGTGACCAAAATTGCCATTTTTACAGAGTTTTGCTTACTCAAAAGCTTCCATTTTGACCCGTTTCAGGCACAGAAATGACTTTAAACACACTTATTCTAGTTGACAAAATCATAATTCACATCCAACAGTAATTTAGAGTCAAAAGATTAAATGTTGAAATTTCATTATTATAGACCATTTTGGGATCGTTCGACAGGTCCGGAGTCATCGTTTTTCATCCGAAAATTGATTTTTTGGACTGTACCAAAAATGATTCAAAATGTCAATTGGATCATGCCTCATGTTGAATAACCACTTTTTAAACCCTCACAGTGACCAAAATGGCCATTTTTACAGAGTTTTGCTTACTCAAAAGCTTCTATTTTTGACCCGTTTCAGGCACAGAAATGACTTTAAACACACTTATTCTAGTTGACAAAGTCATAATTCACATCCAACAGTCATTTAGAGTCAAAAGATTAAATGTTGAAATTTCATCCATATTGACCATTTTGGGATCGTTCGACAGGTCCGGAGTCATCGTTTTTCATCCGAAAATTGATTTTTTGGACTGTACCAAAAAGGATTCAAAATGTCAATTGGATCGTGCCTCATGTTGAATAACCACTTTTTAAACCTTCACTATGACCAAAATTGCCATTTTTACAGAGTTTTGCTTACTCAAAAGCTTCCATTTTGACCAGGTTCAGTCACAGAAATGACTTTAAACACACTTATTTTAGTTGACAAAGTCATAATTCACATCCAACAGTCATTTAGAGTCAAAAGATTAAATGTTAAAATTTCATCATTATAGACCATTTTGGGATCGTTCGACAGGTCCGGAGTCATCATTTTTCATCCGAAAATTGATTTTTTGGACTGTACCAAAAATGATTCAAAATGTCAATTGGATCATGCCTCATGTTGAATAACCACTTTTTAAACCCTCACAGTGACCAAAATTGCCATTTTTACAGAGTTTTGCTTACTCAAAAGCTTCAATTTTGACCCGATTCAGGCACAGAAATGACTTTAAACACACTTATTTTAGTTGACAAAGTCCTAATTCACATCCAACAGTAATTTAGAGTCAAAAGATTAAATGTTAAAATTTCATCATTATAGACCATTTTGGGATCGTTCGACAGGTCCAGAGTCATCGTTTTTCATCCGAAAATTGATTTTTTGGACTGTACCAAAAATGATTCAAAATGTCAATTGGAACATGCCTCATGTTGAATAACCACTTTTTAAACCCTCACAGTGACAAAAATTGCCATTTTTACAGAGTTTTGCTTACTCAAAAGCTTCAATTTTGACCCGTTTCAGGCACAGAAATGACTTTAAACACACTTATTTTAGTTGACAAAGTCCTAATTCACATCCAACAGTAATTTAGAGTCAAAAGATTAAATGTTAAAATTTCATCATTATAGACCATTTTGGGATCATTCGACAGGTCCGGAGTCATCGTTTTTCATCCGAAAATTGATTTTTTGGACTGTACCAAAAATGATTCAAAATGTCAATTCGATCATGCCTCATGTTGAATAACCACTTTTTAAACGCTCACAGTGACCAAAATTGCCATTTTTACAGAGTTTTGCTTACTCAAAAGCTTCCATTTTGACCCGTTTCAGGCACAGAAATGACTTTAAACACACTTATTCTAGTTGACAAAATCATAATTCACATCCAACAGTAATTTAGAGTCAAAAGATTAAATGTTGAAATTTCAATATTATAGACCATTTTGGGATCGTTCCACAGGTCCGGAGTCATCGTTTTTCATCCGAAAATTGATTTTTTGGACTGTACCAAAAATGATTCAAAATGTCAATTGGATCATGCCTCATGTTGAATAACCACTTTTTAAACCCTCACAGTGACCAAAATTGCCATTTTTACAGAGATTTGCTTACTCAAAAGCTTCTTTTTTGACCCGTTTCAGGCACAGAAATGACTTTAAACACACTTATTCTAGTTGACAAAGTCATAATTCACATCCAACAGTCATTTAGAGTCAAAAGATTAAATGTTGAAATTTCATCCATATTGACGATTTTGGGATCGTTCGACAGGTCCGGAGTCATCGTTTTTCATCTGAAAATTGATTTTTTGGACTGTACCAAAAAGGATTCAAAATGTCAATTGGATCGTGCCTCATGTTGAATAACCACTTTTTAAACCTTCACTATGACCAAAATTGCCATTTTTACAGAGTTTTGCTTACTCAAAAGCTTCCATTTTGACCAGGTTCAGTCACAGAAATGACTTTAAACACACTTATTCTAGTTGACAAAGTCATAATTCACATCCAACAGTCATTTAGAGTCAAAAGATTAAATGTTGAAATTTCATCCATATTGACGATTTTGGGATCGTTCGACAGGTCCGGAGTCATCGTTTTTCATCCGAAAATTGATTTTTTGGACTGTACCAAAAATGATTCAAAATGTCAATTGGATCATGCCCCATGTTGAATAACCACTTTTTAAACCCTCACAGTGACCAAAATTGCCATTTTTACAGAGTTTTGCTTACTCAAAAGCTTCCATTTTGACCCGTTTCAGGCACAGAAATGACTTTAAACACACTTATTCTAGTTGACAAAGTCATAATTCACATCCAACAGTCATTTAGAGTCAAAAGATTAAATGTTGAAATTTCATCATTATAGACCATTTTGGGATCGTTCGACAGGTCCGGAGTCATCGTTTTTCATCCGAAAATTGATTTTTTGGACTGTACCAAAAATGATTCAAAATGTCAATTGGATCATGCCTCATGTTGAATAACCACTTTTTAAACCCTCACAGTGACCAAAATTGCCATTTTTACAGAGTTTTGCTTACTCAAAAGCTTCCATTTTGACCCGTTTCAGGCACAGAAATGACTTTAAACACACTTATTTTAGTTGACAAAGTCATAATTCACATCCAACAGTCATTTAGAGTCAAAAGATTAAATGTTAAAATTTCATCATTACAGACCATTTTGGGATCGTTCGACAGGTCCAGAGTCATCGTTTTTCATCCGAAAATTGATTTTTTGGACTGTACCAAAAATGATTCAAAATGTCAATTGGATCATGCCTCATGTTGAATAACCACTTTTTAAACCCTCACAGTGACCAAAATTGCCATTTTTACAGAGTTTTGCTTACTCAAAAGCTTCCATTTTGACCCGTTTCAGGCACAGAAATGACTTTAAACACACTTATTCTAGTTGACAAAGTCATAATTCACATCCAACAGTCATTTAGAGTCAAAAGATTAAATGTTGAAATTTCATCATTAAAGACCATTTTGGGATCGTTTGACAGGTCCGGAGTCATCGTTTTTCATCCGAAAATTGATTTTTTGGACTGTACCAAAAAGGATTCAAAATGTCAATTGGATCGTGCCTCATGTTGAATAACCACTTTTTAACTCCATGGCTGCTAGGCGTTTTCCCCTCCTGTGCTGGGAATTGCTGTTTTACTTTATTTCATGACGAGCTGGGCTCGTCATCAGTGTACGAGGAGGCTACACCATGACGAGCCCAGCTCGTCATGAGTGTGGAAGGGGTTAAACCTTCACTATGACCAAAATTGCCATTTTTACAGAGTTTTGCTTACTCAAAAGCTTCCATTTTGACCAGGTTCAGTCACAGAAATGACTTTAAACACACTTATTTTAGTTGACAAAGTCATAATTCACATCCAACAGTCATTTAGAGTCAAAAGATTAAATGTTAAAATTTCATCATTATAGTCCATTTTGGGATCGTTTGACAGGTCCGGAGTCATCGTTTTTCATCCGAAAATTGATTTTTTGGACTGTACCAAAAATGATTCAAAATGTCAATTGGATCATGCCCCATGTTGAATAACCACTTTTTAAACCCTCACAGTGACCAAAATTGCCATTTTTACAGAGTTTTGCTTACTCAAAAGCTTCCATTTTGACCCGTTTCAGGCACAGAAATGACTTTAAACACACTTATTCTAGTTGACAAAGTCATAATTCACATCCAACAGTCATTTAGAGTCAAAAGATTAAATGTTGAAATTTCATCATTATAGACCATTTTGGGATCGTTCGACAGGTCCGGAGTCATCGTTTTTCATCCGAAAATTGATTTTTTGGACTGTACCAAAAATGATTCAAAATGTCAATTGGATCATGCCTCATGTTGAATAACCACTTTTTAAACCCTCACAGTGACCAAAATTGCCATTTTTACAGAGTTTTGCTTACTCAAAAGCTTCCATTTTGACACGTTTCAGGCACAGAAATGACTTTAAACACACTTATTCTAGTTGACAAAGTCATAATTCACATCCAACAGTCATTTAGAGTCAAAAGATTAAATGTTGAAATTTCATCATTATAGACCATTTTGGGATCGTTCGACAGGTCCGGAGTCATCGTTTTTCATCCGAAAATTGATTTTTTGGACTGTACCAAAAATGATTCAAAATGTCAATTGGATCATGCCTCATGTTGAATAACCACTTTTTAAACCCTCACAGTGACCAAAATTGCCATTTTTACAGAGTTTTGCTTACTCAAAAGCTTCAATTTTGACCCGTTTCAGGCACAGAAATGACTTTAAACACACTTATTCTAGTTGAGAAAGTCATAATTCACATCCAACAGTAATTTAGAGTCAAAAGATAAATGTTAAAATTTCATCATTATAGACCATTTTGGGATCGTTCGACAGGTCCAGAGTCATCGTTTTTCATCCGAAAATTCATTTTTTGGACTGTACCAAAAATGATTCAAAATGTCAATTGGATCATGCCCCATGTTGAATAACCACTTTTTAAACCCTCACAGTGACCAAAATTGCCATTTTTACAGAGTTTTGCTTACTCAAAAGCTTCCATTTTGACCCGTTTCAGGCACAGAAATGACTTTAAACACACTTATTCTAGTTGACAAAGTCATAATTCACATCCAACAGTCATTTAGAGTCAAAAGATTAAATGTTGAAATTTCATCATTATAGACCATTTTGGGAACGTTCGACAGGTCCGGAGTCATCGTTTTTCATCCGAAAATTGATTTTTTGGACTGTACCAAAAATGATTCAAAATGTCAATTGGATCATGCCTCATGTTGAATAACCACTTTTTAAACCCTCACAGTGACCAAAATTGCCATTTTTACAGAGTTTTGCTTACTCAAAAGCTTCCATTTTGACACGTTTCAGGCACAGAAATGACTTTAAACACACTTATTCTAGTTGACAAAGTCATAATTCACATCCAACAGTCATTTAGAGTCAAAAGATTAAATGTTGAAATTTCATCATTATAGACCATTTTGGGATCGTTCGACAGGTCCGGAGTCATCGTTTTTCATCCGAAAATTGATTTTTTGGACTGTACCAAAAATGATTCAAAATGTCAATTGGATCATGCCTCATGTTGAATAACCACTTTTTAAACCCTCACAGTGACCAAAATTGCCATTTTTACAGAGTTTTGCTTACTCAAAAGCTTCAATTTTGACCCGTTTCAGGCACAGAAATGACTTTAAACACACTTATTCTAGTTGAGAAAGTCATAATTCACATCCAACAGTAATTTAGAGTCAAAAGATAAATGTTAAAATTTCATCATTATAGACCATTTTGGGATCGTTCGACAGGTCCAGAGTCATCGTTTTTCATCCGAAAATTCATTTTTTGGACTGTACCAAAAATGATTCAAAATGTCAATTGGATCATGCCTCATGTTGAATAACCACTTTTTAAACCCTCACAGTGACCAAAATTGCCATTTTTACAGAGTTTTGCTTACTCAAAAGCTTCCATTTTGACCCATTTCAGGCACAGAAATGACTTTAAACACACTTATTCTAGTTGACAAAGTCATAATTCACATCCAACAGTCATTTAGAGTCAAAAGATTAAATGTTGAAATTTCATCATTATAGACCATTTTGGGATCGTTCGACAGGTCCGGAGTCATCGTTTTTCATCCGAAAATTGATTTTTTGGACTGTACCAAAAATGATTCAAAATGTCAATTGGATCATGCCTCATGTTGAATAACCACTTTTTAAACCCTCACAGTGACCAAAATTGCCATTTTTACAGAGTTTTGCTTACTCAAAAGCTTCCATTTTGACACGTTTCAGGCACAGAAATGACTTTAAACACACTTATTCTAGTTGACAAAGTCATAATTCACATCCAACAGTCATTTAGAGTCAAAAGATTAAATGTTGAAATTTCATCATTATAGACCATTTTGGGATCGTTCGACAGGTCCGGAGTCATCGTTTTTCATCCGAAAATTGATTTTTTGGACTGTACCAAAAATGATTCAAAATGTCAATTGGATCATGCCTCATGTTGAATAACCACTTTTTAAACCCTCACAGTGACCAAAATTGCCATTTTTACAGAGTTTTGCTTACTCAAAAGCTTCAATTTTGACCCGTTTCAGGCACAGAAATGACTTTAAACACACTTATTCTAGTTGAGAAAGTCATAATTCACATCCAACAGTAATTTAGAGTCAAAAGATAAATGTTAAAATTTCATCATTATAGACCATTTTGGGATCGTTCGACAGGTCCAGAGTCATCGTTTTTCATCCGAAAATTCATTTTTTGGACTGTACCAAAAATGATTCAAAATGTCAATTGGATCATGCCTCATGTTGAATAACCACTTTTTAAACCCTCACAGTGACCAAAATTGCCATTTTTACAGAGTTTTGCTTACTCAAAAGCTTCCATTTTGACCCATTTCAGGCACAGAAATGACTTTAAACACACTTATTCTAGTTGACAAAGTCATAATTCACATCCAACAGTCATTTAGAGTCAAAAGATTAAATGTTGAAATTTCATCATTAAAGACCATTTTGGGATCTTTCGACATGTCCGGAGTCATCGTTTTTCATCCGAAAATTGATTTTTTGGACTGTCCCAAAAATGATTCAAAATGTCAATTGGATCATGCCTCATGTTGAATACCCACTTTTTCAACCCTCACAGTGACCAAAATTGCCATTTTTACAGAGTTTTGCTTACTCAAAAGCTTCAATTTTGACCCGTTTCAGGCACAGAAATGACTTTAAACACACTTATTTTAGTTGACAAAGTCATAATTCACATCCAACAGTAATTTAGAGTCAAAAGATTAAATGTTAAAATTTCATCATTATAGACCATTTTGGGATCGTTCGACAGGTCCGGAGTCATCATTTTTCATCCGAAAATTGATTTTTTGGACTGTACCAAAAATGATTCAAAATGTCAATTGGATCATGCCTCATGTTGAATAACCACTTTTTAAACCCTCACAGTGACCAAAATTGCCATTTTTACAGAGTTTTGCTTACTCAAAAGCTTCCATTTTGACCCGTTTCAGGCACAGAAATGACTTTAAACACACTTATTTTAGTTGACAAAGTCATAATTCACATCCAACAGTCATTTAGAGTCAAAAGATTAAATGTTAAAATTGCATCATTATAGACCATTTTGGGATCGTTCGACAGGTCCGGAGTCATCGTTTTTCATCCGAAAATTGATTTTTTGGACTGTACCACAAATGATTCAAAATGTCAATTGGATCATGCCTCATGTTGAATAACCACTTTTTAAACCCTCACAGTGACCAAAATTGCCATTTTTACAGAGTTTTGCTTACTCAAAAGCTTCCATTTTGACCCGTTTCAGGCACAGAAATGACTTTAAACACACTTATTCTAGTTGACAAAGTCATAATTCACATCCAACAGTCATTTAGAGTCAAAAGATTAAATGTTGAAATTTCATCATTATAGACCATTTTGGGATCGTTCGACAGGTCCGGAGTCATCGTTTTTCATCCGAAAATTGATTTTTTGGACTGTACCAAAAATGATTCAAAATGTCAATTGGATCATGCCTCATGTTGAATAACCACTTTTTAAACCCTCACGTGACCAAAATTGCATTTTTTACAGAGTTTTGCTTACTCAAAAGCTTCCATTTTGACCCGTTTCAGGCACAGAAATGACTTTAAACACACTTATTCTAGTTGACAAAGTCATAATTCACATCCAACAGTCATTTAGAGTCAAAAGATTAAATGTTGAAATTTCATCATTATAGACCATTTTGGGATCGTTCGACAGGTCCGGAGTCATCGTTTTTCATCCGAAAATTGATTTTTTGGACTGTACCAAAAATGATTCAAAATGTCAATTGGATCATGCCTCATGTTGAATAACCACTTTTTAAACCCTCACAGTGACCAAAATTGCCATTTTTACAGAGTTTTGCTTACTCAAAAGCTTCTTTTTTGACCCGTTTCAGGCACAGAAATGACTTTAAACACACTTATTCTAGTTGACAAAGTCATAATTCACATCCAACAGTCATTTAGAGTCAAAAGATTAAATGTTGAAATTTCATCCATATTGACCATTTTGGGATCGTTCGACAGGTCCGGAGTCATCGTTTTTCATCCGAAAATTGATTTTTTGGACTGTACCAAAAAGGATTCAAAATGTCAATTGGATCGTGCCTCATGTTGAATAACCACTTTTTAAACCTTCACTATGACCAAAATTGCCATTTTTACAGAGTTTTGCTTACTCAAAAGCTTCCATTTTGACCAGGTTCAGTCACAGAAATGACTTTAAACACACTTATTTTAGTTGACAAAGTCATAATTCACATCCAACAGTCATTTAGAGTCAAAAGATTAAATGTTAAAATTTCATCATTATAGTCCATTTTGGGATCGTTCGACAGGTCCGGAGTCATCGTTTTTCATCCGAAAATTGATTTTTTGGACTGTACCAAAAATGATTCAAAATGTCAATTGGATCATGCCCCATGTTGAATAACCACTTTTTAAACCCTCACAGTGACCAAAATTGCCATTTTTACAGAGTTTTGCTTACTCAAAAGCTTCCATTTTGACCCGTTTCAGGCACAGAAATGACTTTAAACACACTTATTCTAGTTGACAAAGTCATAATTCACATCCAACAGTCATTTAGAGTCAAAAGATTAAATGTTGAAATTTCATCATTATAGACCATTTTGGGATCGTTCGACAGGTCCGGAGTTATTGTTTTTCATCCGAAAATTGATTTTTTGGACTGTACCAAAAATGATTCAAAATGTCAATTGGATCATGCCTCATGTTGAATAACCACTTTTTAAACCCTCACAGTGACCAAAATTGCCATTTTTACAGAGTTTTGCTTACTCAAAAGCTTCCATTTTGACACGTTTCAGGCACAGAAATGACTTTAAACACACTTATTCTAGTTGACAAAGTCATAATTCACATCCAACAGTCATTTAGAGTCAAAAGATTAAATGTTGAAATTTCATCATTATAGACCATTTTGGGATCGTTCGACAGGTCCGGAGTCATCGTTTTTCATCCGAAAATTGATTTTTTGGACTGTACCAAAAATGATTCAAAATGTCAATTGGATCATGCCTCATGTTGAATAACCACTTTTTAAACCCTCACAGTGACCAAAATTGCCATTTTTACAGAGTTTTGCTTACTCAAAAGCTTCAATTTTGACCCGTTTCAGGCACAGAAATGACTTTAAACACACTTATTCTAGTTGAGAAAGTCATAATTCACATCCAACAGTAATTTAGAGTCAAAAGATTAAATGTTAAAATTTCATCATTATAGACCATTTTGGGATCGTTCGACAGGTCCAGAGTCATCGTTTTTCATCTGAAAATTGATTTTTTGGACTGTACCAAAAATGATTCAAAATGTCAATTGGATCATGCCTCATGTTGAATAACCACTTTTTAAACCCTCACAGTGACCAAAATTGCCATTTTTACAGAGTTTTGCTTACTCAAAAGCTTCCATTTTGACCCATTTCAGGCACAGAAATGACTTTAAACACACTTATTCTAGTTGACAAAGTCATAATTCACATCCAACAGTCATTTAGAGTCAAAAGATTAAATGTTAAAATTTCATCATTATAGACCATTTTGGGATCGTTCGACAGGTCCGGAGTCATCGTTTTTCATCCGAAAATTGATTTTTTGGACTGTACCACAAATGATTCAAAATGTCAATTGGATCATGCCTCATGTTGAATAACCACTTTTTAAACCCTCACAGTGACCAAAATTGCCATTTTTACAGAGTTTTGCTTACTCAAAAGCTTCCATTTTGACCCGTTTCAGGCACAGAAATGACTTTAAACACACTTATTTTAGTTGACAAAGTCATAATTCACATCCAACAGTCATTTAGAGTCAAAAGATTAAATGTTAAAATTTCATCATTATAGACCATTTTGGGATCGTTCGACAGGTCCGGAGTCATCGTTTTTCATCCGAAAATTGATTTTTTGGACTGTACCACAAATGATTCAAAATGTCAATTGGATCATGCCTCATGTTGAATAACCACTTTTTAAAACCTCACAGTGACCAAAATTGCCATTTTTACAGAGTTTTGCTTACTCAAAAGCTTCCATTTTGACCCGTTTCAGGCACAGAAATGACTTTAAACACACTTATTCTAGTTGACAAAGTCATAATTCACATCCAACAGTCATTTAGAGTCAAAAGATTAAATGTTGAAATTTCATCATTATAGACCATTTTGGGATCGTTCGACAGGTCCGGAGTCATCGTTTTTCATCCGAAAATTGATTTTTTGGACTGTACCAAAAATGATTCAAAATGTCAATTGGATCATGCCTCATGTTGAATAACCACTTTTTAAACCCTCACGTGACCAAAATTGCATTTTTTACAGAGTTTTGCTTACTCAAAAGCTTCCATTTTGACCCGTTTCAGGCACAGAAATGACTTTAAACACACTTATTCTAGTTGACAAAGTCATAATTCACATCCAACAGTCATTTAGAGTCAAAAGATTAAATGTTGAAATTTCATCATTATAGACCATTTTGGGATCGTTCGACAGGTCCGGAGTCATCGTTTTTCATCCGAAAATTGATTTTTTGGACTGTACCAAAAATGATTCAAAATGTCAATTGGATCATGCCTCATGTTGAATAACCACTTTTTAAACTCTCACAGTGACCAAAATTGCCATTTTTACAGAGTTTTGCTTACTCAAAAGCTTCTTTTTTGACCCGTTTCAGGCACAGAAATGACTTTAAACACACTTATTCTAGTTGACAAAGTCATAATTCACATCCAACAGTCATTTAGAGTCAAAAGATTAAATGTTGAAATTTCATCCATATTGACCATTTTGGGATCGTTCGACAGGTCCGGAGTCATCGTTTTTCATCCGAAAATTGATTTTTTGGACTGTACCAAAAAGGATTCAAAATGTCAATTGGATCGTGCCTCATGTTGAATAACCACTTTTTAAACCTTCACTATGACCAAAATTGCCATTTTTACAGAGTTTTGCTTACTCAAAAGCTTCCATTTTGACCAGGTTCAGTCACAGAAATGACTTTAAACACACTTATTTTAGTTGACAAAGTCATAATTCACATCCAACAGTCATTTAGAGTCAAAAGATTAAATGTTAAAATTTCATCATTATAGTCCATTTTGGGATCGTTCGACAGGTCCGGAGTCATCGTTTTTCATCTGAAAATTGATTTTTTGGACTGTACCAAAAATGATTCAAAATGTCAATTGGATCATGCCCCATGTTGAATAACCACTTTTTAAACCCTCACAGTGACCAAAATTGCCATTTTTACAGAGTTTTGCTTACTCAAAAGCTTCCATTTTGACCCGTTTCAGGCACAGAAATGACTTTAAACACACTTATTCTAGTTGACAAAGTCATAATTCACATCCAACAGTCATTTAGAGTCAAAAGATTAAATGTTGAAATTTCATCATTATAGACCATTTTGGGATCGTTCGACAGGTCCGGAGTCATCGTTTTTCATCCGAAAATTGATTTTTTGGACTGTACCAAAAATGATTCAAAATGTCAATTGGATCATGCCTCATGTTGAATAACCACTTTTTAAACCCTCACAGTGACCAAAATTGCCATTTTTACAGAGTTTTGCTTACTCAAAAGCTTCCATTTTGACACGTTTCAGGCACAGAAATGACTTTAAACACACTTATTCTAGTTGACAAAGTCATAATTCACATCCAACAGTCATTTAGAGTCAAAAGATTAAATGTTGAAATTTCATCATTATAGACCATTTTGGGATCGTTCGACAGGTCCGGAGTCATCGTTTTTCATCCGAAAATTGATTTTTTGGACTGTACCAAAAATGATTCAAAATGTCAATTGGATCATGCCTCATGTTGAATAACCACTTTTTAAACCCTCACAGTGACCAAAATTGCCATTTTTACAGAGTTTTGCTTACTCAAAAGCTTCAATTTTGACCCGTTTCAGGCACAGAAATGACTTTAAACACACTTATTCTAGTTGAGAAAGTCATAATTCACATCCAACAGTAATTTAGAGTCAAAAGATTAAATGTTAAAATTTCATCATTATAGACCATTTTGGGATCGTTCGACAGGTCCAGAGTCATCGTTTTTCATCTGAAAATTGATTTTTTGGACTGTACCAAAAATGATTCAAAATGTCAATTGGATCATGCCTCATGTTGAATAACCACTTTTTAAACCCTCACAGTGACCAAAATTGCCATTTTTACAGAGTTTTGCTTACTCAAAAGCTTCCATTTTGACCCATTTCAGGCACAGAAATGACTTTAAACACACTTATTCTAGTTGACAAAGTCATAATTCACATCCAACAGTCATTTAGAGTCAAAAGATTAAATGTTAAAATTTCATCATTATAGACCATTTTGGGATCGTTCGACAGGTCCGGAGTCATCGTTTTTCATCCGAAAATTGATTTTTTGGACTGTACCACAAATGATTCAAAATGTCAATTGGATCATGCCTCATGTTGAATAACCACTTTTTAAACCCTCACAGTGACCAAAATTGCCATTTTTACAGAGTTTTGCTTACTCAAAAGCTTCCATTTTGACCCGTTTCAGGCACAGAAATGACTTTAAACACACTTATTTTAGTTGACAAAGTCATAATTCACATCCAACAGTCATTTAGAGTCAAAAGATTAAATGTTAAAATTTCATCATTATAGACCATTTTGGGATCGTTCGACAGGTCCGGAGTCATCGTTTTTCATCCGAAAATTGATTTTTTGGACTGTACCACAAATGATTCAAAATGTCAATTGGATCATGCCTCATGTTGAATAACCACTTTTTAAACCCTCACAGTGACCAAAATTGCCATTTTTACAGAGTTTTGCTTACTCAAAAGCTTCCATTTTGACCCGTTTCAGGCACAGAAATGACTTTAAACACACTTATTCTAGTTGACAAAGTCATAATTCACATCCAACAGTCATTTAGAGTCAAAAGATTAAATGTTGAAATTTCATCATTATAGACCATTTTGGGATCGTTCGACAGGTCCGGAGTCATCGTTTTTCATCCGAAAATTGATTTTTTGGACTGTACCAAAAATGATTCAAAATGTCAATTGGATCATGCCTCATGTTGAATAACCACTTTTTAAACCCTTACGTGACCAAAATTGCATTTTTTACAGAGTTTTGCTTACTCAAAAGCTTCCATTTTGACCCGTTTCAGGCACAGAAATGACTTTAAACACACTTATTCTAGTTGACAAAGTCATAAATCACATCCAACAGTCATTTAGAGTCAAAAGATTAAATGTTGAAATTTCAGCATTATAGACCATTTTGGGATCGTTCGACAGGTCCGGAGTCATTGTTTTTCATCCGAAAATTGATTTTTTGGACTGTACCAAAAATGATTCAAAATGTCAATTGGATCATGCCTCATGTTGAATAACCACTTTTTAAACCCTCACAGTGACCAAAATTGCCATTTTTACAGAGTTTTGCTTACTCAAAAGCTTCCATTTTGACCCGTTTCAGGCACAGAAACGACTTTAAACACACGTATTCTAGTTGACAAAGTCATAATTCACATCCAACAGTCATTTAGAGTCAAAAGATTAAATGTTGAAATTTCATCATTATAGACCATTTTGGGATCATTCGACAGGTCCGGAGTCATCGTTTTTCATCCGAAAATTGATTTTTTGGACTGTACCAAAAATGATTTAAAATGTCAATTGGATCATGCCTCATGTTGAATAACCACTTTTTAAACCCTCACAGTGACCAAAATTGCCATTTTTACAGAGTTTTGCTTACTCAAAAGCTTCTATTTTGACCCGTTTCAGGCACAGAAATGACTTTAAACACACTTATTCTAGTTGAGAAAGTCATAATTCACATCCAACAGTAATTTAGAGTCAAAAGATTAAATGTTAAAATTTCATCATTATAGACCATTTTGGGATCGTTCGACAGGTCCAGAGTCATCGTTTTTCATCCGAAAATTGATTTTTTGGACTGTACCAAAAATGATTCAAAATGTCAATTGGATCATGCCTCATGTTGAATACCCACTTTTTCAACCCTCACAGTGACCAAAATTGCCATTTTTACAGAGTTTTGCTTACTCAAAAGCTTCAATTTTGACCCGTTTCAGGCACAGAAATGACTTTAAACACACTTATTTTAGTTGACAAAGTCCTAATTCACATCCAACAGTAATTTAGAGTCAAAAGATTAAATGTTAAAATTTCATCATTATAGACCATTTTGGGATCGTTCGACAGGTCCGGAGTCATCATTTTTCATCCGAAAATTGATTTTTTGGACTGTATCAAAAATGATTCAAAATGTCAATTGGATCATGCCTCATGTTGAATAACCACTTTTTAAACCCTCACAGTGACCAAAATTGCCATTTTTACAGAGTTTTGCTTACTCAAAAGCTTCCATTTTGACCCGTTTCAGGCACAGAAATGACTTTAAACACACTTATTTTAGTTGACAAAGTCATAATTCACATCCAACAGTCATTTAGAGTCAAAAGATTAAATGTTAAAATTTCATCATTATAGACCATTTTGGGATCGTTCGACAGGTCCGGAGTCATCATTTTTCATCCGAAAATTGATTTTTTGGACTGTACCAAAAATGATTCAAAATGTCAATTCGATCATGCCTCATGTTCAATAACCACTTTTTAAACGCTCACAGTGACCAAAATTGCCATTTTTACAGAGTTTTGCTTACTCAAAAGCATCCATTTTGACCCGTTTCAGGCACAAAAATGACTTTAAACACACTTATTTTAGTTGACAAAGTCATAATTCACATCCAACAGTCATTTAGAGTCAAAAGATTAAATGTTAAAATTTCATCATTATAGTCCATTTTGGGATCGTTCGACAGGTCCGGAGTCATCGTTTTTCATCCGAAAATTGATTTTTTGGACTGTACCAAAAATGATTCAAAATGTCAATTGGATCATGCCCCATGTTGAATAACCACTTTTTAAACCCTCACAGTGACCAAAATTGCCATTTTTACAGAGTTTTGCTTACTCAAAAGCTTCCATTTTGACCCTTTTCAGGCACAGAAATGACTTTAAACACACTTATTCTAGTTGACAAAGTCATAATTCACATCCAACAGTCATTTAGAGTCAAAAGATTAAATGTTGAAATTTCATCATTATAGACCATTTTGGGATCGTTCGACAGGTCCGGAGTCATCGTTTTTCATCCGAAAATTGATTTTTTGGACTGTACCAAAAATGATTCAAAATGTCAATTGGATCATGCCTCATGTTGAATAACCACTTTTTAAACCCTCACAGTGACCAAAATTGCCATTTTTACAGAGTTTTGCTTACTCAAAAGCTTCCATTTTGACACGTTTCAGGCACAGAAATGACTTTAAACACACTTATTCTAGTTGACAAAGTCATAATTCACATCCAACAGTCATTTAGAGTCAAAAGATTAAATGTTGAAATTTCATCATTATAGACCATTTTGGGATCGTTCGACAGGTCCGGAGTCATCGTTTTTCATCCGAAAATTGATTTTTTGGACTGTACCAAAAATGATTCAAAATGTCAATTGGATCATGCCTCATGTTGAATAACCACTTTTTAAACCCTCACAGTGACCAAAATTGCCATTTTTACAGAGTTTTGCTTACTCAAAAGCTTCAATTTTGACCCGTTTCAGGCACAGAAATGACTTTAAACACACTTATTCTAGTTGAGAAAGTCATAATTCACATCCAACAGTAATTTAGAGTCAAAAGATTAAATGTTAAAATTTCATCATTATAGACCATTTTGGGATCGTTCGACAGGTCCAGAGTCATCGTTTTTCATCCGAAAATTGATTTTTTGGACTGTACCAAAAATGATTCAAAATGTCAATTGGATCATGCCTCATGTTGAATAACCACTTTTTAAACCCTCACAGTGACCAAAATTGCCATTTTTACAGAGTTTTGCTTACTCAAAAGCTTCCATTTTGACCCATTTCAGGCACAGAAATGACTTTAAACACACTTATTCTAGTTGACAAAGTCATAATTCACATCCAACAGTCATTTAGAGTCAAAAGATTAAATGTTGAAATTTCATCATTAAAGACCATTTTGGGATCTTTCGACAGGTCCGGAGTCATCGTTTTTCATCCGAAAATTGATTTTTTGGACTGTCCCAAAAATGATTCAAAATGTCAATTGGATCATGCCTCATGTTGAATACCCACTTTTTCAACCCTCACAGTGACCAAAATTGCCATTTTTACAGAGTTTTGCTTACTCAAAAGCTTCAATTTTGACCCGTTTCAGGCACAGAAATGACTTTAAACACACTTATTTTAGTTGACAAAGTCATAATTCACATCCAACAGTAATTTAGAGTCAAAAGATTAAATGTTAAAATTTCATCATTATAGACCATTTTGGGATCGTTCGACAGGTCCGGAGTCATCATTTTTCATCCGAAAATTGATTTTTTGGACTGTACCAAAAATGATTCAAAATGTCAATTGGATCATGCCTCATGTTGAATAACCACTTTTTAAACCCTCACAGTGACCAAAATTGCCATTTTTACAGAGTTTTGCTTACTCAAAAGCTTCCATTTTGACCCGTTTCAGGCACAGAAATGACTTTAAACACACTTATTTTAGTTGACAAAGTCATAATTCACATCCAACAGTCATTTAGAGTCAAAAGATTAAATGTTGAAATTTCATCATTATAGACCATTTTGGGATCGTTCGACAGGTCCGGAGTCATCGTTTTTCATCTGAAAATTGATTTTTTGGACTGTACCAAAAATGATTCAAAATGTCAATTGGATCATGCCTCATGTTGAATAACCACTTTTTAAACCCTCACGTGACCAAAATTGCATTTTTTACAGAGTTTTGCTTACTCAAAAGCTTCCATTTTGACCCGTTTCAGGCACAGAAATGACTTTAAACACACTTATTCTAGTTGACAAAGTCATAATTCACATCCAACAGTCATTTAGAGTCAAAAGATTAAATGTTGAAATTTCATCATTATAGACCATTTTGGGATCGTTCGACAGGTCCGGAGTCATCGTTTTTCATCCGAAAATTGATTTTTTGGACTGTACCAAAAATGATTCAAAATGTCAATTGGATCATGCCTCATGTTGAATAACCACTTTTTAAACCCTCACAGTGACCAAAATTGCCATTTTTACAGAGTTTTGCTTACTCAAAAGCTTCTTTTTTGACCCGTTTCAGGCACAGAAATGACTTTAAACACACTTATTCTAGTTGAAAAAGTCATAATTCACATCCAACAGTCATTTAGAGTCAAAAGATTAAATGTTGAAATTTCATCCATATTGACCATTTTGGGATCGTTCGACAGGTCCGGAGTCATCGTTTTTCATCCGAAAATTGATTTTTTGGACTGTACCAAAAAGGATTCAAAATGTCAATTGGATCGTGCCTCATGTTGAATAACCACTTTTTAAACCTTCACTATGACCAAAATTGCCATTTTTACAGAGTTTTGCTTACTCAAAAGCTTCCATTTTGACCAGGTTCAGTCACAGAAATGACTTTAAACACTCTTATTTTAGTTGACAAAGTCATAATTCACATCCAACAGTCATTTAGAGTCAAAAGATTAAATGTTAAAATTTCATCATTATAGTCCATTTTGGGATCGTTCGACAGGTCCGGAGTCATCGTTTTTCATCCGAAAATTGATTTTTTGGACTGTACCAAAAATGATTCAAAATGTCAATTGGATCATGCCCCATGTTGAATAACCACTTTTTAAACCCTCACAGTGACCAAAATTGCCATTTTTACAGAGTTTTGCTTACTCAAAATCTTCCATTTTGACCCGTTTCAGGCACAGAAATGACTTTAAACACACTTATTCTAGTTGACAAAGTCATAATTCACATCCAACAGTCATTTAGAGTCAAAAGATTAAATGTTGAAATTTCATCATTATAGACCATTTTGGGATCGTTCGACAGGTCCGGAGTCATCGTTTTTCATCCGAAAATTGATTTTTTGGACTGTACCAAAAATGATTCAAAATGTCAATTGGATCATGCCTCATGTTGAATAACCACTTTTTAAACCCTCACAGTGACCAAAATTGCCATTTTTACAGAGTTTTGCTTACTCAAAAGCTTCCATTTTGACACGTTTCAGGCACAGAAATGACTTTAAACACACTTATTCTAGTTGACAAAGTCATAATTCACATCCAACAGTCATTTAGAGTCAAAAGATTAAATGTTGAAATTTCATCATTATAGACCATTTTGGGATCGTTCGACAGGTCCGGAGTCATCGTTTTTCATCCGAAAATTGATTTTTTGGACTGTACCAAAAATGATTCAAAATGTCAATTGGATCATGCCTCATGTTGAATAACCACTTTTTAAACCCTCACAGTGACCAAAATTGCCATTTTTACAGAGTTTTGCTTACTCAAAAGCTTCAATTTTGACCCGTTTCAGGCACAGAAATGACTTTAAACACACTTATTCTAGTTGAGAAAGTCATAATTCACATCCAACAGTAATTTAGAGTCAAAAGATTAAATGTTAAAATTTAATCATTATAGACCATTTTGGGATCGTTCGACAGGTCCGGAGTCATCGTTTTTCATCCGAAAATTGATTTTTTGGACTGTACCAAAAATGATTCAAAATGTCAATTGGATCATGCCTCATGTTGAATAACCACTTTTTAAACCCTCACAGTGACCAAAATTGCCATTTTTACAGAGTTTTGCTTACTCAAAAGCTACCATTTTGACCCATTTCAGGCACAGAAATGACTTTAAACACACTTATTCTAGTTGACAAAGTCATAATTCACATCCAACAGTCATTTAGAGTCAAAAGATTAAATGTTGAAATTTCATCATTAAAGACCATTTTGGGATCTTTCGACAGGTCCGGAGTCATCGTTTTTCATCCGAAAATTGATTTTTTGGACTGTCCCAAAAATGATTCAAAATGTCAATTGGATCATGCCTCATGTTGAATACCCACTTTTTCAACCCTCACAGTGACCAAAATTGCCATTTTTACAGAGTTTTGCTTACTCAAAAGCTTCAATTTTGACCCGTTTCAGGCACAGAAATGACTTTAAACACACTTATTTTAGTTGACAAAGTCATAATTCACATCCAACAGTAATTTAGAGTCAAAAGATTAAATGTTAAAATTTCATCATTATAGACCATTTTGGGATCGTTCGACAGGTCCGGAGTCATCATTTTTCATCCGAAAATTGATTTTTTGGACTGTACCAAAAATGATTCAAAATGTCAATTGGATCATGCCTCATGTTGAATAACCACTTTTTAAACCCTCACAGTGACCAAAATTGCCATTTTTACAGAGTTTTGCTTACTCAAAAGCTTCCATTTTGACCCGTTTCAGGCACAGAAATGACTTTAAACACACTTATTCTAGTTGACAAAGTCATAATTCACATCCAACAGTCATTTAGAGTCAAAAGATTAAATGTTGAAATTTCATCATTATAGACCATTTTGGGATCGTTCGACAGGTCCGGAGTCATCGTTTTTCATCCGAAAATTGATTTTTTGGACTGTACCAAAAATGATTCAAAATGTCAATTGGATCATGCCTCATGTTGAATAACCACTTTTTAAACCCTCACAGTGACCAAAATTGCCATTTTTACAGAGTTTTGCTTACTCAAAAGCTTCCATTTTGACCCGTTTCAGGCACAGAAACGACTTTAAACACACGTATTCTAGTTGACAAAGTCATAATTCACATCCAACAGTCATTTAGAGTCAAAAGATTAAATGTTGAAATTTCATCATTATAGACCATTTTGGGATCGTTCGACAGGTCCGGAGTCATCGTTTTTCATCCGAAAATTGATTTTTTGGACTGTACCAAAAATGATTTAAAATGTCAATTGGATCATGCCTCATGTTGAATAACCACTTTTTAAACCCTCACAGTGACCAAAATTGCCATTTTTACAGAGTTTTGCTTACTCAAAAGCTTCAATTTTGACCCGTTTCAGGCACAGAAATGACTTTAAACACACTTATTCTACTTGAGAAAGTCATAATTCACATCCAACAGTAATTTAGAGTCAAAAGATTAAATGTTAAAATTTAATCATTATAGACCATTTTGGGATCGTTCGACAGGTCCGGAGTCATCGTTTTTCATCCGAAAATTGATTTTTTGGACTGTACCAAAAATGATTCAAAATGTCAATTGGATCATGCCTCATGTTGAATAACCACTTTTTAAACCCTCACAGTGACCAAAATTGCCATTTTTACAGAG
Organism: Lissotriton vulgaris; assembly: GCF_964263255.1. Lineage (NCBI taxonomy): Eukaryota > Metazoa > Chordata > Amphibia > Caudata > Salamandridae > Lissotriton > Lissotriton vulgaris. The sequence goes on from NW_028245120.1 coordinate 255,835, forward strand.
TTTTGCTTACTCAAAAGCTTCCATTTTGACCCATTTCAGGCACAGAAATGACTTTAAACACACTTATTCTAGTTGACAAAGTCATAATTCACATCCAACAGTCATTTAGAGTCAAAAGATTAAATGTTGAAATTTCATCATTAAAGTCCATTTTGGGATCTTTCGACAGGTCCGGAGTCATCGTTTTTCATCCGAAAATTGATTTTTTGGACTGTCCCAAAAATGATTCAAAATGTCAATTGGATCATGCCTCATGTTGAATACCCACTTTTTCAACCCTCACAGTGACCAAAATTGCCATTTTTACAGAGTTTTGCTTACTCAAAAGCTTCAATTTTGACCCGTTTCAGGCACAGAAATGACTTTAAACACACTTATTTTAGTTGACAAAGTCATAATTCACATCCAACAGTAATTTAGAGTCAAAAGATTAAATGTTAAAATTTCATCATTATAGACCATTTTGGGATCGTTCGACAGGTCCGGAGTCATCATTTTTCATCCGAAAATTGATTTTTTGGACTGTACCAAAAATGATTCAAAATGTCAATTGGATCATGCCTCATGTTGAATAACCACTTTTTAAACCCTCACAGTGACCAAAATTGCCATTTTTACAGAGTTTTGCTTACTCAAAAGCTTCCATTTTGACCCGTTTCAGGCACAGAAATGACTTTAAACACACTTATTCTAGTTGACAAAGTCATAATTCACATCCAACAGTCATTTAGAGTCAAAAGATTAAATGTTGAAATTTCATCATTATAGACCATTTTGGGATCGTTCGACAGGTCCGCAGTCATCGTTTTTCATCCGAAAATTGATTTTTTGGACTGTACCAAAAATGATTCAAAATGTCAATTGGATCATGCCTCATGTTGAATAACCACTTTTTAAACCCTCACAGTGACCAAAATTGCCATTTTTACAGAGTTTTGCTTACTCAAAAGCTTCCATTTTGACCCGTTTCAGGCACAGAAACGACTTTAAACACACGTATTCTAGTTGACAAAGTCATAATTCACATCCAACAGTCATTTAGAGTCAAAAGATTAAATGTTGAAATTTCATCATTATAGACCATTTTGGGATCGTTCGACAGGTCCGGAGTCATCGTTTTTCATCCGAAAATTGATTTTTTGGACTGTACCAAAAATGATTTAAAATGTCAATTGGATCATGCCTCATGTTGAATAACCACTTTTTAAACCCTCACAGTGACCAAAATTGCCATTTTTACAGAGTTTTGCTTACTCAAAAGCTTCTATTTTGACCCGTTTCAGGCACAGAAATGACTTTAAACACACTTATTCTAGTTGAGAAAGTCATAATTCACATCCAACAGTAATTTAGAGTCAAAAGATTAAATGTTAAAATTTCATCATTATAGACCATTTTGGGATCGTTCGACAGGTCCAGAGTCATCGTTTTTCATCCGAAAATTGATTTTTTGGACTGTACCAAAAATGATTCAAAATGTCAATTGGATCATGCCTCATGTTGAATACCCACTTTTTCAACCCTCACAGTGACCAAAATTGCCATTTTTACAGAGTTTTGCTTACTCAAAAGCTTCAATTTTGACCCGTTTCAGGCACAGAAATGACTTTAAACACACTTATTTTAGTTGACAAAGTCCTAATTCACATCCAACAGTAATTTAGAGTCAAAAGATTAAATGTTAAAATGTCATCATTATAGACCATTTTGGGATCGTTCGACAGTTCCGGAGTCATCATTTTTCATCCGAAAATTGATTTTTTGGACTGTACCAAAAATGATTCAAAATGTCAATTGGATCATGCCTCATGTTGAATAACCACTTTTTAAACCCTCACAGTGACCAAAATTGCCATTTTTACAGAGTTTTGCTTACTCAAAAGCTTCCATTTTGACCCGTTTCAGGCACAGAAATGACTTTAAACACACTTATTTTAGTTGACAAAGTCATAATTCACATCCAACAGTCATTTAGAGTCAAAAGATTAAATGTAAAAATTTCATCATTATAGACCATTTTGGGATCGTTCGACAGGTCCGGAGTCATCATTTTTCATCCGAAAATTGATTTTTTGGACTGTACCAAAAATGATTCAAAATGTCAATTCGATCATGCCTCATGTTGAATAACCACTTTTTAAACGCTCACAGTGACCAAAATTGCCATTTTTACAGAGTTTTGCTTACTCAAAAGCTTCCATTTTGACCCGTTTCAGGCACAGAAATGACTTTAAACACACTTATTCTAGTTGACAAAGTCATAATTCACATCCAACAGTCATTTAGAGTCAAAAGACTAAATGTTAAAATTTCATCATTATAGACCATTTTGGGATCGTTCGACAGGTCCGGAGTCATCGTTTTTCATCCGAAAATTGATTTTTTGGACTGTACCAAAAATGATTCAAAATGTCAATTGGATGATGCCTCATGTTGAATAACCACTTTTTAAACCCTCACAGTGACCAAAATTGCCATTTTTACAGAGTTTTGCTTACTCAAAAGCTTCCATTTTGACCCGTTTCAGGCACAGAAATGACTTTAAACACACTTATTCTAGTTGACAAAATCATAATTCACATCCAACAGTAATTTAGAGTCAAAAGATTAAATGTTGAAATTTCATTATTATAGACCATTTTGGGATCGTTCGACAGGTCCGGATTCATCGTTTTTCATCCGAAAATTGATTTTTTGGACTGTACCAAAAAGGATTCAAAATGTCAATTGGATCATGCCTCATGTTGAATAACCACTTTTTAAACCCTCACAGTGACCAAAATTGCCATTTTTACAGAGTTTTGCTTACTCAAAAGCTTCAATTTTGACCCGTTTCAGGCACAGAAATGACTTTAAACACACTTATTTTAGTTGACAAAGTCCTAATTCACATCCAACAGTAATTTAGAGTCAAAAGATTAAATGTTAAAATTTCATCATTATAGACCATTTTGGGATCGTTCGACAGGTCCAGAGTCATCGTTTTTCATCCGAAAATTGATTTTTTGGACTGTACCAAAAATGATTCAAAATGTCAATTGGATCATGCCTCATGTTGAATAACCACTTTTTAAACCCTCAGAGTGACCAAAATTGCCATTTTTACAGAGTTTTGCTTACTCAAAAGCTTCCATTTTGACCCGTTTCAGGCACAGAAATGACTTTAAACACACTTATTCTAGTTGACAAAATCATAATTCACATCCAACAGTAATTTAGAGTCAAAAGATTAAATGTTGAAATTTCATTATTATAGACCATTTTGGGATCGTTCGACAGGTCCGGAGTCATCGTTTTTCATCCGAAAATTGATTTTTTGGACTGTACCAAAAATGATTCAAAATGTCAATTGGATCATGCCTCATGTTGAATAACCACTTTTTAAACCCTCACAGTGACCAAAATTGCCATTTTTACAGAGATTTGCTTACTCAAAAGCTTCTTTTTTGACCCGTTTCAGGCACAGAAATGACTTTAAACACACTTATTTTAGTTGACAAAGTCATAATTCACATCCAACAGTCATTTAGAGTCAAAAGATTAAATGTTGAAATTTCATCCATATTGACCATTTTGGGATCGTTCGACAGGTCCGGAGTCATCGTTTTTCATCCGAAAATTGATTTTTTGGACTGTACCAAAAAGGATTCAAAATGTCAATTGGATCGTGCCTCATGTTGAATAACCACTTTTTAAACCTTCACTATGACCAAAATTGCCATTTTTACAGAGTTTTGCTTACTCAAAAGCTTCCATTTTGACCAGGTTCAGTCACAGAAATGACTTTAAACACTCTTATTTTAGTTGACAAAGTCATAATTCACATCCAACAGTCATTTAGAGTCAAAAGATTAAATGTTAAAATTTCATCATTATAGTCCATTTTGGGATCGTTCGACAGGTCCGGAGTCATCGTTTTTCATCCGAAAATTGATTTTTTGGACTGTACCAAAAATGATTCAAAATGTCAATTGGATCATGCCCCATGTTGAATAACCACTTTTTAAACCCTCACAGTGACCAAAATTGCCATTTTTACAGAGTTTTGCTTACTCAAAATCTTCCATTTTGACCCGTTTCAGGCACAGAAATGACTTTAAACACACTTATTCTAGTTGACAAAGTCATAATTCACATCCAACAGTCATTTAGAGTCAAAAGATTAAATGTTGAAATTTCATCATTATAGACCATTTTGGGATCGTTCGACAGGTCCGGAGTCATCGTTTTTCATCCGAAAATTGATTTTTTGGACTGTACCAAAAATGATTCAAAATGTCAATTGGATCATGCCTCATGTTGAATAACCACTTTTTAAACCCTCACAGTGACCAAAATTGCCATTTTTACAGAGTTTTGCTTACTCAAAAGCTTCCATTTTGACACGTTTCAGGCACAGAAATGACTTTAAACACACTTATTCTAGTTGACAAAGTCATAATTCACATCCAACAGTCATTTAGAGTCAAAAGATTAAATGTTGAAATTTCATCATTATAGACCATTTTGGGATCGTTCGACAGGTCCGGAGTCATCGTTTTTCATCCGAAAATTGATTTTTTGGACTGTACCAAAAATGATTCAAAATGTCAATTGGATCATGCCTCATGTTGAATAACCACTTTTTAAACCCTCACAGTGACCAAAATTGCCATTTTTACAGAGTTTTGCTTACTCAAAAGCTTCAATTTTGACCCGTTTCAGGCACAGAAATGACTTTAAACACACTTATTCTAGTTGAGAAAGTCATAATTCACATCCAACAGTAATTTAGAGTCAAAAGATTAAATGTTAAAATTTAATCATTATAGACCATTTTGGGATCGTTCGACAGGTCCGGAGTCATCGTTTTTCATCCGAAAATTGATTTTTTGGACTGTACCAAAAATGATTCAAAATGTCAATTGGATCATGCCTCATGTTGAATAACCACTTTTTAAACCCTCACAGTGACCAAAATTGCCATTTTTACAGAGTTTTGCTTACTCAAAAGCTTCCATTTTGACCCATTTCAGGCACAGAAATGACTTTAAACACACTTATTCTAGTTGACAAAGTCATAATTCACATCCAACAGTCATTTAGAGTCAAAAGATTAAATGTTGAAATTTCATCATTAAAGACCATTTTGGGATCTTTCGACAGGTCCGGAGTCATCGTTTTTCATCCGAAAATTGATTTTTTGGACTGTCCCAAAAATGATTCAAAATGTCAATTGGATCATGCCTCATGTTGAATACCCACTTTTTCAACCCTCACAGTGACCAAAATTGCCATTTTTACAGAGTTTTGCTTACTCAAAAGCTTCAATTTTGACCCGTTTCAGGCACAGAAATGACTTTAAACACACTTATTTTAGTTGACAAAGTCCTAATTCACATCCAACAGTAATTTAGAGTCAAAAGATTAAATGTTAAAATTTCATCATTATAGACCATTTTGGGATCGTTCGACAGGTCCGGAGTCATCATTTTTCATCCGAAAATTGATTTTTTGGACTGTACCAAAAATGATTCAAAATGTCAATTGGATCATGCCTCATGTTGAATAACCACTTTTTAAACCCTCACAGTGACCAAAATTGCCATTTTTACAGAGTTTTGCTTACTCAAAAGCTTCCATTTTGACCCGTTTCAGGCACAGAAATGACTTTAAACACACTTATTCTAGTTGACAAAGTCATAATTCACATCCAACAGTCATTTAGAGTCAAAAGATTAAATGTTGAAATTTCATCATTATAGACCATTTTGGGATCGTTCGACAGGTCCGGAGTCATCGTTTTTCATCCGAAAATTGATTTTTTGGACTGTACCAAAAATGATTCAAAATGTCAATTGGATCATGCCTCATGTTGAATAACCACTTTTTAAACCCTCACAGTGACCAAAATTGCCATTTTTACAGAGTTTTGCTTACTCAAAAGCTTCCATTTTGACCCGTTTCAGGCACAGAAACGACTTTAAACACACGTATTCTAGTTGACAAAGTCATAATTCACATCCAACAGTCATTTAGAGTCAAAAGATTAAATGTTGAAATTTCATCATTATAGACCATTTTGGGATCGTTCGACAGGTCCGGAGTCATCGTTTTTCATCCGAAAATTGATTTTTTGGACTGTACCAAAAAAGATTTAAAATGTCAATTGGATCATGCCTCATGTTGAATAACCACTTTTTAAACCCTCACAGTGACCAAAATTGCCATTTTTACAGAGTTTTGCTTACTCAAAAGCTTCAATTTTGACCCGTTTCAGGCACAGAAATGACTTTAAACACACTTATTCTAGTTGAGAAAGTCATAATTCACATCCAACAGTAATTTAGAGTCAAAAGATTAAATGTTAAAATTTAATCATTATAGACCATTTTGGGATCGTTCGACAGGTCCGGAGTCATCGTTTTTCATCCGAAAATTGATTTTTTGGACTGTACCAAAAATGATTCAAAATGTCAATTGGATCATGCCTCATGTTGAATAACCACTTTTTAAACCCTCACAGTGACCAAAATTGCCATTTTTACAGAGTTTTGCTTACTCAAAAGCTTCCATTTTGACCCATTTCAGGCACAGAAATGACTTTAAACACACTTATTCTAGTTGACAAAGTCATAATTCACATCCAACAGTCATTTAGAGTCAAAAGATTAAATGTTGAAATTTCATCATTAAAGACCATTTTGGGATCTTTCGACAGGTCCGGAGTCATCGTTTTTCATCCGAAAATTGATTTTTTGGACTGTCCCAAAAATGATTCAAAATGTCAATTGGATCATGCCTCATGTTGAATACCCACTTTTTCAACCCTCACAGTGACCAAAATTGCCATTTTTACAGAGTTTTGCTTACTCAAAAGCTTCAATTTTGACCCGTTTCAGGCACAGAAATGACTTTAAACACACTTATTTTAGTTGACAAAGTCATAATTCACATCCAACAGTAATTTAGAGTCAAAAGATTAAATGTTAAAATTTCATCATTATAGACCATTTTGGGATCGTTCGACAGGTCCGGAGTCATCATTTTTCATCCGAAAATTGATTTTTTGGACTGTACCAAAAATGATTCAAAATGTCAATTGGATCATGCCTCATGTTGAATAACCACTTTTTAAACCCTCACAGTGACCAAAATTGCCATTTTTACAGAGTTTTGCTTACTCAAAAGCTTCCATTTTGACCCGTTTCAGGCACAGAAATGACTTTAAACACACTTATTTTAGTTGACAAAGTCATAATTCACATCCAACAGTCATTTAGAGTCAAAAGATTAAATGTTAAAATTTCATCATTATAGACCATTTTGGGATCGTTCGACAGGTCCGGAGTCATCATTTTTCATCCGAAAATTGATTTTTTGGACTGTACCAAAAATGATTCAAAATGTCAATTCGATCATGCCTCATGTTGAATAACCACTTTTTAAACGCTCACAGTGACCAAAATTGCCATTTTTACAGAGTTTTGCTTACTCAAAAGCTTCCATTTTGACCCGTTTCAGGCACAGAAATTACTTTAAACACACTTATTCTAGTTGACAAAGTCATAATTCACATCCAACAGTCATTTAGAGTCAAAAGACTAAATGTTAAAATTTCATCATTATAGACCATTTTGGGATCGTTCGACAGGTCCGGAGTCATCGTTTTTCATCCGAAAATTGATTTTTTGGACTGTACCAAAAATGATTCAAAATGTCAATTGGATGATGCCTCATGTTGAATAACCACTTTTTAAACCCTCACAGTGACCAAAATTGCCATTTTTACAGAGTTTTGCTTACTCAAAAGCTTCCATTTTGACCCGTTTCAGGCACAGAAATGACTTTAAACACACTTATTCTAGTTGACAAAATCATAATTCACATCCAACAGTAATTTAGAGTCAAAAGATTAAATGTTGAAATTTCATTATTATAGACCATTTTGGGATCGTTCGACAGGTCCGGATTCATCGTTTTTCATCCGAAAATTGATTTTTTGGACTGTACCAAAAAGGATTCAAAATGTCAATTGGATCATGCCTCATGTTGAATAACCACTTTTTAAACCCTCACAGTGACCAAAATTGCCATTTTTACAGAGTTTTGCTTACTCAAAAGCTTCAATTTTGACCCGTTTCAGGCACAGAAATGACTTTAAACACACTTATTTTAGTTGACAAAGTCCTAATTCACATCCAACAGTAATTTAGAGTCAAAAGATTAAATGTTAAAATGTCATCATTATAGACCATTTTGGGATCGTTCGACAGGTCCAGAGTTATCGTTTTTCATCCGAAAATTGATTTTTTGGACTGTACCAAAAATGATTCAAAATGTCAATTGGATCATGCCTCATGTTGAATAACCACTTTTTAAACCCTCAGAGTGACCAAAATTGCCATTTTTACAGAGTTTTGCTTACTCAAAAGCTTCCATTTTGACCCGTTTCAGGCACAGAAAGGACTTTAAACACACTTATTCTAGTTGACAAAGTCATAATTCACATCCAACAGTCATTTAGAGTCAAAAGACTAAATGTTAAAATGTCATCATTATAGACCATTTTGGGATCATTCGACAGGTCCTGAGTCATCGTTTTTCATCCGAAAATTGATTTTTTGGACTGTACCAAAAATGATTCAAAATGTCAATTGGATGATGCCTCATGTTGAATAACCACTTTTTAAGCCCTCACAGTGACCAAAATTGCTATTTTTACAGAGTTTTGCTTACTCAAAAGCTTCCATTTTGACCCGTTTCAGGCACAGAAATGACTTTAAACACACTTAGTCTAGTTGACAAAATCATAATTCACATCCAACAGTAATTTAGAGTCAAAAGATTAAATGTTGAAATTTCATTATTATAGACCATTTTGGGATCGTTCGACAGGTCCGGAGTCATCGTTTTTCATCCGAAAATTGATTTTTTGGACTGTACCAAAAATGATTCAAAATGTCAATTGGATCATGCCTCATGTTGAATAACCACTTTTTAAACCCTCACAGTGACCAAAACTGCCATTTTTACAGAGATTTGCTTACTCAAAAGCTTCTTTTTTGACCCGTTTCAGGCACAGAAATGACTTTAAACACACTTATTCTAGTTGACAAAGTCATAATTCACATCCAACAGTCATTTAGAGTCAAAAGATTAAATGTTGAAATTTCATCCATATTAACGATTTTGGGATCGTTCGACAGGTCCGGAGTCATCGTTTTTCATCTGAAAATTGATTTTTTGGACTGTACCAAAAAGGATTCAAAATGTCAATTGGATCGTGCCTCATGTTGAATAACCACTTTTTAAACCTTCACTATGACCAAAATTGCCATTTTTACAGAGTTTTGCTTACTCAAAAGCTTCCATTTTGACCAGGTTCAGTCACAGAAATGACTTTAAACACACTTATTTTAGTTGACAAAGTCATAATTCACATCCAACAGTCATTTAGAGTCAAAAGATTAAATGTTAAAATTTCATCATTATAGTCCATTTTGGGATCGTTCGACAGGTCCGGAGTCATCGTTTTTCATCCGAAAATTGATTTTTTGGACTGTACCAAAAATGATTCAAAATGTCAATTGGATCATGCCCCATGTTGAATAACCACTTTTTAAACCCTCACAGTGACCAAAATTGCCATTTTTACAGAGTTTTGCTTACTCAAAAGCTTCCATTTTGACCCGTTTCAGGCACAGAAATGACTTTAAACACACTTATTCTAGTTGACAAAGTCATAATTCACATCCAACAGTCATTTAGAGTCAAAAGATTAAATGTTGAAATTTCATCATTATAGACCATTTTGGGATCGTTCGACAGGTCCGGAGTCATCGTTTTTCATCCGAAAATTGATTTTTTGGACTGTACCAAAAATGATTCAAAATGTCAATTGGATCATGCCTCATGTTGAATAACCACTTTTTAAACCCTCACAGTGACCAAAATTGCCATTTTTACAGAGTTTTGCTTACCCAAAAGCTTCCATTTTGACACGTTTCAGGCACAGAAATGACTTTAAACACACTTATTCTAGTTGACAAAGTCATAATTCACATCCAACAGTCATTTAGAGTCAAAAGATTAAATGTTGAAATTTCATCATTATAGACCATTTTGGGATCGTTCGACAGGTCGGGAGTCATCGTTTTTCATCCGAAAATAGATTTTTTGGACTGTACCAAAAATGATTCAAAATGTCAATTGGATCATGCCTCATGTTGAATAACCACTTTTTAAACCCTCACAGTGACCAAAATTGCCATTTTTACAGAGTTTTGCTTACTCAAAAGCTTCAATTTTGACCCGTTTCAGGCACAGAAATGACTTTAAACACACTTATTCTAGTTGAGAAAGTCATAATTCACATCCAACAGTAATTTAGAGTCAAAAGATTAAATGTTAAAATTCCATCATTATAGATCATTTTGGGATCGTTCGACAGGTCCAGAGTCATCGTTTTTCATCCGAAAATTGATTTTTTGGACTGTACCAAAAATGATTCAAAATGTCAATTGGATCATGCCTCATGTTGAATAACCACTTTTTAAACCCTCACAGTGACCAAAATTGCCATTTTTACAGAGTTTTGCTTACTCAAAAGCTTCCATTTTGACCCGTTTCAGGCACAGAAATGACTTTAAACACACTTATTCTAGTTGACAAAGTCATAATTCACATCCAACAGTCATTTAGAGTCAAAAGATTAAATGTTGAAATTTCATCATTAAAGACCATTTTGGGATCTTTCGACAGGTCCGGAGTAATCGTTTTTCATCCGAAAATTTATTTTTTGGACTGTCCCAAAAATGATTCAAAATGTCAATTGGATCATGCCTCATGTTGAATACCCACTTTTTCAACCCTCACAGTGACCAAAATTGCCATTTTTACAGAGTTTTGCTTACTCAAAAGCTTCAATTTTGACCCGTTTCAGGCACAGAAATGACTTTAAACACACTTATTTTAGTTGACAAAGTCCTAATTCACATCCAACAGTAATTTAGAGTCAAAAGATTAAATGTTAAAATTTCATCATTATAGACCATTTTGGGATCGTTCGACAGGTCCGGAGTCATCATTTTTCATCCGAAAATTGATTTTTTGGACTGTACGAAAAATGATTCAAAATGTCAATTGGATCATGCCTCATGTTGAATAACCACTTTTTAAACCCTCACAGTGACCAAAATTGCCATTTTTACAGAGTTTTGCTTACTCAAAAGCTTCCATTTTGACCCGTTTCAGGCACAGAAATGACTTTAAACACACTTATTTTAGTTGACAAAGTCATAATTCACATCCAACAGTCATTTAGAGTCAAAAGATTAAATGTTAAAATTTCATCATTACAGACCATTTTGGGATCGTTCGACAGGTCCAGAGTCATCGTTTTTCATCCGAAAATTGATTTTTTGGACTGTTCCAAAAATGATTCAAAATGTCAATTGGATCATGCCTCATGTTGAATAACCACTTTTTAAACCCTCACAGTGACCAAAATTGCCATTTTTACAGAGTTTTGCTTACTCAAAAGCTTCCATTTTGACCCGTTTCAGGCACAGAAATGACTTTAAACACACTTATTCTAGTTGACAAAGTCATAATTCACATCCAACAGTCATTTAGAGTCAAAAGACTAAATGTTAAAATTTCATCATTATAGACCATTTTGGGATCGTTCGACAGGTCCGGAGTCATCGTTTTTCATCCGAAAATTGATTTTTTGGACTGTACCAAAAATGATTCAAAATGTCAATTGGATGATGCCTCATGTTGAATAACCTCTTTTTAAACCCTCACAGTGACCAAAATTGCCATTTTTACAGAGTTTTGCTTACTCAAAAGCTTCCATTTTGACCCGTTTCAGGCACAGAAATGACTTTAAACACACTTATTCTAGTTGACAAAATCATAATTCACATCCAACAGTAATTTAGAGTCAAAAGATTAAATGTTGAAATTTCATTATTATAGACCATTTTGGGATCGTTCGACAGGTCCGGAGTCATCGTTTTTCATCCGAAAATTGATTTTTTGGACTGTACCAAAAATGATTCAAAATGTCAATTGGATCATGCCTCATGTTGAATAACCACTTTTTAAACCCTCACAGTGACCAAAATGGCCATTTTTACAGAGTTTTGCTTACTCAAAAGCTTCTTTTTTGACCCGTTTCAGGCACAGAAATGACTTTAAACACACTTATTCTAGTTGACAAAGTCATAATTCACATCCAACAGTCATTTAGAGTCAAAAGATTAAATGTTGAAATTTCATCATTAAAGACCATTTTGGGATCTTTCGACAGGTCCGGAGTAATCGTTTTTCATCCGAAAATTTATTTTTTGGACTGTCCCAAAAATGATTCAAAATGTCAATTGGATCATGCCTCATGTTGAATACCCACTTTTTCAACCCTCACAGTGACCAAAATTGCCATTTTTACAGAGTTTTGCTTACTCAAAAGCTTCAATTTTGACCCGTTTCAGGCACAGAAATGACTTTAAACACACTTATTTTAGTTGACAAAGTCCTAATTCACATCCAACAGTAATTTAGAGTCAAAAGATTAAATGTTAAAATTTCATCATTATAGACCATTTTGGGATCGTTCGACAGGTCCGGAGTCATCATTTTTCATCCGAAAATTGATTTTTTGGACTGTACGAAAAATGATTCAAAATGTCAATTGGATCATGCCTCATGTTGAATAACCACTTTTTAAACCCTCACAGTGACCAAAATTGCCATTTTTACAGAGTTTTGCTTACTCAAAAGCTTCCATTTTGACCCGTTTCAGGCACAGAAATGACTTTAAACACACTTATTTTAGTTGACAAAGTCATAATTCACATCCAACAGTCATTTAGAGTCAAAAGATTAAATGTTAAAATTTCATCATTACAGACCATTTTGGGATCGTTCGACAGGTCCAGAGTCATCGTTTTTCATCCGAAAATTGATTTTTTGGACTGTTCCAAAAATGATTCAAAATGTCAATTGGATCATGCCTCATGTTGAATAACCACTTTTTAAACCCTCACAGTGACCAAAATTGCCATTTTTACAGAGTTTTGCTTACTCAAAAGCTTCCATTTTGACCCGTTTCAGGCACAGAAATGACTTTAAACACACTTATCCTAGTTGACAAAGTCATAATTCACATCCAACAGTCATTTAGAGTCAAAAGACTAAATGTTAAAATTTCATCATTATAGACCATTTTGGGATCGTTCGACAGGTCCGGAGTCATCGTTTTTCATCCGAAAATTGATTTTTTGGACTGTACCAAAAATGATTCAAAATGTCAATTGGATGATGCCTCATGTTGAATAACCTCTTTTTAAACCCTCACAGTGACCAAAATTGCCATTTTTACAGAGTTTTGCTTACTCAAAAGCTTCCATTTTGACCCGTTTCAGGCACAGAAATGACTTTAAACACACTTATTCTAGTTGACAAAATCATAATTCACATCCAACAGTAATTTAGAGTCAAAAGATTAAATGTTGAAATTTCATTATTATAGACCATTTTGGGATCGTTCGACAGGTCCGGAGTCATCGTTTTTCATCCGAAAATTGATTTTTTGGACTGTACCAAAAATGATTCAAAATGTCAATTGGATCATGCCTCATGTTGAATAACCACTTTTTAAACCCTCACAGTGACCAAAATGGCCATTTTTACAGAGTTTTGCTTACTCAAAAGCTTCTTTTTTGACCCGTTTCAGGCACAGAAATGACTTTAAACACACTTATTCTAGTTGACAAAGTCATAATTCACATCCAACAGTAATTTAGAGTCAAAAGATTAAATGTTAAAATTTAATCATTATAGACCATTTTGGGATCGTTCGACAGGTCCGGAGTCATCGTTTTTCATCCGAAAATTGATTTTTTGGACTGTACCAAAAATGATTCAAAATGTCAATTGGATCATGCCTCATGTTGAATAACCACTTTTTAAACCCTCACAGTGACCAAAATTGCCATTTTTACAGAGTTTTGCTTACTCAAAAGCTTCCATTTTGACCCATTTCAGGCACAGAAATGACTTTAAACACACTTATTCTAGTTGACAAAGTCATAATTCACATCCAACAGTCATTTAGAGTCAAAAGATTAAATGTTGAAATTTCATCATTAAAGACCATTTTGGGATCTTTCGACAGGTCCGGAGTCATCGTTTTTCATCCGAAAATTGATTTTTTGGACTGTCCCAAAAATGATTCAAAATGTCAATTGGATCATGCCTCATGTTGAATACCCACTTTTTCAACCCTCACAGTGACCAAAATTGCCATTTTTACAGAGTTTTGCTTACTCAAAAGCTTCAATTTTGACCCGTTTCAGGCACAGAAATGACTTTAAACACACTTATTTTAGTTGACAAAGTCATAATTCACATCCAACAGTAATTTAGAGTCAAAAGATTAAATGTTAAAATTTCATCATTATAGACCATTTTGGGATCGTTCGACAGGTCCGGAGTCATCATTTTTCATCCGAAAATTGATTTTTTGGACTGTACCAAAAATGATTCAAAATGTCAATTGGATCATGCCTCATGTTGAATAACCACTTTTTAAACCCTCACAGTGACCAAAATTGCCATTTTTACAGAGTTTTGCTTACTCAAAAGCTTCCATTTTGACCCGTTTCAGGCACAGAAATGACTTTAAACACACTTATTCTAGTTGACAAAGTCATAATTCACATCCAACAGTCATTTAGAGTCAAAAGATTAAATGTTGAAATTTCATCATTATAGACCATTTTGGGATCGTTCGACAGGTCCGCAGTCATCGTTTTTCATCCGAAAATTGATTTTTTGGACTGTACCAAAAATGATTCAAAATGTCAATTGGATCATGCCTCATGTTGAATAACCACTTTTTAAACCCTCACAGTGACCAAAATTGCCATTTTTACAGAGTTTTGCTTACTCAAAAGCTTCCATTTTGACCCGTTTCAGGCACAGAAACGACTTTAAACACACGTATTCTAGTTGACAAAGTCATAATTCACATCCAACAGTCATTTAGAGTCAAAAGATTAAATGTTGAAATTTCATCATTATAGACCATTTTGGGATCGTTCGACAGGTCCGGAGTCATCGTTTTTCATCCGAAAATTGATTTTTTGGACTGTACCAAAAATGATTTAAAATGTCAATTGGATCATGCCTCATGTTGAATAACCACTTTTTAAACCCTCACAGTGACCAAAATTGCCATTTTTACAGAGTTTTGCTTACTCAAAAGCTTCTATTTTGACCCGTTTCAGGCACAGAAATGACTTTAAACACACTTATTCTAGTTGAGAAAGTCATAATTCACATCCAACAGTAATTTAGAGTCAAAAGATTAAATGTTAAAATTTCATCATTATAGACCATTTTGGGATCGTTCGACAGGTCCAGAGTCATCGTTTTTCATCCGAAAATTGATTTTTTGGACTGTACCAAAAATGATTCAAAATGTCAATTGGATCATGCCTCATGTTGAATACCCACTTTTTCAACCCTCACAGTGACCAAAATTGCCATTTTTACAGAGTTTTGCTTACTCAAAAGCTTCAATTTTGACCCGTTTCAGGCACAGAAATGACTTTAAACACACTTATTTTAGTTGACAAAGTCCTAATTCACATCCAACAGTAATTTAGAGTCAAAAGATTAAATGTTAAAATGTCATCATTATAGACCATTTTGGGATCGTTCGACAGGTCCGGAGTCATCATTTTTCATCCGAAAATTGATTTTTTGGACTGTACCAAAAATGATTCAAAATGTCAATTGGATCATGCCTCATGTTGAATAACCACTTTTTAAACCCTCACAGTGACCAAAATTGCCATTTTTACAGAGTTTTGCTTACTCAAAAGCTTCCATTTTGACCCGTTTCAGGCACAGAAATGACTTTAAACACACTTATTTTAGTTGACAAAGTCATAATTCACATCCAACAGTCATTTAGAGTCAAAAGATTAAATGTAAAAATTTCATCATTATAGACCATTTTGGGATCGTTCGACAGGTCCGGAGTCATCATTTTTCATCCGAAAATTGATTTTTTGGACTGTACCAAAAATGATTCAAAATGTCAATTCGATCATGCCTCATGTTGAATAACCACTTTTTAAACGCTCACAGTGACCAAAATTGCCATTTTTACAGAGTTTTGCTTACTCAAAAGCTTCCATTTTGACCCGTTTCAGGCACAGAAATGACTTTAAACACACTTATTCTAGTTGACAAAGTCATAATTCACATCCAACAGTCATTTAGAGTCAAAAGACTAAATGTTAAAATTTCATCATTATAGACCATTTTGGGATCGTTCGACAGGTCCGGAGTCATCGTTTTTCATCCGAAAATTGATTTTTTGGACTGTACCAAAAATGATTCAAAATGTCAATTGGATGATGCCTCATGTTGAATAACCACTTTTTAAACCCTCACAGTGACCAAAATTGCCATTTTTACAGAGTTTTGCTTACTCAAAAGCTTCCATTTTGACCCGTTTCAGGCACAGAAATGACTTTAAACACACTTATTCTAGTTGACAAAATCATAATTCACATCCAACAGTAATTTAGAGTCAAAAGATTAAATGTTGAAATTTCATTATTATAGACCATTTTGGGATCGTTCGACAGGTCCGGATTCATCGTTTTTCATCCGAAAATTGATTTTTTGGACTGTACCAAAAAGGATTCAAAATGTCAATTGGATCATGCCTCATGTTGAATAACCACTTTTTAAACCCTCACAGTGACCAAAATTGCCATTTTTACAGAGTTTTGCTTACTCAAAAGCTTCAATTTTGACCCGTTTCAGGCACAGAAATGACTTTAAACACACTTATTTTAGTTGACAAAGTCCTAATTCACATCCAACAGTAATTTAGAGTCAAAAGATTAAATGTTAAAATTTCATCATTATAGACCATTTTGGGATCGTTCGACAGGTCCAGAGTCATCGTTTTTCATCCGAAAATTGATTTTTTGGACTGTACCAAAAATGATTCAAAATGTCAATTGGATCATGCCTCATGTTGAATAACCACTTTTTAAACCCTCAGAGTGACCAAAATTGCCATTTTTACAGAGTTTTGCTTACTCAAAAGCTTCCATTTTGACCCGTTTCAGGCACAGAAAGGACTTTAAACACACTTATTCTAGTTGACAAAGTCATAATTCACATCCAACAGTCATTTAGAGTCAAAAGACTAAATGTTAAAATGTCATCATTATAGACCATTTTGGGATCATTCGACAGGTCCTGAGTCATCGTTTTTCATCCGAAAATTGATTTTTTGGACTGTACCAAAAATGATTCAAAATGTCAATTGGATGATGCCTCATGTTGAATAACCACTTTTTAAGCCCTCACAGTGACCAAAATTGCTATTTTTACAGAGTTTTGCTTACTCAAAAGCTTCCATTTTGACCCGTTTCAGGCACAGAAATGACTTTA
The DNA here is from genome assembly GCF_964263255.1 of Lissotriton vulgaris. Classification (NCBI taxonomy): domain Eukaryota; kingdom Metazoa; phylum Chordata; class Amphibia; order Caudata; family Salamandridae; genus Lissotriton; species Lissotriton vulgaris. The sequence goes on from NW_028245120.1 coordinate 273,307, forward strand.
AACACACTTATTCTAGTTGACAAAATCATAATTCACATCCAACAGTAATTTAGAGTCAAAAGATTAAATGTTGAAATTTCATTATTATAGACCATTTTGGGATCGTTCGACAGGTCCGGAGTCATCGTTTTTCATCCGAAAATTGATTTTTTGGACTGTACCAAAAATGATTCAAAATGTCAATTGGATCATGCCTCATGTTGAATAACCACTTTTTAAACCCTCACAGTGACCAAAATTGCCATTTTTACAGAGATTTGCTTACTCAAAAGCTTCTTTTTTGACCCGTTTCAGGCACAGAAATGACTTTAAACACACTTATTTTAGTTGACAAAGTCATAATTCACATCCAACAGTCATTTAGAGTCAAAAGATTAAATGTTGAAATTTCATCCATATTGACCATTTTGGGATCGTTCGACAGGTCCGGAGTCATCGTTTTTCATCCGAAAATTGATTTTTTGGACTGTACCAAAAAGGATTCAAAATGTCAATTGGATCGTGCCTCATGTTGAATAACCACTTTTTAAACCTTCACTATGACCAAAATTGCCATTTTTACAGAGTTTTGCTTACTCAAAAGCTTCCATTTTGACCAGGTTCAGTCACAGAAATGACTTTAAACACTCTTATTTTAGTTGACAAAGTCATAATTCACATCCAACAGTCATTTAGAGTCAAAAGATTAAATGTTAAAATTTCATCATTATAGTCCATTTTGGGATCGTTCGACAGGTCCGGAGTCATCGTTTTTCATCCGAAAATTGATTTTTTGGACTGTACCAAAAATGATTCAAAATGTCAATTGGATCATGCCCCATGTTGAATAACCACTTTTTAAACCCTCACAGTGACCAAAATTGCCATTTTTACAGAGTTTTGCTTACTCAAAATCTTCCATTTTGACCCGTTTCAGGCACAGAAATGACTTTAAACACACTTATTCTAGTTGACAAAGTCATAATTCACATCCAACAGTCATTTAGAGTCAAAAGATTAAATGTTGAAATTTCATCATTATAGACCATTTTGGGATCGTTCGACAGGTCCGGAGTCATCGTTTTTCATCCGAAAATTGATTTTTTGGACTGTACCAAAAATGATTCAAAATGTCAATTGGATCATGCCTCATGTTGAATAACCACTTTTTAAACCCTCACAGTGACCAAAATTGCCATTTTTACAGAGTTTTGCTTACTCAAAAGCTTCCATTTTGACACGTTTCAGGCACAGAAATGACTTTAAACACACTTATTCTAGTTGACAAAGTCATAATTCACATCCAACAGTCATTTAGAGTCAAAAGATTAAATGTTGAAATTTCATCATTATAGACCATTTTGGGATCGTTCGACAGGTCCGGAGTCATCGTTTTTCATCCGAAAATTGATTTTTTGGACTGTACCAAAAATGATTCAAAATGTCAATTGGATCATGCCTCATGTTGAATAACCACTTTTTAAACCCTCACAGTGACCAAAATTGCCATTTTTACAGAGTTTTGCTTACTCAAAAGCTTCAATTTTGACCCGTTTCAGGCACAGAAATGACTTTAAACACACTTATTCTAGTTGAGAAAGTCATAATTCACATCCAACAGTAATTTAGAGTCAAAAGATTAAATGTTAAAATTTAATCATTATAGACCATTTTGGGATCGTTCGACAGGTCCGGAGTCATCGTTTTTCATCCGAAAATTGATTTTTTGGACTGTACCAAAAATGATTCAAAATGTCAATTGGATCATGCCTCATGTTGAATAACCACTTTTTAAACCCTCACAGTGACCAAAATTGCCATTTTTACAGAGTTTTGCTTACTCAAAAGCTTCCATTTTGACCCATTTCAGGCACAGAAATGACTTTAAACACACTTATTCTAGTTGACAAAGTCATAATTCACATCCAACAGTCATTTAGAGTCAAAAGATTAAATGTTGAAATTTCATCATTAAAGACCATTTTGGGATCTTTCGACAGGTCCGGAGTCATCGTTTTTCATCCGAAAATTGATTTTTTGGACTGTCCCAAAAATGATTCAAAATGTCAATTGGATCATGCCTCATGTTGAATACCCACTTTTTCAACCCTCACAGTGACCAAAATTGCCATTTTTACAGAGTTTTGCTTACTCAAAAGCTTCAATTTTGACCCGTTTCAGGCACAGAAATGACTTTAAACACACTTATTTTAGTTGACAAAGTCATAATTCACATCCAACAGTAATTTAGAGTCAAAAGATTAAATGTTAAAATTTCATCATTATAGACCATTTTGGGATCGTTCGACAGGTCCGGAGTCATCATTTTTCATCCGAAAATTGATTTTTTGGACTGTACCAAAAATGATTCAAAATGTCAATTGGATCATGCCTCATGTTGAATAACCACTTTTTAAACCCTCACAGTGACCAAAATTGCCATTTTTACAGAGTTTTGCTTACTCAAAAGCTTCCATTTTGACCCGTTTCAGGCACAGAAATGACTTTAAACACACTTATTCTAGTTGACAAAGTCATAATTCACATCCAACAGTCATTTAGAGTCAAAAGATTAAATGTTGAAATTTCATCATTATAGACCATTTTGGGATCGTTCGACAGGTCCGGAGTCATCGTTTTTCATCCGAAAATTGATTTTTTGGACTGTACCAAAAATGATTCAAAATGTCAATTGGATCATGCCTCATGTTGAATAACCACTTTTTAAACCCTCACAGTGACCAAAATTGCCATTTTTACAGAGTTTTGCTTACTCAAAAGCTTCCATTTTGACCCGTTTCAGGCACAGAAACGACTTTAAACACACGTATTCTAGTTGACAAAGTCATAATTCACATCCAACAGTCATTTAGAGTCAAAAGATTAAATGTTGAAATTTCATCATTATAGACCATTTTGGGATCGTTCGACAGGTCCGGAGTCATCGTTTTTCATCCGAAAATTGATTTTTTGGACTGTACCAAAAAAGATTTAAAATGTCAATTGGATCATGCCTCATGTTGAATAACCACTTTTTAAACCCTCACAGTGACCAAAATTGCCATTTTTACAGAGTTTTGCTTACTCAAAAGCTTCAATTTTGACCCGTTTCAGGCACAGAAATGACTTTAAACACACTTATTCTAGTTGAGAAAGTCATAATTCACATCCAACAGTAATTTAGAGTCAAAAGATTAAATGTTAAAATGTAATCATTATAGACCATTTTGGGATCGTTCGACAGGTCCGGAGTCATCGTTTTTCATCCGAAAATTGATTTTTTGGACTGTACCAAAAATGATTCAAAATGTCAATTGGATCATGCCTCATGTTGAATAACCACTTTTTAAACCCTCACAGTGACCAAAATTGCCATTTTTACAGAGTTTTGCTTACTCAAAAGCTTCCATTTTGACCCATTTCAGGCACAGAAATGACTTTAAACACACTTATTCTAGTTGACAAAGTCATAATTCACATCCAACAGTCATTTAGAGTCAAAAGATTAAATGTTGAAATTTCATCATTAAAGACCATTTTGGGATCTTTCGACAGGTCCGGAGTCATCGTTTTTCATCCGAAAATTGATTTTTTGGACTGTCCCAAAAATGATTCAAAATGTCAATTGGATCATGCCTCATGTTGAATACCCACTTTTTCAACCCTCACAGTGACCAAAATTGCCATTTTTACAGAGTTTTGCTTACTCAAAAGCTTCAATTTTGACCCGTTTCAGGCACAGAAATGACTTTAAACACACTTATTTTAGTTGACAAAGTCATAATTCACATCCAACAGTAATTTAGAGTCAAAAGATTAAATGTTAAAATTTCATCATTATAGACCATTTTGGGATCGTTCGACAGGTCCGGAGTCATCATTTTTCATCCGAAAATTGATTTTTTGGACTGTACCAAAAATGATTCAAAATGTCAATTGGATCATGCCTCATGTTGAATAACCACTTTTTAAACCCTCACAGTGACCAAAATTGCCATTTTTACAGAGTTTTGCTTACTCAAAAGCTTCCATTTTGACCCGTTTCAGGCACAGAAATGACTTTAAACACACTTATTTTAGTTGACAAAGTCATAATTCACATCCAACAGTCATTTAGAGTCAAAAGATTAAATGTTAAAATTTCATCATTATAGACCATTTTGGGATCGTTCGACAGGTCCGGAGTCATCATTTTTCATCCGAAAATTGATTTTTTGGACTGTACCAAAAATGATTCAAAATGTCAATTCGATCATGCCTCATGTTGAATAACCACTTTTTAAACGCTCACAGTGACCAAAATTGCCATTTTTACAGAGTTTTGCTTACTCAAAAGCTTCCATTTTGACCCGTTTCAGGCACAGAAATTACTTTAAACACACTTATTCTAGTTGACAAAGTCATAATTCACATCCAACAGTCATTTAGAGTCAAAAGACTAAATGTTAAAATTTCATCATTATAGACCATTTTGGGATCGTTCGACAGGTCCGGAGTCATCGTTTTTCATCCGAAAATTGATTTTTTGGACTGTACCAAAAATGATTCAAAATGTCAATTGGATGATGCCTCATGTTGAATAACCACTTTTTAAACCCTCACAGTGACCAAAATTGCCATTTTTACAGAGTTTTGCTTACTCAAAAGCTTCCATTTTGACCCGTTTCAGGCACAGAAATGACTTTAAACACACTTATTCTAGTTGACAAAATCATAATTCACATCCAACAGTAATTTAGAGTCAAAAGATTAAATGTTGAAATTTCATTATTATAGACCATTTTGGGATCGTTCGACAGGTCAGGATTCATCGTTTTTCATCCGAAAAATGATTTTTTGGACTGTACCAAAAAGGATTCAAAATGTCAATTGGATCATGCCTCATGTTGAATAACCACTTTTTAAACCCTCACAGTGACCAAAATTGCCATTTTTACAGAGTTTTGCTTACTCAAAAGCTTCAATTTTGACCCGTTTCAGGCACAGAAATGACTTTAAACACACTTATTTTAGTTGACAAAGTCCTAATTCACATCCAACAGTAATTTAGAGTCAAAAGATTAAATGTTAAAATTTCATCATTATAGACCATTTTGGGATCGTTCGACAGGTCCAGAGTTATCGTTTTTCATCCGAAAATTGATTTTTTGGACTGTACCAAAAATGATTCAAAATGTCAATTGGATCATGCCTCATGTTGAATAACCACTTTTTAAACCCTCAGAGTGACCAAAATTGCCATTTTTACAGAGTTTTGCTTACTCAAAAGCTTCCATTTTGACCCGTTTCAGGCACAGAAAGGACTTTAAACACACTTATTCTAGTTGACAAAGTCATAATTCACATCCAACAGTCATTTAGAGTCAAAAGACTAAATGTTAAAATGTCATCATTATAGACCATTTTGGGATCATTCGACAGGTCCTGAGTCATCGTTTTTCATCCGAAAATTGATTTTTTGGACTGTACCAAAAATGATTCAAAATGTCAATTGGATGATGCCTCATGTTGAATAACCACTTTTTAAGCCCTCACAGTGACCAAAATTGCTATTTTTACAGAGTTTTGCTTACTCAAAAGCTTCCATTTTGACCCGTTTCAGGCACAGAAATGACTTTAAACACACTTATTCTAGTTGACAAAATCATAATTCACATCCAACAGTAATTTAGAGTCAAAAGATTAAATGTTGAAATTTCATTATTATAGACCATTTTGGGATCGTTCGACAGGTCCGGAGTCATCGTTTTTCATCCGAAAATTGATTTTTTGGACTGTACCAAAAATGATTCAAAATGTCAATTGGATCATGCCTCATGTTGAATAACCACTTTTTAAACCCTCACAGTGACCAAAACTGCCATTTTTACAGAGATTTGCTTACTCAAAAGCTTCTTTTTTGACCCGTTTCAGGCACAGAAATGACTTTAAACACACTTATTCTAGTTGACAAAGTCATAATTCACATCCAACAGTCATTTAGAGTCAAAAGATTAAATGTTGAAATTTCATCCATATTAACGATTTTGGGATCGTTCGACAGGTCCGGAGTCATCGTTTTTCATCTGAAAATTGATTTTTTGGACTGTACCAAAAAGGATTCAAAATGTCAATTGGATCGTGCCTCATGTTGAATAACCACTTTTTAAACCTTCACTATGACCAAAATTGCCATTTTTACAGAGTTTTGCTTACTCAAAAGCTTCCATTTTGACCAGGTTCAGTCACAGAAATGACTTTAAACACACTTATTTTAGTTGACAAAGTCATAATTCACATCCAACAGTCATTTAGAGTCAAAAGATTAAATGTTAAAATTTCATCATTATAGTCCATTTTGGGATCGTTCGACAGGTCCGGAGTCATCGTTTTTCATCCGAAAATTGATTTTTTGGACTGTACCAAAAATGATTCAAAATGTCAATTGGATAATGCCCCATGTTGAATAACCACTTTTTAAACCCTCACAGTGACCAAAATTGCCATTTTTACAGAGTTTTGCTTACTCAAAAGCTTCCATTTTGACCCGTTTCAGGCACAGAAATGACTTTAAACACACTTATTCTAGTTGACAAAGTCATAATTCACATCCAACAGTCATTTAGAGTCAAAAGATTAAATGTTGAAATTTCATCATTATAGACCATTTTGGGATCGTTCGACAGGTCCGGAGTCATCGTTTTTCATCCGAAAATTGATTTTTTGGACTGTACCAAAAATGATTCAAAATGTCAATTGGATCATGCCTCATGTTGAATAACCACTTTTTAAACCCTCACAGTGACCAAAATTGCCATTTTTACAGAGTTTTGCTTACCCAAAAGCTTCCATTTTGACACGTTTCAGGCACAGAAATGACTTTAAACACACTTATTCTAGTTGACAAAGTCATAATTCACATCCAACAGTCATTTAGAGTCAAAAGATTAAATGTTGAAATTTCATCATTATAGACCATTTTGGGATCGTTCGACAGGTCGGGAGTCATCGTTTTTCATCCGAAAATAGATTTTTTGGACTGTACCAAAAATGATTCAAAATGTCAATTGGATCATGCCTCATGTTGAATAACCACTTTTTAAACCCTCACAGTGACCAAAATTGCCATTTTTACAGAGTTTTGCTTACTCAAAAGCTTCAATTTTGACCCGTTTCAGGCACAGAAATGACTTTAAACACACTTATTCTAGTTGAGAAAGTCATAATTCACATCCAACAGTAATTTAGAGTCAAAAGATTAAATGTTAAAATTCCATCATTATAGATCATTTTGGGATCGTTCGACAGGTCCAGAGTCATCGTTTTTCATCCGAAAATTGATTTTTTGGACTGTACCAAAAATGATTCAAAATGTCAATTGGATCATGCCTCATGTTGAATAACCACTTTTTAAACCCTCACAGTGACCAAAATTGCCATTTTTACAGAGTTTTGCTTACTCAAAAGCTTCCATTTTGACCCGTTTCAGGCACAGAAATGACTTTAAACACACTTATTCTAGTTGACAAAGTCATAATTCACATCCAACAGTCATTTAGAGTCAAAAGATTAAATGTTGAAATTTCATCATTAAAGACCATTTTGGGATCTTTCGACAGGTCCGGAGTAATCGTTTTTCATCCGAAAATTTATTTTTTGGACTGTCCCAAAAATGATTCAAAATGTCAATTGGATCATGCCTCATGTTGAATACCCACTTTTTCAACCCTCACAGTGACCAAAATTGCCATTTTTACAGAGTTTTGCTTACTCAAAAGCTTCAATTTTGACCCGTTTCAGGCACAGAAATGACTTTAAACACACTTATTTTAGTTGACAAAGTCCTAATTCACATCCAACAGTAATTTAGAGTCAAAAGATTAAATGTTAAAATTTCATCATTATAGACCATTTTGGGATCGTTCGACAGGTCCGGAGTCATCATTTTTCATCCGAAAATTGATTTTTTGGACTGTACGAAAAATGATTCAAAATGTCAATTGGATCATGCCTCATGTTGAATAACCACTTTTTAAACCCTCACAGTGACCAAAATTGCCATTTTTACAGAGTTTTGCTTACTCAAAAGCTTCCATTTTGACCCGTTTCAGGCACAGAAATGACTTTAAACACACTTATTTTAGTTGACAAAGTCATAATTCACATCCAACAGTCATTTAGAGTCAAAAGATTAAATGTTAAAATTTCATCATTACAGACCATTTTGGGATCGTTCGACAGGTCCAGAGTCATCGTTTTTCATCCGAAAATTGATTTTTTGGACTGTTCCAAAAATGATTCAAAATGTCAATTGGATCATGCCTCATGTTGAATAACCACTTTTTAAACCCTCACAGTGACCAAAATTGCCATTTTTACAGAGTTTTGCTTACTCAAAAGCTGCCATTTTGACCCGTTTCAGGCACAGAAATGACTTTAAACACACTTATTCTAGTTGACAAAGTCATAATTCACATCCAACAGTCATTTAGAGTCAAAAGACTAAATGTTAAAATTTCATCATTATAGACCATTTTGGGATCGTTCGACAGGTCCGGAGTCATCGTTTTTCATCCGAAAATTGATTTTTTGGACTGTACCAAAAATGATTCAAAATGTCAATTGGATGATGCCTCATGTTGAATAACCTCTTTTTAAACCCTCACAGTGACCAAAATTGCCATTTTTACAGAGTTTTGCTTACTCAAAAGCTTCCATTTTGACCCGTTTCAGGCACAGAAATGACTTTAAACACACTTATTCTAGTTGACAAAATCATAATTCACATCCAACAGTAATTTAGAGTCAAAAGATTAAATGTTGAAATTTCATTATTATAGACCATTTTGGGATCGTTCGACAGGTCCGGAGTCATCGTTTTTCATCCGAAAATTGATTTTTTGGACTGTACCAAAAATGATTCAAAATGTCAATTGGATCATGCCTCATGTTGAATAACCACTTTTTAAACCCTCACAGTGACCAAAATGGCCATTTTTACAGAGTTTTGCTTACTCAAAAGCTTCTTTTTTGACCCGTTTCAGGCACAGAAATGACTTTAAACACACTTATTCTAGTTGACAAAGTCATAATTCACATCCAACAGTCATTTAGAGTCAAAAGATTAAATGTTGAAATTTCATCATTAAAGACCATTTTGGGATCTTTCGACAGGTCCGGAGTAATCGTTTTTCATCCGAAAATTTATTTTTTGGACTGTCCCAAAAATGATTCAAAATGTCAATTGGATCATGCCTCATGTTGAATACCCACTTTTTCAACCCTCACAGTGACCAAAATTGCCATTTTTACAGAGTTTTGCTTACTCAAAAGCTTCAATTTTGACCCGTTTCAGGCACAGAAATGACTTTAAACACACTTATTTTAGTTGACAAAGTCCTAATTCACATCCAACAGTAATTTAGAGTCAAAAGATTAAATGTTAAAATTTCATCATTATAGACCATTTTGGGATCGTTCGACAGGTCCGGAGTCATCATTTTTCATCCGAAAATTGATTTTTTGGACTGTACGAAAAATGATTCAAAATGTCAATTGGATCATGCCTCATGTTGAATAACCACTTTTTAAACCCTCACAGTGACCAAAATTGCCATTTTTACAGAGTTTTGCTTACTCAAAAGCTTCCATTTTGACCCGTTTCAGGCACAGAAATGACTTTAAACACACTTATTTTAGTTGACAAAGTCATAATTCACATCCAACAGTCATTTAGAGTCAAAAGATTAAATGTTAAAATTTCATCATTACAGACCATTTTGGGATCGTTCGACAGGTCCAGAGTCATCGTTTTTCATCCGAAAATTGATTTTTTGGACTGTTCCAAAAATGATTCAAAATGTCAATTGGATCATGCCTCATGTTGAATAACCACTTTTTAAACCCTCACAGTGACCAAAATTGCCATTTTTACAGAGTTTTGCTTACTCAAAAGCTTCCATTTTGACCCGTTTCAGGCACAGAAATGACTTTAAACACACTTATTCTAGTTGACAAAGTCATAATTCACATCCAACAGTCATTTAGAGTCAAAAGACTAAATGTTAAAATTTCATCATTATAGACCATTTTGGGATCGTTCGACAGGTCCGGAGTCATCGTTTTTCATCCGAAAATTGATTTTTTGGACTGTACCAAAAATGATTCAAAATGTCAATTGGATGATGCCTCATGTTGAATAACCTCTTTTTAAACCCTCACAGTGACCAAAATTGCCATTTTTACAGAGTTTTGCTTACTCAAAAGCTTCCATTTTGACCCGTTTCAGGCACAGAAATGACTTTAAACACACTTATTCTAGTTGACAAAATCATAATTCACATCCAACAGTAATTTAGAGTCAAAAGATTAAATGTTGAAATTTCATTATTATAGACCATTTTGGGATCGTTCGACAGGTCCGGAGTCATCGTTTTTCATCCGAAAATTGATTTTTTGGACTGTACCAAAAATGATTCAAAATGTCAATTGGATCATGCCTCATGTTGAATAACCACTTTTTAAACCCTCACAGTGACCAAAATGGCCATTTTTACAGAGTTTTGCTTACTCAAAAGCTTCTTTTTTGACCCGTTTCAGGCACAGAAATGACTTTAAACACACTTATTCTAGTTGACAAAGTCATAATTCACATCCAACAGTCATTTAGAGTCAAAAGATTAAATGTTGAAATTTCATCCATATTGACCATTTTGGGATAGTTCGACAGGTCCGGAGTCATCGTTTTTCATCCGAAAATTGATTTTTTGGACTGTACCAAAAAGGATTCAAAATGTCAATTGGATCGTGCCTCATGTTGAATAACCACTTTTTAAACCTTCACTATGACCAAAATTGCCATTTTTACAGAGTTTTGCTTACTCAAAAGCTTCCATTTTGACCAGGTTCAGTCACAGAAATGACTTTAAACACACTTATTCTAGTTGACAAAGTCATAATTCACATCCAACAGTCATTTCAGAGTCAAAAGATTAAATGTTGAAATTTCATCATTATAGACCATTTTGGGATCGTTCGACAGGTCCGGAGTCATCGTTTTTCATCCGAAAATTGATTTTTTGGACTGTACCAAAAATGATTCAAAATGTCAATTGGATCATGCCTCATGTTGAATAACCACTTTTTTAACCCTCACAGTGACCAAAATTGCCATTTTTACAGAGTTTTGCTTACTCAAAAGCTTCCATTTTGACACGTTTCAGGCACAGAAATGACTTTAAACACACTTATTCTAGTTGACAAAGTCATAATTCACATCCAACAGTCATTTAGAGTCAAAAGATTAAATGTTGAAATTTCATCATTATAGACCATTTTGGGATCGTTCGACAGGTCGGGAGTCATCGTTTTTCATCCGAAAATTGATTTTTTGGACTGTACCAAAAATGATTCAAAATGTCAATTGGATCATGCCTCATGTTGAATAACCACTTTTTAAACCCTCACAGTGACCAAAATTGCCATTTTTACAGAGTTTTGCTTACTCAAAAGCTTCCATTTTGACCCGTTTCAGGCACAGAAATGACTTTAAACACACTTATTTTAGTTGACAAAGTCATAATTCACATCCAACAGTCATTTAGAGTCAAAAGATTAAATGTTAAAATTTCATCATTATAGACCATTTTGGGATCGTTCGACAGGTCCGGAGTCATCGTTTTTCATCCGAAAATTGATTTTTTGGACTGTACCACAAATGATTCAAAATGTCAATTGGATCATGCCTCATGTTGAATAACCACTTTTTAAACCCTCACAGTGACCAAAATTGCCATTTTTACAGAGTTTTGCTTACTCAAAAGCTTCCATTTTGACCCGTTTCAGGCACAGAAATGACTTTAAACACACTTATTCTAGTTGACAAAGTCATAATTCACATCCAACAGTCATTTAGAGTCAAAAGATTAAATGTTGAAATTTCATCATTATAGACCATTTTGGGATCGTTCGACAGGTCCGGAGTCATCGTTTTTCATCCGAAAATTGATTTTTTGGACTGTACCAAAAATGATTCAAAATGTCAATTGGATCATGCCTCATGTTGAATAACCACTTTTTAAACCCTCACGTGACCAAAATTGCATTTTTTACAGAGTTTTGCTTACTCAAAAGCTTCCATTTTGACCCGTTTCAGGCACAGAAATGACTTTAAACACACTTATTCTAGTTGACAAAGTCATAATTCACATCCAACAGTCATTTAGAGTCAAAAGATTAAATGTTGAAATTTCATCATTATAGACCATTTTGGGATCGTTCGACAGGTCCGGAGTCATCGTTTTTCATCCGAAAATTGATTTTTTGGACTGTACCAAAAATGATTCAAAATGTCAATTGGATCATGCCTCATGTTGAATAACCACTTTTTAAACCCTCACAGTGACCAAAATTGCCATTTTTACAGAGTTTTGCTTACTCAAAAGCTTCCATTTTGACCCGTTTCAGGCACAGAAATGACTTTAAACACACGTATTCTAGTTGACAAAGTCATAATTCACATCCAACAGTCATTTAGAGTCAAAAGATTAAATGTTGAAATTTCATCATTATAGACCATTTTGGGATCGTTTGACAGGTCCGGAGTCATCGTTTTTCATCCGAAAATTGATTTTTTGGACTGTACCAAAAATGATTCAAAATGTCAATTGGATCATGCCTCATGTTGAATAACCACTTTTTTAACCCTCACAGTGACCAAAATTGCCATTTTTACAGAGTTTTGCTTACTCAAAAGCTTCCATTTTGACACGTTTCAGGCACAGAAATGACTTTAAACACACTTATTCTAGTTGACAAAGTCATAATTCACATCCAACAGTCATTTAGAGTCAAAAGATTAAATGTTGAAATTTCATCATTATAGACCATTTTGGGATCGTTCGACAGGTCGGGAGTCATCGTTTTTCATCCGAAAATTGATTTTTTGGACTGTACCAAAAATGATTCAAAATGTCAATTGGATCATGCCTCATGTTGAATAACCACTTTTTAAACCCTCACAGTGACCAAAATTGCCATTTTTACAGAGTTTTGCTTACTCAAAAGCTTCCATTTTGACCTGTTTCAGGCACAGAAATGACTTTAAACACACTTATTTTAGTTGACAAAGTCATAATTCACATCCAACAGTCATTTAGAGTCAAAAGATTAAATGTTAAAATTTCATCATTATAGACCATTTTGGGATCGTTCGACAGGTCCGGAGTCATCGTTTTTCATCCGAAAATTGATTTTTTGGACTGTACCACAAATGATTCAAAATGTCAATTGGATCATGCCTCATGTTGAATAACCACTTTTTAAACCCTCACAGTGACCAAAATTGCCATTTTTACAGAGTTTTGCTTACTCAAAAGCTTCCATTTTGACCCGTTTCAGGCACAGAAATGACTTTAAACACACTTATTCTAGTTGACAAAGTCATAATTCACATCCAACAGTCATTTAGAGTCAAAAGATTAAATGTTGAAATTTCATCATTATAGACCATTTTGGGATCGTTCGACAGGTCCGGAGTCATCGTTTTTCATCCGAAAATTGATTTTTTGGACTGTACCAAAAATGATTCAAAATGTCAATTGGATCATGCCTCATGTTGAATAACCACTTTTTAAACCCTCACGTGACCAAAATTGCATTTTTTACAGAGTTTTGCTTACTCAAAAGCTTCCATTTTGACCCGTTTCAGGCACAGAAATTACTTTAAACACACTTATTCTAGTTGACAAAGTCATAATTCACATCCAACAGTCATTTAGAGTCAAAAGATTAAATGTTGAAATTTCATCATTATAGACCATTTTGGGATCGTTCGACAGGTCCGGAGTCATCGTTTTTCATCCGAAAATTGATTTTTTGGACTGTACCAAAAATGATTCAAAATGTCAATTGGATCATGCCTCATGTTGAATAACCACTTTTTAAACCCTCACAGTGACCAAAATTGCCATTTTTACAGAGTTTTGCTTACTCAAAAGCTTCTTTTTTGACCCGTTTCAGGCACAGAAATGACTTTAAACACACTTATTCTAGTTGACAAAGTCATAATTCACATCCAACAGTCATTTAGAGTCAAAAGATTAAATGTTGAAATTTCATCCATATTGACCATTTTGGGATAGTTCGACAGGTCCGGAGTCATCGTTTTTCATCCGAAAATTGATTTTTTGGACTGTACCAAAAAGGATTCAAAATGTCAATTGGATCGTGCCTCATGTTGAATAACCACTTTTTAAACCTTCACTATGACCAAAATTGCCATTTTTACAGAGTTTTGCTTACTCAAAAGCTTCCATTTTGACCAGGTTCAGTCACAGAAATGACTTTAAACACACTTATTCTAGTTGACAAAGTCATAATTCACATCCAACAGTCATTTCAGAGTCAAAAGATTAAATGTTGAAATTTCATCATTATAGACCATTTTGGGATCGTTCGACAGGTCCGGAGTCATCGTTTTTCATCCGAAAATTGATTTTTTGGACTGTACCAAAAATGATTCAAAATGTCAATTGGATCATGCCTCATGTTGAATAACCACTTTTTTAACCCTCACAGTGACCAAAATTGCCATTTTTACAGAGTTTTGCTTACTCAAAAGCTTCCATTTTGACACGTTTCAGGCACAGAAATGACTTTAAACACACTTATTCTAGTTGACAAAGTCATAATTCACATCCAACAGTCATTTAGAGTCAAAAGATTAAATGTTGAAATTTCATCATTATAGACCATTTTGGGATCGTTCGACAGGTCGGGAGTCATCGTTTTTCATCCGAAAATTGATTTTTTGGACTGTACCAAAAATGATTCAAAATGTCAATTGGATCATGCCTCATGTTGAATAACCACTTTTTAAACCCTCACAGTGACCAAAATTGCCATTTTTACAGAGTTTTGCTTACTCAAAAGCTTCCATTTTGACCCGTTTCAGGCACAGAAATGACTTTAAACACACTTATTTTAGTTGACAAAGTCATAATTCACATCCAACAGTCATTTAGAGTCAAAAGATTAAATGTTAAAATTTCATCATTATAGACCATTTTGGGATCGTTCGACAGGTCCGGAGTCATCGTTTTTCATCCGAAAATTGATTTTTTGGACTGTACCACAAATGATTCAAAATGTCAATTGGATCATGCCTCATGTTGAATAACCACTTTTTAAACCCTCACAGTGACCAAAATTGCCATTTTTACAGAGTTTTGCTTACTCAAAAGCTTCCATTTTGACCCGTTTCAGGCACAGAAATGACTTTAAACACACTTATTCTAGTTGACAAAGTCATAATTCACATCCAACAGTCATTTAGAGTCAAAAGATTAAATGTTGAAATTTCATCATTATAGACCATTTTGGGATCGTTCGACAGGTCCGGAGTCATCGTTTTTCATCCGAAAATTGATTTTTTGGACTGTACCAAAAATGATTCAAAATGTCAATTGGATCATGCCTCATGTTGAATAACCACTTTTTAAACCCTCACGTGACCAAAATTGCATTTTTTACAGAGTTTTGCTTACTCAAAAGCTTCCATTTTGACCCGTTTCAGGCACAGAAATGACTTTAAACACACTTATTCTAGTTGACAAAGTCATAATTCACATCCAACAGTCATTTAGAGTCAAAAGATTAAATGTTGAAATTTCATCATTATAGACCATTTTGGGATCGTTCGACAGGTCCGGAGTCATCGTTTTTCATCCGAAAATTGATTTTTTGGACTGTACCAAAAATGATTCAAAATGTCAATTGGATCATGCCTCATGTTGAATAACCACTTTTTAAACCCTCACAGTGACCAAAATTGCCATTTTTACAGAGTTTTGCTTACTCAAAAGCTTCCATTTTGACCCGTTTCAGGCACAGAAACGACTTTAAACACACGTATTCTAGTTGACAAAGTCATAATTCACATCCAACAGTCATTTAGAGTCAAAAGATTAAATGTTGAAATTTCATCATTATAGACCATTTTGGGATCGTTTGACAGGTCCGGAGTCATCGTTTTTCATCCGAAAATTGATTTTTTGGACTGTACCAAAAATGATTCAAAATGTCAATTGGATCATGCCTCATGTTGAATAACCACTTTTTTAACCCTCACAGTGACCAAAATTGCCATTTTTACAGAGTTTTGCTTACTCAAAAGCTTCCATTTTGACACGTTTCAGGCACAGAAATGACTTTAAACACACTTATTCTAGTTGACAAAGTCATAATTCACATCCAACAGTCATTTAGAGTCAAAAGATTAAATGTTGAAATTTCATCATTATAGACCATTTTGGGATCGTTCGACAGGTCGGGAGTCATCGTTTTTCATCCGAAAATTGATTTTTTGGACTGTACCAAAAATGATTCAAAATGTCAATTGGATCATGCCTCATGTTGAATAACCACTTTTTAAACCCTCACAGTGACCAAAATTGCCATTTTTACAGAGTTTTGCTTACTCAAAAGCTTCCATTTTGACCTGTTTCAGGCACAGAAATGACTTTAAACACACTTATTTTAGTTGACAAAGTCATAATTCACATCCAACAGTCATTTAGAGTCAAAAGATTAAATGTTAAAATTTCATCATTATAGACCATTTTGGGATCGTTCGACAGGTCCGGAGTCATCGTTTTTCATCCGAAAATTGATTTTTTGGACTGTACCACAAATGATTCAAAATGTCAATTGGATCATGCCTCATGTTGAATAACCACTTTTTAAACCCTCACAGTGACCAAAATTGCCATTTTTACAGAGTTTTGCTTACTCAAAAGCTTCCATTTTGACCCGTTTCAGGCACAGAAATGACTTTAAACACACTTATTCTAGTTGACAAAGTCATAATTCACATCCAACAGTCATTTAGAGTCAAAAGATTAAATGTTGAAATTTCATCATTATAGACCATTTTGGGATCGTTCGACAGGTCCGGAGTCATCGTTTTTCATCCGAAAATTGATTTTTTGGACTGTACCAAAAATGATTCAAAATGTCAATTGGATCATGCCTCATGTTGAATAACCACTTTTTAAACCCTCACGTGACCAAAATTGCATTTTTTACAGAGTTTTGCTTACTCAAAAGCTTCCATTTTGACCCGTTTCAGGCACAGAAATGACTTTAAACACACTTATTCTAGTTGACAAAGTCATAATTCACATCCAACAGTCATTTAGAGTCAAAAGATTAAATGTTGAAATTTCATCATTATAGACCATTTTGGGATCGTTCGACAGGTCCGGAGTCATCGTTTTTCATCCGAAAATTGATTTTTTGGACTGTACCAAAAATGATTCAAAATGTCAATTGGATCATGCCTCATGTTGAATAACCACTTTTTAAACCCTCACAGTGACCAAAATTGCCATTTTTACAGAGTTTTGCTTACTCAAAAGCTTCCATTTTGACCCGTTTCAGGCACAGAAACGACTTTAAACACACGTATTCTAGTTGACAAAGTCATAATTCACATCCAACAGTCATTTAGAGTCAAAAGATTAAATGTTGAAATTTCATCATTATAGACCATTTTGGGATCGTTTGACAGGTCCGGAGTCATCGTTTTTCATCCGAAAATTGATTTTTTGGACTGTACCAAAAATGATTTAAAATGTCAATTGGATCATGCCTCATGTTGAATAACCACTTTTTAAACCCTCACAGTGACCAAAATTGCCATTTTTACAGAGTTTTGCTTACTCAAAAGCTTCTATTTTGACCCGTTTCAGGCACAGAAATGACTTTAAACACACTTATTTTAGTTGACAAAGTCATAATTCACATCCAACAGTCATTTAGAGTCAAAAGATTAAATGTTAAAATTTCATCATTATAGACCATTTTGGGATCGTTCGACAGGTCCGGAGTCATTATTTTTCATCCGAAAATTGATTTTTTGGACTGTACCAAAAATGATTCAAAATGTCAATTCGATCATGCCTCATGTTGAATAACCACTTTTTAAACGCTCACAGTGACCAAAATTGCCATTTTTACAGAGTTTTGCTTACTCAAAAGCTTCCATTTTGACCCGTTTCAGGCACAGAAATGACTTTAAACACACTTATTCTAGTTGACAAAGTCATAATTCACATCCAACAGTCATTTAGAGTCAAAAGACTAAATGTTAAAATTTCATCATTATAGACCATTTTGGGATCGTTCGACAGGTCCGGAGTCATCGTTTTTCATCCGAAAATTGATTTTTTGGACTGTACCAAAAATGATTCAAAATGTCAATTGGATGATGCCTCATGTTGAATAACCACTTTTTAAACCCTCACAGTGACCAAAATTGCCATTTTTACAGAGTTTTGCTTACTCAAAAGCTTCCATTTTGACCCGTTTCAGGCACAGAAATGACTTTAAACACACTTATTCTAGTTGACAAAATCATAATTCACATCCAACAGTAATTTAGAGTCAAAAGATTAAATGTTGAAATTTCATTATTATAGACCATTTTGGGATCGTTCGACAGGTCCGGAGTCATCGTTTTTCATCCGAAAATTGATTTTTTGGACTGTACCAAAAATGATTCAAAATGTCAATTGGATCATGCCTCATGTTGAATAACCACTTTTTAAACCCTCACAGTGACCAAAATTGCCATTTTTACAGAGATTTGCTTACTCAAAAGCTTCTTTTTTGACCCGTTTCAGGCACAGAAATGACTTTAAACACACTTATTCTAGTTGACAAAGTCATAATTCACATCCAACAGTCATTTAGAGTCAAAAGATTAAATGTTGAAATTTCATCCATATTAACGATTTTGGGATCGTTCGACAGGTCCGGAGTCATCGTTTTTCATCTGAAAATTGATTTTTTGGACTGTACCAAAAAGGATTCAAAATGTCAATTGGATCGTGCCTCATGTTGAATAACCACTTTTTAAACCTTCACTATGACCAAAATTGCCATTTTTACAGAGTTTTGCTTACTCAAAAGCTTCCATTTTGACCAGGTTCAGTCACAGAAATGACTTTAAACACACTTATTTTAGTTGACAAAGTCATAATTCACATCCAACAGTCATTTAGAGTCAAAAGATTAAATGTTAAAATTTCATCATTATAGTCCATTTTGGGATCGTTCGACAGGTCCGGAGTCATCGTTTTTCATCCGAAAATTGATTTTTTGGACTGTACCAAAAATGATTCAAAATGTCAATTGGATCATGCCCCATGTTGAATAACCACTTTTTAAACCCTCACAGTGACCAAAATTGCCATTTTTACAGAGTTTTGCTTACTCAAAAGCTTCCATTTTGACCCGTTTCAGGCACAGAAATGACTTTAAACACACTTATTCTAGTTGACAAAGTCATAATTCACATCCAACAGTCATTTAGAGTCAAAAGATTAAATGTTGAAATTTCATCATTATAGACCATTTTGGGATCGTTCGACAGGTCCGGAGTCATCGTTTTTCATCCGAAAATTGATTTTTTGGACTGTACCAAAAATGATTCAAAATGTCAATTGGATCATGCCTCATGTTGAATAACCACTTTTTAAACCCTCACAGTGACCAAAATTGCCATTTTTACAGAGTTTTGCTTACTCAAAAGCTTCAATTTTGACCCGTTTCAGGCACAGAAATGACTTTAAACACACTTATTCTAGTTGAGAAAGTCATAATTCACATCCAACAGTAATTTAGAGTCAAAAGATTAAATGTTAAAATTCCATCATTATAGATCATTTTGGGATCGTTCGACAGGTCCAGAGTCATCGTTTTTCATCCGAAAATTGATTTTTTGGACTGTACAAAAAATGATTCAAAATGTCAATTGGATCATGCCTCATGTTGAATAACCACTTTTTAAACCCTCACAGTGACCAAAATTGCCATTTTTACAGAGTTTTGCTTACTCAAAAGCTTCCATTTCGACCCGTTTCAGGCACAGAAATGACTTTAAACACACTTATTCTAGTTGACAAAGTCATAATTCACATCCAACAGTCATTTAGAGTCGAAAGATTAAATGTTGAAATTTCATCATTAAAGACCATTTTGGGATCTTTGGACAGGTCCGGAGTCATCGTTTTTCATCCGAAAATTTATTTTTGGGACTGTCCCAAAAATGATTCAAAATGTCAATTGGATCATGCCTCATGTTGAATACCCACTTTTTCAACCCTCACAGTGACCAAAATTGCCATTTTTACAGAGTTTTGCTTACTCAAAAGCTTCAATTTTGACCCGTTTCAGGCACAGAAATGACTTTAAACACACTTATTTTAGTTGACAAAGTCCTAATTCACATCCAACAGTAATTTAGAGTCAAAAGATTAAATGTTAAAATTTCATCATTATAGACCATTTTGGGATCGTTCGACAGGTCCGGAGTCATCATTTTTCATCCGAAAATTGATTTTTTGGACTGTACCAAAAATGATTCAAAATGTCAATTGGATCATGCCTCATGTTGAATAACCACTTTTTAAACCCTCACAGTGACCAAAATTGCCATTTTTACAGAGTTT
This sequence comes from Lissotriton vulgaris, assembly GCF_964263255.1. Classification (NCBI taxonomy): domain Eukaryota; kingdom Metazoa; phylum Chordata; class Amphibia; order Caudata; family Salamandridae; genus Lissotriton; species Lissotriton vulgaris. Next base: position 293,778 of record NW_028245120.1, read on the forward strand.
TGCTTACTCAAAAGCTTCCATTTTGACCCGTTTCAGGCACAGAAATGACTTTAAACACACTTATTTTAGTTGACAAAGTCATAATTCACATCCAACAGTCATTTAGAGTCAAAAGATTAAATGTTAAAATTTCATCATTACAGACCATTTTGCGATCGTTCGACAGGTCCGGAGTCATCGTTTTTCATCCGAAAATTGATTTTTTGGACTGTACCACAAATGATTCAAAATGTCAATTGGATCATGCCTCATGTTGAATAACCACTTTTTAAACCCTCACAGGGACCAAAATTGCCATTTTTACAGAGTTTTGCTTACTCAAAAGCTTCCATTTTGACCCGTTTCAGGCACAGAAATGACTTTAAACACACTTATTCTAGTTGACAAAGTCATAATTCACATCCAACAGTCATTTAGAGTCAAAAGACTAAATGTTAAAATTTCATCATTATAGACCATTTTGGGATCGTTCGACAGGTCCGGAGTCATCGTTTTTCATCCGAAAATTGATTTTTTGGACTGTACCAAAAATGATTCAAAATGTCAATTGGATGATGCCTCATGTTGAATAACCTCTTTTTAAACCCTCACAGTGACCAAAATTGCCATTTTTACAGAGTTTTGCTTACTCAAAAGCTTCCATTTTGACCCGTTTCAGGCACAGAAATGACTTTAAACACACTTATTCTAGTTGACAAAATCATAATTCACATCCAACAGTAATTTAGAGTCAAAAGATTAAATGTTGAAATTTCATTATTATAGACCATTTTGGGATCGTTCGACAGGTCCGGAGTCATCGTTTTTCATCCGAAAATTGATTTTTTGGACTGTACCAAAAATGATTCAAAATGTCAATTGGATCATGCCTCATGTTGAATAACCACTTTTTAAACCCTCACAGTGACCAAAATGGCCATTTTTACAGAGTTTTGCTTACTCAAAAGCTTCTTTTTTGACCCGTTTCAGGCACAGAAATGACTTTAAACACACTTATTCTAGTTGACAAAGTCATAATTCACATCCAACAGTCATTTAGAGTCAAAAGATTAAATGTTGAAATTTCATCCATATTGACCATTTTGGGATAGTTCGACAGGTCCGGAGTCATCGTTTTTCATCCGAAAATTGATTTTTTGGACTGTACCAAAAAGGATTCAAAATGTCAATTGGATCGTGCCTCATGTTGAATAACCACTTTTTAAACCTTCACTATGACCAAAATTGCCATTTTTACAGAGTTTTGCTTACTCAAAAGCTTCCATTTTGACCAGGTTCAGTCACAGAAATGACTTTAAACACACTTATTTTAGTTGACAAAGTCATAATTCACATCCAACAGTCATTTAGAGTCAAAAGATTAAATGTTAAAATTTCATCATTATAGTCCATTTTGGGATCGTTCGACAGGTCCGGAGTCATCGTTTTTCATCCGAAAATTGATTTTTTGGACTGTACCAAAAATGATTCAAAATGTCAATTGGATCATGCCCCATGTTGAATAACCACTTTTTAAACCCTCACAGTGACCAAAATTGCCATTTTTACAGAGTTTTGCTTATTCAAAAGCTTCCATTTTGACCCGTTTCAGGCACAGAAATGACTTTAAACACACTTCTAGTTGACAAAGTCATAATTCACATCCAACAGTCATTTCAGAGTCAAAAGATTAAATGTTGAAATTTCATCATTATAGACCATTTTGGGATCGTTCGACAGGTCCGGAGTCATCGTTTTTCATCCGAAAATTGATTTTTTGGACTGTACCAAAAATGATTCAAAATGTCAATTGGATCATGCCTCATGTTGAATAACCACTTTTTTAACCCTCACAGTGACCAAAATTGCCATTTTTACAGAGTTTTGCTTACTCAAAAGCTTCCATTTTGACACGTTTCAGGCACAGAAATGACTTTAAACACACTTATTCTAGTTGACAAAGTCATAATTCACATCCAACAGTCATTTAGAGTCAAAAGATTAAATGTTGAAATTTCATCATTATAGACCATTTTGGGATCGTTCGACAGGTCGGGAGTCATCGTTTTTCATCCGAAAATAGATTTTTTGGACTGTACCAAAAATGATTCAAAATGTCAATTGGATCATGCCTCATGTTGAATAACCACTTTTTAAACCCTCACAGTGACCAAAATTGCCATTTTTACAGAGTTTTGCTTACTCAAAAGCTTCAATTTTGACCCGTTTCAGGCACAGAAATGACTTTAAACACACTTATTCTAGTTGAGAAAGTCATAATTCACATCCAACAGTAATTTAGAGTCAAAAGATTAAATGTTAAAATTCCATCATTATAGATCATTTTGGGATCGTTCGACAGGTCCAGAGTCATCGTTTTTCATCCGAAAATTGATTTTTTGGACTGTACCAAAAATGATTCAAAATGTCAATTGGATCATGCCTCATGTTGAATAACCACTTTTTAAACCCTCACAGTGACCAAAATTGCCATTTTTACAGAGTTTTGCTTACTCAAAAGCTTCCATTTTGACCCGTTTCAGGCACAGAAATGACTTTAAACACACTTATTCTAGTTGACAAAGTCATAATTCACATCCAACAGTCATTTAGAGTCAAAAGATTAAATGTTGAAATTTCATCATTAAAGACCATTTTGGGATCTTTCGACAGGTCCGGAGTCATCGTTTTTCATCCGAAAATTTATTTTTTGGACTGTCCCAAAAATGATTCAAAATGTCAATTGGATCATGCCTCATGTTGAATACCCACTTTTTCAACCCTCACAGTGACCAAAATTGCCATTTTTACAGAGTTTTGCTTACTCAAAAGCTTCAATTTTGACCCGTTTCAGGCACAGAAATGACTTTAAACACACTTATTTTAGTTGACAAAGTCCTAATTCACATCCAACAGTAATTTAGAGTCAAAAGATTAAATGTTAAAATTTCATCATTATAGACCATTTTGGGATCGTTCGACAGGTCCGGAGTCATCATTTTTCATCCGAAAATTGATTTTTTGGACTGTACCAAAAATGATTCAAAATGTCAATTGGATCATGCCTCATGTTGAATAACCACTTTTTAAACCCTCACAGTGACCAAAATTGCCATTTTTACAGAGTTTTGCTTACTCAAAAGCTTCCATTTTGACCCGTTTCAGGCACAGAAATGACTTTAAACACACTTATTTTAGTTGACAAAGTCATAATTCACATCCAACAGTCATTTAGAGTCAAAAGATTAAATGTTAAAATTTCATCATTACAGACCATTTTGGGATCGTTCGACAGGTCCAGAGTCATCGTTTTTCATCCGAAAATTGATTTTTTGGACTGTTCCAAAAATGATTCAAAATGTCAATTGGATCATGCCTCATGTTGAATAACCACTTTTTAAACCCTCACAGTGACCAAAATTGCCATTTTTACAGAGTTTTGCTTACTCAAAAGCTTCCATTTTGACCCGTTTCAGGCACAGAAATGACTTTAAACACACTTATTCTAGTTGACAAAGTCATAATTCACATCCAACAGTCATTTAGAGTCAAAAGATTAAATGTTGAAATTTCATCATTAAAGACCATTTTGGGATCTTTGGACAGGTCCGGAGTCATCGTTTTTCATCCGAAAATGTATTTTTGGGACTGTCCCAAAAATGATTCAAAATGTCAATTGGATCATGCCTCATGTTGAATACCCACTTTTTCAACCCTCACAGTGACCAAAATTGCCATTTTTACAGAGTTTTGCTTACTCAAAAGCTTCAATTTTGACCCGTTTCAGGCACAGAAATGACTTTAAACACACTTATTTTAGTTGACAAAGTCCTAATTCACATCCAACAGTAATTTAGAGTCAAAAGATTAAATGTTAAAATTTCATCATTATAGACCATTTTGGGATCGTTCGACAGGTCCGGAGTCATCGTTTTTCATCCGAAAATTGATTTTTTGGACTGTACCAAAAAGGATTCAAAATGTCAATTGGATCATGCCTCATGTTGAATAACCACTTTTTAAACCCTCACAGTGACCAAAATTGCCATTTTTACAGAGTTTTGCTTACTCAAAAGCTTCCATTTTGACCCGTTTCAGGCACAGAAATGACTTTAAACACACTTATTCTAGTTGACAAAATCATAATTCACATCCAACAGTAATTTAGAGTCAAAAGATTAAATGTTGAAATTTCATTATTATAGACCATTTTGGGATCGTTCGACAGGTCCGGAGTCATCGTTTTTCATCCGAAAATTGATTTTTTGGACTGTACCAAAAATGATTCAAAATGTCAATTGGATCATGCCTCATGTTGAATAACCACTTTTTAAACCCTCACAGTGACCAAAATTGCCATTTTTACAGAGATTTGCTTACTCAAAAGCTTCTTTTTTGACCCGTTTCAGGCACAGAAATGACTTTAAACACACTTATTCTAGTTGACAAAGTCATAATTCACATCCAACAGTCATTTAGAGTCAAAAGATTAAATGTTGAAATTTCATCCATATTAACGATTTTGGGATCGTTCGACAGGTCCGGAGTCATCGTTTTTCATCTGAAAATTGATTTTTTGGACTGTACCAAAAAGGATTCAAAATGTCAATTGGATCGTGCCTCATGTTGAATAACCACTTTTTAAACCTTCACTATGACCAAAATTGCCATTTTTACAGAGTTTTGCTTACTCAAAAGCTTCCATTTTGACCAGGTTCAGTCACAGAAATGACTTTAAACACACTTATTTTAGTTGACAAAGTCATAATTCACATCCAACAGTCATTTAGAGTCAAAAGATTAAATGTTAAAATTTCATCATTATAGTCCATTTTGGGATCGTTCGACAGGTCCGGAGTCATCGTTTTTCATCCGAAAATTGATTTTTTGGACTGTACCAAAAATGATTCAAAATGTCAATTGGATCATGCCCCATGTTGAATAACCACTTTTTAAACCCTCACAGTGACCAAAATTGCCATTTTTACAGAGTTTTGCTTACTCAAAAGCTTCCATTTTGACCCGTTTCAGGCACAGAAATGACTTTAAACACACTTATTCTAGTTGACAAAGTCATAATTCACATCCAACAGTCATTTAGAGTCAAAAGATTAAATGTTGAAATTTCATCATTATAGACCATTTTGGGATCGTTCGACAGGTCCGGAGTCATCGTTTTTCATCCGAAAATTGATTTTTTGGACTGTACCAAAAATGATTCAAAATGTCAATTGGATCATGCCTCATGTTGAATAACCACTTTTTAAACCCTCACAGTGACCAAAATTGCCATTTTTACAGAGTTTTGCTTACTCAAAAGCTTCAATTTTGACCCGTTTCAGGCACAGAAATGACTTTAAACACACTTATTCTAGTTGAGAAAGTCATAATTCACATCCAACAGTAATTTAGAGTCAAAAGATTAAATGTTAAAATTCCATCATTATAGATCATTTTGGGATCGTTCGACAGGTCCAGAGTCATCGTTTTTCATCCGAAAATTGATTTTTTGGACTGTACAAAAAATGATTCAAAATGTCAATTGGATCATGCCTCATGTTGAATAACCACTTTTTAAACCCTCACAGTGACCAAAATTGCCATTTTTACAGAGTTTTGCTTACTCAAAAGCTTCCATTTCGACCCGTTTCAGGCACAGAAATGACTTTAAACACACTTATTCTAGTTGACAAAGTCATAATTCACATCCAACAGTCATTTAGAGTCGAAAGATTAAATGTTGAAATTTCATCATTAAAGACCATTTTGGGATCTTTGGACAGGTCCGGAGTCATCGTTTTTCATCCGAAAATTTATTTTTGGGACTGTCCCAAAAATGATTCAAAATGTCAATTGGATCATGCCTCATGTTGAATACCCACTTTTTCAACCCTCACAGTGACCAAAATTGCCATTTTTACAGAGTTTTGCTTACTCAAAAGCTTCAATTTTGACCCGTTTCAGGCACAGAAATGACTTTAAACACACTTATTTTAGTTGACAAAGTCCTAATTCACATCCAACAGTAATTTAGAGTCAAAAGATTAAATGTTAAAATTTCATCATTATAGACCATTTTGGGATCGTTCGACAGGTCCGGAGTCATCATTTTTCATCCGAAAATTGATTTTTTGGACTGTACCAAAAATGATTCAAAATGTCAATTGGATCATGCCTCATGTTGAATAACCACTTTTTAAACCCTCACAGTGACCAAAATTGCCATTTTTACAGAGTTTTGCTTACTCAAAAGCTTCCATTTTGACCCGTTTCAGGCACAGAAATGACTTTAAACACACTTATTTTAGTTGACAAAGTCATAATTCACATCCAACAGTCATTTAGAGTCAAAAGATTAAATGTTAAAATTTCATCATTACAGACCATTTTGCGATCGTTCGACAGGTCCGGAGTCATCGTTTTTCATCCGAAAATTGATTTTTTGGACTGTACCACAAATGATTCAAAATGTCAATTGGATCATGCCTCATGTTGAATAACCACTTTTTAAACCCTCACAGGGACCAAAATTGCCATTTTTACAGAGTTTTGCTTACTCAAAAGCTTCCATTTTGACCCGTTTCAGGCACAGAAATGACTTTAAACACACTTATTCTAGTTGACAAAGTCATAATTCACATCCAACAGTCATTTAGAGTCAAAAGACTAAATGTTAAAATTTCATCATTATAGACCATTTTGGGATCGTTCGACAGGTCCGGAGTCATCGTTTTTCATCCGAAAATTGATTTTTTGGACTGTACCAAAAATGATTCAAAATGTCAATTGGATGATGCCTCATGTTGAATAACCTCTTTTTAAACCCTCACAGTGACCAAAATTGCCATTTTTACAGAGTTTTGCTTACTCAAAAGCTTCCATTTTGACCCGTTTCAGGCACAGAAATGACTTTAAACACACTTATTCTAGTTGACAAAATCATAATTCACATCCAACAGTAATTTAGAGTCAAAAGATTAAATGTTGAAATTTCATTATTATAGACCATTTTGGGATCGTTCGACAGGTCCGGAGTCATCGTTTTTCATCCGAAAATTGATTTTTTGGACTGTACCAAAAATGATTCAAAATGTCAATTGGATCATGCCTCATGTTGAATAACCACTTTTTAAACCCTCACAGTGACCAAAATGGCCATTTTTACAGAGTTTTGCTTACTCAAAAGCTTCTTTTTTGACCCGTTTCAGGCACAGAAATGACTTTAAACACACTTATTCTAGTTGACAAAGTCATAATTCACATCCAACAGTCATTTAGAGTCAAAAGATTAAATGTTGAAATTTCATCCATATTGACCATTTTGGGATAGTTCGACAGGTCCGGAGTCATCGTTTTTCATCCGAAAATTGATTTTTTGGACTGTACCAAAAAGGATTCAAAATGTCAATTGGATCGTGCCTCATGTTGAATAACCACTTTTTAAACCTTCACTATGACCAAAATTGCCATTTTTACAGAGTTTTGCTTACTCAAAAGCTTCCATTTTGACCAGGTTCAGTCACAGAAATGACTTTAAACACACTTATTTTAGTTGACAAAGTCATAATTCACATCCAACAGTCATTTAGAGTCAAAAGATTAAATGTTAAAATTTCATCATTATAGTCCATTTTGGGATCGTTCGACAGGTCCGGAGTCATCGTTTTTCATCCGAAAATTGATTTTTTGGACTGTACCAAAAATGATTCAAAATGTCAATTGGATCATGCCCCATGTTGAATAACCACTTTTTAAACCCTCACAGTGACCAAAATTGCCATTTTTACAGAGTTTTGCTTATTCAAAAGCTTCCATTTTGACCCGTTTCAGGCACAGAAATGACTTTAAACACACTTCTAGTTGACAAAGTCATAATTCACATCCAACAGTCATTTCAGAGTCAAAAGATTAAATGTTGAAATTTCATCATTATAGACCATTTTGGGATCGTTCGACAGGTCCGGAGTCATCGTTTTTCATCCGAAAATTGATTTTTTGGACTGTACCAAAAATGATTCAAAATGTCAATTGGATCATGCCTCATGTTGAATAACCACTTTTTTAACCCTCACAGTGACCAAAATTGCCATTTTTACAGAGTTTTGCTTACTCAAAAGCTTCCATTTTGACACGTTTCAGGCACAGAAATGACTTTAAACACACTTATTCTAGTTGACAAAGTCATAATTCACATCCAACAGTCATTTAGAGTCAAAAGATTAAATGTTGAAATTTCATCATTATAGACCATTTTGGGATCGTTCGACAGGTCGGGAGTCATCGTTTTTCATCCGAAAATAGATTTTTTGGACTGTACCAAAAATGATTCAAAATGTCAATTGGATCATGCCTCATGTTGAATAACCACTTTTTAAACCCTCACAGTGACCAAAATTGCCATTTTTACAGAGTTTTGCTTACTCAAAAGCTTCAATTTTGACCCGTTTCAGGCACAGAAATGACTTTAAACACACTTATTCTAGTTGAGAAAGTCATAATTCACATCCAACAGTAATTTAGAGTCAAAAGATTAAATGTTAAAATTCCATCATTATAGATCATTTTGGGATCGTTCGACAGGTCCAGAGTCATCGTTTTTCATCCGAAAATTGATTTTTTGGACTGTACCAAAAATGATTCAAAATGTCAATTGGATCATGCCTCATGTTGAATAACCACTTTTTAAACCCTCACAGTGACCAAAATTGCCATTTTTACAGAGTTTTGCTTACTCAAAAGCTTCCATTTTGACCCGTTTCAGGCACAGAAATGACTTTAAACACACTTATTCTAGTTGACAAAGTCATAATTCACATCCAACAGTCATTTAGAGTCAAAAGATTAAATGTTGAAATTTCATCATTAAAGACCATTTTGGGATCTTTCGACAGGTCCGGAGTCATCGTTTTTCATCCGAAAATTTATTTTTTGGACTGTCCCAAAAATGATTCAAAATGTCAATTGGATCATGCCTCATGTTGAATACCCACTTTTTCAACCCTCACAGTGACCAAAATTGCCATTTTTACAGAGTTTTGCTTACTCAAAAGCTTCAATTTTGACCCGTTTCAGGCACAGAAATGACTTTAAACACACTTATTTTAGTTGACAAAGTCCTAATTCACATCCAACAGTAATTTAGAGTCAAAAGATTAAATGTTAAAATTTCATCATTATAGACCATTTTGGGATCGTTCGACAGGTCCGGAGTCATCATTTTTCATCCGAAAATTGATTTTTTGGACTGTACCAAAAATGATTCAAAATGTCAATTGGATCATGCCTCATGTTGAATAACCACTTTTTAAACCCTCACAGTGACCAAAATTGCCATTTTTACAGAGTTTTGCTTACTCAAAAGCTTCCATTTTGACCCGTTTCAGGCACAGAAATGACTTTAAACACACTTATTTTAGTTGACAAAGTCATAATTCACATCCAACAGTCATTTAGAGTCAAAAGATTAAATGTTAAAATTTCATCATTACAGACCATTTTGGGATCGTTCGACAGGTCCAGAGTCATCGTTTTTCATCCGAAAATTGATTTTTTGGACTGTTCCAAAAATGATTCAAAATGTCAATTGGATCATGCCTCATGTTGAATAACCACTTTTTAAACCCTCACAGTGACCAAAATTGCCATTTTTACAGAGTTTTGCTTACTCAAAAGCTTCCATTTTGACCCGTTTCAGGCACAGAAATGACTTTAAACACACTTATTCTAGTTGACAAAGTCATAATTCACATCCAACAGTCATTTAGAGTCAAAAGATTAAATGTTGAAATTTCATCATTAAAGACCATTTTGGGATCTTTGGACAGGTCCGGAGTCATCGTTTTTCATCCGAAAATGTATTTTTGGGACTGTCCCAAAAATGATTCAAAATGTCAATTGGATCATTCCTCATGTTGAATACCCACTTTTTCAACCCTCACAGTGACCAAAATTGCCATTTTTACAGAGTTTTGCTTACTCAAAAGCTTCAATTTTGACCCGTTTCAGGCACAGAAATGACTTTAAACACACTTATTTTAGTTGACAAAGTCCTAATTCACATCCAACAGTAATTTAGAGTCAAAAGATTAAATGTTAAAATTTCATCATTATAGACCATTTTGGGATCGTTCGACAGGTCCGGAGTCATCATTTTTCATCCGAAAATTGATTTTTTGGACTGTACCAAAAATGATTCAAAATGTCAATTGGATCATGCCTCATGTTGAATAACCACTTTTTAAACCCTCACAGTGACCAAAATTGCCATTTTTACAGAGTTTTGCTTACTCAAAAGCTTCCATTTTGACCCGTTTCAGGCACAGAAATGACTTTAAACACACTTATTTTAGTTGACAAAGTCATAATTTACATCCAACAGTCATTTAGAGTCAAAAGATTAAATGTTAAAATTTCATCATTACAGACCATTTTGGGATCGTTCGACAGGTCCGGAGTCATCGTTTTTCATCCGAAAATTGATTTTTTGGACTGTACCACAAATGATTCAAAATGTCAATTGGATCATGCCTCATGTTGAATAACCACTTTTTAAACCCTCACAGGGACCAAAATTGCCATTTTTACAGAGTTTTGCTTACTCAAAAGCTTCCATTTTGACCCGTTTCAGGCACAGAAATGACTTTAAACACACTTATTCTAGTTGACAAAGTCATAATTCACATCCAACAGTCATTTAGAGTCAAAAGACTAAATGTTAAAATTTCATCATTATAGACCATTTTGGGATCGTTCGACAGGTCCGGAGTCATCGTTTTTCATCCGAAAATTGATTTTTTGGACTGTACCAAAAATGATTCAAAATGTCAATTGGATGATGCCTCATGTTGAATAACCTCTTTTTAAACCCTCACAGTGACCAAAATTGCCATTTTTACAGAGTTTTGCTTACTCAAAAGCTTCCATTTTGACCCGTTTCAGGCACAGAAATGACTTTAAACACACTTATTCTAGTTGACAAAATCATAATTCACATCCAACAGTAATTTAGAGTCAAAAGATTAAATGTTGAAATTTCATTATTATAGACCATTTTGGGATCGTTCGACAGGTCCGGAGTCATCGTTTTTCATCCGAAAATTGATTTTTTGGACTGTACCAAAAATTATTCAAAATGTCAATTGGATCATGCCTCATGTTGAATAACCACTTTTTAAACCCTCACAGTGACCAAAATGGCCATTTTTACAGAGTTTTGCTTACTCAAAAGCTTCTTTTTTGACCCGTTTCAGGCACAGAAATGACTTTAAACACACTTATTCTAGTTGACAAAGTCATAATTCACATCCAACAGTCATTTAGAGTCAAAAGATTAAATGTTGAAATTTCATCCATATTGACCATTTTGGGATAGTTCGACAGGTCCGGAGTCATCGTTTTTCATCCGAAAATTGATTTTTTGGACTGTACCAAAAAGGATTCAAAATGTCAATTGGATCGTGCCTCATGTTGAATAACCACTTTTTAAACCTTCACTATGACCAAAATTGCCATTTTTACAGAGTTTTGCTTACTCAAAAGCTTCCATTTTGACCAGGTTCAGTCACAGAAATGACTTTAAACACACTTATTTTAGTTGACAAAGTCATAATTCACATCCAACAGTCATTTAGAGTCAAAAGATTAAATGTTAAAATTTCATCATTATAGTCCATTTTGGGATCGTTCGACAGGTCCGGAGTCATCGTTTTTCATCCGAAAATTGATTTTTTGGACTGTACCAAAAATGATTCAAAATGTCAATTGGATCATGCCCCATGTTGAATAACCACTTTTTAAACCCTCACAGTGACCAAAATTGCCATTTTTACAGAGTTTTGCTTACTCAAAAGCTTCCATTTTGACCCGTTTCAGGCACAGAAATGACTTTAAACACACTTATTTTAGTTGACAAAGTCCTAATTCACATCCAACAGTCATTTAGAGTCAAAAGATTAAATGTTAAAATTTCATCATTATAGACCATTTTGGGATCGTTCGACAGGTCCGGGGTCATCGTTTTTCATCCGAAAATTGATTTTTTGGACTGTACCAAAAATGATTCAAAATGTCAATTGGATCATGCCTCATGTTGAATAACCACTTTTTAAACCCTCACAGTGACCAAAATTGCCATTTTTACAGAGTTTTGCTTACTCAAAAGCTTCCATTTTGACCCGTTTCAGGCACAGAAATGACTTTAAACACACTTATTCTAGTTGACAAAGTCATAATTCACATCCAACAGTCATTTAGAGTCAAAAGATTAAATGTTGAAATTTCATCCATATTGACCATTTTGGGATCGTTCGATAGGTCCGGAGTCATCGTTTTTCATCCGAAAATTGATTTTTTGGACTGTACCAAAAATGATTCAAAATGTCAATTGGATCGTGCCTCATGTTGAATAACCACTTTTTAAACCTTCACAGTGACCAAAATTGCCATTTTTACAGAGTTTAGCTAACTCAAAAGCTTCAATTTTGACCCATTTCAGGCACAGAAATGACTTTAAACACACTTATTTTAGTTGACAAAGTCATAATTCACATCCAACAGTAATTTAGAGTCAAAAGACTAAATGTTAAAATGTCATCATTATAGACCATTTTGGGATCGTTCGACAGGTCCGGAGTCATCATTTTTTATCCGAAAATTGATTTTTTGGACTGTACCAAAAATGATTCAAAATGTCAATTGGATCATGCCTCATGTTGAATAACCACTTTTTAAACCCTCACAGTGACCAAAATTGCCATTTTTACAGAGTTTTGCTTACTCAAAAGCTTCCATTTTGACCCGTTTCAGGCACAGAAATGACTTTAAACACACTTATTCTAGTTGACAAAGTCATAATTCACATCCAACAGTCATTTAGAGTCAAAAGATTAAATGTTGAAATTTCATCATTAAAGACCATTTTGGGATCTTTGGACAGGTCCGGAGTCATCGTTTTTCATCCGAAAATTTATTTTTGGGACTGTCCCAAAAATGATTCAAAATGTCAATTGGATCATGCCTCATGTTGAATACCCACTTTTTCAACCCTCACAGTGACCAAAATTGCCATTTTTACAGAGTTTTGCTTACTCAAAAGCTTCCATTTTGACCCGTTTCAGGCACAGAAATGACTTTAAACACACTTATTCTAGTTGACAAAGTCATAATTCACATCCAACAGTCATTTAGAGTCAAAAGACTAAATGTTAAAATTTCATCATTATAGACCATTTTGGAATCGTTCGACAGGTCCGGAGTCATCGTTTTTCATCCGAAAATTGATTTTTTGGACTGTACCAAAAATGATTCAAAATGTCAATTGGATGATGCCTCATGTTGAATAACCTCTTTTTAAACCCTCACAGTGACCAAAATTGCCATTTTTACAGAGTTTTGCTTACTCAAAAGCTTCCATTTTGACCCGTTTCAGGCACAGAAATGACTTTAAACACACTTATTCTAGTTGACAAAATCATAATTCACATCCAACAGTAATTTAGAGTCAAAAGATTAAATGTTGAAATTTCATTATTATAGACCATTTTGGGATCGTTCGACAGGTCCGGAGTCATCGTTTTTCATCCGAAAATTGATTTTTTGGACTGTACCAAAAATGATTCAAAATGTCAATTGGATCATGCCTCATGTTGAATAACCACTTTTTAAACCCTCACAGTGACCAAAATGGCCATTTTTACAGAGTTTTGCTTACTCAAAAGCTTCTTTTTTGACCCGTTTCAGGCACAGAAATGACTTTAAACACACTTATTCTAGTTGACAAAGTCATAATTCACATCCAACAGTCATTTAGAGTCAAAAGATTAAATGTTGAAATTTCATCCATATTGACCATTTTGGGATAGTTCGACAGGTCCGGAGTCATCGTTTTTCATCCGAAAATTGATTTTTTGGACTGTACCAAAAAGGATTCAAAATGTCAATTGGATCGTGCCTCATGTTGAATAACCACTTTTTAAACCTTCACTATGACCAAAATTGCCATTTTTACAGAGTTTTGCTTACTCAAAAGCTTCCATTTTGACCAGGTTCAGTCACAGAAATGACTTTAAACACACTTATTTTAGTTGACAAAGTCATAATTCACATCCAACAGTCATTTAGAGTCAAAAGATTAAATGTTAAAATTTCATCATTATAGTCCATTTTGGGATCGTTCGACAGGTCCGGAGTCATCGTTTTTCATCCGAAAATTGATTTTTTGGACTGTACCAAAAATGATTCAAAATGTCAATTGGATCATGCCCCATGTTGAATAACCACTTTTTAAACCCTCACAGTGACCAAAATTGCCATTTTTACAGAGTTTTGCTTACTCAAAAGCTTCCATTTTGACCCGTTTCAGGCACAGAAATGACTTTAAACACACTTATTTTAGTTGACAAAGTCCTAATTCACATCCAACAGTCATTTAGAGTCAAAAGATTAAATGTTAAAATTTCATCATTATAGACCATTTTGGGATCGTTCGACAGGTCCGGGGTCATCGTTTTTCATCCGAAAATTGATTTTTTGGACTGTACCAAAAATGATTCAAAATGTCAATTGGATCATGCCTCATGTTGAATAACCACTTTTTAAACCCTCACAGTGACCAAAATTGCCATTTTTACAGAGTTTTGCTTACTCAAAAGCTTCCATTTTGACCCGTTTCAGGCACAGAAATGACTTTAAACACACTTATTCTAGTTGACAAAGTCATAATTCACATCCAACAGTCATTTAGAGTCAAAAGATTAAATGTTGAAATTTCATCCATATTGACCATTTTGGGATCGTTCGATAGGTCCGGAGTCATCGTTTTTCATCCGAAAATTGATTTTTTGGACTGTACCAAAAATGATTCAAAATGTCAATTGGATCATGCCTCATGTTGAATAACCACTTTTTAAACCCTCACAGTGACCAAAATTGCCATTTTTACAGAGTTTTGCTTACTCAAAAGCTTCAATTTTGACCCGTTTCAGGCACAGAAATGACTTTAAACACACTTATTCTAGTTGAGAAAGTCATAATTCACATCCAACAGTAATTTAGAGTCAAAAGATTAAATGTTAAAATTCCATCATTATAGATCATTTTGGGATCGTTCGACAGGTCCAGAGTCATCGTTTTTCATCCGAAAATTGATTTTTTGGACTGTACAAAAAATGATTCAAAATGTCAATTGGATCATGCCTCATGTTGAATAACCACTTTTTAAACCCTCACAGTGACCAAAATTGCCATTTTTACAGAGTTTTGCTTACTCAAAAGCTTCCATTTCGACCCGTTTCAGGCACAGAAATGACTTTAAACACACTTATTCTAGTTGACAAAGTCATAATTCACATCCAACAGTCATTTAGAGTCGAAAGATTAAATGTTGAAATTTCATCATTAAAGACCATTTTGGGATCTTTGGACAGGTCCGGAGTCATCGTTTTTCATCCGAAAATTCATTTTTGGGACTGTCCCAAAAATGATTCAAAATGTCAATTGGATCATGCCTCATGTTGAATACCCACTTTTTCAACCCTCACAGTGACCAAAATTGCCATTTTTACAGAGTTTTGCTTACTCAAAAGCTTCAATTTTGACCCGTTTCAGGCACAGAAATGACTTTAAACACACTTATTTTAGTTGACAAAGTCCTAATTCACATCCAACAGTAATTTAGAGTCAAAAGATTAAATGTTAAAATTTCATCATTATAGACCATTTTGGGATCGTTCGACAGGTCCGGAGTCATCATTTTTCATCCGAAAATTGATTTTTTGGACTGTACCAAAAATGATTCAAAATGTCAATTGGATCATGCCTCATGTTGAATAACCACTTTTTAAACCCTCACAGTGACCAAAATTGCCATTTTTACAGAGTTTTGCTTACTCAAAAGCTTCCATTTTGACCCGTTTCAGGCACAGAAATGACTTTAAACACACTTATTTTAGTTGACAAAGTCATAATTCACATCCAACAGTCATTTAGAGTCAAAAGATTAAATGTTAAAATTTCATCATTACAGACCATTTTGGGATCGTTCGACAGGTCCGGAGTCATCGTTTTTCATCCGAAAATTGATTTTTTGGACTGTACCACAAATGATTCAAAATGTCAATTGGATCATGCCTCATGTTGAATAACCACTTTTTAAACCCTCACAGGGACCAAAATTGACATTTTTACAGAGTTTTGCTTACTCAAAAGCTTCCATTTTGACCCGTTTCAGGCACAGAAATGACTTTAAACACACTTATTCTAGTTGACAAAGTCATAATTCACATCCAACAGTCATTTAGAGTCAAAAGACTAAATGTTAAAATTTCATCATTATAGACCATTTTGGGATCGTTCGACAGGTCCGGAGTCATCGTTTTTCATCCGAAAATTGATTTTTTGGACTGTACCAAAAATGATTCAAAATGTCAATTGGATGATGCCTCATGTTGAATAACCTCTTTTTAAACCCTCACAGTGACCAAAATTGCCATTTTTACAGAGTTTTGCTTACTCAAAAGCTTCCATTTTGACCCGTTTCAGGCACAGAAATGACTTTAAACACACTTATTCTAGTTGACAAAATCATAATTCACATCCAACAGTAATTTAGAGTCAAAAGATTAAATGTTGAAATTTCATTATTATAGACCATTTTGGGATCGTTCGACAGGTCCGGAGTCATCGTTTTTCATCCGAAAATTGATTTTTTGGACTGTACCAAAAATGATTCAAAATGTCAATTGGATCATGCCTCATGTTGAATAACCACTTTTTAAACCCTCACAGTGACCAAAATGGCCATTTTTACAGAGTTTTGCTTACTCAAAAGCTTCTTTTTTGACCCGTTTCAGGCACAGAAATGACTTTAAACACACTTATTTTAGTTGACAAAGTCATAATTCACATCCAACAGTCATTTAGAGTCAAAAGATTAAATGTTAAAATTTCATCATTATAGACCATTTTGGGATCGTTCGACAGGTCCGGAGTCATCGTTTTTCATCCGAAAATTGATTTTTTGGACTGTACCAAAAATGATTCAAAATGTCAATTGGATCATGCCTCATGTTGAACAACCACTTTTTAAACCCTCACGTGACCAAAATTGCATTTTTTACAGAGTTTTGCTTACTCAAAAGCTTCCATTTTGACCCGTTTCAGGCACAGAAATGACTTTAAACACACTTATTCTAGTTGACAAAGTCATAATTCACATCCAACAGTCATTTAGAGTCAAAAGATTAAATGTTGAAATTTCATCATTATAGACCATTTTGGGATCATTCGACAGGTCCGGAGTCATCGTTTTTCATCCGAAAATTGATTTTTTGGACTGTACCAAAAATGATTCAAAATGTCAATTGGATCATGCCTCATGTTGAATAACCACTTTTTAAACCCTCACAGTGACCAAAATTGCCATTTTTACAGAGTTTTGCTTACTCAAAAGCTTCTACTTTGACCCGTTTCAGGCACAGAAATGACTTTAAACACACTTATTCTAGTTGAGAAAGTCATAATTCACATCCAACAGTAATTTAGAGTCAAAAGATTAAATGTTAAAATTTCATCATTATAGACCATTTTGGGATCGTTCGACAGGTCCAGAGTCATCGTTTTTCATCCGAAAATTGATTTTTTGGACTGTACCAAAAATGATTCAAAATGTCAATTGGATCATGCCTCATGTTGAATAACCACTTTTTAAACCCTCACAGTGACCAAAATTGCCATTTTTACAGAGTTTTGCTTACTCAAAAGCTTCAATTTTGACCCGTTTCAGGCACAGAAATGACTTTAAACACACTTATTTTAGTTGACAAAGTCCTAATTCACATCCAACAGTAATTTAGAGTCAAAAGATTAAATGTTGAAATTTCATCATTATAGACCATTTTGGGATCGTTCGACAGGTCCGGAGTCATCGTTTTTCATCCGAAAATTTATTTTTTGGACTGTACCAAAAATGATTCAAAATGTCAATTGGATCATGCCTCATGTTAAATAACCACTTTTTAAACCCTCACAGTGACCAAAATTGCCATTTTTACAGAGTTTTGCTCACTCAAAAGCTTCCATTTTGACCCGTTTCAGGCACAGAAATGACTCTAAACACACTTATTCTAGTTGACAAAGTCATAATTCACATCCAACAGTAATTGAGAGTCAAAAGGTTAAATGTTGAAATTTCATCATTATAGACCATTTTGGGATCGTTCGACAGGTCCGGAGTCATCGTTTTTCATCCGAAAATTGATTTTTTGGACTGTACGAAAAATGATTCAAAATGTCAATTGGATCATGCCTCATGTTGAATAACCACTTTTTAAACCCTCACAGTGACCAAAATTGCCATTTTTACAGAGTTTTGCTTACTCAAAAGCTTCCATTTTGACCCGTTTCAGGCACAGAAATGACTTTAAACACACTTATTTTAGTTGACAAAGTCATAATTCACATCCAACAGTAATTTAGAGTCAAAAGATTAAATGTTAAAATTTCATCATTATAGACCATTTTGGGATCGTTCGACAGGTCCGGAGTCATCGTTTTTCATCCGAAAAATGATTTTTTGGACTGTACCAAAAATGATTCAAAATGTCAATTGGATCATGCCTCATGTTGAATAACCACTTTTTAAACCCTCACAGTGACCAAAATTGCCATTTTTACAGAGTTTTGCTTACTCAAAAGCTTCCATTTTGACCCGTTTCAGGCACAGAAATGACTTTAAACACACTTATTTTAGTTGACAAAGTCATAATTCACATCCAACAGTAATTTAGAGTCAAAAGTTTAAATGTTAAAATTTCATCATTATAGACCATTTTGGGATCGTTCGACGGTCTCGGAGTCATTGTTTTTCATCCGAAAAATGTTTTTTGGACTGTATCAAAAATGATTCAAAATGTCAATTGGATCATGCCTCATGTTGAATAACCACTTTTTAAACCCTCACAGTGACCAAAATTGCCATTTTTACAGAGTTTTGCTTACTCAAAAGCTTCCATTTTGACCCGTTTCAGGCACAGGAATGACTTTAAACACACTTATTTTAGTTGACAAAGTCCTAATTCACATTCAACAGTAATTTAGAGTCAAAAGATTAAATGTTGAAATTTCATCATTATAGACCATTTTGGGATCGTTCGACAGGTCCGGAGTCATCGTTTTTCATCCGAAAATTGATTTTTTGGACTGTACGAAAAATGATTCAAAATGTCAATTGGATCATGCCTCATGTTGAATAACCACTTTTTAAACCCTCACAGTGACCAAAATTGCCATTTTTACAGAGTTTTGCTTACTCAAAAGCTTCTATTTTGACCCGTTTCAGGCACAGAAATGACTTTAAACACACTTATTCTAGTTGAGAAAGTCATAATTCACATCCAACAGTAATTTAGAGTCAAAAGATTAAATGTTAAAATTTCATCATTATAGACCATTTTGGGATCGTTCGACAGGTCCAGAGTCATCGTTTTTCATCCGAAAATTGATTTTTTGGACTGTACCAAAAATGATTCAAAATGTCAATTGGATCATGCCTCATGTTGAATAACCACTTTTTAAACCCTCACAGTGACCAAAATTGCCATTTTTACAGAGTTTTGCTTACTCAAAAGCTTCAATTTTGACCCGTTTCAGGCACAGAAATGACTTTAAACACACTTATTTTAGTTGACAAAGTCCTAATTCACATCCAACAGTAATTTAGAGTCAAAAGATTAAATGTTGAAATTTCATCATTATAGACCATTTTGGGATCGTTCGACAGGTCCGGAGTCATCGTTTTTCATCCGAAAATTTATTTTTTGGACTGTACCAAAAATGATTCAAAATGTCAATTGGATCATGCCTCATGTTAAATAACCACTTTTTAAACCCTCACAGTGACCAAAATTGCCATTTTTACAGAGTTATGCTCACTCAAAAGCTTCCATTTTGACCCGTTTCAGGCACAGAAATGACTTTAAACACACTTATTCTAGTTGACAAAGTCATAATTCACATCCAACAGTAATTGAGAGTCAAAAGGTTAAATGTTGAAATTTCATCATTATAGACCATTTTGGGATCGTTCGACAGGTCCGGAGTCATCGTTTTTCATCCGAAAATTGATTTTTTGGACTGTACGAAAAATGATTCAAAATGTCAATTGGATCATGCCTCATGTTGAATAACCACTTTTTAAACCCTCACAGTGACCAAAATTGCCATTTTTACAGAGTTTTGCTTACTCAAAAGCTTCCATTTTGACCCGTTTCAGGCACAGAAATGACTTTAAACACACTTATTTTAGTTGACAAAGTCATAATTCACATCCAACAGTAATTTAGAGTCAAAAGATTAAATGTTAAAATTTCATCATTATAGACCATTTTGGGATCGTTCGACAGGTCCGGAGTCATCGTTTTTCATCCGAAAAATGATTTTTTGGACTGTACCAAAAATGATTCAAAATGTCAATTGGATCATGCCTCATGTTGAATAACCACTTTTTAAACCCTCACAGTGACCAAAATTGCCATTTTTACAGAGTTTTGCTTACTCAAAAGCTTCCATTTTGACCCGTTTCAGGCACAGAAATGACTTTAAACACACTTATTTTAGTTGACAAAGTCATAATTCACATCCAACAGTAATTTAGAGTCAAAAGATTAAATGTTAAAATTTCATCATTATAGACCATTTTGGGATCGTTCGACGGTCTCGGAGTCATTGTTTTTCATCCAAAAAATGTTTTTTGGACTGTATCAAAAATGATTCAAAATGTCAATTGGATCATGCCTCATGTTGAATAACCACTTTTTAAACCCTCACAGTGACCAAAATTGCCATTTTTACAGAGTTTTGCTTACTCAAAAGCTTCCATTTTGACCCGTTTCAGGCACAGAAATGACTTTAAACACACTTATTCTAGTTGACAAAGTCATAATTCACATCCAACAGTAATTGAGAGTCAAAAGATTAAATGTTAAAATTTCATCATTATAGACCCTTTTGGGATCGTTCGACAGGTCCGGAGGCATCGTTTTTCATCCGAAAAATGATTTTTTGGACTGTACCAAAAATGATTCAAAATGTCAATTGGATCATGCCTCATGTTGAATAACCACTTTTTAAACCCTCACAGTGACCAAAATTGCCATTTTTACAGAGTTTTGCTTACTCAAAAGCTTCAATTTTGACCCGTTTCAGGCACAGAAATGACTTTAAACACACTTATTTTAGTTGACAAAGTCCTAATTCACATTCAACAGTAATTTAGAGTCAAAAGATTAAATGTTGAAATTTCATCATTATAGACCATTTTGGGATCGTTCGACAGGTCCGGAGTCATCGTTTTTCATCCGAAAATTGATTTTTTGGACTGTACGAAAAATGATTCAAAATGTCAATTGGATCATGCCTCATGTTGAATAACCACTTTTTAAACCCCCACAGTGACCAAAATTGCCATTTTTACGGAGTTTTGCTTACTCAAAAGCTTCCATTTTGACCCGTTTCAGGCACAGAAATGACTTTAAACACACTTATTTTAGTTGACAAAGTCATAATTCACATCCAACAGTAATTTAGAGTCAAAAGATTAAATGTTAAAATTTCATCATTATAGACCATTTTGGGATCGTTCGACAGGTCCGGAGTCATCGTTTTTCATCCGAAAAATGATTTTTTGGACTGTACCAAAAATGATTCAAAATGTCAATTGGATCATGCCTCATGTTGAATAACCACTTTTTAAACCCTCACAGTGACCAAAATTGCCATTTTTACAGAGTTTTGCTTACTCAAAAGCTTCAATTTTGACCCGTTTCAGGCACAGAAATGACTTTAAACACACTTATTTTAGTTGACAAAGTCCTAATTCACATCCAACAGTCATTTAGAGTCAAAAGATTAAATGTTAAAATTTCATCATTATAGACCATTTTGGGATCGTTCGACAGGTCCAGAGTCATCGTTTTTGATTCAAAATGTCAATTGGATCATGCCTCATGTTGAATAACCACTTTTTAAACCCTCACAGTGACCAAAATTGCCATTTTTACAGAGTTTTGCTTACTCAAAAGCTTCAATTTTGACCCGTTTCAGGCACAGAAATGACTTTAAACACACTTATTTTAGTTGACAAAGTCCTAATTCACATCCAACAGTAATTTAGAGTCAAAAGATTAAATGTTAAAATTTCATCATTATAGACCATTTTGGGATCGTTCGACAGGTCCGGGGTCATCGTTTTTCATCCGAAAATTGATTTTTTGGACTGTACCAAAAATGATTCAAAATGTCAATTGGATCATGCCTCATGTTGAATAACCACTTTTTAAACCCTCACAGTGACCAAAATTGCCATTTTTACAGAGTTTTGCTTACTCAAAAGCTTCAATTTTGACCCGTTTCAGGCACAGAAGTTGACAAAGTCATAATTCACATCCAACAGTAATTTAGAGTCAAAAGACTAAATGTTAAAATTTCATCATTATAGACCATTTTGGGATCGTTCGACAGGTCCGGAGTCATCGTTTTTCATCCGAAAATTGATTTTTTGCACTGTACCAAAAATGATTCAAAATGTCAATTGGATCATGCCTCATGTTAAATAACCACTTTTTAAACCCTCACAGTGACCAAAATTGCCATTTTTACAGAGTTTTGCTTACTCAAAAGCTTCCATTTTGACCCGTTTCAGGCACAGAAATGACTTTAAACACACTTATTCTAGTTGACAAAGTCATAATTCACATCCAACAGTAATTGAGAGTCAAAAGATTAAATGTTGAAATTTCATCATTATAGACCATTTTGGGATCGTTCGACAGGTCCGGAGTCATCGTTTTTCATCCGAAAATTGATTTTTTTGGACTGTACCAAAAATGATTCAAAATGTCAATTGGATCATGCCTCATGTTGAATAACCACTTTTTAAACCCTTACAGTGACCAAAATTGCCATTTTTACAGAGTTTTGCTTACTCAAAAGCTTCCATTTTGACCCGTTTCAGGCACAGAAATGACTTTAAACACACTTATTTTAGTTGACAAAGTCCTAATTCACATCCAACAGTAATTTAGAGTCAAAAGATTAAATGTTAAAATTTCATCATTATAGACCATTTTGGGATCGTTCGACAGGTCCGGAGTCATCATTTTTCATCCGAAAATTGATTTTTTGGACTGTACCAAAAATGATTCAAAATGTCAATTGGATCATGCCTCATGTTGAATAACCACTTTTTAAACCCTCACAGTGACCAAAATTGCCATTTTTACAGAGTTTTGCTTACTCAAAAGCTTCCATTTTGACCCGTTTCAGGCACAGAAATGACTTTAAACACACTTATTTTAGTTGACAAAGTCATAATTCACATCCAACAGTCATTTAGAGTCAAAAGATTAAATGTTAAAATTTCATCATTATAGACCATTTTGGGATCGTTCGACAGGTCCGGAGTCATCGTTTTTCATCCGAAAATTGATTTTTTGGACTGTACCACAAATGATTCAAAATGTCAATTGGATCATGCCTCATGTTGAATAACCACTTTTTAAACCCTCACAGTGACCAAAATTGCCATTTTTACAGAGTTTTGCTTACTCAAAAGCTTCCATTTTGACCCGTTTCAGGCACAGAAATGACTTTAAACACACTTATTCTAGTTGACAAAGTCATAATTCACATCCAACAGTCATTTAGAGTCAAAAGATTAAATGTTGAAATTTCATCATTATAGACCATTTTGGGATCGTTCGACAGGTCCGGAGTCATCGTTTTTCATCCGAAAATTGATTTTTTGGACTGTACCAAAAATGATTCAAAATGTCAATTGGATCATGCCTCATGTTGAACAACCACTTTTTAAACCCTCACGTGACCAAAATTGCATTTTTTACAGAGTTTTGCTTACTCAAAAGCTTCCATTTTGACCCGTTTCAGGCACAGAAATGACTTTAAACACACTTATTCTAGTTGACAAAGTCATTATTCACATCCAACAGTCATTTAGAGTCAAAAGATTAAATGTTGAAATTTCATCATTATAGACCATTTTGGGATCATTCGACAGGTCCGGAGTCATCGTTTTTCATCCGAAAATTGATTTTTTGGACTGTACCAAAAATGATTCAAAATGTCAATTGGATCATGCCTCATGTTGAATAACCACTTTTTAAACCCTCACAGTGACCAAAATTGCCATTTTTACAGAGTTTTGCTTACTCAAAAGCTTCTACTTTGACCCGTTTCAGGCACAGAAATGACTTTAAACACACTTATTCTAGTTGAGAAAGTCATAATTCACATCCAACAGTAATTTAGAGTCAAAAGATTAAATGTTAAAATTTCATCATTATAGACCATTTTGGGATCGTTCGACAGGTCCAGAGTCATCGTTTTTCATCCGAAAATTGATTTTTTGGACTGTACCAAAAATGATTCAAAATGTCAATTGGATCATGCCTCATGTTGAATAACCACTTTTTAAACCCTCACAGTGACCAAAATTGCCATTTTTACAGAGTTTTGCTTACTCAAAAGCTTCAATTTTGACCCGTTTCAGGCACAGAAATGACTTTAAACACACTTATTTTAGTTGACAAAGTCCTAATTCACATCCAACAGTAATTTAGAGTCAAAAGATTAAATGTTGAAATTTCATCATTATAGACCATTTTGGGATCGTTCGACAGGTCCGGAGTCATCGTTTTTCATCCGAAAATTTATTTTTTGGACTGTACCAAAAATGATTCAAAATGTCAATTGGATCATGCCTCATGTTAAATAACCACTTTTTAAACCCTCACAGTGACCAAAATTGCCATTTTTACAGAGTTTTGCTCACTCAAAAGCTTCCATTTTGACCCGTTTCAGGCACAGAAATGACTTTAAACACACTTATTCTAGTTGACAAAGTCATAATTCACATCCAACAGTAATTGAGAGTCAAAAGGTTAAATGTTGAAATTTCATCATTATAGACCATTTTGGGATCGTTCGACAGGTCCGGAGTCATCGTTTTTCATCCGAAAATTGATTTTTTGGACTGTACGAAAAATGATTCAAAATGTCAATTGGATCATGCCTCATGTTGAATAACCACTTTTTAAACCCTCACAGTGACCAAAATTGCCATTTTTACAGAGTTTTGCTTACTCAAAAGCTTCCATTTTGACCCGTTTCAGGCACAGAAATGACTTTAAACACACTTATTTTAGTTGACAAAGTCATAATTCACATCCAACAGTAATTTAGAGTCAAAAGATTAAATGTTAAAATTTCATCATTATAGACCATTTTGGGATCGTTCGACAGGTCCGGAGTCATCGTTTTTCATCCGAAAAATGATTTTTTGGACTGTACCAAAAATGATTCAAAATGTCAATTGGATCATGCCTCATGTTGAATAACCACTTTTTAAACCCTCACAGTGACCAAAATTGCCATTTTTACAGAGTTTTGCTTACTCAAAAGCTTCCATTTTGACCCGTTTCAGGCACAGAAATGACTTTAAACACACTTATTTTAGTTGACAAAGTCATAATTCACATCCAACAGTAATTTAGAGTCAAAAGTTTAAATGTTAAAATTTCATCATTATAGACCATTTTGGGATCGTTCGACGGTCTCGGAGTCATTGTTTTTCATCCGAAAAATGTTTTTTGGACTGTATCAAAAATGATTCAAAATGTCAATTGGATCATGCCTCATGTTGAATAACCACTTTTTAAACCCTCACAGTGACCAAAATTGCCATTTTTACAGAGTTTTGCTTACTCAAAAGCTTCCATTTTGACCCGTTTCAGGCACAGGAATGACTTTAAACACACTTATTCTAGTTGACAAAGTCATAATTCACATCCAACAGTAATTGAGAGTCAAAAGATTAAATGTTAAAATTTCATCATTATAGACCATTTTGGGATCGTTCGACAGGTCCGGAGTCATCGTTTTTCATCCGAAAAATGATTTTTTGGACTGTACCAAAAATGATTCAAAATGTCAATTGGATCATGCCTCATGTTGAATAACCACTTTTTAAACCCTCACAGTGACCAAAATTGCCATTTTTACAGAGTTTTGCTTACTCAAAAGCTTCAATTTTGACCCGTTTCAGGCACAGAAATGACTTTAAACACACTTATTTTAGTTGACAAAGTCCTAATTCACATTCAACAGTAATTTAGAGTCAAAAGATTAAATGTTGAAATTTCATCATTATAGACCATTTTGGGATCGTTCGACAGGTCCGGAGTCATCGTTTTTCATCCGAAAATTGATTTTTTGGACTGTACGAAAAATGATTCAAAATGTCAATTGGATCATGCCTCATGTTGAATAACCACTTTTTAAACCCTCACAGTGACCAAAATTGCCATTTTTACAGAGTTTTGCTTACTCAAAAGCTTCTATTTTGACCCGTTTCAGGCACAGAAATGACTTTAAACACACTTATTCTAGTTGAGAAAGTCATAATTCACATCCAACAGTAATTTAGAGTCAAAAGATTAAATGTTAAAATTTCATCATTATAGACCATTTTGGGATCGTTCGACAGGTCCAGAGTCATCGTTTTTCATCCGAAAATTGATTTTTTGGACTGTACCAAAAATGATTCAAAATGTCAATTGGATCATGCCTCATGTTGAATAACCACTTTTTAAACCCTCACAGTGACCAAAATTGCCATTTTTACAGAGTTTTGCTTACTCAAAAGCTTCAATTTTGACCCGTTTCAGGCACAGAAATGACTTTAAACACACTTATTTTAGTTGACAAAGTCCTAATTCACATCCAACAGTAATTTAGAGTCAACAGATTAAATGTTGAAATTTCATCATTATAGACCATTTTGGGATCGTTCGACAGGTCCGGAGTCATCGTTTTTCATCCGAAAATTTATTTTTTGGACTGTACCAAAAATGATTCAAAATGTCAATTGGATCATGCCTCATGTTAAATAACCACTTTTTAAACCCTCACAGTGACCAAAATTGCCATTTTTACAGAGTTATGCTCACTCAAAAGCTTCCATTTTGACCCGTTTCAGGCACAGAAATGACTTTAAACACACTTATTCTAGTTGACAAAGTCATAATTCACATCCAACAGTAATTGAGAGTCAAAAGGTTAAATGTTGAAATTTCATCATTATAGACCATTTTGGGATCGTTCGACAGGTCCGGAGTCATCGTTTTTCATCCGAAAATTGATTTTTTGGACTGTACGAAAAATGATTCAAAATGTCAATTGGATCATGCCTCATGTTGAATAACCACTTTTTAAACCCTCACAGTGACCAAAATTGCCATTTTTACAGAGTTTTGCTTACTCAAAAGCTTCCATTTTGACCCGTTTCAGGCACAGAAATGACTTTAAACACACTTATTTTAGTTGACAAAGTCATAATTCACATCCAACAGTAATTTAGAGTCAGAAGATTAAATGTTAAAATTTCATCATTATAGACCATTTTGGGATCGTTCGACAGGTCCGGAGTCATCGTTTTTCATCCGAAAAATGATTTTTTGGACTGTACCAAAAATGATTCAAAATGTCAATTGGATCATGCCTCATGTTGAATAACCACTTTTTAAACCCTCACAGTGACCAAAATTGCCATTTTTACAGAGTTTTGCTTACTCAAAAGCTTCCATTTTGACCCGTTTCAGGCACAGAAATGACTTTAAACACACTTATTTTAGTTGACAAAGTCATAATTCACATCCAACAGTAATTTAGAGTCAAAAGATTAAATGTTAAAATTTCATCATTATAGACCATTTTGGGATCGTTCGACGGTCTCGGAGTCATTGTTTTTCATCCGAAAAATGTTTTTTGGACTGTATCAAAAATGATTCAAAATGTCAATTGGATCATGCCTCATGTTGAATAACCACTTTTTAAACCCTCACAGTGACCAAAATTGCCATTTTTACAGAGTTTTGCTTACTCAAAAGCTTCCATTTTGACCCGTTTCAGGCACAGAAATGACTTTAAACACACTTATTCTAGTTGACAAAGTCATAATTCACATCCAACAGTAATTGAGAGTCAAAAGATTAAATGTTAAAATTTCATCATTATAGACCCTTTTGGGATCGTTCGACAGGTCCGGAGTCATCGTTTTTCATCCGAAAAATGATTTTTTGGACTGTACCAAAAATGATTCAAAATGTCAATTGGATCATGCCTCATGTTGAATAACCACTTTTTAAACCCTCACAGTGACCAAAATTGCCATTTTTACAGAGTTTTGCTTACTCAAAAGCTTCAATTTTGACCCGTTTCAGGCACAGAAATGACTTTAAACACACTCATTTTAGTTGACAAAGTCCTAATTCACATTCAACAGTAATTTAGAGTCAAAAGATTAAATGTTGAAATTTCATCATTATAGACCATTTTGGGATCGTTCGACAGGTCCGGAGTCATCGTTTTTCATCCGAAAATTGATTTTTTGGACTGTACGAAAAATGATTCAAAATGTCAATTGGATCATGCCTCATGTTGAATAACCACTTTTTAAACCCCCACAGTGACCAAAATTGCCATTTTTACGGAGTTTTGCTTACTCAAAAGCTTCCATTTTGACCCGTTTCAGGCACAGAAATGACTTTAAACACACTTATTTTAGTTGACAAAGTCATAATTCACATCCAACAGTAATTTAGAGTCAAAAGATTAAATGTTAAAATTTCATCATTATAGACCATTTTGGGATCGTTCGACAGGTCCGGAGTCATCGTTTTTCATCCGAAAAATGATTTTTTGGACTGTACCAAAAATGATTCAAAATGTCAATTGGATCATGCCTCATGTTGAATAACCACTTTTTAAACCCTCACAGTGACCAAAATTGCCATTTTTACAGAGTTTTGCTTACTCAAAAGCTTCAATTTTGACCCGTTTCAGGCACAGAAATGACTTTAAACACACTTATTTTAGTTGACAAAGTCCTAATTCACATCCAACAGTCATTTAGAGTCAAAAGATTAAATGTTAAAATTTCATCATTATAGACCATTTTGGGATCGTTCGACAGGTCCAGAGTCATCGTTTTTGATTCAAAATGTCAATTGGATCATGCCTCATGTTGAATAACCACTTTTTAAACCCTCACAGTGACCAAAATTGCCATTTTTACAGAGTTTTGCTTACTCAAAAGCTTCAATTTTGACCCGTTTCAGGCACAGAAATGACTTTAAACACACTTATTTTAGTTGACAAAGTCCTAATTCACATCCAACAGTAATTTAGAGTCAAAAGATTAAATGTTAAAATTTCATCATTATAGACCATTTTGGGATCGTTCGACAGGTCCGGGGTCATCGTTTTTCATCCGAAAATTGATTTTTTGGACTGTACCAAAAATGATTCAAAATGTCAATTGGATCATGCCTCATGTTGAATAACCACTTTTTAAACCCTCACAGTGACCAAAATTGCCATTTTTACAGAGTTTTGCTTACTCAAAAGCTTCAATTTTGACCCGTTTCAGGCACAGAAGTTGACAAAGTCATAATTCACATCCAACAGTAATTTAGAGTCAAAAGACTAAATGTTAAAATTTCATCATTATAGACCATTTTGGGATCGTTCGACAGGTCCGGAGTCATCGTTTTTCATCCGAAAATTGATTTTTTGCACTGTACCAAAAATGATTCAAAATGTCAATTGGATCATGCCTCATGTTAAATAACCACTTTTTAAACCCTCACAGTGACCAAAATTGCCATTTTTACAGAGTTTTGCTTACTCAAAAGCTTCCATTTTGACCCGTTTCAGGCACAGAAATGACTTTAAACACACTTATTCTAGTTGACAAAGTCATAATTCACATCCAACAGTAATTGAGAGTCAAAAGATTAAATGTTGAAATTTCATCATTATAGACCATTTTGGGATCGTTCGACAGGTCCGGAGTCATCGTTTTTCATCCGAAAATTGATTTTTTGGACTGTACCAAAAATGATTCAAAATGTCAATTGGATCATGCCTCATGTTGAATAACCACTTTTTAAACCCTCACAGTGACCAAAATTGCCATTTTTACAGAGTTTTGCTTACTCAAAAGCTTCCATTTTGACCCGTTTCAGGCACAGAAATGACTTTAAACACACTTATTTTAGTTGACAAAGTCCTAATTCACATCCAACAGTAATTTAGAGTCAAAAGATTAAATGTTAAAATTTCATCATTATAGACCATTTTGGGATCGTTCGACAGGTCCGGAGTCATCGCTTTTTATCCGAAAAATGATTTTTTGGACTGTACCAAAAATGATTCAAAATGTCAATTGGATCATGCCTCATGTTGAATAACCACTTTTTAAACCCTCACAGTGACCAAAATTGCCATTTTTACAGAGTTTTGCTTACTCAAAAGCTTCAATTTTGACCCGTTTCAGGCACAGAAATGACTTTAAACACACTTATTTTAGTTGACAAAGTCCTAATTCACATCCAACAGTAATTTAGAGTCAAAAGATTAAATGTTAAAATTTCATCATTATAGACCATTTTGGGATCGTTCGACAGGTCCGGGGTCATCGTTTTTCATCCGAAAATTGATTTTTTGGACTGTACCAAAAATGATTCAAAATGTCAATTGGATCATGCCTCATGTTGAATAACCACTTTTTAAACCCTCACAGTGACCAAAATTGCCATTTTTACAGAGTTTTGCTTACTCAAAAGCTTCCATTTTGACCCGTTTCAGGCACAGAAATGACTTTAAACACACTTATTCTAGTTGACAAAGTCATAATTCACATCCAACAGTCATTTAGAGTCAAAAGATTAAATGTTAAAATTTCATCATTATAGACCATTTTGGGATCGTTCGACAGGTCCGGAGTCATCGTTTTTCATCCGAAAATTGATTTTTTGGACTGTACCAAAAATGATTCAAAATGTCAATTGGATCATGCCTCATGTTGAATAACCACTTTTTAAACCCTCACAGTGACCAAAATTGCCATTTTTACAGAGTTTTGCTTACTCAAAAGCTTCCATTTGACCCGTTTCAGGCACAGAAATGACTTTAAATACACTTATTCTAGTTGACAAAATCATAATTCACATCCAACAGTAATTTAGAGTCAAAAGATTAAATGTTGAAATTTCATCATTATAGACCATTTTGGGATCGTTTGACAGGTCCGGAGTCATCGTTTTTCATCCGAAAATTTATTTTTTGGACTGTACCAAAAATGATTCAAAATGTCAATTGGATCATGCCTCATGTTAAATAACCACTTTTTAAACCCTCACAGTGACCAAAATTGCCTTTTTACAGAGTTTTGCTCACTCAAAAGCTTCCATTTTGACCTGTTTCAGGCACAGAAATTACTTTAAACACACTTATTCTAGTTGACAAAGTCATAATTCACATCCAACAGTAATTGAGAGTCAAAAGATTAAATGTTGAAATTTCATCATTATAGACCATTTTGGGATCGTTCGACAGGTCCGGAGTCATCGTTTTTCATCCGAAAATTGATTTTTTGGACTGTACGAAAAATGATTCAAAATGTCAATTGGATCATGCCTCATGTTGAATAACCACTTTTAAACCCTCACAGTGACCAAAATTGCCATTTTTACGGAGTTTTGCTTACTCAAAAGCTTCCATTTTGACCCGTTTCAGGCACAGAAATGACTTTAAACACACTTATTTTAGTTGACAAAGTCATAATTCACATCCAACAGTAATTTAGAGTCAAAAGATTAAATGTTAAAATTTCATCATTATAGACCATTTTGGGATCGTTCGACGGTCTCGGAGTCATTGTTTTTCATCCGAAAAATGTTTTTTGGACTGTATCAAAAATGATTCAAAATGTCAATTGGATCATGCCTCATGTTGAATAACCACTTTTTAAACCCTCACAGTGACCAAAATTGCCATTTTTACAGAGTTTTGCTTACCCAAAAGCTTCAATTTTGACCCGTTTCAGGCACAGAAATGACTTTAAACACACTTATTTTAGTTGACAAAGTCCTAATTCACATTCAACAGTAATTTAGAGTCAAAAGATTAAATGTTGAAATTTCATCATTATAGACCATTTTGGGATCGTTCGACAGGTCCGGAGTCATCGTTTTTCATCCGAAAATTGATTTTTTGGACTGTACGAAAAATGATTCAAAATGTCAATTGGATCATGCCTCATGTTGAATAACCACTTTTTAAACCCCCACAGTGACCAAAATTGCCATTTTTACGGAGTTTTGCTTACTCAAAAGCTTCCATTTTGACCCGTTTCAGGCACAGAAATGACTTTAAACACACTTATTTTAGTTGACAAAGTCATAATTCACATCCAACAGTAATTTAGAGTCAAAAGATTAAATGTTAAAATTTCATCATTATAGACCATTTTGGGATCGTTCGACAGGTCCGGAGTCATCGTTTTTCATCCGAAAAATGATTTTTTGGACTGTACCAAAAATGATTCAAAATGTCAATTGGATCATGCCTCATGTTGAATAACCACTTTTTAAACCCTCACAGTGACCAAAATTGCCATTTTTACAGAGTTTTGCTTACTCAAAAGCTTCAATTTTGACCCGTTTCAGGCACAGAAATGACTTTAAACACACTTATTTTAGTTGACAAAGTCCTAATTCACATCCAACAGTCATTTAGAGTCAAAAGATTAAATGTTAAAATTTCATCATTATAGACCATTTTGGGATCGTTCGACAGGTCCAGAGTCATCGTTTTTGATTCAAAATGTCAATTGGATCATGCCTCATGTTGAATAACCACTTTTTAAACCCTCACAGTGACCAAAATTGCCATTTTTACAGAGTTTTGCTTACTCAAAAGCTTCAATTTTGACCCGTTTCAGGCACAGAAATGACTTTAAACACACTTATTTTAGTTGACAAAGTCCTAATTCACATCCAACAGTAATTTAGAGTCAAAAGATTAAATGTTAAAATTTCATCATTATAGACCATTTTGGGATCGTTCGACAGGTCCGGGGTCATCGTTTTTCATCCGAAAATTGATTTTTTGGACTGTACCAAAAATGATTCAAAATGTCAATTGGATCATGCCTCATGTTGAATAACCACTTTTTAAACCCTCACAGTGACCAAAATTGCCATTTTTACAGAGTTTTACTTACTCAAAAGCTTCAATTTTGACCCGTTTCAGGCACAGAAGTTGACAAAGTCATAATTCACATCCAACAGTAATTTAGAGTCAAAAGACTAAATGTTAAAATTTCATCATTATAGACCATTTTGGGATCGTTCGACAGGTCCGGAGTCATCGTTTTTCATCCGAAAATTGATTTTTTGCACTGTACCAAAAATGATTCAAAATGTCAATTGGATCATGCCTCATGTTAAATAACCACTTTTTAAACCCTCACAGTGACCAAAATTGCC
This sequence comes from Lissotriton vulgaris, assembly GCF_964263255.1. Classification (NCBI taxonomy): domain Eukaryota; kingdom Metazoa; phylum Chordata; class Amphibia; order Caudata; family Salamandridae; genus Lissotriton; species Lissotriton vulgaris. The sequence continues at coordinate 327,158 of NW_028245120.1, forward strand.
ATTTTTACAGAGTTTTGCTTACTCAAAAGCTTCCATTTTGACCCGTTTCAGGCACAGAAATGACTTTAAACACACTTATTCTAGTTGACAAAGTCATAATTCACATCCAACAGTAATTGAGAGTCAAAAGATTAAATGTTGAAATTTCATCATTATAGACCATTTTGGGATCGTTCGACAGGTCCGGAGTCATCGTTTTTCATCCGAAAATTGATTTTTTGGACTGTACCAAAAATGATTCAAAATGTCAATTGGATCATGCCTCATGTTGAATAACCACTTTTTAAACCCTCACAGTGACCAAAATTGCCATTTTTACAGAGTTTTGCTTACTCAAAAGCTTCCATTTTGACCCGTTTCAGGCACAGAAATGACTTTAAACACACTTATTTTAGTTGACAAAGTCCTAATTCACATCCAACAGTAATTTAGAGTCAAAAGATTAAATGTTAAAATGTCATCATTATAGACCATTTTGGGATCGTTCGACAGGTCCGGAGTCATCGCTTTTTATCCGAAAAATGATTTTTTGGACTGTACCAAAAATGATTCAAAATGTCAATTGGATCATGCCTCATGTTGAATAACCACTTTTTAAACCCTCACAGTGACCAAAATTGCCATTTTTACAGAGTTTTGCTTACTCAAAAGCTTCAATTTTGACCCGTTTCAGGCACAGAAATGACTTTAAACACACTTATTTTAGTTGACAAAGTCCTAATTCACATCCAACAGTAATTTAGAGTCAAAAGATTAAATGTTAAAATTTCATCATTATAGACCATTTTGGGATCGTTCGACAGGTCCGGGGTCATCGTTTTTCATCCGAAAATTGATTTTTTGGACTGTACCAAAAATGATTCAAAATGTCAATTGGATCATGCCTCATGTTGAATAACCACTTTTTAAACCCTCACAGTGACCAAAATTGCCATTTTTACAGAGTTTTGCTTACTCAAAAGCTTCCATTTTGACCCGTTTCAGGCACAGAAATGACTTTAAACACACTTATTCTAGTTGACAAAGTCATAATTCACATCCAACAGTCATTTAGAGTCAAAAGATTAAATGTTAAAATTTCATCATTATAGACCATTTTGGGATCGTTCGACAGGTCCGGAGTCATCGTTTTTCATCCGAAAATTGATTTTTTTGGACTGTACCAAAAATGATTCAAAATGTCAATTGGATCATGCCTCATGTTGAATAACCACTTTTTAAACCCTCACAGTGACCAAAATTGCCATTTTTACAGAGTTTTGCTTACTCAAAAGCTTCCATTTGACCCGTTTCAGGCACAGAAATGACTTTAAATACACTTATTCTAGTTGACAAAATCATAATTCACATCCAACAGTAATTTAGAGTCAAAAGATTAAATGTTGAAATTTCATCATTATAGACCATTTTGGGATCGTTTGACAGGTCCGGAGTCATCGTTTTTCATCCGAAAATTTATTTTTTGGACTGTACCAAAAATGATTCAAAATGTCAATTGGATCATGCCTCATGTTAAATAACCACTTTTTAAACCCTCACAGTGACCAAAATTGCCTTTTTACAGAGTTTTGCTCACTCAAAAGCTTCCATTTTGACCTGTTTCAGGCACAGAAATTACTTTAAACACACTTATTCTAGTTGACAAAGTCATAATTCACATCCAACAGTAATTGAGAGTCAAAAGATTAAATGTTGAAATTTCATCATTATAGACCATTTTGGGATCGTTCGACAGGTCCGGAGTCATCGTTTTTCATCCGAAAATTGATTTTTTGGACTGTACGAAAAATGATTCAAAATGTCAATTGGATCATGCCTCATGTTGAATAACCACTTTTTAAACCCTCACAGTGACCAAAATTGCCATTTTTACAGAGTTTTGCTTACTCAAAAGCTTCCATTTTGACCCGTTTCAGGCACAGAAATGACTTTAAACACACTTATTCTAGTTGACAAAGTCATAATTCACATCCAACAGTAATTGAGAGTCAAAAGATTAAATGTTGAAATTTCATCATTATAGACCATTTTGGGATCGTTCGACAGGTCCGGAGTCATCGTTTTTCATCCGAAAATTGATTTTTTGGACTGTACCAAAAATGATTCAAAATGTCAATTGGATCATGCCTCATGTTGAATAACCACTTTTTAAACCCTCACAGTGACCAAAATTGCCATTTTTACAGAGTTTTGCTTACTCAAAAGCTTCAATTTTGACCCGTTTCAGGCACAGAAATGACTTTAAACACACTTATTTTAGTTGACAAAGTCCTAATTCACATCCAACAGTAATTTAGAGTCAACAGATTAAATGTTGAAATTTCATCCATATTGACCATTTTGGGATCGTTCGATAGGTCCGGAGTCATCGTTTTTCATCCGAAAATTGATTTTTTGGACTGTACCAAAAATGATTCAAAATGTCAATTGGATCGTGCCTCATGTTGAATAACCACTTTTTAAACCTTCACAGTGACCAAAATTGCCATTTTTACAGAGTTTTGCTAACTCAAAAGCTTCAATTTTGACCCATTTCAGGCACAGAAATGACTTTAAACACACTTATTTTAGTTGACAAAGTCATAATTCACATCCAACAGTAATTTAGAGTCAAAAGACTAAATGTTAAAATTTCATCATTATAGACCATTTTGGGATCGTTCGACAGGTCCGGAGTCATCGTTTTTCATCCGAAAATTGATTTTTTGCACTGTACCAAAAATGATTCAAAATGTCAATTGGATCATGCCTCATGTTAAATAACCACTTTTTAAACCGTCACAGTGACCAAAATTGCCATTTTTACAGAGTTTTGCTTACTCAAAAGCTTCCATTTTGACCCGTTTCAGGCACAGAAATGACTTTAAACTCACTTATTCTAGTTGACAAAGTCATAATTCACATCCAACAGTCATTTAGAGTCAAAAGATTAAATGTTGAAATTTCATCATTATAGACCATTTTGGGATCGTTCGACAGGTCCGGAGTCATCGTTTTTCATCCGAAAAATGATTTTTTGGACTGTACCAAAAATGATTCAAAATGTCAATTGGATCATGCCTCATGTTAAATAACCACTTTTTTAACCCTCACAGTGACCAAAATTGCCATTTTTACAGAGTTTTGCTTACTCAAAAGCTTCCATTTTGACCCGTTTCAGGCACAGAAATGACTTTAAACACACTTATTCTAGTTGACAAAGTCATAATTCACATCCAACAGTAATTGAGAGTCAAAAGATTAAATGTTAAAATTTCATCATTATAGACCATTTTGGGATCGTTCGACAGGTCCGGAGTCATCGTTTTTCATCCGAAAAATAATTTTTTGGACTGTACCAAAAATGATTCAAAATGTCAATTGGATCATGCCTCATGTTGAATAACCACTTTTTAAACCCTCACAGTGACCAAAATTGCCATTTTTACAGAGTTTTGCTTACTCAAAAGCTTCAATTTTGACCCGTTTCAGGCACAGAAATGACTTTAAACACACTTATTTTAGTTGACAAAGTCCTAATTCACATCCAACAGTAATTTAGAGTCAAAAGATTAAATGTTAAAATTTCATCATTATAGACCATTTTGGGATCGTTCGACAGGTCCGGAGTCATCGTTTTTCATCCGAAAAATAATTTTTTGGACTGTACCAAAAATGATTCAAAATGTCAATTGGATCATGCCTCATGTTGAATAACCACTTTTTAAACCCTCACAGTGACCAAAATTGCCATTTTTACAGAGTTTTGCTTACTCAAAAGCTTCAATTTTGACCCGTTTCTGGCACAGAAATGACTTTAAACACACTTATTTTAGTTGACAAAGTCCTAATTCACATCCAACAGTAATTTAGAGTCAAAAGATTAAATGTTGAAATTTCATCATTATAGACCATTTTGGGATCGTTCGACAGGTCCGGAGTCATCGTTTTTCATCCGCAAATTTATTTTTTGGACTGTACCAAAAATGATTCAAAATGTCAATTGGATCATGCCTCATGTTAAATAACCACTTTTTAAACCCTCACAGTGACCAAAATTGCCATTTTTACAGAGTTTTGCTCACTCAAAAGCTTCCATTTTGACCCGTTTCAGGCACAGAAATGACTTTAAACACACTTATTCTAGTTGACAAATTCATAATTCACATCCAACAGTAATTGAGAGTCAAAAGGTTAAATGTTGAAATTTCATCATTATAGACCATTTTGGGATCGTTCGACAGGTCCGGAGTCATCGTTTTTCATCCGAAAATTGATTTTTTGGACTGTACGAAAAATGATTCAAAATGTCAATTGGATCATGCCTCATGTTGAATAACCACTTTTTAAACCCTCACAGTGACCAAAATTGCCATTTTTACAGAGTTTTGCTTACTCAAAAGCTTCCATTTTGACCCGTTTCAGGCACAGAAATGACTTTAAACACACTTATTTTAGTTGACAAAGTCATAATTCACATCCAACAGTAATTTAGAGTCAAAAGATTAAATGTTAAAATTTCATCTTTATAGACCATTTTGGGATCGTTCGACAGGTCCGGAGTCATCGTTTTTCATCCGAAAAATGATTTTTTGGACTGTACCAAAAATTATTCAAAATGTCAATTGGATCATGCCTCATGTTGAATAACCACTTTTTAAACCCTCACAGTGACCAAAATTGCCATTTTTACAGAGTTTTGCTTACTCAAAAGCTTCCATTTTGACCCGTTTCAGGCACAGAAATGACTTTAAACACACTTATTCTAGTTGACAAAGTCATAATTCACATCCAACAGTCATTTAGAGTCAAAAGATTAAATGTTGAAATTTCATCCATATTGACCATTTTGGGATCGTTCGACAGGTCCGGAGTCATCGTTTTTCATCCGAAAATTGATTTTTTGCACTGTACCAAAAATGATTCAAAATGTCAATTGGATCATGCCTCATGTTAAATAACCACTTTTTAAACCCTCACAGTGACCAAAATTGCCATTTTTACAGAGTTTTGCTTACTCAAAAGCTTCCATTTTGACCCGTTTCAGGCACAGAAATGACTTTAAACACACTTATTTTAGTTGACAAAGTCATAATTCACATCCAACAGTAATTTAGAGTCAAAAGATTAAATGTTAAAATTTCATCATTATAGACCATTTTGGGATCGTTCGACAGGTCCGGAGTCATCGTTTTTCATCCGAAAAATGATTTTTTGGACTGTACCAAAAATGATTCAAAATGTCAATTGGATCATGCCTCATGTTGAATAACCACTTTTTAAACCCTCACAGTGACCAAAATTGCCATTTTTACAGAGTTTTGCTTACTCAAAAGCTTCAATTTTGACCCGTTTCAGGCACAGAAATGACTTTAAACACACTTATTTTAGTTGACAAAGTCCTAATTCACATCCAACAGTCATTTAGAGTCAAAAGATTAAATGTTAAAATTTCATCATTATAGACCATTTTGGGATCGTTCGACAGGTCCGGAGTCATCGTTTTTGATTCAAAATGTCAATTGGATCATGCCTCATGTTGAATAACCACTTTTTAAACCCTCACAGTGACCAAAATTGCCATTTTTACAGAGTTTTGCTTACTCAAAAGCTTCAATTTTGACCCGTTTCAGGCACAGAAATGACTTTAAACACACTTATTTTAGTTGACAAAGTCCTAATTCACATCCAACAGTAATTTAGAGTCAAAAGATTAAATGTTAAAATTTCATCATTATAGACCATTTTGGGATCGTTCGACAGGTCCGGGGTCATCGTTTTTCATCCGAAAATTGATTTTTTGGACTGTACCAAAAATGATTCAAAATGTCAATTGGATCATGCCTCATGTTGAATAACCACTTTTTAAACCCTCACAGTGACCAAAATTGCCATTTTTACAGAGTTTTGCTTACTCAAAAGCTTCCATTTTGACCCGTTTCAGGCACAGAAATGACTTTAAACACACTTATTCTAGTTGACAAAGTCATAATTCACATCCAACAGTCATTTAGAGTCAAAAGATTAAATGTTGAAATTTCATCCATATTGACCATTTTGGGATCGTTCGACAGGTCCGGAGTCATCGTTTTTCATCCGAAAAATGATTTTTTGGACTGTACCAAAAATGATTCAAAATGTCAATTGGATCATGCCTCATGTTGAATAACCACTTTTTAAACCCTCACAGTGACCAAAATTGCCATTTTTACAGAGTTTTGCTTACTCAAAAGCTTCAATTTTGACCCGTTTCAGGCACAGAAATTACTTTAAACACACTTATTTTAGTTGACAAAGTCCTAATTCACATCCAACAGTCATTTAGAGTCAAAAGATTAAATGTTAAAATTTCATCATTATAGACCATTTTGGGATCGTTCGACAGGTCCGGAGTCATCGTTTTTCATCCGAAAAATGATTTTTTGGACTGTACCAAAAATGATTCAAAATGTCAATTGGATCATGCCTCATGTTGAATAACCACTTTTTAAACCCTCACAGTGACCAAAATTGCCATTTTTACAGAGTTTTGCTTACTCAAAAGCTTCAATTTTGACCCGTTTCAGGCACAGAAATGACTTTAAACACACTTATTTTAGTTGACAAAGTCCTAATTCACATCCAACAGTAATTTAGAGTCAAAAGATTAAATGTTAAAATTTCATCATTATAGACCATTTTGGGATCGTTCGACAGGTCCGGGGTCATCGTTTTTCATCCGAAAATTGATTTTTTGGACTGTACCAAAAATGATTCAAAATGTCAATTGGATCATGCCTCATGTTGAATAACCACTTTTTAAACCCTCACAGTGACCAAAATTGCCATTTTTACAGAGTTTTGCTTACTCAAAAGCTTCCATTTTGACCCGTTTCAGGCACAGAAATGACTTTAAACACACTTATTCTAGTTGACAAAGTCATAATTCACATCCAACAGTCATTTAGAGTCAAAAGATTAAATGTTGAAATTTCATCCATATTGACCATTTTGGGATCGTTCGACAGGTCCGGAGTCATCGTTTTTCATCCGAAAATTGATTTTTTGGACTGTACCAAAAATGATTCAAAATGTCAATTGGATCGTGCCTCATGTTGAATAACCACTTTTTAAACCTTCACAGTGACCAAAATTGCCATTTTTACAGAGTTTTGCTAACTCAAAAGCTTCAATTTTGACCCATTTCAGGCACAGAAATGACTTTAAACACACTTATTTTAGTTGACAAAGTCATAATTCACATCCAACAGTAATTTAGAGTCAAAAGACTAAATGTTAAAATTTCATCATTATAGACCATTTTGGGATCGTTCGACAGGTCATCGTTTTTCATCCGAAAATTTATTTTTTGGACTGTACCAAAAATGATTCAAAATGTCAATTGGATCATGCCTCATGTTAAATAACCACTTTTTAAACCCTCACAGTGACCAAAATTGCCATTTTTACAGAGTTTTGCTCACTCAAAAGCTTCCATTTTGACCCGTTTCAGGCACAGAAATGACTTTAAACACACTTATTCTAGTTGACAAAGTCATAATTCACATCCAACAGTAATTTAGAGTCAAAAGATTAAATGTTAAAATTTCATCATTATAGACCATTTTGGGATCGTTCGACGGTCTTGGAGTCATCATTTTTCATCCGAAAAATGTTTTTTGGACTGTACGAAAAATGATTCAAAATGTCAATTGGATCATGCCTCATGTTGAATAACCACTTTTTAAACCCTCACAGTGACCAAAATTGCCATTTTTACAGAGTTTTGCTTACTCAAAAGCTTCCATTTTGACCCGTTTCAGGCACAGAAATGACTTTAAACACACTTATTTTAGTTGACAAAGTCATAATTCACATCCAACAGTAATTTAGAGTCAAAAGATTAAATGTTAAAATTTCATCATTATAGACCATTTTGGGATCGTTCGACAGGTCCGGAGTCATCGTTTTTCATCCGAAAAATGATTTTTTGGACTGTACCAAAAATGATTCAAAATGTCAATTGGATCATGCCTCATGTTGAATAACCACTTTTTAAACCCTCACAGTGACCAAAATTGCCATTTTTACAGAGTTTTGCTTACCCAAAAGCTTCAATTTTGACCCGTTTCAGGCACAGAAATGACTTTAAACACACTTATTTTAGTTGACAAAGTCCTAATTCACATCCAACAGTAATTTAGAGTCAAAAGATTAAATGTTAAAATTTCATCATTATAGACCATTTTGGGATCGTTCGACAGGTCCGGAGTCATCGTTTTTCATCCGAAAATTGATTTTTTGGACTGTACCAAAAATGATTCAAAATGTCAATTGGATCATGCCTCATGTTGAATAACCACTTTTTAAACCTTCACAGTGACCAAAATTGCCATTTTTACAGAGTTTTGCTTACTCAAAAGCTTCCATTTTGACCCGTTTCAGGCACAGAAATGACTTTAAACACACTTATTCTAGTTGACAAAGTCATAATTCACATCCAACAGTCATTTAGAGTCAAAAGATTAAATGTTGATATTTCATCCATATTGACCATTTTGGGATCGTTCGACAGGTCCGGAGTCATCGTTTTTCATCCGAAAATTGATTTTTTGGACTGTACCAAAAATGATTCAAAATGTCAATTGGATCGTGCCTCTTGTTGAATAACCACTTTTTAAACCTTCACAGTGACCAAAATTGCCATTTTTACAGAGTTTTGCTAACTCAAAAGCTTCCATTTTGACCCGTTTCAGGCACAGAAATGACTTTAAACACACTTATTCTAGTTGACAAAGTCATAATTCACATCCAACAGTAATTGAGAGTCAAAAGATTAAATGTTGAAATTTCATCATTATAGACCATTTTGGGATCGTTCGATAGGTCCGGAGTCATCGTTTTTCATCCGAAAATTGATTTTTTGGACTGTACCAAAAATGATTCAAAATGTCAATTGGATCATGCCTCATGTTGAATAACCACTTTTTAAACCCTCACAGTGACCCAAATTGCCATTTTTACAGAGTTTTGCTTACTCAAAAGCTTCAATTTTGACCCGTTTCAGGCACAGAAATGACTTTAAACACACTTATTTTAGTTGACAAAGTCCTAATTCACATCCAACAGTAATTTAGAGTCAAAAGATTAAATGTTAAAATTTCATCATTATAGACCATTTTGGGATCGTTCGACAGGTCCGGAGTCATCGTTTTTCATCCGAAAAATGATTTTTTGGACTGTACCAAAAATGATTCAAAATGTCAATTGGATCATGCCTCATGTTGAATAACCACTTTTTAAACCCTCACAGTGACCAAAATTGCCATTTTTACAGAGTTTTGCTTACTCAAAAGCTTCAATTTTGACCCGTTTTAGGCACAGAAATGACTTTAAACACACTTATTTTAGTTGACAAAGTCCTAATTCACATCCAACAGTCATTTAGAGTCAAAAGATTAAATGTTAAAATTTCATCATTATAGACCATTTTGGGATCGTTCGACAGGTCCGGGGTCATCGTTTTTCATCCGAAAATTGATTTTTTGGACTGTACCAAAAATGATTCAAAATGTCAATTGGATCTCGCCTCATGTTGAATAACCACTTTTTAAACCCTCACAGTGACCAAAATTGCCATTTTTACAGAGTTTTGCTTACTCAAAAGCTTCAATTTTGACCCGTTTCAGGCACAGAAATGACTTTAAACACACTTATTTTAGTTGACAAAGTCCTAATTCACATCCAACAGTAATTTAGAGTCAAAAGATTAAATGTTAAAATTTCATCATTATAGACCATTTTGGGATCGTTCGACAGGTCCGGAGTCATCGTTTTTCATCCGAAAAATGATTTTTTGGACTGTACCAAAAATGATTCAAAATGTCAATTGGATCATGCCTCATGTTGAATAACCACTTTTTAAACCCTCACAGTGACCAAAATTGCCATTTTTACAGAGTTTTGCTTACTCAAAAGCTTCAATTTTGACCCGTTTCAGGCACAGAAATGACTTTAAACACACTTATTTTAGTTGACAAAGTCCTAATTCACATCCAACAGTCATTTAGAGTCAAAAGATTAAATGTTAAAATTTCATCATTATAGACCATTTTGGGATCGTTCGACAGGTCCGGGGTCATCGTTTTTCATCCGAAAATTGATTTTTTAGACTGTACCAAAAATGATTCAAAATGTAAATTGGATCATGCCTCATGTTGAATAACCACTTTTTAAACCCTCACAGTGACCAAAATTGCCATTTTTACAGAGTTTTGCTTACTCAAAAGCTTCCATTTTGACCCGTTTCAGGCACAGAAATGACTTTAAACACACTTATTCTAGTTGACAAAGTCATAATTCACATCCAACAGTCATTTAGAGTCAAAAGATTAAATGTTGAAATTTCATCCATATTGACCATTTTGGGATCGTTCGATAGGTCCGGAGTCATCGTTTTTCATCCGAAAATTGATTTTTTGGACTGTACCAAAAATGATTCAAAATGTCAATTGGATCGTGCCTCATGTTGAATAACCACTTTTTAAACCTTCACAGTGACCAAAATTGCCATTTTTACAGAGTTTTGCTAACTCAAAAGCTTCAATTTTGACCCATTTCAGGCACAGAAATGACTTTAAACACACTTATTTTAGTTGACAAAGTCATAATTCACATCCAACAGTAATTTAGAGTCAAAAGACTAAATGTTAAAATTTCATCATTATAGACCATTTTGGGATCGTTCGACAGGTCCGGAGTCATCGTTTTTCATCCGAAAATTGATTTTTTGCACTGTACCAAAAATGATTCAAAATGTCAATTGGATCATGCCTCATGTTGAATAACCACTTTTTAAACCGTCACAGTGACCAAAATTGCCATTTTTACAGAGTTTTGCTTACTCAAAAGCTTCCATTTTGACCCGTTTCAGGCACAGAAATGACTTTAAACTCACTTATTCTAGTTGACAAAGTCATAATTCACATCCAACAGTCATTTAGAGTCAAAAGATTAAATGTTAAAATTTCATCATTATAGACCATTTTGGGATCGTTCGACAGGTCCGGAGTCATCGTTTTTCATCCGAAAAATGATTTTTTGGACTGTACCAAAAATGATTCAAAATGTCAATTGGATCATGCCTCATGTTGAATAACCACTTTTTAAACCCTCACAGTGACCAAAATTGCAATTTTTACAGTTTTGCTTACTCAAAAGCTTCAATTTTGACCCGTTTCAGGCACAGAAATGACTTTAAACACACTTATTTTAGTTGACAAAGTCCTAATTCACATCCAACAGTCATTTAGAGTCAAAAGATTAAATGTTAAAATTTCATCATTATAGACCATTTTGGGATCGTTCGACAGGTCCGGGGTCATCGTTTTTCATCCGAAAATTGATTTTTTGGACTGTACCAAAAATGATTCAAAATGTCAATTGGATCATGCCTCATGTTGAATAACCACTTTTTAAACCCTCACAGTGACCAAAATTGCCATTTTTACAGAGTTTTGCTTACTCAAAAGCTTCAATTTTGACCCGTTTCAGGCACAGAAATGACTTTAAACACACTTATTTTAGTTGACAAAGTCCTAATTCACATCCAACAGTAATTTAGAGTCAAAAGATTAAATGTTAAAATGTCATCATTATAGACCATTTTGGGATCGTTCGACAGGTCCGGAGTCATCGTTTTTCATCCGAAAAATGATTTTTTGGACTGTACCAAAAATGATTCAAAATGTCAATTGGATCATGCCTCATGTTGAATAACCACTTTTTAAACCCTCATAGTGACCAAAATTGCCATTTTTACAGAGTTTTGCTTACTCAAAAGCTTCCATTTTGACCCGTTTCAGGCACAGAAATGACTTTAAACTCACTTATTCTAGTTGACAAAGTCATAATTCACATCCAACAGTCATTTAGAGTCAAAAGATTAAATGTTGAAATTTCATCATTATAGACCATTTTGGGATCGTTCGACAGGTCCGGAGTCATCGTTTTTCATCCGAAAAATGATTTTTTGGACTGTACCAAAAATGATTCAAAATGTCAATTGGATCATGCCTCATGTTAAATAACCACTTTTTAAACCCTCACAGTGACCAAAATTGCCATTTTTACAGAGTTTTGCTTACTCAAAAGCTTCCATTTTGACCCGTTTCAGGCACAGAAATGACTTTAAACACACTTATTCTAGTTGACAAAGTCATAATTCACATCCAACAGTAATTGAGAGTCAAAAGATTAAATGTTAAAATTTCATCATTATAGACCATTTTGGGATCGTTCGACAGGTCCGGAGTCATCGTTTTTCATCCGAAAAATGATTTTTTGGACTGTACCAAAAATGATTCAAAATGTCAATTGGATCATGCCTCATGTTGAATAACCACTTTTTAAACCCTCACAGTGACCAAAATTGCAATTTTTACAGAGTTTTGCTTACTCAAAAGCTTCAATTTTGACCCGTTTCAGGCACAGAAATGACTTTAAACACACTTATTTTAGTTGACAAAGTCCTAATTCACATCCAACAGTAATTTAGAGTCAAAAGATTAAATGTTAACATTTCATCATTATAGACCATTTTGGGATCGTTCGACAGGTCCGGAGTCATCGTTTTTCATCCGAAAAATAATTTTTTGGACTGTACCAAAAATGATTCAAAATGTCAATTGGATCATGCCTCATGTTGAATAACCACTTTTTAAACCCTCACAGTGACCAAAATTGCCATTTTTACAGAGTTTTGCTTACTCAAAAGCTTCAATTTTGACCCGTTTCAGGCACAGAAATGACTTTAAACACACTTATTTTAGTTGACAAAGTCCTAATTCACATCCAACAGTAATTTAGAGTCAAAAGATTAAATGTTAAAATTTCATCATTATAGACCATTTTGGGATCGTTCGACAGGTCCGGAGTCATCGTTTTTCATCCGAAAAATAATTTTTTGGACTGTACCAAAAATGATTCAAAATGTCAATTGGATCATGCCTCATGTTGAATAACCACTTTTTAAACCCTCACAGTGACCAAAATTGCCATTTTTACAGAGTTTTGCTTGCTCAAAAGCTTCAATTTTGACCCGTTTCAGGCACAGAAATGACTTTAAACACACTTATTTTAGTTGACAAAGTCCTAATTCACATCCAACAGTAATTTAGAGTCAAAAGATTAAATGTTGAAATTTCATCATTATAGACCATTTTGGGATCGTTCGACAGGTCCGGAGTCATCGTTTTTCATCCGAAAATTTATTTTTTGGACTGTACCAAAAATGATTCAAAATGTCAATTGGATCATGCCTCATGTTAAATAACCACTTTTTAAACCATCACAGTGACCAAAATTGCCATTTTTACAGAGTTTTGCTCACTCAAAAGCTTCCATTTTGACCCGTTTCAGGCACAGAAATGACTTTAAACACACTTATTCTAGTTGACAAAGTCATAATTCACATCCAACAGTAATTGAGAGTCAAAAGATTAAATGTTAAAATTTCATCATTATAGACCATTTTGGGATCGTTCGACAGGTCCGGAGTCATCGTTTTTCATCCGAAAAATGATTTTTTGGACTGTACCAAAAATGATTCAAAATGTCAATTGGATCATGCCTCATGTTGAATAACCACTTTTTAAACCCTCACAGTGACCAAAATTGCCATTTTTACAGAGTTTTGCTTACTCAAAAGCTTCCATTTTGACCCGTTTCAGGCACAGAAATGACTTTAAACACACTTATTCTAGTTGACAAAGTCATAATTCACATCCAACAGTCATTTAGAGTCAAAAGATTAAATGTTGAAATTTCATCCATATTGACCATTTTGGGATCGTTCGACAGGTCCGGAGTCATCGTTTTTCATCCGAAAATTGATTTTTTGGACTGTACCAAAAATGATTCAAAATGTCAATTGGATCGTGCCTCATGTTGAATAACCACTTTTTAAACCTTCACAGTGACCAAAATTGCCATTTTTACAGAGTTTTGCTAACTCAAAAGCTTCAATTTTGACCCGTTTCAGGCACAGAAATGACTTTAAACACACTTATTATAGTTGACAAAGTCATAATTCACATCCAACAGTAATTTAGAGTCAAGAGACTAAATGTTAAAATTTCATCATTATAGACCATTTTGGGATCGTTCGACAGGTCCGGAGTCATCGTTTTTCATCCGAAAATTGATTTTTTGCACTGTACCAAAAATGATTCAAAATGTCAATTGAATCATGCCTCATGTTAAATAACCACTTTTTAAACCCTCACAGTGACCAAAATTGCCATTTTTACAGAGTTTTGCTTACTCAAAAGCTTCCATTTTGACCCGTTTCAGGCACAGAAATGACTTTAAACACACTTATTCTAGTTGACAAAGTCATAATTCACATCCAACAGTAATTGAGAGTCAAAAGATTAAATGTTGAAATTTCATCATTATAGACCATTTTGGGATCGTTCGACAGGTCCGGAGTCATCGTTTTTCATCCGAAAATTGATTTTTTGGACTGTACCAAAAATGATTCAAAATGTCAATTGGATCATGCCTCATGTTGAATAACCACTTTTTAAACCCTCACAGTGACCAAAATTGCCATTTTTACAGAGTTTTGCTTACTCAAAAGCTTCAATTTTGACCCGTTTCAGGCACAGAAATGACTTTAAACACACTTATTTTAGTTGACAAAGTCCTAATTCACATCCAACAGTAATTTAGAGTCAACAGATTAAATGTTGAAATTTCATCCATATTGACCATTTTGGGATCGTTCGATAGGTCCGGAGTCATCGTTTTTCATCCGAAAATTGATTTTTTGGACTGTACCAAAAATGATTCAAAATGTCAATTGGATCGTGCCTCATGTTGAATAACCACTTTTTAAACCTTCACAGTGACCAAAATTGCCATTTTTACAGAGTTTTGCTAACTCAAAAGCTTCAATTTTGACCCATTTCAGGCACAGAAATGACTTTAAACACACTTATTTTAGTTGACAAAGTCATAATTCACATCCAACAGTAATTTAGAGTCAAAAGACTAAATGTTAAAATTTCATCATTATAGACCATTTTGGGATCGTTCGACAGGTCCGGAGTCATCGTTTTTCATCCGAAAATTGATTTTTTGCACTGTACCAAAAATGATTCAAAATGTCAATTGGATCATGCCTCATGTTAAATAACCACTTTTTAAACCGTCACAGTGACCAAAATTGCCATTTTTACAGAGTTTTGCTTACTCAAAAGCTTCCATTTTGACCCGTTTCAGGCACAGAAATGACTTTAAACTCACTTATTCTAGTTGACAAAGTCATAATTCACATCCAACAGTCATTTAGAGTCAAAAGATTAAATGTTGAAATTTCATCATTATAGACCATTTTGGGATCGTTCGACAGGTCCGGAGTCATCGTTTTTCATCCGAAAAATGATTTTTTGGACTGTACCAAAAATGATTCAAAATGTCAATTGGATCATGCCTCATGTTAAATAACCACTTTTTTAACCCTCACAGTGACCAAAATTGCCATTTTTACAGAGTTTTGCTTACTCAAAAGCTTCCATTTTGACCCGTTTCAGGCACAGAAATGACTTTAAACACACTTATTCTAGTTGACAAAGTCATAATTCACATCCAACAGTAATTGAGAGTCAAAAGATTAAATGTTAAAATTTCATCATTATAGACCATTTTGGGATCGTTCGACAGGTCCGGAGTCATCGTTTTTCATCCGAAAAATAATTTTTTGGACTGTACCAAAAATGATTCAAAATGTCAATTGGATCATGCCTCATGTTGAATAACCACTTTTTAAACCCTCACAGTGACCAAAATTGCCATTTTTACAGAGTTTTGCTTACTCAAAAGCTTCAATTTTGACCCGTTTCAGGCACAGAAATGACTTTAAACACACTTATTTTAGTTGACAAAGTCCTAATTCACATCCAACAGTAATTTAGAGTCAAAAGATTAAATGTTAAAATTTCATCATTATAGACCATTTTGGGATCGTTCGACAGGTCCGGAGTCATCGTTTTTCATCCGAAAAATAATTTTTTGGACTGTACCAAAAATGATTCAAAATGTCAATTGGATCATGCCTCATGTTGAATAACCACTTTTTAAACCCTCACAGTGACCAAAATTGCCATTTTTACAGAGTTTTGCTTACTCAAAAGCTTCAATTTTGACCCGTTTCTGGCACAGAAATGACTTTAAACACACTTATTTTAGTTGACAAAGTCCTAATTCACATCCAACAGTAATTTAGAGTCAAAAGATTAAATGTTGAAATTTCATCATTATAGACCATTTTGGGATCGTTCGACAGGTCCGGAGTCATCGTTTTTCATCCGCAAATTTATTTTTTGGACTGTACCAAAAATGATTCAAAATGTCAATTGGATCATGCCTCATGTTAAATAACCACTTTTTAAACCCTCACAGTGACCAAAATTGCCATTTTTACAGAGTTTTGCTCACTCAAAAGCTTCCATTTTGACCCGTTTCAGGCACAGAAATGACTTTAAACACACTTATTCTAGTTGACAAATTCATAATTCACATCCAACAGTAATTGAGAGTCAAAAGGTTAAATGTTGAAATTTCATCATTATAGACCATTTTGGGATCGTTCGACAGGTCCGGAGTCATCGTTTTTCATCCGAAAATTGATTTTTTGGACTGTACGAAAAATGATTCAAAATGTCAATTGGATCATGCCTCATGTTGAATAACCACTTTTTAAACCCTCACAGTGACCAAAATTGCCATTTTTACAGAGTTTTGCTTACTCAAAAGCTTCCATTTTGACCCGTTTCAGGCACAGAAATGACTTTAAACACACTTATTTTAGTTGACAAAGTCATAATTCACATCCAACAGTAATTTAGAGTCAAAAGATTAAATGTTAAAATTTCATCTTTATAGACCATTTTGGGATCGTTCGACAGGTCCGGAGTCATCGTTTTTCATCCGAAAAATGATTTTTTGGACTGTACCAAAAATTATTCAAAATGTCAATTGGATCATGCCTCATGTTGAATAACCACTTTTTAAACCCTCACAGTGACCAAAATTGCCATTTTTACAGAGTTTTGCTTACTCAAAAGCTTCCATTTTGACCCGTTTCAGGCACAGAAATGACTTTAAACACACTTATTCTAGTTGACAAAGTCATAATTCACATCCAACAGTCATTTAGAGTCAAAAGATTAAATGTTGAAATTTCATCCATATTGACCATTTTGGGATCGTTCGACAGGTCCGGAGTCATCGTTTTTCATCCGAAAATTGATTTTTTGGACTGTACCAAAAATGATTCAAAATGTCAATTGGATCGTGCCTCATGTTGAATAACCACTTTTTAAACCTTCACAGTGACCAAAATTGCCATTTTTACAGAGTTTTGCTAACTCAAAAGCTTCAATTTTGACCCGTTTCAGGCACAGAAATGACTTTAAACACACTTATTATAGTTGACAAAGTCATAATTCACATCCAACAGTAATTTAGAGTCAAAAGACTAAATGTTAAAATTTCATCATTATAGACCATTTTGGGATCGTTCGACAGGTCCGGAGTCATCGTTTTTCATCCGAAAATTGATTTTTTGCACTGTACCAAAAATGATTCAAAATGTCAATTGGATCATGCCTCATGTTAAATAACCACTTTTTAAACCCTCACAGTGACCAAAATTGCCATTTTTACAGAGTTTTGCTTACTCAAAAGCTTCCATTTTGACCCGTTTCAGGCACAGAAATGACTTTAAACACACTTATTTTAGTTGACAAAGTCATAATTCACATCCAACAGTAATTTAGAGTCAAAAGATTAAATGTTAAAATTTCATCATTATAGACCATTTTGGGATCGTTCGACAGGTCCGGAGTCATCGTTTTTCATCCGAAAAATGATTTTTTGGACTGTACCAAAAATGATTCAAAATGTCAATTGGATCATGCCTCATGTTGAATAACCACTTTTTAAACCCTCACAGTGACCAAAATTGCCATTTTTACAGAGTTTTGCTTACTCAAAAGCTTCAATTTTGACCCGTTTCAGGCACAGAAATGACTTTAAACACACTTATTTTAGTTGACAAAGTCCTAATTCACATCCAACAGTCATTTAGAGTCAAAAGATTAAATGTTAAAATTTCATCATTATAGACCATTTTGGGATCGTTCGACAGGTCCGGAGTCATCGTTTTTGATTCAAAATGTCAATTGGATCATGCCTCATGTTGAATAACCACTTTTTAAACCCTCACAGTGACCAAAATTGCCATTTTTACAGAGTTTTGCTTACTCAAAAGCTTCAATTTTGACCCGTTTCAGGCACAGAAATGACTTTAAACACACTTATTTTAGTTGACAAAGTCCTAATTCACATCCAACAGTAATTTAGAGTCAAAAGATTAAATGTTAAAATTTCATCATTATAGACCATTTTGGGATCGTTCGACAGGTCCGGGGTCATCGTTTTTCATCCGAAAATTGATTTTTTGGACTGTACCAAAAATGATTCAAAATGTCAATTGGATCATGCCTCATGTTGAATAACCACTTTTTAAACCCTCACAGTGACCAAAATTGCCATTTTTACAGAGTTTTGCTTACTCAAAAGCTTCCATTTTGACCCGTTTCAGGCACAGAAATGACTTTAAACACACTTATTCTAGTTGACAAAGTCATAATTCACATCCAACAGTCATTTAGAGTCAAAAGATTAAATGTTGAAATTTCATCCATATTGACCATTTTGGGATCGTTCGACAGGTCCGGAGTCATCGTTTTTCATCCGAAAAATGATTTTTTGGACTGTACCAAAAATGATTCAAAATGTCAATTGGATCATGCCTCATGTTGAATAACCACTTTTTAAACCCTCACAGTGACCAAAATTGCCATTTTTACAGAGTTTTGCTTACTCAAAAGCTTCAATTTTGACCCGTTTCAGGCACAGAAATTACTTTAAACACACTTATTTTAGTTGACAAAGTCCTAATTCACATCCAACAGTCATTTAGAGTCAAAAGATTAAATGTTAAAATTTCATCATTATAGACCATTTTGGGATCGTTCGACAGGTCCGGAGTCATCGTTTTTCATCCGAAAAATGATTTTTTGGACTGTACCAAAAATGATTCAAAATGTCAATTGGATCATGCCTCATGTTGAATAACCACTTTTTAAACCCTCACAGTGACCAAAATTGCCATTTTTACAGAGTTTTGCTTACTCAAAAGCTTCCATTTTGACCCGTTTCAGGCACAGAAATGACTTTAAACACACTTATTCTAGTTGACAAAGTCATAATTCACATCCAACAGTCATTTAGAGTCAAAAGATTAAATGTTGAAATTTCATCCATATTGACCATTTTGGGATCGTTCGACAGGTCCGGAGTCATCGTTTTTCATCCGAAAATTGATTTTTTGGACTGTACCAAAAATGATTCAAAATGTCAATTGGATCGTGCCTCATGTTGAATAACCACTTTTTAAACCTTCACAGTGACCAAAATTGCCATTTTTACAGAGTTTTGCTAACTCAAAAGCTTCAATTTTGACCCATTTCAGGCACAGAAATGACTTTAAACACACTTATTTTAGTTGACAAAGTCATAATTCACATCCAACAGTAATTTAGAGTCAAAAGACTAAATGTTAAAATTTCATCATTATAGACCATTTTGGGATCGTTCGACAGGTCATCGTTTTTCATCCGAAAATTTATTTTTTGGACTGTACCAAAAATGATTCAAAATGTCAATTGGATCATGCCTCATGTTAAATAACCACTTTTTAAACCCTCACAGTGACCAAAATTGCCATTTTTACAGAGTTTTGCTCACTCAAAAGCTTCCATTTTGACCCGTTTCAGGCACAGAAATGACTTTAAACACACTTATTCTAGTTGACAAAGTCATAATTCACATCCAACAGTAATTTAGAGTCAAAAGATTAAATGTTAAAATTTCATCATTATAGACCATTTTGGGATCGTTCGACGGTCTTGGAGTCATCATTTTTCATCCGAAAAATGTTTTTTGGACTGTACGAAAAATGATTCAAAATGTCAATTGGATCATGCCTCATGTTGAATAACCACTTTTTAAACCCTCACAGTGACCAAAATTGCCATTTTTACAGAGTTTTGCTTACTCAAAAGCTTCCATTTTGACCCGTTTCAGGCACAGAAATGACTTTAAACACACTTATTTTAGTTGACAAAGTCATAATTCACATCCAACAGTAATTTAGAGTCAAAAGATTAAATGTTAAAATTTCATCATTATAGACCATTTTGGGATCGTTCGACAGGTCCGGAGTCATCGTTTTTCATCCGAAAAATGATTTTTTGGACTGTACCAAAAATGATTCAAAATGTCAATTGGATCATGCCTCATGTTGAATAACCACTTTTTAAACCCTCACAGTGACCAAAATTGCCATTTTTACAGAGTTTTGCTTACCCAAAAGCTTCAATTTTGACCCGTTTCAGGCACAGAAATGACTTTAAACACACTTATTTTAGTTGACAAAGTCCTAATTCACATCCAACAGTAATTTAGAGTCAAAAGATTAAATGTTAAAATTTCATCATTATAGACCATTTTGGGATCGTTCGACAGGTCCGGAGTCATCGTTTTTCATCCGAAAATTGATTTTTTGGACTGTACCAAAAATGATTCAAAATGTCAATTGGATCATGCCTCATGTTGAATAACCACTTTTTAAACCTTCACAGTGACCAAAATTGCCATTTTTACAGAGTTTTGCTTACTCAAAAGCTTCCATTTTGACCCGTTTCAGGCACAGAAATGACTTTAAACACACTTATTCTAGTTGACAAAGTCATAATTCACATCCAACAGTCATTTAGAGTCAAAAGATTAAATGTTGATATTTCATCCATATTGACCATTTTGGGATCGTTCGACAGGTCCGGAGTCATCGTTTTTCATCCGAAAATTGATTTTTTGGACTGTACCAAAAATGATTCAAAATGTCAATTGGATCGTGCCTCTTGTTGAATAACCACTTTTTAAACCTTCACAGTGACCAAAATTGCCATTTTTACAGAGTTTTGCTAACTCAAAAGCTTCCATTTTGACCCGTTTCAGGCACAGAAATGACTTTAAACACACTTATTCTAGTTGACAAAGTCATAATTCACATCCAACAGTAATTGAGAGTCAAAAGATTAAATGTTGAAATTTCATCATTATAGACCATTTTGGGATCGTTCGATAGGTCCGGAGTCATCGTTTTTCATCCGAAAATTGATTTTTTGGACTGTACCAAAAATGATTCAAAATGTCAATTGGATCATGCCTCATGTTGAATAACCACTTTTTAAACCCTCACAGTGACCCAAATTGCCATTTTTACAGAGTTTTGCTTACTCAAAAGCTTCAATTTTGACCCGTTTCAGGCACAGAAATGACTTTAAACACACTTATTTTAGTTGACAAAGTCCTAATTCACATCCAACAGTAATTTAGAGTCAAAAGATTAAATGTTAAAATTTCATCATTATAGACCATTTTGGGATCGTTCGACAGGTCCGGAGTCATCGTTTTTCATCCGAAAAATGATTTTTTGGACTGTACCAAAAATGATTCAAAATGTCAATTGGATCATGCCTCATGTTGAATAACCACTTTTTAAACCCTCACAGTGACCAAAATTGCCATTTTTACAGAGTTTTGCTTACTCAAAAGCTTCAATTTTGACCCGTTTTAGGCACAGAAATGACTTTAAACACACTTATTTTAGTTGACAAAGTCCTAATTCACATCCAACAGTCATTTAGAGTCAAAAGATTAAATGTTAAAATTTCATCATTATAGACCATTTTGGGATCGTTCGACAGGTCCGGGGTCATCGTTTTTCATCCGAAAATTGATTTTTTGGACTGTACCAAAAATGATTCAAAATGTCAATTGGATCTCGCCTCATGTTGAATAACCACTTTTTAAACCCTCACAGTGACCAAAATTGCCATTTTTACAGAGTTTTGCTTACTCAAAAGCTTCAATTTTGACCCGTTTCAGGCACAGAAATGACTTTAAACACACTTATTTTAGTTGACAAAGTCCTAATTCACATCCAACAGTAATTTAGAGTCAAAAGATTAAATGTTAAAATTTCATCATTATAGACCATTTTGGGATCGTTCGACAGGTCCGGAGTCATCGTTTTTCATCCGAAAAATGATTTTTTGGACTGTACCAAAAATGATTCAAAATGTCAATTGGATCATGCCTCATGTTGAATAACCACTTTTTAAACCCTCACAGTGACCAAAATTGCCATTTTTACAGAGTTTTGCTTACTCAAAAGCTTCAATTTTGACCCGTTTCAGGCACAGAAATGACTTTAAACACACTTATTTTAGTTGACAAAGTCCTAATTCACATCCAACAGTCATTTAGAGTCAAAAGATTAAATGTTAAAATTTCATCATTATAGACCATTTTGGGATCGTTCGACAGGTCCGGGGTCATCGTTTTTCATCCGAAAATTGATTTTTTAGACTGTACCAAAAATGATTCAAAATGTAAATTGGATCATGCCTCATGTTGAATAACCACTTTTTAAACCCTCACAGTGACCAAAATTGCCATTTTTACAGAGTTTTGCTTACTCAAAAGCTTCCATTTTGACCCGTTTCAGGCACAGAAATGACTTTAAACACACTTATTCTAGTTGACAAAGTCATAATTCACATCCAACAGTCATTTAGAGTCAAAAGATTAAATGTTGAAATTTCATCCATATTGACCATTTTGGGATCGTTCGATAGGTCCGGAGTCATCGTTTTTCATCCGAAAATTGATTTTTTGGACTGTACCAAAAATGATTCAAAATGTCAATTGGATCGTGCCTCATGTTGAATAACCACTTTTTAAACCTTCACAGTGACCAAAATTGCCATTTTTACAGAGTTTTGCTAACTCAAAAGCTTCAATTTTGACCCATTTCAGGCACAGAAATGACTTTAAACACACTTATTTTAGTTGACAAAGTCATAATTCACATCCAACAGTAATTTAGAGTCAAAAGACTAAATGTTAAAATTTCATCATTATAGACCATTTTGGGATCGTTCGACAGGTCCGGAGTCGTCGTTTTTCATCCGAAAATTGATTTTTTGCACTGTACCAAAAATGATTCAAAATGTCAATTGGATCATGCCTCATGTTGAATAACCACTTTTTAAACCGCCACATTGACCAAAATTGCCATTTTTACAGAGTTTTGCTTACTCAAAAGCTTCCATTTTGACCCGTTTCAGGCACAGAAATGACTTTAAACTCACTTATTCTAGTTGACAAAGTCATAATTCACATCCAACAGTCATTTAGAGTCAAAAGATTAAATGTTGAAATTTCATCATTATAGACCATTTTGGGATCGTTCGACAGGTCCGGAGTCATCGTTTTTCATCCGAAAAATGATTTTTTGGACTGTACCAAAAATGATTCAAAATGTCAATTGGATCATGCCTCATGTTAAATAACCACTTTTTAAACCCTCACAGTGACCAAAATTGCCATTTTTACAGAGTTTTGCTTACTCAAAAGCTTCCATTTTGACCCGTTTCAGGCACAGAAATGACTTTAAACACACTTATTCTAGTTGACAAAGTCATAATTCACATCCAACAGTAATTGAGAGTCAAAAGATTAAATGTTAAAATTTCATCATTATAGACCATTTTGGGATCGTTCGACAGGTCCGGAGTCATCGTTTTTCATCCGAAAAATGATTTTTTGGACTGTACCAAAAATGATTCAAAATGTCAATTGGATCATGCCTCATGTTGAATAACCACTTTTTAAACCCTCACAGTGACCAAAATTGCAATTTTTACAGAGTTTTGCTTACTCAAAAGCTTCAATTTTGACCCGTTTCAGGCACAGAAATGACTTTAAACACACTTATTTTAGTTGACAAAGTCCTAATTCACATCCAACAGTAATTTAGAGTCAAAAGATTAAATGTTAAAATTTCATCATTATAGACCATTTTGGGATCGTTCGACAGGTCCGGAGTCATCGTTTTTCATCCGAAAAATAATTTTTTGGACTGTACCAAAAATGATTCAAAATGTCAATTGGATCATGCCTCATGTTGAATAACCACTTTTTAAACCCTCACAGTGACCAAAATTGCCATTTTTACAGAGTTTTGCTTACTCAAAAGCTTCAATTTTGACCCGTTTCAGGCACAGAAATGACTTTAAACACACTTATTTTAGTTGACAAAGTCCTAATTCACATCCAACAGTAATTTAGAGTCAAAAGATTAAATGTTAAAATTTCATCATTATAGACCATTTTGGGATCGTTCGACAGGTCCGGAGTCATCGTTTTTCATCCGAAAAATAATTTTTTGGACTGTACCAAAAATGATTCAAAATGTCAATTGGATCATGCCTCATGTTGAATAACCACTTTTTAAACCCTCACAGTGACCAAAATTGCCATTTTTACAGAGTTTTGCTTGCTCAAAAGCTTCAATTTTGACCCGTTTCAGGCACAGAAATGACTTTAAACACACTTATTTTAGTTGACAAAGTCCTAATTCACATCCAACAGTAATTTAGAGTCAAAAGATTAAATGTTGAAATTTCATCATTATAGACCATTTTGGGATCGTTCGACAGGTCCGGAGTCATCGTTTTTCATCCGAAAATTTATTTTTTGGACTGTACCAAAAATGATTCAAAATGTCAATTGGATCATGCCTCATGTTAAATAACCACTTTTTAAACCATCACAGTGACCAAAATTGCCATTTTTACAGAGTTTTGCTCACTCAAAAGCTTCCATTTTGACCCGTTTCAGGCACAGAAATGACTTTAAACACACTTATTCTAGTTGACAAAGTCATAATTCACATCCAACAGTAATTGAGAGTCAAAAGGTTAAATGTTGAAATTTCATCATTATAGACCATTTTGGGATCGTTCGACAGGTCCGGAGTCATCGTTTTTCATCCGAAAATTGATTTTTTGGACTGTACGAAAAATGATTCAAAATGTCAATTGGATCATGCCTCATGTTGAATAACCACTTTTTAAACCCTCACAGTGACCAAAATTGCCATTTTTACAGAGTTTTGCTTACTCAAAAGCTTCCATTTTGACCCGTTTCAGGCACAGAAATGACTTTAAACACACTTATTTTAGTTGACAAAGTCATAATTCACATCCAACAGTAATTTAGAGTCAAAAGATTAAATGTTAAAATTTCATCATTATAGACCATTTTGGGATCGTTCGACAGGTCCGGAGTCATCGTTTTTCATCCGAAAAATGATTTTTTGGACTGTACCAAAAATGATTCAAAATGTCAATTGGATCATGCCTCATGTTGAATAACCACTTTTTAAACCCTCACAGTGACCAAAATTGCCATTTTTACAGAGTTTTGCTTACTCAAAAGCTTCCATTTTGACCCGTTTCAGGCACAGAAATGACTTTAAACACACTTATTCTAGTTGACAAAGTCATAATTCACATCCAACAGTCATTTAGAGTCAAAAGATTAAATGTTGAAATTTCATCCATATTGACCATTTTGGGATCGTTCGACAGGTCCGGAGTCATCGTTTTTCATCCGAAAATTGATTTTTTGGACTGTACCAAAAATGATTCAAAATGTCAATTGGATCGTGCCTCATGTTGAATAACCACTTTTTAAACCTTCACAGTGACCAAAATTGCCATTTTTACAGAGTTTTGCTAACTCAAAAGCTTCAATTTTGACCCGTTTCAGGCACAGAAATGACTTTAAACACACTTATTATAGTTGACAAAGTCATAATTCACATCCAACAGTAATTTAGAGTCAAGAGACTAAATGTTAAAATTTCATCATTATAGACCATTTTGGGATCGTTCGACAGGTCCGGAGTCATCGTTTTTCATCCGAAAATTGATTTTTTGCACTGTACCAAAAATGATTCAAAATGTCAATTGAATCATGCCTCATGTTAAATAACCACTTTTTAAACCCTCACAGTGACCAAAATTGCCATTTTTACAGAGTTTTGCTTACTCAAAAGCTTCCATTTTGACCCGTTTCAGGCACAGAAATGACTTTAAACACACTTATTCTAGTTGACAAAGTCATAATTCACATCCAACAGTAATTGAGAGTCAAAAGATTAAATGTTGAAATTTCATCATTATAGACCATTTTGGGATCGTTCGACAGGTCCGGAGTCATCGTTTTTCATCCGAAAATTGATTTTTTGGACTGTACCAAAAATGATTCAAAATGTCAATTGGATCATGCCTCATGTTGAATAACCACTTTTTAAACCCTCACAGTGACCAAAATTGCCATTTTTACAGAGTTTTGCTTACTCAAAAGCTTCCATTTTGACCCGTTTCAGGCACAGAAATGACTTTAAACACACTTATTTTAGTTGACAAAGTCATAATTCACATCCAACAGTAATTTAGAGTCAAAAGATTAAATGTTAAAATTTCATCATTATAGACCATTTTGGGATCGTTCGACAGGTCCGGAGTCATCGTTTTTCATCCGAAAAATGATTTTTTGGACTGTACCAAAAATGATTCAAAATGTCAATTGGATCATGCCTCATGTTGAATAACCACTTTTTAAACCCTCACAGTGACCAAAATTGCCATTTTTACAGAGTTTTGCTTACTCAAAAGCTTCCATTTTGACCCGTTTCAGGCACAGAAATGACTTTAAACACACTTATTCTAGTTGACAAAGTCATAATTCACATCCAACAGTCATTTAGAGTCAAAAGATTAAATGTTGAAATTTCATCCATATTGACCATTTTGGGATCGTTCGACAGGTCCGGAGTCATCGTTTTTCATCCGAAAATTGATTTTTTGGACTGTACCAAAAATGATTCAAAATGTCAATTGGATCGTGCCTCATGTTGAATAACCACTTTTTAAACCTTCACAGTGACCAAAATTGCCATTTTTACAGAGTTTTGCTAACTCAAAAGCTTCAATTTTGACCCGTTTCAGGCACAGAAATGACTTTAAACACACTTATTATAGTTGACAAAGTCATAATTCACATCCAACAGTAATTTAGAGTCAAGAGACTAAATGTTAAAATTTCATCATTATAGACCATTTTGGGATCGTTCGACAGGTCCGGAGTCATCGTTTTTCATCCGAAAATTGATTTTTTGCACTGTACCAAAAATGATTCAAAATGTCAATTGAATCATGCCTCATGTTAAATAACCACTTTTTAAACCCTCACAGTGACCAAAATTGCCATTTTTACAGAGTTTTGCTTACTCAAAAGCTTCCATTTTGACCCGTTTCAGGCACAGAAATGACTTTAAACACACTTATTCTAGTTGACAAAGTCATAATTCACATCCAACAGTAATTGAGAGTCAAAAGATTAAATGTTGAAATTTCATCATTATAGACCATTTTGGGATCGTTCGACAGGTCCGGAGTCATCGTTTTTCATCCGAAAATTGATTTTTTGGACTGTACCAAAAATGATTCAAAATGTCAATTGGATCATGCCTCATGTTAAATAACCACTTTTTAAACCGTCACAGTGACCAAAATTGCCATTTTTACAGAGTTTTGCTTACTCAAAAGCTTCCATTTTGACCCGTTTCAGGCACAGAAATGACTTTAAACTCACTTATTCTAGTTGACAAAGTCATAATTCACATCCAACAGTCATTTAGAGTCAAAAGATTAAATGTTGAAATTTCATCATTATAGACCATTTTGGGATCGTTCGACAGGTCCGGAGTCATCGTTTTTCATCCGAAAAATGATTTTTTGGACTGTACCAAAAATGATTCAAAATGTCAATTGGATCATGCCTCATGTTAAATAACCACTTTTTTAACCCTCACAGTGACCAAAATTGCCATTTTTACAGAGTTTTGCTTACTCAAAAGCTTCCATTTTGACCCGTTTCAGGCACAGAAATGACTTTAAACACACTTATTCTAGTTGACAAAGTCATAATTCACATCCAACAGTAATTGAGAGTCAAAAGATTAAATGTTAAAATTTCATCATTATAGACCATTTTGGGATCGTTCGACAGGTCCGGAGTCATCGTTTTTCATCCGAAAAATAATTTTTTGGACTGTACCAAAAATGATTCAAAATGTCAATTGGATCATGCCTCATGTTGAATAACCACTTTTTAAACCCTCACAGTGACCAAAATTGCCATTTTTACAGAGTTTTGCTTACTCAAAAGCTTCAATTTTGACCCGTTTCAGGCACAGAAATGACTTTAAACACACTTATTTTAGTTGACAAAGTCCTAATTCACATCCAACAGTAATTTAGAGTCAAAAGATTAAATGTTAAAATTTCATCATTATAGACCATTTTGGGATCGTTCGACAGGTCCGGAGTCATCGTTTTTCATCCGAAAAATAATTTTTTGGACTGTACCAAAAATGATTCAAAATGTCAATTGGATCATGCCTCATGTTGAATAACCACTTTTTAAACCCTCACAGTGACCAAAATTGCCATTTTTACAGAGTTTTGCTTACTCAAAAGCTTCAATTTTGACCCGTTTCTGGCACAGAAATGACTTTAAACACACTTATTTTAGTTGACAAAGTCCTAATTCACATCCAACAGTAATTTAGAGTCAAAAGATTAAATGTTGAAATTTCATCATTATAGACCATTTTGGGATCGTTCGACAGGTCCGGAGTCATCGTTTTTCATCCGCAAATTTATTTTTTGGACTGTACCAAAAATGATTCAAAATGTCAATTGGATCATGCCTCATGTTAAATAACCACTTTTTAAACCCTCACAGTGACCAAAATTGCCATTTTTACAGAGTTTTGCTCACTCAAAAGCTTCCATTTTGACCCGTTTCAGGCACAGAAATGACTTTAAACACACTTATTCTAGTTGACAAATTCATAATTCACATCCAACAGTAATTGAGAGTCAAAAGGTTAAATGTTGAAATTTTATCATTATAGACCATTTTGGGATCGTTCGACAGGTCCGGAGTCATCGTTTTTCATCCGAAAATTGATTTTTTGGACTGTACGAAAAATGATTCAAAATGTCAATTGGATCATGCCTCATGTTGAATAACCACTTTTTAAACCCTCACAGTGACCAAAATTGCCATTTTTACAGAGTTTTGCTTACTCAAAAGCTTCCATTTTGACCCGTTTCAGGCACAGAAATGACTTTAAACACACTTATTTTAGTTGACAAAGTCATAATTCACATCCAACAGTAATTTAGAGTCAAAAGATTAAATGTTAAAATTTCATCTTTATAGACCATTTTGGGATCGTTCGACAGGTCCGGAGTCATCGTTTTTCATCCGAAAAATGATTTTTTGGACTGTACCAAAAATTATTCAAAATGTCAATTGGATCATGCCTCATGTTGAATAACCACTTTTTAAACCCTCACAGTGACCAAAATTGCCATTTTTACAGAGTTTTGCTTACTCAAAAGCTTCCATTTTGACCCGTTTCAGGCACAGAAATGACTTTAAACACACTTATTCTAGTTGACAAAGTCATAATTCACATCCAACAGTCATTTAGAGTCAAAAGATTAAATGTTGAAATTTCATCCATATTGACCATTTTGGGATCGTTCGACAGGTCCGGAGTCATCGTTTTTCATCCGAAAATTGATTTTTTGGACTGTACCAAAAATGATTCAAAATGTCAATTGGATCGTGCCTCATGTTGAATAACCACTTTTTAAACCTTCACAGTGACCAAAATTGCCATTTTTACAGAGTTTTGCTAACTCAAAAGCTTCAATTTTGACCCGTTTCAGGCACAGAAATGACTTTAAACACACTTATTATAGTTGACAAAGTCATAATTCACATCCAACAGTAATTTAGAGTCAAAAGACTAAATGTTAAAATTTCATCATTATAGACCATTTTGGGATCGTTCGACAGGTCCGGAGTCATCGTTTTTCATCCGAAAATTGATTTTTTGCACTGTACCAAAAATGATTCAAAATGTCAATTGGATCATGCCTCATGTTAAATAACCACTTTTTAAACCCTCACAGTGACCAAAATTGCCATTTTTACAGAGTTTTGCTTACTCAAAAGCTTCCATTTTGACCCGTTTCAGGCACAGAAATGACTTTAAACACACTTATTCTAGTTGACAAAGTCATAATTCACATCCAACAGTAATTGAGAGTCAAAAGATTAAATGTTGAAATTTCATCATTATAGACCATTTTGGGATCGTTTGACAGGTCCGGAGTCATCGTTTTTCATCCGAAAATTGATTTTTTGGACTGTACCAAAAATGATTCAAAATGTCAATTGGATCATGCCTCATGTTGAATAACCACTTTTTAAACCCTCACAGTGACCAAAATTGCCATTTTTACAGAGTTTTGCTTACTCAAAAGCTTCAATTTTGACCCGTTTCAGGCACAGAAATGACTTTAAACACACTTATTTTAGTTGACAAAGTCCTAATTCACATCCAACAGTAATTTAGAGTCAAAAGATTAAATGTTAAAATTTCATCATTATAGACCATTTTGGGATCGTTCGACAGGTCCGGAGTCATCGTTTTTCATCCGAAAAATGATTTTTTGGACTGTACCAAAAATGATTCAAAATGTCAATTGGATCATGCCTCATGTTGAATAACCACTTTTTAAACCCTCACAGTGACCAAAATTGCCATTTTTACAGAGTTTTGCTTACTCAAAAGCTTCAATTTTGACCCGTTTCAGGCACAGAAATGACTTTAAACACACTTATTTTAGTTGACAAAGTCCTAATTCACATCCAACAGTAATTTAGAGTCAAAAGATTAAATGTTAAAATTTCATCATTATAGACCATTTTGGGATCGTTCGACAGGTCCGGGGTCATCGTTTTTCATCCGAAAATTGATTTTTTGGACTGTACGAAAAATGATTCAAAATGTCAATTGGATCATGCCTCATGTTGAATAACCACTTTTTAAACCCTCACAGTGACCAAAATTGCCATTTTTACAGAGTTTTGCTTACTCAAAAGCTTCCATTTTGACCCGTTTCAGGCACAGAAATGACTTTAAACACACTTATTCTAGTTGACAAAGTCATAATTCACATCCAACAGTAATTTAGAGTCAAAAGATTAAATGTTAAAATTTCATCATTATAGACCATTTTGGGATCGTTCGACAGGTCCGGAGTCATCGTTTTTCATCCGAAAATTGATTTTTTGGACTGTACCAAAAATGATTCAAAATGTCAATTGGATCATGCCTCATGTTGAATAACCACTTTTTAAACCCTCACAGTGACCAAAATTGCCATTTTTACAGAGTTTTGCTTACTCAAAAGCTTCAATTTTGACCCGTTTCAGGCACAGAAATGACTTTAAACACACTTATTTTAGTTGACAAAGTCCTAATTCACATCCAACTGTAATTTAGAGTCAAAAGATTAAATGTTAAAATTTCATCATTATAGACCATTTTGGGATCGTTCGACAGGTCCGGAGTCATCGTTTTTCATCCGAAAATTGATTTTTTGGACTGTACCAAAAATGATTCAAAATGTCAATTGGATCATGCCTCATGTTGAATAACCACTTTTTAAACCCTCACAGTGACCAAAATTGCCATTTTTACAGAGTTTTGCTTACTCAAAAGCTTCCATTTTGACCCGTTTCAGGCACAGAAATGACTTTAAACACACTTATTCTAGTTGACAAAGTCATAATTCACATCCAACAGTAATTGAGAGTCAAAAGATTAAATGTTAAAATTTCATCATTATAGACCATTTTGGGATCGTTCGACAGTCTCGGAGTCATTGTTTTTCATCCGAAAAATGTTTTTTGGACTGTATCAAAAATGATTCAAAATGTCAATTGGATCATGCCTCATGTTGAATAACCACTTTTTAAACCCTCACAGTGACCAAAATTGCCATTTTTACAGAGTTTTGCTTACCCAAAAGCTTCAATTTTGACCCGTTTCAGGCACAGAAATGACTTTAAACACACTTATTTTAGTTGACAAAGTCCTAATTCACATCCAACTGTAATTTAGAGTCAAAAGATTAAATGTTAAAATTTCATCATTATAGACCATTTTGGGATCGTTCGACAGGTCCGGAGTCATCGTTTTTCATCTGAAAATTGATTTTTTGGACTGTACCAAAAATGATTCAAAATGTCAATTGGATCATGCCTCATGTTGAATAACCACTTTTTAAACCCTCACAGTGACCAAAATTGCCATTTTTACAGAGTTTTGCTTACTCAAAAGCTTCCATTTTGACCCGTTTCAGGCACAGAAATGACTTTAAACACACTTATTCTAGTTGACAAAGTCATAATTCACATCCAACAGTAATTGAGAGTCAAAAGATTAAATGTTAAAATTTCATCATTATAGACCATTTTGGGATCGTTCGACAGGTCCGGAGTCATCGTTTTTCATCCGAAAAATGATTTTTTGGACTGTACCAAAAATGATTCAAAATGTCAATTGGATCATGCCTCATGTTGAATAACCACTTTTTAAACCCTCACAGTGACCAAAATTGCCATTTTTACAGAGTTTTGCTTACTCAAAAGCTTCAATTTTGACCCGTTTCAGGCACAGAAATGACTTTAAACACACTTATTTTAGTTGACAAAGTCCTAATTCACATCCAACAGTAATTTAGAGTCAAAAGATTAAATGTTGAAATTTCATCATTATAGACCATTTTGGGATCGTTCGACAGGTCCGGAGTCATCGTTTTTCATCCGAAAATTTATTTTTTGGACTGTACCAAAAATGATTCAAAATGTCAATTGGATCATGCCTCATGTTGAATAACCACTTTTTAAACGCTCACAGTGACCAAAATTGCCATTTTTACAGAGTTTTGCTTACTCAAAAGCTTCCATTTTGACCCGTTTCAGGCACAGAAATGACTTTAAACACACTTATTTTAGTTGACAAAGTCATAATTCACATCCAACAGTAATTTAGAGTCAAAAGATTAAATGTTAAAATTTCATCATTATAGACCATTTTGGGATCGTTCGACAGGTCCGGAGTCATCGTTTTTCATCCGAAAAATGATTTTTTGGACTGTACCAAAAATGATTTAAAATGTCAATTGGATCATGCCTCATGTTGAATAACCACTTTTTAAACCCTCACAGTGACCAAAATTGGCATTTTTACAGAGTTTTGCTTACCCAAAAGCTTCAATTTTGACCCGTTTCAGGCACAGAAATGACTTTAAACACACTTATTTTAGTTGACAAAGTCCTAATTCACATCCAACAGTAATTTAGAGTCAAAAGAATAAATGTTAAAATTTCATCATTATAGACCATTTTGGGATCGTTCGACAGGTCCGGAGTCATCGTTTTTCATCCGAAAATTGATTTTTTGGACTGTACCAAAAATGATTCAAAATGTCAATTGGATCATGCCTCATGTTGAATAACCACTTTTTAAACCCTCACAGTGACCAAAATTGCCATTTTTACAGAGTTTTGCTTACTCAAAAGCTTCCATTTTGACCCGTTTCAGGCACAGAAATGACTTTAAACACACTTATTCTAGTTGACAAAGTCATAATTCACATCTAACAGTCATTTAGAGTCAAAAGATTAAATGTTGAAATTTCATCCATATTGACCATTTTGGGATCGTTCGACAGGTCCGGAGTCATCGTTTTTCATCCGAAAATTGATTTTTTGGACTGTACCAAAAATGATTCAAAATGTCAATTGGATCGTGCCTCATGTTGAATAACCACTTTTTAAACCTTCACAGTGACCAAAATTGCCATTTTTACAGAGTTTTGCTAACTCAAAAGCTTCAATTTTGACCCGTTTCAGGCACAGAAATGACTTTAAACACACTTATTATAGTTGACAAAGTCATAATTCACATCCAACAGTAATTTAGAGTCAAAAGACTAAATGTTAAAATTTCATCATTATAGACCATTTTGGGATCGTTCGACAGGTCCGGAGTCATCGTTTTTCATCCGAAAATTGATTTTTTGCACTGTACCAAAAATGATTCAAAATGTCAATTGGATCATGCCTCATCTTAAATAACCACTTTTTAAACCCTCACAGTGACCAAAATTGCCATTTTTACAGAGTTTTGCTTACTCAAAAGCTTCCATTTTGACCCGTTTCAGGCACAGAAATGACTTTAAACACACTTATTCTAGTTGACAAAGTCATAATTCACATCCAACAGTAATTGAGAGTCAAAAGATTAAATGTTGAAATTTCATCATTATAGACCATTTTGGGATCGTTCGACAGGTCCGGAGTCAACGTTTTTCATCCGAAAATTGATTTTTTGGACTGTACCAAAAATGATTCAAAATGTCAATTGGATCATGCCTCATGTTGAATAACCACTTTTTAAACCCTCACAGTGACCAAAATTGCCATTTTTACAGAGTTTTGCTTACTCAAAAGCTTCAATTTTGACCCGTTTCAGGCACAGAAATGACTTTAAACACACTTATTTTAGTTGACAAAGTCCTAATTCACATCCAACAGTAATTTAGAGTCAAAAGATTAAATGTTAAAATTTCATCATTATAGACCATTTTGGGATCGTTCGACAGGTCCGGAGTCATCGTTTTTCATCCGAAAAATGATTTTTTGGACTGTACCAAAAATTATTCAAAATGTCAACTGGATCATGCCTCATGTTGAATAACCACTTTTTAAACCCTCACAGTGACCAAAATTGCCATTTTTACAGAGTTTTGCTTACTCAAAAGCTTCCATTTTGACCCGTTTCAGGCACAGAAATGACTTTAAACACACTTATTCTAGTTGACAAAGTCATAATTCACATCCAACAGTAATTGAGAGTCAAAAGATTAAATGTTAAAATTTCATCATTATAGACCATTTTGGGATCGTTCGACGGTCTCGGAGTCATTGTTTTTCATCCGAAAAATGTTTTTTGGACTGTATCAAAAATGATTCAAAATGTCAATTGGATCATGCCTCATGTTGAATAACCACTTTTTAAACCCTCACAGTGACCAAAATTGCCATTTTTACAGAGTTTTGCTTACCCAAAAGCTTCAATTTTGACCCGTTTCAGGCACAGAAATGACTTTAAACACACTTATTTTAGTTGACAAAGTCCTAATTCACATCCAACTGTAATTTAGAGTCAAAAGATTAAATGTTAAAATTTCATCATTATAGACCATTTTGGGATCGTTCGACAGGTCCGGAGTCATCGTTTTTCATCTGAAAATTGATTTTTTGGACTGTACCAAAAATGATTCAAAATGTCAATTGGATCATGCCTCATGTTGAATAACCACTTTTTAAACCCTCACAGTGACCAAAATTGCCATTTTTACAGAGTTTTGCTTACTCAAAAGCTTCCATTTTGACCCGTTTCAGGCACAGAAATGACTTTAAACACACTTATTCTAGTTGACAAAGTCATAATTCACATCCAACAGTAATTGAGAGTCAAAAGATTAAATGTTAAAATTTCATCATTATAGACCATTTTGGGATCGTTCGACAGGTCCGGAGTCATCGTTTTTCATCCGAAAAATGATTTTTTGGACTGTACCAAAAATGATTCAAAATGTCAATTGGATCATGCCTCATGTTGAATAACCACTTTTTAAACCCTCACAGTGACCAAAATTGCCATTTTTACAGAGTTTTGCTTACTCAAAAGCTTCAATTTTGACCCGTTTCAGGCACAGAAATGACTTTAAACACACTTATTTTAGTTGACAAAGTCCTAATTCACATCCAACAGTAATTTAGAGTCAAAAGATTAAATGTTGAAATTTCATCATTATAGACCATTTTGGGATCGTTCGACAGGTCCGGAGTCATCGTTTTTCATCCGAAAATTTATTTTTTGGACTGTACCAAAAATGATTCAAAATGTCAATTGGATCATGCCTCATGTTGAATAACCACTTTTTAAACGCTCACAGTGACCAAAATTGCCATTTTTACAGAGTTTTGCTTACTCAAAAGCTTCCATTTTGACCCGTTTCAGGCACAGAAATGACTTTAAACACACTTATTTTAGTTGACAAAGTCATAATTCACATCCAACAGTAATTTAGAGTCAAAAGATTAAATGTTAAAATTTCATCATTATAGACCATTTTGGGATCGTTCGACAGGTCCGGAGTCATCGTTTTTCATCCGAAAAATGATTTTTTGGACTGTACCAAAAATGATTTAAAATGTCAATTGGATCATGCCTCATGTTGAATAACCACTTTTTAAACCCTCACAGTGACCAAAATTGGCATTTTTACAGAGTTTTGCTTACCCAAAAGCTTCAATTTTGACCCGTTTCAGGCACAGAAATGACTTTAAACACACTTATTTTAGTTGACAAAGTCCTAATTCACATCCAACAGTAATTTAGAGTCAAAAGAATAAATGTTAAAATTTCATCATTATAGACCATTTTGGGATCGTTCGACAGGTCCGGAGTCATCGTTTTTCATCCGAAAATTGATTTTTTGGACTGTACCAAAAATGATTCAAAATGTCAATTGGATCATGCCTCATGTTGAATAACCACTTTTTAAACCCTCACAGTGACCAAAATTGCCATTTTTACAGAGTTTTGCTTACTCAAAAGCTTCCATTTTGACCCGTTTCAGGCACAGAAATGACTTTAAACACACTTATTCTAGTTGACAAAGTCATAATTCACATCTAACAGTCATTTAGAGTCAAAAGATTAAATGTTGAAATTTCATCCATATTGACCATTTTGGGATCGTTCGACAGGTCCGGAGTCATCGTTTTTCATCCGAAAATTGATTTTTTGGACTGTACCAAAAATGATTCAAAATGTCAATTGGATCGTGCCTCATGTTGAATAACCACTTTTTAAACCTTCACAGTGACCAAAATTGCCATTTTTACAGAGTTTTGCTAACTCAAAAGCTTCAATTTTGACCCGTTTCAGGCACAGAAATGACTTTAAACACACTTATTATAGTTGACAAAGTCATAATTCACATCCAACAGTAATTTAGAGTCAAAAGACTAAATGTTAAAATTTCATCATTATAGACCATTTTGGGATCGTTCGACAGGTCCGGAGTCATCGTTTTTCATCCGAAAATTGATTTTTTGCACTGTACCAAAAATGATTCAAAATGTCAATTGGATCATGCCTCATGTTAATAACCACTTTTTAAACCCTCACAGTGACCAAAATTGCCATTTTTACAGAGTTTTGCTTACTCAAAAGCTTCCATTTTGACCCGTTTCAGGCACAGAAATGACTTTAAACACACTTATTCTAGTTGACAAAGTCATAATTCACATCCAACAGTAATTGAGAGTCAAAAGATTAAATGTTGAAATTTCATCATTATAGACCATTTTGGGATCGTTCGACAGGTCCGGAGTCAACGTTTTTCATCCGAAAATTGATTTTTTGGACTGTACCAAAAATGATTCAAAATGTCAATTGGATCATGCCTCATGTTGAATAACCACTTTTTAAACCCTCACAGTGACCAAAATTGCAATTTTTACAGAGTTTTGCTTACTCAAAAGCTTCAATTTTGACCCGTTTCAGGCACAGAAATGACTTTAAACACACTTATTTTAGTTGACAAAGTCCTAATTCACATCCAACAGTAATTTAGAGTCAAAAGATTAAATGTTAAAATTTCATCATTATAGACCATTTTGGGATCGTTCGACGGTCTCGGAGTCATTGTTTTTCATCCGAAAAATGTTTTTTGGACTGTATCAAAAATGATTCAAAATGTCAATTGGATCATGCCTCATGTTGAATAACCACTTTTTAAACCCTCACAGTGACCAAAATTGCCATTTTTACAGAGTTTTGCTTACCCAAAAGCTTCAATTTTGACCCGTTTCAGGCACAGAAATGACTTTAAACACACTTATTTTAGTTGACAAAGTCCTAATTCACATCCAACTGTAATTTAGAGTCAAAAGATTAAATGTTAAAATTTCATCATTATAGACCATTTTGGGATCGTTCGACAGGTCCGGAGTCATCGTTTTTCATCTGAAAATTGATTTTTTGGACTGTACCAAAAATGATTCAAAATGTCAATTGGATCATGCCTCATGTTGAATAACCACTTTTTAAACCCTCACAGTGACCAAAATTGCCATTTTTACAGAGTTTTGCTTACTCAAAAGCTTCCATTTTGACCCGTTTCAGGCACAGAAATGACTTTAAACACACTTATTCTAGTTGACAAAGTCATAATTCACATCCAACAGTAATTGAGAGTCAAAAGATTAAATGTTAAAATTTCATCATTATAGACCATTTTGGGATCGTTCGACAGGTCCGGAGTCATCGTTTTTCATCCGAAAAATGATTTTTTGGACTGTACCAAAAATGATTCAAAATGTCAATTGGATCATGCCTCATGTTGAATAACCACTTTTTAAACCCTCACAGTGACCAAAATTGCCATTTTTACAGAGTTTTGCTTACTCAAAAGCTTCAATTTTGACCCGTTTCAGGCACAGAAATGACTTTAAACACACTTATTTTAGTTGACAAAGTCCTAATTCACATCCAACAGTAATTTAAAGTCAAAAGATTAAATGTTGAAATTTCATCATTATAGACCATTTTGGGATCGTTCGACAGGTCCGGAGTCATCGTTTTTCATCCGAAAATTTATTTTTTGGACTGTACCAAAAATGATTCAAAATGTCAATTGGATCATGCCTCATGTTGAATAACCACTTTTTAAACGCTCACAGTGACCAAAATTGCCATTTTTACAGAGTTTTGCTTACTCAAAAGCTTCCATTTTGACCCGTTTCAGGCACAGAAATGACTTTAAACACACTTATTTTAGTTGACAAAGTCATAATTCACATCCAACAGTAATTTAGAGTCAAAAGATTAAATGTTAAAATTTCATCATTATAGACCATTTTGGGATCGTTCGACAGGTCCGGAGTCATCGTTTTTCATCCGAAAAATGATTTTTTGGACTGTACCAAAAATGATTTAAAATGTCAATTGGATCATGCCTCATGTTGAATAACCACTTTTTAAACCCTCACAGTGACCAAAATTGGCATTTTTACAGAGTTTTGCTTACCCAAAAGCTTCAATTTTGACCCGTTTCAGGCACAGAAATGACTTTAAACACACTTATTTTAGTTGACAAAGTCCTAATTCACATCCAACAGTAATTTAGAGTCAAAAGAATAAATGTTAAAATTTCATCATTATAGACCATTTTGGGATCGTTCGACAGGTCCGGAGTCATCGTTTTTCATCCGAAAATTGATTTTTTGGACTGTACCAAAAATGATTCAAAATGTCAATTGGATCATGCCTCATGTTGAATAACCACTTTTTAAACCCTCACAGTGACCAAAATTGCCATTTTTACAGAGTTTTGCTTACTCAAAAGCTTCCATTTTGACCCGTTTCAGGCACAGAAATGACTTTAAACACACTTATTCTAGTTGACAAAGTCATAATTCACATCTAACAGTCATTTAGAGTCAAAAGATTAAATGTTGAAATTTCATCCATATTGACCATTTTGGGATCGTTCGACAGGTCCGGAGTCATCGTTTTTCATCCGAAAATTGATTTTTTGGACTGTACCAAAAATGATTCAAAATGTCAATTGGATCGTGCCTCATGTTGAATAACCACTTTTTAAACCTTCACAGTGACCAAAATTGCCATTTTTACAGAGTTTTGCTAACTCAAAAGCTTCAATTTTGACCCGTTTCAGGCACAGAAATGACTTTAAACACACTTATTATAGTTGACAAAGTCATAATTCACATCCAACAGTAATTTAGAGTCAAAAGACTAAATGTTAAAATTTCATCATTATAGACCATTTTGGGATCGTTCGACAGGTCCGGAGTCATCGTTTTTCATCCGAAAATTGATTTTTTGCACTGTACCAAAAATGATTCAAAATGTCAATTGGATCATGCCTCATGTTAAATAACCACTTTTTAAACCCTCACAGTGACCAAAATTGCCATTTTTACAGAGTTTTGCTTACTCAAAAGCTTCCATTTTGACCCGTTTCAGGCACAGAAATGACTTTAAACACACTTATTCTAGTTGACAAAGTCATAATTCACATCCAACAGTAATTGAGAGTCAAAAGATTAAATGTTGAAATTTCATCATTATAGACCATTTGGGGATCGTTCGACAGGTCCGGAGTCAACGTTTTTCATCCGAAAATTGATTTTTTGGACTGTACCAAAAATGATTCAAAATGTCAATTGGATCATGCCTCATGTTGAATAACCACTTTTTAAACCCTCACAGTGACCAAAATTGCCATTTTTACAGAGTTTTGCTTACTCAAAAGCTTCAATTTTGACCCGTTTCAGGCACAGAAATGACTTTAAACACACTTATTTTAGTTGACAAAGTCCTAATTCACATCCAACAGTAATTTAGAGTCAAAAGATTAAATGTTAAAATTTCATCATTATAGACCATTTTGGGATCGTTCGACAGGTCCGGAGTCATCGTTTTTCATCCGAAAAATGATTTTTTGGACTGTACCAAAAATTATTCAAAATGTCAATTGGATCATGCCTCATGTTGAATAACCACTTTTTAAACCCTCACAGTGACCAAAATTGCCATTTTTACAGAGTTTTGCTTACTCAAAAGCTTCAATTTTGACCCGTTTCAGGCACAGAAATGACTTTAAACACACTTATTTTAGTTGACAAAGTCCTAATTCACATCCAACAGTAATTTAGAGTCAAAAGATTAAATGTTAAAATTTCATCATTATAGACCATTTTGGGATCGTTCGACAGGTCCGGGGTCATCGTTTTTCATCCGAAAATTGATTTTTTGGACTGTACCAAAAATGATTCAAAATGTCAATTGGATCATGCCTCATGTTGAATAACCACTTTTTAAACCCTCACAGTGACCAAAATTGCCATTTTTACAGAGTTTTGCTTACTCAAAAGCTTCCATTTTGACCCGTTTCAGGCACAGAAATGACTTTAAATACACTTATTCTAGTTGACAAAATCATAATTCACATCCAACAGTAATTTAGAGTCAAAAGATTACATGTTGAAATTTCATCATTATAGACCATTTTGGGATCGTTTGACAGGTCCGGAGTCATCGTTTTTCATCCGAAAATTTATTTTTTGGACTGTACCAAAAATGATTCAAAATGTCAATTGGATCATGCCTCATGTTAAATAACCACTTTTTAAACCCTCACAGTGACCAAAATTGCCATTTTTACAGAGTTTTGCTCACTCAAAAGCTTCCATTTTGACCCGTTTCAGGCACAGAAATGACTTTAAACACACTTATTCTAGTTGACAAAGTCATAATTCACATCCAACAGTAATTGAGAGTCAAAAGATTAAATGTTGAAATTTCATCATTATAGACCATTTTGGGATCGTTCAACAGGTCCGGAGTCATCGTTTTTCATCCGAAAATTGATTTTTTGGACTGTACGAAAAATGATTCAAAATGTCAATTGGATCATGCCTCATGTTGAATAACCACTTTTTAAACCCTCACAGTGACCAAAATTGCCATTTTTACGGAGTTTTGCTTACTCAAAAGCTTCCATTTTGACCCGTTTCAGGCACGGAAATGACTTTAAACACACTTATTTTAGTTGACAAAGTCCTAATTCACATCCAACAGTAATTTAGAGTCAAAAGATTAAATGTTGAAATTTCATCATTATAGACCATTTTGGGATCGTTCGACAGGTCCGGAGTCATCGTTTTTCATCCGAAAATTTATTTTTTGGACTGTACCAAAAATGATTCAAAATGTCAATTGGATCATGCCTCATGTTAAATAACCACTTTTTAAACCCTCACAGTGACCAAAATTGCCATTTTTACAGAGTTTTGCTCACTCAAAAGCTTCCATTTTGACCCGTTTCAGGCACAGAAATGACTTTAAACACACTTATTCTAGTTGACAAAGTCATAATTCACATCCAACAGTAATTGAGAGTCAAAAGGTTAAATGTTGAAATTTCATCATTATAGACCATATTGGGATCGTTCGACAGGTCCGGAGTCATCGTTTTTCATCCGAAAATTGATTTTTTGGACTGTACCAAAAATGATTCAAAATGTCAATTGGATCATGCCTCATGTTGAATAACCACTTTTTAAACCCTCACAGTGACCAAAATTGCCATTTTTACAGAGTTTTGCTTACTCAAAAGCTTCCATTTTGACCCGTTTCAGGCACAGAAATGACTTTAAACACACTTATTCTAGTTGACAAAGTCATAATTCACATCCAACAGTCATTTAGAGTCAAAAGATTAAATGTTGAAATTTCATCCATATTGACCATTTTGGGATCGTTCGACAGGTCCGGAGTCATCGTTTTTCATCCGAAAATTGATTTTTTGGACTGTACCAAAAATGATTCAAAATGTCAATTGGATCGTGCCTCATGTTGAATAACCACTTTTTAAACCTTCACAGTGACCAAAATTGCCATTTTTACAGAGTTTTGCTAACTCAAAAGCTTCAATTTTGACCCGTTTCAGGCACAGAAATGACTTTAAACACACTTATTATAGTTGACAAAGTCATAATTCACATCCAACAGTAATTTAGAGTCAAGAGACTAAATGTTAAAATTTCATCATTATAGACCATTTTGGGATCGTTCGACAGGTCCGGAGTCATCGTTTTTCATCCGAAAATTGATTTTTTGCACTGTACCAAAAATGATTCAAAATGTCAATTGGATCATGCCTCA
The DNA here is from genome assembly GCF_964263255.1 of Lissotriton vulgaris. Taxonomy (NCBI): domain Eukaryota; kingdom Metazoa; phylum Chordata; class Amphibia; order Caudata; family Salamandridae; genus Lissotriton; species Lissotriton vulgaris. The sequence goes on from NW_028245120.1 coordinate 369,936, forward strand.
TGTTAAATAACCACTTTTTAAACCCTCACAGTGACCAAAATTGCCATTTTTACAGAGTTTTGCTTACTCAAAAGCTTCCATTTTGACCCGTTTCAGGCACAGAAATGACTTTAAACACACTTATTCTAGTTGACAAAGTCATAATTCACATCCAACAGTAATTGAGAGTCAAAAGATTAAATGTTGAAATTTCATCATTATAGACCATTTTGGGATCGTTCGACAGGTCCGGAGTCATCGTTTTTCATCCGAAAATTGATTTTTTGGACTGTACCAAAAATGATTCAAAATGTCAATTGGATCATGCCTCATGTTGAATAACCACTTTTTAAACCCTCACAGTGACCAAAATTGCCATTTTTACAGAGTTTTGCTTACTCAAAAGCTTCAATTTTGACCCGTTTCAGGCACAGAAATGACTTTAAACACACTTATTTTAGTTGACAAAGTCCTAATTCACATCCAACAGTAATTTAGAGTCAAAAGATTAAATGTTGAAATTTCATCCATATTGACCATTTTGGGATCGTTCGATAGGTCCGGAGTCATCGTTTTTCATCCGAAAATTGATTTTTTGGACTGTACCAAAAATGATTCAAAATGTCAATTGGATCATGCCTCATGTTGAATAACCACTTTTTAAACCCTCACAGTGACCAAAATTGCAATTTTTACAGAGTTTTGCTTACTCAAAAGCTTCAATTTTGACCCGTTTCAGGCACAGAAATGACTTTAAACACACTTATTTTAGTTGACAAAGTCCTAATTCACATCCAACAGTAATTTAGAGTCAAAAGATTAAATGTTAAAATTTCATCATTATAGACCATTTTGGGATCGTTCGACGGTCTCGGAGTCATTGTTTTTCATCCGAAAAATGTTTTTTGGACTGTATCAAAAATGATTCAAAATGTCAATTGGATCATGCCTCATGTTGAATAACCACTTTTTAAACCCTCACAGTGACCAAAATTGCCATTTTTACAGAGTTTTGCTTACCCAAAAGCTTCAATTTTGACCCGTTTCAGGCACAGAAATGACTTTAAACACACTTATTTTAGTTGACAAAGTCCTAATTCACATCCAACTGTAATTTAGAGTCAAAAGATTAAATGTTAAAATTTCATCATTATAGACCATTTTGGGATCGTTCGACAGGTCCGGAGTCATCGTTTTTCATCTGAAAATTGATTTTTTGGACTGTACCAAAAATGATTCAAAATGTCAATTGGATCATGCCTCATGTTGAATAACCACTTTTTAAACCCTCACAGTGACCAAAATTGCCATTTTTACAGAGTTTTGCTTACTCAAAAGCTTCCATTTTGACCCGTTTCAGGCACAGAAATGACTTTAAACACACTTATTCTAGTTGACAAAGTCATAATTCACATCCAACAGTAATTGAGAGTCAAAAGATTAAATGTTAAAATTTCATCATTATAGACCATTTTGGGATCGTTCGACAGGTCCGGAGTCATCGTTTTTCATCCGAAAAATGATTTTTTGGACTGTACCAAAAATGATTCAAAATGTCAATTGGATCATGCCTCATGTTGAATAACCACTTTTTAAACCCTCACAGTGACCAAAATTGCCATTTTTACAGAGTTTTGCTTACTCAAAAGCTTCAATTTTGACCCGTTTCAGGCACAGAAATGACTTTAAACACACTTATTTTAGTTGACAAAGTCCTAATTCACATCCAACAGTAATTTAAAGTCAAAAGATTAAATGTTGAAATTTCATCATTATAGACCATTTTGGGATCGTTCGACAGGTCCGGAGTCATCGTTTTTCATCCGAAAATTTATTTTTTGGACTGTACCAAAAATGATTCAAAATGTCAATTGGATCATGCCTCATGTTGAATAACCACTTTTTAAACGCTCACAGTGACCAAAATTGCCATTTTTACAGAGTTTTGCTTACTCAAAAGCTTCCATTTTGACCCGTTTCAGGCACAGAAATGACTTTAAACACACTTATTTTAGTTGACAAAGTCATAATTCACATCCAACAGTAATTTAGAGTCAAAAGATTAAATGTTAAAATTTCATCATTATAGACCATTTTGGGATCGTTCGACAGGTCCGGAGTCATCGTTTTTCATCCGAAAAATGATTTTTTGGACTGTACCAAAAATGATTTAAAATGTCAATTGGATCATGCCTCATGTTGAATAACCACTTTTTAAACCCTCACAGTGACCAAAATTGGCATTTTTACAGAGTTTTGCTTACCCAAAAGCTTCAATTTTGACCCGTTTCAGGCACAGAAATGACTTTAAACACACTTATTTTAGTTGACAAAGTCCTAATTCACATCCAACAGTAATTTAGAGTCAAAAGAATAAATGTTAAAATTTCATCATTATAGACCATTTTGGGATCGTTCGACAGGTCCGGAGTCATCGTTTTTCATCCGAAAATTGATTTTTTGGACTGTACCAAAAATGATTCAAAATGTCAATTGGATCATGCCTCATGTTGAATAACCACTTTTTAAACCCTCACAGTGACCAAAATTGCCATTTTTACAGAGTTTTGCTTACTCAAAAGCTTCCATTTTGACCCGTTTCAGGCACAGAAATGACTTTAAACACACTTATTCTAGTTGACAAAGTCATAATTCACATCTAACAGTCATTTAGAGTCAAAAGATTAAATGTTGAAATTTCATCCATATTGACCATTTTGGGATCGTTCGACAGGTCCGGAGTCATCGTTTTTCATCCGAAAATTGATTTTTTGGACTGTACCAAAAATGATTCAAAATGTCAATTGGATCGTGCCTCATGTTGAATAACCACTTTTTAAACCTTCACAGTGACCAAAATTGCCATTTTTACAGAGTTTTGCTAACTCAAAAGCTTCAATTTTGACCCGTTTCAGGCACAGAAATGACTTTAAACACACTTATTATAGTTGACAAAGTCATAATTCACATCCAACAGTAATTTAGAGTCAAAAGACTAAATGTTAAAATTTCATCATTATAGACCATTTTGGGATCGTTCGACAGGTCCGGAGTCATCGTTTTTCATCCGAAAATTGATTTTTTGCACTGTACCAAAAATGATTCAAAATGTCAATTGGATCATGCCTCATGTTAAATAACCACTTTTTAAACCCTCACAGTGACCAAAATTGCCATTTTTACAGAGTTTTGCTTACTCAAAAGCTTCCATTTTGACCCGTTTCAGGCACAGAAATGACTTTAAACACACTTATTCTAGTTGACAAAGTCATAATTCACATCCAACAGTAATTGAGAGTCAAAAGATTAAATGTTGAAATTTCATCATTATAGACCATTTGGGGATCGTTCGACAGGTCCGGAGTCAACGTTTTTCATCCGAAAATTGATTTTTTGGACTGTACCAAAAATGATTCAAAATGTCAATTGGATCATGCCTCATGTTGAATAACCACTTTTTAAACCCTCACAGTGACCAAAATTGCCATTTTTACAGAGTTTTGCTTACTCAAAAGCTTCAATTTTGACCCGTTTCAGGCACAGAAATGACTTTAAACACACTTATTTTAGTTGACAAAGTCCTAATTCACATCCAACAGTAATTTAGAGTCAAAAGATTAAATGTTAAAATTTCATCATTATAGACCATTTTGGGATCGTTCGACAGGTCCGGAGTCATCGTTTTTCATCCGAAAAATGATTTTTTGGACTGTACCAAAAATTATTCAAAATGTCAATTGGATCATGCCTCATGTTGAATAACCACTTTTTAAACCCTCACAGTGACCAAAATTGCCATTTTTACAGAGTTTTGCTTACTCAAAAGCTTCAATTTTGACCCGTTTCAGGCACAGAAATGACTTTAAACACACTTATTTTAGTTGACAAAGTCCTAATTCACATCCAACAGTAATTTAGAGTCAAAAGATTAAATGTTAAAATTTCATCATTATAGACCATTTTGGGATCGTTCGACAGGTCCGGGGTCATCGTTTTTCATCCGAAAATTGATTTTTTGGACTGTACCAAAAATGATTCAAAATGTCAATTGGATCATGCCTCATGTTGAATAACCACTTTTTAAACCCTCACAGTGACCAAAATTGCCATTTTTACAGAGTTTTGCTTACTCAAAAGCTTCCATTTTGACCCGTTTCAGGCACAGAAATGACTTTAAATACACTTATTCTAGTTGACAAAATCATAATTCACATCCAACAGTAATTTAGAGTCAAAAGATTACATGTTGAAATTTCATCATTATAGACCATTTTGGGATCGTTTGACAGGTCCGGAGTCATCGTTTTTCATCCGAAAATTTATTTTTTGGACTGTACCAAAAATGATTCAAAATGTCAATTGGATCATGCCTCATGTTAAATAACCACTTTTTAAACCCTCACAGTGACCAAAATTGCCATTTTTACAGAGTTTTGCTCACTCAAAAGCTTCCATTTTGACCCGTTTCAGGCACAGAAATGACTTTAAACACACTTATTCTAGTTGACAAAGTCATAATTCACATCCAACAGTAATTGAGAGTCAAAAGATTAAATGTTGAAATTTCATCATTATAGACCATTTTGGGATCGTTCAACAGGTCCGGAGTCATCGTTTTTCATCCGAAAATTGATTTTTTGGACTGTACGAAAAATGATTCAAAATGTCAATTGGATCATGCCTCATGTTGAATAACCACTTTTTAAACCCTCACAGTGACCAAAATTGCCATTTTTACGGAGTTTTGCTTACTCAAAAGCTTCCATTTTGACCCGTTTCAGGCACGGAAATGACTTTAAACACACTTATTTTAGTTGACAAAGTCCTAATTCACATCCAACAGTAATTTAGAGTCAAAAGATTAAATGTTGAAATTTCATCATTATAGACCATTTTGGGATCGTTCGACAGGTCCGGAGTCATCGTTTTTCATCCGAAAATTTATTTTTTGGACTGTACCAAAAATGATTCAAAATGTCAATTGGATCATGCCTCATGTTAAATAACCACTTTTTAAACCCTCACAGTGACCAAAATTGCCATTTTTACAGAGTTTTGCTCACTCAAAAGCTTCCATTTTGACCCGTTTCAGGCACAGAAATGACTTTAAACACACTTATTCTAGTTGACAAAGTCATAATTCACATCCAACAGTAATTGAGAGTCAAAAGGTTAAATGTTGAAATTTCATCATTATAGACCATATTGGGATCGTTCGACAGGTCCGGAGTCATCGTTTTTCATCCGAAAATTGATTTTTTGGACTGTACCAAAAATGATTCAAAATGTCAATTGGATCATGCCTCATGTTGAATAACCACTTTTTAAACCCTCACAGTGACCAAAATTGCCATTTTTACAGAGTTTTGCTTACTCAAAAGCTTCCATTTTGACCCGTTTCAGGCACAGAAATGACTTTAAACACACTTATTCTAGTTGACAAAGTCATAATTCACATCCAACAGTCATTTAGAGTCAAAAGATTAAATGTTGAAATTTCATCCATATTGACCATTTTGGGATCGTTCGACAGGTCCGGAGTCATCGTTTTTCATCCGAAAATTGATTTTTTGGACTGTACCAAAAATGATTCAAAATGTCAATTGGATCGTGCCTCATGTTGAATAACCACTTTTTAAACCTTCACAGTGACCAAAATTGCCATTTTTACAGAGTTTTGCTAACTCAAAAGCTTCAATTTTGACCCGTTTCAGGCACAGAAATGACTTTAAACACACTTATTATAGTTGACAAAGTCATAATTCACATCCAACAGTAATTTAGAGTCAAGAGACTAAATGTTAAAATTTCATCATTATAGACCATTTTGGGATCGTTCGACAGGTCCGGAGTCATCGTTTTTCATCCGAAAATTGATTTTTTGCACTGTACCAAAAATGATTCAAAATGTCAATTGGATCATGCCTCATGTTAAATAACCACTTTTTAAACCCTCACAGTGACCAAAATTGCCATTTTTACAGAGTTTTGCTTACTCAAAAGCTTCCATTTTGACCCGTTTCAGGCACAGAAATGACTTTAAACACACTTATTCTAGTTGACAAAGTCATAATTCACATCCAACAGTAATTGAGAGTCAAAAGATTAAATGTTGAAATTTCATCATTATAGACCATTTTGGGATCGTTCGACAGGTCCGGAGTCATCGTTTTTCATCCGAAAATTGATTTTTTGGACTGTACCAAAAATGATTCAAAATGTCAATTGGATCATGCCTCATGTTGAATAACCACTTTTTAAACCCTCACAGTGACCAAAATTGCCATTTTTACAGAGTTTTGCTTACTCAAAAGCTTCAATTTTGACCCGTTTCAGGCACAGAAATGACTTTAAACACACTTATTTTAGTTGACAAAGTCCTAATTCACATCCAACAGTAATTTAGAGTCAAAAGATTAAATGTTGAAATTTCATCCATATTGACCATTTTGGGATCGTTCGATAGGTCCGGAGTCATCGTTTTTCATCCGAAAATTGATTTTTTGGACTGTACCAAAAATGATTCAAAATGTCAATTGGATCGTGCCTCATGTTGAATAACCACTTTTTAAACCTTCACAGTGACCAAAATTGCCATTTTTACAGAGTTTTGCTAACTCAAAAGCTTCAATTTTGACCCATTTCAGGCACAGAAATGACTTTAAACACACTTATTTTAGTTGACAAAGTCATAATTCACATCCAACAGTAATTTAGAGTCAAAAGACTAAATGTTAAAATTTCATCATTATAGACCATTTTGGGATCGTTCGACAGGTCCGGAGTCATCGTTTTTCATCCGAAAATTGATTTTTTGCACTGTACCAAAAATGATTCAAAATGTCAATTGGATCATGCCTCATGTTGAATAACCACTTTTTAAACCCTCACAGTGACCAAAATTGCCATTTTTACAGAGTTTTGCTTACTCAAAAGCTTCCATTTTGACCCGTTTCAGGCACAGAAATGACTTTAAACTCACTTATTCTAGTTGACAAAGTCATAATTCACATGCAACAGTCATTTAGAGTCAAAAGATTAAATGTTGAAATTTTATCATTATAGACCATTTTGGGATCGTTCGACAGGTCCGGAGTCATCGTTTTTCATCCGAAAAATGATTTTTTGGACTGTACCAAAAATGATTCAAAATGTCAATTGGATCATGCCTCATGTTAAATAACCACTTTTTAAACCCTCACAGTGACCAAAATTGCCATTTTTACAGAGTTTTGCTTACTCAAAAGCTTCCATTTTGACCCGTTTCAGGCACAGAAATGACTTTAAACACACTTATTCTAGTTGACAAAGTCATAATTCACATCCAACAGTAATTGAGAGTCAAAAGATTAAATGTTAAAATTTCATCATTATAGACCATTTTGGGATCGTTCGACAGGTCCGGAGTCATCGTTTTTCATCCGAAAAATGATTTTTTGGACTGTACCAAAAATGATTCAAAATGTCAATTGGATCATGCCTCATGTTGAATAACCACTTTTTAAACCCTCACAGTGACCAAAATTGCAATTTTTACAGAGTTTTGCTTACTCAAAAGCTTCAATTTTGACCCGTTTCAGGCACAGAAATGACTTTAAACACACTTATTTTAGTTGACAAAGTCCTAATTCACATCCAACAGTAATTTAGAGTCAAAAGATTAAATGTTAAAATTTCATCATTATAGACCATTTTGGGATCGTTCGACAGGTCCGGAGTCATCGTTTTTCATCCGAAAAATAATTTTTTGGACTGTACCAAAAATGATTCAAAATGTCAATTGGATCATGCCTCATGTTGAATAACCACTTTTTAAACCCTCACAGTGACCAAAATTGCCATTTTTACAGAGTTTTGCTTACTCAAAAGCTTCAATTTTGACCCGTTTCAGGCACAGAAATGACTTTAAACACACTTATTTTAGTTGACAAAGTCCTAATTCACATCCAACAGTAATTTAGAGTCAAAAGATTAAATGTTAAAATTTCATCATTATAGACCATTTTGGGATCGTTCGACAGGTCCGGAGTCATCGTTTTTCATCCGAAAAATAATTTTTTGGACTGTACCAAAAATGATTCAAAATGTCAATTGGATCATGCCTCATGTTGAATAACCACTTTTTAAACCCTCACAGTGACCAAAATTGCCATTTTTACAGAGTTTTGCTTACTCAAAAGCTTCCATTTTGACCCGTTTCTGGCACAGAAATGACTTTAAACACACTTATTTTAGTTGACAAAGTCATAATTCACATCCAACAGTAATTTAGAGTCAAAAGATTAAATGTTGAAATTTCATCATTATAGACCATTTTGGGATCGTTCGACAGGTCCGGAGTCATCGTTTTTCATCCGAAAATTTATTTTTTGGACTGTACCAAAAATGATTCAAAATGTCAATTGGATCATGCCTCATGTTAAATAACCACTTTTTAAACCCTCACAGTGACCAAAATTGCCATTTTTACAGAGTTTTGCTCACTCAAAAGCTTCCATTTTGACCCGTTTCAGGCACAGAAATGACTTTAAACACACTTATTCTAGTTGACAAAGTCATAATTCACATCCAACAGTAATTGAGAGTCAAAAGATTAAATGTTAAAATTTCATCATTATAGACCATTTTGGGATCGTTCGACAGGTCCGGAGTCATCGTTTTTCATCCGAAAAATGATTTTTTGGACTGTACCAAAAATGATTCAAAATGTCAATTGGATCATGCCTCATGTTGAATAACCACTTTTTAAACCCTCACAGTGACCAAAATTGCAATTTTTACAGAGTTTTGCTTACTCAAAAGCTTCAATTTTGACCCGTTTCAGGCACAGAAATGACTTTAAACACACTTATTTTAGTTGACAAAGTCCTAATTCACATCCAACAGTAATTTAGAGTCAAAAGATTAAATGTTAAAATTTCATCATTATAGACCATTTTGGGATCGTTCGACAGGTCCGGAGTCATCGTTTTTCATCGGAAAAATAATTTTTTGGACTGTACCAAAAATGATTCAAAATGTCAATTGGATCATGCCTCATGTTGAATAACCACTTTTTAAACCCTCACAGTGACCAAAATTGCCATTTTTACAGAGTTTTGCTTACTCAAAAGCTTCAATTTTGACCCGTTTCAGGCACAGAAATGACTTTAAACACACTTATTTTAGTTGACAAAGTCCTAATTCACATCCAACAGTAATTTAGAGTCAAAAGATTAAATGTTAAAATTTCATCATTATAGACCATTTTGGGATCGTTCGACAGGTCCGGAGTCATCGTTTTTCATCCGAAAAATAATTTTTTGGACTGTACCAAAAATGATTCAAAATGTCAATTGGATCATGCCTCATGTTGAATAACCACTTTTTAAACCCTCACAGTGACCAAAATTGCCATTTTTACAGAGTTTTGCTTACTCAAAAGCTTCAATTTTGACCCGTTTCTGGCACAGAAATGACTTTAAACACACTTATTTTAGTTGACAAAGTCCTAATTCACATCCAACAGTAATTTAGAGTCAAAAGATTAAATGTTGAAATTTCATCATTATAGACCATTTTGGGATCGTTCGACAGGTCCGGAGTCATCGTTTTTCATCCGAAAATTTATTTTTTGGACTGTACCAAAAATGATTCAAAATGTCAATTGGATCATGCCTCATGTTAAATAACCACTTTTTAAACCCTCACAGTGACCAAAATTGCCATTTTTACAGAGTTTTGCTCACTCAAAAGCTTCCATTTTGACCCGTTTCAGGCACAGAAATGACTTTAAACACACTTATTTTAGTTGACAAAGTCATAATTCACATCCAACAGTAATTTAGAGTCAAAAGATTAAATGTTAAAATTTCATCATTATAGACCATTTTGGGATCGTTCGACAGGTCCGGAGTCATCGTTTTTCATCCGAAAAATGATTTTTTGGACTGTACCAAAAATGATTCAAAATGTCAATTGGATCATGCCTCATGTTGAATAACCACTTTTTAAACCCTCACAGTGACCAAAATTGCCATTTTTACAGAGTTTTGCTTACTCAAAAGCTTCCATTTTGACCCGTTTCAGGCACAGAAATGACTTTAAACACACTTATTCTAGTTGACAAAGTCATAATTCACATCCAACAGTCATTTAGAGTCAAAAGATTAAATGTTGAAATTTCATCCATATTGACCATTTTGGGATCGTTCGACAGGTCCGGAGTCATCGTTTTTCATCCGAAAATTGATTTTTTGGACTGTACCAAAAATGATTCAAAATGTCAATTGGATCGTGCCTCATGTTGAATAACCACTTTTTAAACCTTCACAGTGACCAAAATTGCCATTTTTACAGAGTTTTGCTAACTCAAAAGCTTCAATTTTGACCCGTTTCAGGCACAGAAATGACTTTAAACACACTTATTTTAGTTGACAAAGTCCTAATTCACATCCAACAGTAATTTAGAGTCAAAAGATTAAATGTTAAAATTTCATCATTATAGACCATTTTGGGATCGTTCGACAGGTCCGGAGTCATCGTTTTTCATCCGAAAAATAATTTTTTGGACTGTACCAAAAATGATTCAAAATGTCAATTCGATCATGCCTCATGTTGAATAACCACTTTTTAAACCCTCACAGTGACCAAAATTGCCATTTTTACAGAGTTTTGCTTACTCAAAAGCTTCAATTTTGACCCGTTTCAGGCACAGAAATGACTTTAAACACACTTATTTTAGTTGACAAAGTCCTAATTCACATCCAACAGTAATTTAGAGTCAAAAGATTAAATGTTAAAATTTCATCATTATAGACCATTTTGGGATCGTTCGACAGGTCCGGAGTCATCGTTTTTCATCCGAAAAATAATTTTTTGGACTGTACCAAAAATGATTCAAAATGTCAATTGGATCATGCCTCATGTTGAATAACCACTTTTTAAACCCTCACAGTGACCAAAATTGCCATTTTTACAGAGTTTTGCTTACTCAAAAGCTTCCATTTTGACCCGTTTCTGGCACAGAAATGACTTTAAACACACTTATTTTAGTTGACAAAGTCATAATTCACATCCAACAGTAATTTAGAGTCAAAAGATTAAATGTTGAAATTTCATCATTATAGACCATTTTGGGATCGTTCGACAGGTCCGGAGTCATCGTTTTTCATCCGAAAATTTATTTTTTGGACTGTACCAAAAATGATTCAAAATGTCAATTGGATCATGCCTCATGTTAAATAACCACTTTTTAAACCCTCACAGTGACCAAAATTGCCATTTTTACAGAGTTTTGCTCACTCAAAAGCTTCCATTTTGACCCGTTTCAGGCACAGAAATGACTTTAAACACACTTATTCTAGTTGACAAAGTCATAATTCACATCCAACAGTAATTGAGAGTCAAAAGATTAAATGTTAAAATTTCATCATTATAGACCATTTTGGGATCGTTCGACAGGTCCGGAGTCATCGTTTTTCATCCGAAAAATGATTTTTTGGACTGTACCAAAAATGATTCAAAATGTCAATTGGATCATGCCTCATGTTGAATAACCACTTTTTAAACCCTCACAGTGACCAAAATTGCCATTTTTACAGAGTTTTGCTTACTCAAAAGCTTCAATTTTGACCCGTTTCAGGCACAGAAATGACTTTAAACACACTTATTTTAGTTGACAAAGTCCTAATTCACATCCAACAGTAATTTAGAGTCAAAAGATTAAATGTTAAAATTTCATCATTATAGACCATTTTGGGATCGTTCGACAGGTCCGGAGTCATCGTTTTTCATCCGAAAAATAATTTTTTGGACTGTACCAAAAATGATTCAAAATGTCAATTGGATCATGCCTCATGTTGAATAACCACTTTTTAAACCCTCACAGTGCCCAAAATTGCCATTTTTACAGAGTTTTGCTTACTCAAAAGCTTCAATTTTGACCCGTTTCTGGCACAGAAATGACTTTAAACACACTTATTTTAGTTGACAAAGTCCTAATTCACATCCAACAGTAATTTAGAGTCAAAAGATTAAATGTTGAAATTTCATCATTATAGACCATTTTGGGATCGTTCGACAGGTCCGGAGTCATCGTTTTTCATCCGAAAATTTATTTTTTGGACTGTACCAAAAATGATTCAAAATGTCAATTGGATCATGCCTCATGTTAAATAACCACTTTTTAAACCCTCACAGTGACCAAAATTGCCATTTTTACAGAGTTTTGCTCACTCAAAAGCTTCCATTTTGACCCGTTTCAGGCACAGAAATGACTTTAAACACACTTATTTTAGTTGACAAAGTCATAATTCACATCCAACAGTAATTTAGAGTCAAAAGATTAAATGTTAAAATTTCATCATTATAGACCATTTTGGGATCGTTCGACAGGTCCGGAGTCATCGTTTTTCATCCGAAAAATGATTTTTTGGACTGTACCAAAAATGATTCAAAATGTCAATTGGATCATGCCTCATGTTGAATAACCACTTTTTAAACCCTCACAGTGACCAAAATTGCCATTTTTACAGAGTTTTGCTTACTCAAAAGCTTCCATTTTGACCCGTTTCAGGCACAGAAATGACTTTAAACACACTTATTCTAGTTGACAAAGTCATAATTCACATCCAACAGTCATTTAGAGTCAAAAGATTAAATGTTGAAATTTCATCCATATTGACCATTTTGGGATCGTTCGACAGGTCCGGAGTCATCGTTTTTCATCCGAAAAATGATTTTTTGGACTGTACCAAAAATGATTCAAAATGTCAATTGGATCGTGCCTCATGTTGAATAACCACTTTTTAAACCTTCACAGTGACCAAAATTGCCATTTTTACAGAGTTTTGCTAACTCAAAAGCTTCAATTTTGACCCGTTTCAGGCACAGAAATGACTTTAAACACACTTATTATAGTTGACAAAGTCATAATTCACATCCAACAGTAATTTAGAGTCAAAAGACTAAATGTTAAAATTTCATCATTATAGACCATTTTGGGATCGTTCGACAGGTCCGGAGTCATCGTTTTTCATCCGAAAATTGATTTTTTGCACTGTACCAAAAATGATTCAAAATGTCAATTGGATCATGCCTCATGTTAAATAACCACTTTTTAAACCCTCACAGTGACCAAAATTGCCATTTTTACAGAGTTTTGCTTACTCAAAAGCTTCCATTTTGACCCGTTTCAGGCACAGAAATGACTTTAAACACACTTATTCTAGTTGACAAAGTCATAATTCACATCCAACAGTAATTGAGAGTCAAAAGATTAAATGTTGAAATTTCATCATTATAGACCATTTTGGGATCGTTCGACAGGTCCGGAGTCATCGTTTTTCATCCGAAAATTGATTTTTTGGACTGTACCAAAAATGATTCAAAATGTCAATTGGATCATGCCTCATGTTGAATAACCACTTTTTAAACCCTCACAGTGACCAAAATTGCCATTTTTACAGAGTTTTGCTTACTCAAAAGCTTCAATTTTGACCCGTTTCAGGCACAGAAATGACTTTAAACACACTTATTTTAGTTGACAAAGTCCTAATTCACATCCAACAGTAATTTAGAGTCAAAAGATTAAATGTTAAAATTTCATCATTATAGACCATTTTGGGATCGTTCGACAGGTCCGGAGTCATCGTTTTTCATCCGAAAAATGATTTTTTGGACTGTACCAAAAATGATTCAAAATGTCAATTGGATCATGCCTCATGTTGAATAACCACTTTTTAAACCCTCACAGTGACCAAAATTGCCATTTTTACAGAGTTTTGCTTACTCAAAAGCTTCAATTTTGACCCGTTTCAGGCACAGAAATGACTTTAAACACACTTATTTTAGTTGACAAAGTCCTAATTCACATCCAACAGTAATTTAGAGTCAAAAGATTAAATGTTAAAATTTCATCATTATAGACCATTTTGGGATCGTTCGACAGGTCCGGGGTCATGGTTTTTTATCCGAAAATTGATTTTTTGGACTGTACCAAAAATGATTCAAAATGTCAATTGGATCATGCCTCATGTTGAATAACCACTTTTTAAACCCTCACAGTGACCAAAATTGCCATTTTTACAGAGTTTTGCTTACTCAAAAGCTTCCATTTTGACCCGTTTCAGGCACAGAAATGACTTTAAACACACTTATTCTAGTTGACAAAGTCATAATTCACATCCAACAGTCATTTAGAGTCAAAAGATTAAATGTTAAAATTTCATCATTATAGACCATTTTGGGATCGTTCGACAGGTCCGGAGTCATCGTTTTTCATCCGAAAATTGATTTTTTGGACTGTACCAAAAATGATTCAAAATGTCAATTGGATCATGCCTCATGTTGAATAACCACTTTTTAAACCCTCACAGTGACCAAAATTGCCATTTTTACAGAGTTTTGCTTACTCAAAAGCTTCCATTTGACCCGTTTCAGGCACAGAAATGACTTTAAATACACTTATTCTAGTTGACAAAATCATAATTCACATCCAACAGTAATTTAGAGTCAAAAGATTAAATGTTGAAATTTCATCATTATAGACCATTTTGGGATCGTTTGACAGGTCCGGAGTCATAGTTTTCATCCGAAAATTTATTTTTAGGACTGTACCAAAAATGATTCAAAATGTCAATTGGATCATGCCTCATGTTAAATAACCACTTTTTAAACCCTCACAGTGACCAAAATTGCCATTTTTACAGAGTTTTGCTCACTCAAAAGCTTCCATTTTGACCTGTTTCAGGCACAGAAATGACTTTAAACACACTTATTCTAGTTGACAAAGTCATAATTCACATCCAACAGTAATTGAGAGTCAAAAGATTAAATGTTGAAATTTCATCATTATAGACCATTTTGGGATCGTTCGACAGGTCCGGAGTCATCGTTTTTCATCCGAAAATTGATTTTTTGGACTGTACGAAAAATGATTCAAAATGTCAATTGAATCATGCCTCATGTTGAATAACCACTTTTTAAACCCTCACAGTGACCAAAATTGCCATTTTTACGGAGTTTTGCTTACTCAAAAGCTTCCATTTTGACCCGTTTCAGGCACAGAAATGACTTTAAACACACTTATTTTAGTTGACAAAGTCATAATTCACATCCAACAGTAATTTAGAGTCAAAAGATTAAATGTTAAAATTTCATCATTATAGACCATTTTGGGATCGTTCGACGGTCTCGGAGTCATTGTTTTTCATCCGAAAAATGTTTTTTGGACTGTATCAACAATGATTCAAAATGTCAATTGGATCATGCCTCATGTTGAATAACCACTTTTTAAACCCTCACAGTGACCAAAATTGCCATTTTTACAGAGTTTTGCTTACCCAAAAGCTTCAATTTTGACCCGTTTCAGGCACAGAAATGACTTTAAACACACTTATTTTAGTTGACAAAGTCCTAATTCACATCCAACTGTAATTTAGAGTCAAAAGATTAAATGTTAAAATTTCATCATTATAGACCATTTTGGGATCGTTCGACAGGTCCGGAGTCATCGTTTTTCATCTGAAAATTGATTTTTTGGACTGTACCAAAAATGATTCAAAATGTCAATTGGATCATGCCTCATGTTGAATAACCACTTTTTAAACCCTCACAGTGACCAAAATTGCCATTTTTACAGAGTTTTGCTTACTCAAAAGCTTCCATTTTGACCCGTTTCAGGCACAGAAATGACTTTAAACACACTTATTCTAGTTGACAAAGTCATAATTCACATCCAACAGTAATTGAGAGTCAAAAGATTAAATGTTAAAATTTCATCATTATAGACCATTTTGGGATCGTTCGACAGGTCCGGAGTCATCGTTTTTCATCCGAAAAATGATTTTTTGGACTGTACCAAAAATGATTCAAAATGTCAATTGGATCATGCCTCATGTTGAATAACCACTTTTTAAACCCTCACAGTGACCAAAATTGCCATTTTTACAGAGTTTTGCTTACTCAAAAGCTTCAATTTTGACCCGTTTCAGGCACAGAAATGACTTTAAACACACTTATTTTAGTTGACAAAGTCCTAATTCACATCCAACAGTAATTTAGAGTCAAAAGATTAAATGTTGAAATTTCATCATTATAGACCATTTTGGGATCGTTCGACAGGTCCGGAGTCATCGTTTTTCATCCGAAAATTTATTTTTTGGACTGTACCAAAAATGATTCAAAATGTCAATTGGATCATGCCTCATGTTGAATAACCACTTTTTAAACGCTCACAGTGACCAAAATTGCCATTTTTACAGAGTTTTGCTTACTCAAAAGCTTCCATTTTGACCCGTTTCAGGCACAGAAATGACTTTAAACACACTTATTTTAGTTGACAAAGTCATAATTCACATCCAACAGTAATTTAGAGTCAAAAGATTAAATGTTAAAATTTCATCATTATAGACCATTTTGGGATCGTTCGACAGGTCCGGAGTCATCGTTTTTCATCCGAAAAATGATTTTTTGGACTGTACCAAAAATGATTTAAAATGTCAATTGGATCATGCCTCATGTTGAATAACCACTTTTTAAACCCTCACAGTGACCAAAATTGGCATTTTTACAGAGTTTTGCTTACCCAAAAGCTTCAATTTTGACCCGTTTCAGGCACAGAAATGACTTTAAACACACTTATTTTAGTTGACAAAGTCCTAATTCACATCCAACAGTAATTTAGAGTCAAAAGATTAAATGTTAAAATTTCATCATTATAGACCATTTTGGGATCGTTCGACAGGTCCGGAGTCATCGTTTTTCATCCGAAAATTGATTTTTTGGACTGTACCAAAAATGATTCAAAATGTCAATTGGATCATGCCTCATGTTGAATAACCACTTTTTAAACCCTCACAGTGACCAAAATTGCCATTTTTACAGAGTTTTGCTTACTCAAAAGCTTCCATTTTGACCCGTTTCAGGCACAGAAATGACTTTAAACACACTTATTCTAGTTGACAAAGTCATAATTCACATCCAACAGTAATTGAGAGTCAAAAGATTAAATGTTGAAATTTCATCCATATTGACCATTTTGGGATCGTTCGACAGGTCCGGAGTCATCGTTTTTCATCCGAAAATTGATTTTTTGGACTGTACCAAAAATGATTCAAAATGTCAATTGGATCATGCCTCATGTTGAATAACCACTTTTTAAACCCTCACAGTGACCAAAATTGCCATTTTTACAGAGTTTTGCTTACTCAAAAGCTTCAATTTTGACCTGTTTCAGGCACAGAAATGACTTTAAACACACTTATTTTAGTTGACAAAGTCCTAATTCACATCCAACAGTAATTTAGAGTCAAAAGATTAAATGTTAAAATTTCATCATTATAGACCATTTTGGGATCGTTCGACAGGTCCGGAGTCATCGTTTTTCATCCGAAAAATGATTTTTTGGACTGTACCAAAAATTATTCAAAATGTCAATTGGATCATGCCTCATGTTGAATAACCACTTTTTAAACCCTCACAGTGACCAAAATTGCCATTTTTACAGAGTTTTGCTTACTCAAAAGCTTCAATTTTGACCCGTTTCAGGCACAGAAATGACTTTAAACACACTTATTTTAGTTGACAAAGTCCTAATTCACATCCAACAGTAATTTAGAGTCAAAAGATTAAATGTTAAAATTTCATCATTATAGACCATTTTGGGATCGTTCGACAGGTCCGGGGTCATCGTTTTTCATCCGAAAATTGATTTTTTGGACTGTACCAAAAATGATTCAAAATGTCAATTGGATCATGCCTCATGTTGAATAACCACTTTTTAAACCCTCACAGTGACCAAAATTGCCATTTTTACAGAGTTTTGCTTACTCAAAAGCTTCCATTTTGACCCGTTTCAGGCACAGAAATGACTTTAAACACACTTATTCTAGTTGACAAAGTCATAATTCACATCCAACATTCATTTAGAGTCAAAAGATTAAATGTTAAAATTTCATCATTATAGACCATTTTGGGATCGTTCGACAGGTCCGGAGTCATCGTTTTTCATCCGAAAATTGATTTTTTGGACTGTACCAAAAATGATTCAAAATGTCAATTGGATCATGCCTCATGTTGAATAACCACTTTTTAAACCCTCACAGTGACCAAAATTGCCATTTTTACAGAGTTTTGCTTACTCAAAAGCTTCCATTTTGACCCGTTTCAGGCACAGAAATGACTTTAAATACACTTATTCTAGTTGACAAAATCATAATTCACATCCAACAGTAATTTAGAGTCAAAAGATTAAATGTTGAAATTTCATCATTATAGACCATTTTGGGATCGTTTGACAGGTCCGGAGTCATCGTTTTTCATCCGAAAATTTATTTTTTGGACTGTACCAAAAATGATTCAAAATGTCAATTGGATCATGCCTCATGTTAAATAACCACTTTTTAAACCCTCACAGTGACCAAAATTGCCATTTTTACAGAGTTTTGCTCACTCAAAAGCTTCCATTTTGACCCGTTTCAGGCACAGAAATGACTTTAAACACACTTATTCTAGTTGACAAAGTCATAATTCACATCCAACAGTAATTGAGAGTCAAAAGATTAAATGTTGAAATTTCATCATTATAGACCATTTTGGGATCGTTCGACAGGTCCGGAGTCATCGTTTTTCATCCGAAAATTGATTTTTTGGACTGTACGAAAAATGATTCAAAATGTCAATTGGATCATGCCTCATGTTGAATAACCACTTTTTAAACCCTCACAGTGACCAAAATTGCCATTTTTACGGAGTTTTGCTTACTCAAAAGCTTCCATTTTGACCCGTTTCAGGCACGGAAATGACTTTAAACACACTTATTTTAGTTGACAAAGTCATAATTCACATCCAACAGTAATTTAGAGTCAAAAGATTAAATGTTAAAATTTCATCATTATAGACCATTTTGGGATCGTTCGACGGTCTCGGAGTCATTGTTTTTCATCCGAAAAATGTTTTTTGGACTGTATCAAAAATGATTCAAAATGTCAATTGGATCATGCCTCATGTTGAATAACTACTTTTTAAACCCTCACAGTGACCAAAATTGCCATTTTTACAGAGTTTTGCTTACCCAAAAGCTTCAATTTTGACCCGTTTCAGGCACAGAAATGACTTTAAACACACTTATTTTAGTTGACAAAGTCCTAATTCACATCCAACTGTAATTTAGAGTCAAAAGATTAAATGTTAAAATTTCATCATTATAGACCATTTTGGGATCGTTCGACAGGTCCGGAGTCATCGTTTTTCATCCGAAAATTGATTTTTTGGACTGTACCAAAAATGATTCAAAATGTCAATTGGATCGTGCCTCATGTTGAATAACCACTTTTTAAACCTTCACAGTGACCAAAATTGCCATTTTTACAGAGTTTTGCTAACTCAAAAGCTTCAATTTTGACCCGTTTCAGGCACAGAAATGACTTTAAACACACTTATTTTAGTTGACAAAGTCATAATTCACATCCAACAGTAATTTAGAGTCAAAAGATTAAATGTTAAAATTTCATCATTATAGACCATTTTGGGATCGTTCGACAGGTCCGGAGTCATCGTTTTTCATCCGAAAAATGATTTTTTGGACTGTACCAAAAATGATTCAAAATGTCAATTGGATCATGCCTCATGTTGAATAACCACTTTTTAAACCCTCACAGTGACCAAAATTGCCATTTTTACAGAGTTTTGCTTACCCAAAAGCTTCAATTTTGACCCGTTTCAGGCACAGAAATGACTTTAAACACACTTATTTTAGTTGACAAAGTCCTACTTCACATCCAACAGTAATTTAGAGTCAAAAGATTAAATGTTAAAATTTCATCATTATAGACCATTTTGGGATCGTTCGACAGGTCCGGAGTCATCGTTTTTCATCCGAAAAATGATTTTTTGGACTGTACCAAAAATGATTCAAAATGTCAATTGGATCATGCCTCATGTTGAATAACCACTTTTTAAACCCTCACAGTGACCAAAATTGCCATTTTTACAGAGTTTTGCTTACTCAAAAGCTTCCATTTTGACCCGTTTCAGGCACAGAAATGACTTTAAACACACTTATTCTAGTTGACAAAGTCATAATTCACATCCAACAGTCATTTAGAGTCAAAAGATTAAATGTTGAAATTTCATCCATATTGACCATTTTGGGATCGTTCGACAGGTCAGGAGTCATCGTTTTTCATCCGAAAATTGATTTTTTGGACTGTACCAAAAATGATTCAAAATGTCAATTGGATCGTGCCTCATGTTGAATAACCACTTTTTAAACCTTCACAGTGACCAAAATTGCCATTTTTACAGAGTTTTGCTAACTCAAAAGCTTCAATTTTGACCCGTTTCAGGCACAGAAATGACTTTAAACACACTTATTATAGTTGACAAAGTCATAATTCACATCCAACAGTAATTTAGAGTCAAAAGACTAAATGTTAAAATTTCATCATTATAGACCATTTTGGGATCGTTCGACAGGTCCGGAGTCATCGTTTTTCATCCGAAAATTGATTTTTTGCACTGTACCAAAAATGATTCAAAATGTCAATTGGATCATGCCTCATGTTAAATAACCACTTTTTAAACCCTCACAGTGACCAAAATTGCCATTTTTACAGAGTTTTGCTTACTCAAAAGCTTCCATTTTGACCCGTTTCAGGCACAGAAATGACTTTAAACACACTTATTCTAGTTGACAAAGTCATAATTCACATCCAACAGTAATTGAGAGTCAAACGATTAAATGTTGAAATTTCATCATTATAGACCATTTTGGGATCGTTCGACAGGTCCGGAGTCATCGTTTTTCATCCGAAAATTGATTTTTTGGACTGTACCAAAAATGATTCAAAATGTCAATTGGATCATGCCTCATGTTGAATAACCACTTTTTAAACCCTCACAGTGACCAAAATTGCCATTTTTACAGAGTTTTGCTTACTCAAAAGCTTCAATTTTGTCCCGTTTCAGGCACAGAAATGACTTTAAACACACTTATTTTATTGACAAAGTCCTAATTCACATCCAACAGTAATTTAGAGTCAAAAGATTAAATGTTAAAATTTCATCATTATAGACCATTTTGGGATCGTTCGACAGGTCCGGAGTCATCGTTTTTCATCCGAAAAATGATTTTTTGGACTGTACCAAAAATGATTCAAAATGTCAATTGGATCATGCCTCATGTTGAATAACCACTTTTTAAACCCTCACAGTGACCAAAATTGCCATTTTTACAGAGTTTTGCTTACTCAAAAGCTTCCATTTTGACCCGTTTCAGGCACAGAAATGACTTTAAACACACTTATTCTAGTTGACAAAGTCATAATTCACATCCAACAGTCATTTAGAGTCAAAAGATTAAATGTTGAAATTTCATCCATATTGACCATTTTGGGATCGTTCGACAGGTCAGGAGTCATCGTTTTTCATCCGAAAATTGATTTTTTGGACTGTACCAAAAATGATTCAAAATGTCAATTGGATCGTGCCTCATGTTGAATAACCACTTTTTAAACCTTCACAGTGACCAAAATTGCCATTTTTACAGAGTTTTGCTAACTCAAAAGCTTCAATTTTGACCCGTTTCAGGCACAGAAATGACTTTAAACACACTTATTATAGTTGACAAAGTCATAATTCACATCCAACAGTAATTTAGAGTCAAAAGACTAAATGTTAAAATTTCATCATTATAGACCATTTTGGGATCGTTCGACAGGTCCGGAGTCATCGTTTTTCATCCGAAAATTGATTTTTTGCACTGTACCAAAAATGATTCAAAATGTCAATTGGATCATGCCTCATGTTAAATAACCACTTTTTAAACCCTCACAGTGACCAAAATTGCCATTTTTACAGAGTTTTGCTTACTCAAAAGCTTCCATTTTGACCCGTTTCAGGCACAGAAATGACTTTAAACACACTTATTCTAGTTGACAAAGTCATAATTCACATCCAACAGTAATTGAGAGTCAAACGATTAAATGTTGAAATTTCATCATTATAGACCATTTTGGGATCGTTCGACAGGTCCGGAGTCATCGTTTTTCATCCGAAAATTGATTTTTTGGACTGTACCAAAAATGATTCAAAATGTCAATTGGATCATGCCTCATGTTGAATAACCACTTTTTAAACCCTCACAGTGACCAAAATTGCCATTTTTACAGAGTTTTGCTTACTCAAAAGCTTCAATTTTGTCCCGTTTCAGGCACAGAAATGACTTTAAACACACTTATTTTATTGACAAAGTCCTAATTCACATCCAACAGTAATTTAGAGTCAAAAGATTAAATGTTAAAATTTCATCATTATAGACCATTTTGGGATCGTTCGACAGGTCCGGAGTCATCGTTTTTCATCCGAAAAATGATTTTTTGGACTGTACCAAAAATGATTCAAAATGTCAATTGGATCATGCCTCATGTTGAATAACCACTTTTTAAACCCTCACAGTGACCAAAATTGCCATTTTTACAGAGTTTTGCTTACTCAAAAGCTTCAATTTTGACCCGTTTCAGGCACAGAAATGACTTTAAACACACTTATTTTAGTTGACAAAGTCCTAATTCACATCCAACAGTAATTTAGAGTCAAAAGATTAAATGTTAAAATTTCATCATTATAGACCATTTTGGGATCGTTCGACAGGTCCGGGGTCATCGCTTTTCATCCGAAAATTGATTTTTTGGACTGTACCAAAAATGATTCAAAATGTCAATTGGATCATGCCTCATGTTGAATAACCACTTTTTAAACCCTCACAGTGACCAAAATTGCCATTTTTACAGAGTTTTGCTTACTCAAAAGCTTCCATTTTGACCCGTTTCAGGCACAGAAATGACTTTAAACACACTTATTCTAGTTGACAAAGTCATAATTCACATCCAACAGTCATTTAGAGTCAAAAGATTAAATGTTGAAATTTCATCCATATTGACCATTTTGGGATCGTTCGACAGGTCCGGAGTCATCGTTTTTCATCCGAAAATTGATTTTTTGGACTGTACCAAAAATGATTCAAAATGTCAATTGGATCGTGCCTCATGTTGAATAACCACTTTTTAAACCTTCACAGTGACCAAAATTGCCATTTTTACAGAGTTTTGCTAACTCAAAAGCTTCAATTTTGACCCGTTTCAGGCACAGAAATGACTTTAAACACACTTATTATAGTTGACAAAGTCATAATTCACATCCAACAGTAATTTAGAGTCAAAAGACTAAATGTTAAAATTTCATCATTATAGACCATTTTGGGATCGTTCGACAGGTCCGGAGTCATCGTTTTTCATCCGAAAATTGATTTTTTGCACTGTACCAAAAATGATTCAAAATGTCAATTGGATCATGCCTCATGTTAAATAACCACTTTTTAAACCCTCACAGTGACCAAAATTGCCATTTTTACAGAGTTTTGCTTACTCAAAAGCTTCCATTTTGACCCGTTTCAGGCACAGAAATGACTTTAAACACACTTATTCTAGTTGACAAAGTCATAATTCACATCCAACAGTAATTGAGAGTCAAACGATTAAATGTTGAAATTTCATCATTATAGACCATTTTGGGATCGTTCGACAGGTCCGGAGTCATCGTTTTTCATCCGAAAATTGATTTTTTGGACTGTACCAAAAATGATTCAAAATGTCAATTGGATCATGCCTCATGTTGAATAACCACTTTTTAAACCCTCACAGTGACCAAAATTGCCATTTTTACAGAGTTTTGCTAACTCAAAAGCTTCAATTTTGACCCGTTTCAGGCACAGAAATGACTTTAAACACACTTATTATAGTTGACAAAGTCATAATTCACATCCAACAGTAATTTAGAGTCAAAAGACTAAATGTTAAAATTTCAGCATTATAGACCATTTTGGGATCGTTCGACAGGTCCGGAGTCATCGTTTTTCATCCGAAAATTGATTTATTGCACTGTACCAAAAATGATTCAAAATGTCAATTGGATCATGCCTCATGTTAAATAACCACTTTTTAAACCCTCACAGTGACCAAAATTGCCATTTTTACAGAGTTTTGCTTACTCAAAAGCTTCCATTTTGACCCGTTTCAGGCACAGAAATGACTTTAAACACACTTATTCTAGTTGACAAAGTCATAATTCACATCCAACAGTAATTGAGAGTCAAACGATTAAATGTTGAAATTTCATCATTATAGACCATTTTGGGATCGTTCGACAGGTCCGGAGTCATCGTTTTTCATCCGAAAATTGATTTTTTGGACTGTACCAAAAATGATTCAAAATGTCAATTGGATCATGCCTCATGTTGAATAACCACTTTTTAAACCCTCACAGTGACCAAAATTGCCATTTTTACAGAGTTTTGCTTACTCAAAAGCTTCAATTTTGACCCGTTTCAGGCACAGAAATGACTTTTAACACACTTATTTTAGTTGACAAAGTCCTAATTCACATCCAACAGTAATTTAGAGTCAAAAGATTAAATGTTAAAATTTCATCATTATAGACCATTTTGGGATCGTTCGACAGGTCCGGAGTCATCGTTTTTCATCCGAAAAATGATTTTTTGGACTGTACCAAAAATGATTCAAAATGTCAATTGGATCATGCCTCATGTTGAATAACCACTTTTTAAACCCTCACAGTGACCAAAATTGCCATTTTTACAGAGTTTTGCTTACTCAAAAG
The DNA here is from genome assembly GCF_964263255.1 of Lissotriton vulgaris. Taxonomy (NCBI): domain Eukaryota; kingdom Metazoa; phylum Chordata; class Amphibia; order Caudata; family Salamandridae; genus Lissotriton; species Lissotriton vulgaris. The sequence continues at coordinate 394,572 of NW_028245120.1, forward strand.
CTTCAATTTTGACCCGTTTCAGGCCCAGAAATGACTTTAAACACACTTATTTTAGTTGACAAAGTCCTAATTCACATCCAACAGTAATTTAGAGTCAAAAGATTAAATGTTAAAACTTCATCATTATAGACCATTTTGGGATCGTTCGACAGGTCCGGGGTCATCGTTTTTCATCCGAAAATTGATTTTTTGGACTGTACCAAAAATGATTCAAAATGTCAATTGGATCATGCCTCATGTTGAATAACCACTTTTTAAACCCTCACAGTGACCAAAATTGCCATTTTTACAGAGTTTTGCTTATTCAAAAGCTTCCATTTTGACCCGTTTCAGGCACAGAAATGACTTTAAACACACTTATTCTAGTTGACAAAGTCATAATTCACATCCAACAGTCATTTAGAGTCAAAAGATTAAATGTTAAAATTTCATCATTATAGACCATTTTGGGATCGTTCGACAGGTCTGGAGTCATCGTTTTTCATCCGAAAATTGATTTTTTGGACTGTACCAAAAATGATTCAAAATGTCAATTGGATCATGCCTCATGTTGAATAACCACTTTTTAAACCCTCACAGTGACCAAAATTGCAATTTTTACAGAGTTTTGCTTACTCAAAAGCTTCCATTTTGACCCGTTTCAGGCACAGAAATGACTTTAAATACACTTATTCTAGTTGACAAAATCATAATTCACATCCAACAGTAATTTAGAGTCAAAAGATTAAATGTTGAAATTTCATCATTATAGACCATTTTGGGATCGTTTGACAGGTCCGGAGTCATCGTTTTTCATCCGAAAATTTATTTTTTGGACTGTACCAAAAATGATTCAAAATGTCAATTGGATCATGCCTCATGTTGAATAACCACTTTTTAAACCCTCACAGTGACCAAAATTGCCATTTTTACGGAGTTTTGCTTACTCAAAAGCTTCCATTTTGACCCGTTTCAGGCACAGAAATGACTTTAAACACACTTATTTTAGTTGACAAAGTCATAATTCACATCCAACAGTAATTTAGAGTCAAAAGATTAAATGTTAAAATGTCATCATTATAGACCATTTTGGGATCGTTCGACGGTCTCGGAGTCATTGTTTTTCATCCGAAAAATGTTTTTTGGACTGTATCAAAAATGATTCAAAATGTCAATTGGATCATGCCTCATGTTGAATAACCACTTTTTAAACCCTCACAGTGACCAAAATTGCCATTTTTACAGAGTTTTGCTTACCCAAAAGCTTCAATTTTGACCCGTTTCAGGCACAGAAATGACTTTAAACACACTTATTTTAGTTGACAAAGTCCTAATTCACATCCAACTGTAATTTAGAGTCAAAAGATTAAATGTTAAAATTTCATCATTATAGACCATTTTGGGATCGTTCGACAGGTCCGGAGTCATCGTTTTTCATCCGAAAATTGATTTTTTGGACTGTACCAAAAATGATTCAAAATGTCAATTGGATCATGCCTCATGTTGAATAACCACTTTTTAAACCCTCACAGTGACCAAAATTGCCATTTTTACAGAGTTTTGCTTACTCAAAAGCTTCCATTTTGACCCGTTTCAGGCACAGAAATGACTTTAAACACACTTATTCTAGTTGACAAAGTCATAATTCACATCCAACAGTAATTTAGAGTCAAAAGATTAAATGTTGAAATTTCATCCATATTGACCATTTTGGGATCGTTTGACAGGTCCGGAGTCATCGTTTTTCATCCGAAAATTGATTTTTTGGACTGTACCAAAAATGATTCAAAATGTCAATTGGATCGTGCCTCATGTTGAGTAACCACTTTTTAAACCTTCACAGTGACCAAAATTGCCATTTTTACAGAGTTTTGCTAACTCAAAAGCTTCAATTTTGACCCGTTTCAGGCACAGAAATGACTTTAAACACACTTATTTTAGTTGACAAAGTCATAATTCACATCCAACAGTAATTTAGAGTCAAAAGATTAAATGTTAAAATTTCATCATTATAGACCATTTTGGGATCGTTCGACAGGTCCGGAGTCATCGTTTTTCATCCGAAAAATGATTTTTTGGACTGTACCAAAAATGATTCAAAATGTCAATTGGATCATGCCTCATGTTGAATAACCACTTTTTAAACCCTCACAGTGACCAAAATTGCCATTTTTACAGAGTTTTGCTTACTCAAAAGCTTCAATTTTGACCCGTTTCAGGCACAGAAATTACTTTAAACACACTTATTTTAGTTGACAAAGTCCTAATTCACATCCAACAGTCATTTAGAGTCAAAAGATTAAATGTTAAAATTTCATCATTATAGACCATTTTGGGATCGTTCGACAGGTCCGGAGTCATCGTTTTTCATCCGAAAAATGATTTTTTGGACTGTACCAAAAATGATTCAAAATGTCAATTGGATCATGCCTCATGTTGAATAACCACTTTTTAAACCCTCACAGTGACCAAAATTGCCATTTTTACAGAGTTTTGCTTACTCAAAAGCTTCAATTTTGACCCGTTTCAGGCACAGAAATGACTTTAAACACACTTATTTTAGTTGACAAAGTCCTAATTCACATCCAACAGTAATTTAGAGTCAAAAGATTAAATGTTAAAATTTCATCATTATAGACCATTTTGGGATCGTTCGACAGGTCCGGGGTCATCGTTTTTCATCCGAAAATTGATTTTTTGGACTGTACCAAAAATGATTCAAAATGTCAATTGGATCATGCCTCATGTTGAATAACCACTTTTTAAACCCTCACAGTGACCAAAATTGCCATTTTTACAGAGTTTTGCTTACTCAAAAGCTTCCATTTTGACCCGTTTCAGGCACAGAAATGACTTTAAACACACTTATTCTAGTTGACAAAGTCATAATTCACATCCAACAGTCATTTAGAGTCAAAAGATTAAATGTTGAAATTTCATCCATATTGACCATTTTGGGATCGTTCGACAGGTCCGGAGTCATCGTTTTTCATCCGAAAATTGATTTTTTGGACTGTACCAAAAATGATTCAAAATGTCAATTGGATCATGCCTCATGTTGAATAACCACTTTTTAAACCTTCACAGTGACCAAAATTGCCATTTTTACAGAGTTTTGCTAACTCAAAAGCTTCAATTTTGACCCGTTTCAGGCACAGAAATGACTTTAAACACACTTATTATAGTTGACAAAGTCATAATTCACATCCAACAGTAATTTAGAGTCAAAAGACTAAATGTTAAAATTTCAGCATTATAGACCATTTTGGGATCGTTCGACAGGTCCGGAGTCATCGTTTTTCATCCGAAAATTGATTTATTGCACTGTACCAAAAATGATTCAAAATGTCAATTGGATCATGCCTCATGTTAAATAACCACTTTTTAAACCCTCACAGTGACCAAAATTGCCATTTTTACAGAGTTTTGCTTACTCAAAAGCTTCCATTTTGACCCGTTTCAGGCACAGAAATGACTTTAAACACACTTATTCTAGTTGACAAAGTCATAATTCACATCCAACAGTAATTGAGAGTCAAACGATTAAATGTTGAAATTTCATCATTATAGACCATTTTGGGATCGTTCGACAGGTCCGGAGTCATCGTTTTTCATCCGAAAATTGATTTTTTGGACTGTACCAAAAATGATTCAAAATGTCAATTGGATCATGCCTCATGTTGAATAACCACTTTTTAAACCCTCACAGTGACCAAAATTGCCATTTTTACAGAGTTTTGCTTACTCAAAAGCTTCAATTTTGACCCGTTTCAGGCACAGAAATGACTTTTAACACACTTATTTTAGTTGACAAAGTCCTAATTCACATCCAACAGTAATTTAGAGTCAAAAGATTAAATGTTAAAATTTCATCATTATAGACCATTTTGGGATCGTTCGACAGGTCCGGAGTCATCGTTTTTCATCCGAAAAATGATTTTTTGGACTGTACCAAAAATGATTCAAAATGTCAATTGGATCATGCCTCATGTTGAATAACCACTTTTTAAACCCTCACAGTGACCAAAATTGCCATTTTTACAGAGTTTTGCTTACTCAAAAGCTTCAATTTTGACCCGTTTCAGGCCCAGAAATGACTTTAAACACACTTATTTTAGTTGACAAAGTCCTAATTCACATCCAACAGTAATTTAGAGTCAAAAGATTAAATGTTAAAACTTCATCATTATAGACCATTTTGGGATCGTTCGACAGGTCCGGGGTCATCGTTTTTCATCCGAAAATTGATTTTTTGGACTGTACCAAAAATGATTCAAAATGTCAATTGGATCATGCCTCATGTTGAATAACCACTTTTTAAACCCTCACAGTGACCAAAATTGCCATTTTTACAGAGTTTTGCTTATTCAAAAGCTTCCATTTTGACCCGTTTCAGGCACAGAAATGACTTTAAACACACTTATTCTAGTTGACAAAGTCATAATTCACATCCAACAGTCATTTAGAGTCAAAAGATTAAATGTTAAAATTTCATCATTATAGACCATTTTGGGATCGTTCGACAGGTCTGGAGTCATCGTTTTTCATCCGAAAATTGATTTTTTGGACTGTACCAAAAATGATTCAAAATGTCAATTGGATCATGCCTCATGTTGAATAACCACTTTTTAAACCCTCACAGTGACCAAAATTGCCATTTTTACAGAGTTTTGCTTACTCAAAAGCTTCAATTTTGACCCGTTTCAGGCACAGAAATGACTTTAAACACACTTATTTTAGTTGACAAAGTCCTAATTCACATCCAACAGTAATTTAGAGTCAAAAGATTAAATGTTAAAACTTCATCATTATAGACCATTTTGGGATCGTTCGACAGGTCCGGGGTCATCGTTTTTCATCCGAAAATTGATTTTTTGGACTGTACCAAAAATGATTCAAAATGTCAATTGGATCATGCCTCATGTTGAATAACCACTTTTTAAACCCTCACAGTGACCAAAATTGCCATTTTTACAGAGTTTTGCTTATTCAAAAGCTTCCATTTTGACCCGTTTCAGGCACAGAAATGACTTTAAACACACTTATTCTAGTTGACAAAGTCATAATTCACATCCAACAGTCATTTAGAGTCAAAAGATTAAATGTTAAAATTTCATCATTATAGACCATTTTGGGATCGTTCGACAGGTCTGGAGTCATCGTTTTTCATCCGAAAATTGATTTTTTGGACTGTACCAAAAATGATTCAAAATGTCAATTGGATCATGCCTCATGTTGAATAACCACTTTTTAAACCCTCACAGTGACCAAAATTGCAATTTTTACAGAGTTTTGCTTACTCAAAAGCTTCCATTTTGACCCGTTTCAGGCACAGAAATGACTTTAAATACACTTATTCTAGTTGACAAAATCATAATTCACATCCAACAGTAATTTAGAGTCAAAAGATTAAATGTTGAAATTTCATCATTATAGACCATTTTGGGATCGTTCGACAGGTCCGGAGTCATCGTTTTTCATCCGAAAATTGATTTTTTGGACTGTACCAAAAATGATTCAAAATGTCAATTGGATCATGCCTCATGTTGAATAACCACTTTTTAAACCCTCACAGTGACCAAAATTGCCATTTTTACAGAGTTTTGCTTACTCAAAAGCTTCCATTTTGACCCGTTTCAGGCACAGAAATGACTTTAAACACACTTATTCTAGTTGACAAAGTCATAATTCACATCCAACAGTAATTTAGAGTCAAAAGATTAAATGTTGAAATTTCATCCATATTGACCATTTTGGGATCGTTCGACAGGTCCGGAGTCATCGTTTTTCATCCGAAAATTGATTTTTTGGACTGTACCAAAAATGATTCAAAATGTCAATTGGATCGTGCCTCATGTTGAGTAACCACTTTTTAAACCTTCACAGTGACCAAAATTGCCATTTTTACAGAGTTTTGCTAACTCAAAAGCTTCAATTTTGACCCGTTTCAGGCACAGAAATGACTTTAAACACACTTATTTTAGTTGACAAAGTCATAATTCACATCCAACAGTAATTTAGAGTCAAAAGATTAAATGTTAAAATGTCATCATTATAGACCATTTTGGGATCGTTCGACGGTCTCGGAGTCATTGTTTTTCATCCGAAAAATGTTTTTTGGACTGTATCAAAAATGATTCAAAATGTCAATTGGATCATGCCTCATGTTGAATAACCACTTTTTAAACCCTCACAGTGACCAAAATTGCCATTTTTACAGAGTTTTGCTTACCCAAAAGCTTCAATTTTGACCCGTTTCAGGCACAGAAATGACTTTAAACACACTTATTTTAGTTGACAAAGTCCTAATTCACATCCAACTGTAATTTAGAGTCAAACGATTAAATGTTAAAATTTCATCATTATAGACCATTTTGGGATCGTTCGACAGGTCCGGAGTCATCGTTTTTCATCCGAAAATTGATTTTTTGGACTGTACCAAAAATGATTCAAAATGTCAATTGGATCATGCCTCATGTTGAATAACCACTTTTTAAACCCTCACAGTGACCAAAATTGCCATTTTTACAGAGTTTTGCTTACTCAAAAGCTTCCATTTTGACCCGTTTCAGGCACAGAAATGACTTTAAACACACTTATTCTAGTTGACAAAGTCATAATTCACATCCAACAGTAATTTAGAGTCAAAAGATTAAATGTTGAAATTTCATCCATATTGACCATTTTGGGATCGTTCGACAGGTCCGGAGTCATCGTTTTTCATCCGAAAATTGATTTTTTGGACTGTACCAAAAATGATTCAAAATGTCAATTGGATCGTGCCTCATGTTGAGTAACCACTTTTTAAACCTTCACAGTGACCAAAATTGCCATTTTTACAGAGTTTTGCTAACTCAAAAGCTTCAATTTTGACCCGTTTCAGGCACAGAAATGACTTTAAACACACTTATTTTAGTTGACAAAGTCATAATTCACATCCAACAGTAATTTAGAGTCAAAAGATTAAATGTTAAAATTTCATCATTATAGACCATTTTGGGATCGTTCGACAGGTCCGGAGTCATCGTTTTTCATCCGAAAAATGATTTTTTGGACTGTACCAAAAATGATTCAAAATGTCAATTGGATCATGCCTCATGTTGAATAACCACTTTTTAAACCCTCACAGTGACCAAAATTGCCATTTTTACAGAGTTTTGCTTACTCAAAAGCTTCAATTTTGACCCGTTTCAGGCACAGAAATTACTTTAAACACACTTATTTTAGTTGACAAAGTCCTAATTCACATCCAACAGTCATTTAGAGTCAAAAGATTAAATGTTAAAATTTCATCATTATAGACCATTTTGGGATCGTTCGACAGGTCCGGAGTCATCGTTTTTCATCCGAAAAATGATTTTTTGGACTGTACCAAAAATGATTCAAAATGTCAATTGGATCATGCCTCATGTTGAATAACCACTTTTTAAACCCTCACAGTGACCAAAATTGCCATTTTTACAGAGTTTTGCTTACTCAAAAGCTTCAATTTTGACCCGTTTCAGGCACAGAAATGACTTTAAACACACTTATTTTAGTTGACAAAGTCCTAATTCACATCCAACAGTAATTTAGAGTCAAAAGATTAAATGTTAAAATTTCATCATTATAGACCATTTTGGGATCGTTCGACAGGTCCGGGGTCATCGTTTTTCATCCGAAAATTGATTTTTTGGACTGTACCAAAAATGATTCAAAATGTCAATTGGATCATGCCTCATGTTGAATAACCACTTTTTAAACCCTCACAGTGACCAAAATTGCCATTTTTACAGAGTTTTGCTTACTCAAAAGCTTCCATTTTGACCCGTTTCAGGCACAGAAATGACTTTAAACACACTTATTCTAGTTGACAAAGTCATAATTCACATCCAACAGTCATTTAGAGTCAAAAGATTAAATGTTGAAATTTCATCCATATTGACCATTTTGGGATCGTTCGACAGGTCCGGAGTCATCGTTTTTCATCCGAAAATTGATTTTTTGGACTGTACCAAAAATGATTCAAACTGTCAATTGGATCGTGCCTCATGTTGAATAACCACTTTTTAAACCTTCACAGTGACCAAAATTGCCATTTTTACAGAGTTTTGCTAACTCAAAAGCTTCCATTTTGACCCGTTTCAGGCACAGAAATGACTTTAAATACACTTATTCTAGTTGACAAAATCATAATTCACATCCAACAGTAATTTAGAGTCAAAAGATTAAATGTTGAAATTTCATCATTATAGACCATTTTGGGATCGTTTGACAGGTCCGGAGTCATCGTTTTTCATCCGAAAATTTATTTTTTGGACTGTACCAAAAATGATTCAAAATGTCAATTGGATCATGCCTCATGTTAAATAACCACTTTTTAAACCCTCACAGTGACCAAAATTGCCATTTTTACAGAGTTTTGCTCACTCAAAAGCTTCCATTTTGACCCGTTTCAGGCACAGAAATGACTTTAAACACACTTATTCTAGTTGACAAAGTCATAATTCACATCCAACAGTAATTGAGAGTCAAAAGATTAAATGTTGAAATTTCATCATTATAGACCATTTTGGGATCGTTCGACAGGTCCGGAGTCATCGTTTTTCATCCGAAAATTGATTTTTTGGACTGTACGAAAAATGATTCAAAATGTCAATTGGATCATGCCTCATGTTGAATAACCACTTTTTAAACCCTCACAGTGACCAAAATTGCCATTTTTACGGAGTTTTGCTTACTCAAAAGCTTCCATTTTGACCCGTTTCAGGCACTGAAATGACTTTAAACACACTTATTTTAGTTGACAAAGTCATAATTCACATCCAACAGTAATTTAGAGTCAAAAGATTAAATGTTAAAATGTCATCATTATAGACCATTTTGGGATCGTTCGACGGTCTCGGAGTCATTGTTTTTCATCCGAAAAATGTTTTTTGGACTGTATCAAAAATGATTCAAATTGTCAATTGGATCATGCCTCATGTTGAATAACCACTTTTTAAACCCTCACAGTGACCAAAATTGCCATTTTTACAGAGTTTTGCTTACCCAAAAGCTTCAATTTTGACCCGTTTCAGGCACAGAAATGACTTTAAACACACTTATTTTAGTTGACAAAGTCCTAATTCACATCCAACTGTAATTTAGAGTCAAAAGATTAAATGTTAAAATTTCATCATTATAGACCATTTTGGGATCGTTCGACAGGTCCGGAGTCATCGTTTTTCATCCGAAAATTGATTTTTTGGACTGTACCAAAAATGATTCAAAATGTCAATTGGATCATGCCTCATGTTGAATAACCACTTTTTAAACCCTCACAGTGACCAAAATTGCCATTTTTACAGAGTTTTGCTTACTCAAAAGCTTCCATTTTGACCCGTTTCAGGCACAGAAATGACTTTAAACACACTTATTCTAGTTGACAAAGTCATAATTCACATCCAACAGTAATTTAGAGTCAAAAGATTAAATGTTGAAATTTCATCCATATTGACCATTTTGGGATCGTTCGACAGGTCCGGAGTCATCGTTTTTCATCCGAAAATTGATTTTTTGGACTGTACCAAAAATGATTCAAAATGTCAATTGGATCGTGCCTCATGTTGAATAACCACTTTTTAAACCTTCACAGTGACCAAAATTGCCATTTTTACAGAGTTTTGCTAACTCAAAAGCTTCAATTTTGACCCGTTTCAGGCACAGAAATGACTTTAAACACACTTATTTTAGTTGACAAAGTCATAATTCACATCCAACAGTCATTTAGAGTCAAAAGATTAAATGTTAAAATTTCATCATTATAGACCATTTTGGGATCGTTCGACAGGTCCGGAGTCATCGTTTTTCATCCGAAAAATGATTTTTTGGACTGTACCAAAAATGATTCAAAATGTCAATTGGATCATGCCTCATGTTGAATAACCACTTTTTAAACCCTCACAGTGACCAAAATTGCCATTTTTACAGAGTTTTGCTTACTCAAAAGCTTCAATTTTGACCCGTTTCAGGCACAGAAATGACTTTAAACACACTTATTTTAGTTGACAAAGTCCTAATTCACATCCAACAGTAATTTAGAGTCAAAAGATTAAATGTTAAAATTTCATCATTATAGACCATTTTGGGATCGTTCGACAGGTCCGGGGTCATCGTTTTTCATCCGAAAATTGATTTTTTGGACTGTACCAAAAATGATTCAAAATGTCAATTGGATCATGCCTCATGTTGAATAACCACTTTTTAAACCCTCACAGTGACCAAAATTGCCATTTTTACAGAGTTTTGCTTACTCAAAAGCTTCCATTTTGACCCGTTTCAGGCACAGAAATGACTTTAAACACACTTATTCTAGTTGACAAAGTCATAATTCACATCCAACAGTCATTTAGAGTCAAAAGATTAAATGTTGAAATTTCATCCATATTGACCATTTTGGGATCGTTCGACAGGTCCGGAGTCATCGTTTTTCATCCGAAAATTGATTTTTTGGACTGTACCAAAAATGATTCAAACTGTCAATTGGATCGTGCCTCATGTTGAATAACCACTTTTTAAACCTTCACAGTGACCAAAATTACAATTTTTACAGAGTTTTGCTAACTCAAAAGCTTCAATGTTGACCCATTTCAGGCACAGAAATGACTTTAAACACACTTATTTTAGTTGACAAAGTCATAATTCACATCCAACAGTCATTTAGAGTCAAAAGATTAAATGTTGAAATTTCATCATTATAGACCATTTTGGGATCGTTCGACAGGTCCGGAGTCATCGTTTTTCATCCGAAAATTGATTTTTTGGACTGTACCAAAAATGATTCAAAATGTCAATTGGATCATGCCTCATGTTGAATAACCACTTTTTAAACCCTCACAGTGACCAAAATTGCCATTTTTACAGAGTTTTGCTTACTCAAAAGCTTCAATTTTGACCCGTTTCAGGCACAGAAATGACTTTAAACACACTTATTTTAGTTGACAAAGTCCTAATTCACATCCAACAGTAATTTAGAGTCAAAAGATTAAATGTTAAAATTTCATCATTATAGACCATTTTGGGATCGTTCGACAGGTCCGGAGTCATCGTTTTTCATCCGAAAAATGATTTTTTGGACTGTACCAAAAATGATTCAAAATGTCAATTGGATCATGCCTCATGTTGAATAACCACTTTTTAAACCCTCACAGTGACCAAAATTGCCATTTTTACAGAGTTTTGCTTACTCAAAAGCTTCAATTTTGACCCGTTTCAGGCACAGAAATGACTTTAAACACACTTATTCTAGTTGACAAAGTCATAATTCACATCCAACAGTCATTTAGAGTCAAAAGATTAAATGTTAAAATTTCATCATTATAGACCATTTTGGGATCGTTCGACAGGTCCGGAGTCATCGTTTTTCATCCGAAAAATGATTTTTTGGACTGTAACAAAAATGATTCAAAATGTCAATTGGATCATGCCTCATGTTGAATAACCACTTTTTAAACCCTCACAGTGACCAAAATTGCCATTTTTACAGAGTTTTGCTTACTCAAAAGCTTCAATTTTGACCCGTTTCAGGCACAGAAATTACTTTAAACACACTTATTTTAGTTGACAAAGTCCTAATTCACATCCAACAGTCATTTAGAGTCAAAAGATTAAATGTTAAAATTTCATCATTATAGACCATTTTGGGATCGTTCGACAGGTCCGGAGTCATCGTTTTTCATCCGAAAAATGATTTTTTGGACTGTACCAAAAATGATTCAAAATGTAGAGTGGATCATGCCTCATGTTGAATAACCACTTTTTAAACCCTCACAGTGACCAAAATTGCCATTTTTACAGAGTTTTGCTTACTCAAAAGCTTCAATTTTGACCCGTTTCAGGCACAGAAATGACTTTAAACACACTTATTTTAGTTGACAAAGTCCTAATTCACATCCAACAGTAATTTAGAGTCAAAAGATTAAATGTTAAAATTTCATCATTATAGACCATTTTGGGATCGTTCGACAGGTCCGGGGTCATCGTTTTTCATCCGAAAATTGATTTTTTGGACTGTACCAAAAATGATTCAAACTGTCAATTGGATCATGCCTCATGTTGAATAACCACTTTTTAAACCCTCACAGTGACCAAAATTGCCATTTTTACAGAGTTTTGCTTAATCAAAAGCTTCAATTTTGACCCATTTCAGGCACAGAAATGACTTTAAACACACTTATTTTAGTTGACAAAGTCATAATTCACATCCAACAGTCATTTAGAGTCAAAAGATTAAATGTTGAAATTTCATCATTATAGACCATTTTGGGATCGTTCGACAGGTCCGGAGTCATCGTTTTTCATCCGAAAAATGATTTTTTGGACTGTACCAAAAATGATTCAAAATGTCAATTGGATCATGCCTCATGTTGAATAACCACTTTTTAAACCCTCACAGTGACCAAAATTGCCATTTTTACAGAGTTTTGCTTACTCAAAAGCTTCAATTTTGACCCGTTTCAGGCACAGAAATGACTTTAAACACACTTATTTTAGTTGACAAAGTCCTAATTCACATCCAACAGTCATTTAGAGTCAAAAGATTAAATGTTAAAATTTCATCATTATAGACCATTTTGGGATCGTTCGACAGGTCCGGAGTCATCGTTTTTCATCCGAAAAATGATTTTTTGGACTGTACCAAAAATGATTCAAAATGTCAATTGGATCATGCCTCATGTTGAATAACCACTTTTTAAACCCTCACAGTGACCAAAATTGCCATTTTTACAGAGTTTTGCTTACTCAAAAGCTTCAATTTTGACCCGTTTCAGGCACAGAAATGACTTTAAACACACTTATTCTAGTTGACAAAGTCATAATTCACATCCAACAGTCATTTAGAGTCAAAAGATTAAATGTTAAAATTTCATCATTATAGACCATTTTGGGATCGTTCGACAGGTCCGGAGTCATCGTTTTTCATCCGAAAAATGATTTTTTGGACTGTAACAAAAATGATTCAAAATGTCAATTGGATCATGCCTCATGTTGAATAACCACTTTTTAAACCCTCACAGTGACCAAAATTGCCATTTTTACAGAGTTTTGCTTACTCAAAAGCTTCAATTTTGACCCGTTTCAGGCACAGAAATTACTTTAAACACACTTATTTTAGTTGACAAAGTCCTAATTCACATCCAACAGTCATTTAGAGTCAAAAGATTAAATGTTAAAATTTCATCATTATAGACCATTTTGGGATCGTTCGACAGGTCCGGAGTCATCGTTTTTCATCCGAAAAATGATTTTTTGGACTGTACCAAAAATGATTCAAAATGTAGAGTGGATCATGCCTCATGTTGAATAACCACTTTTTAAACCCTCACAGTGACCAAAATTGCCATTTTTACAGAGTTTTGCTTACTCAAAAGCTTCAATTTTGACCCGTTTCAGGCACAGAAATGACTTTAAACACACTTATTTTAGTTGACAAAGTCCTAATTCACATCCAACAGTAATTTAGAGTCAAAAGATTAAATGTTAAAATTTCATCATTATAGACCATTTTGGGATCGTTCGACAGGTCCGGGGTCATCGTTTTTCATCCGAAAATTGATTTTTTGGACTGTACCAAAAATGATTCAAACTGTCAATTGGATCATGCCTCATGTTGAATAACCACTTTTTAAACCCTCACAGTGACCAAAATTGCCATTTTTACAGAGTTTTGCTTAATCAAAAGCTTCAATTTTGACCCATTTCAGGCACAGAAATGACTTTAAACACACTTATTTTAGTTGACAAAGTCATAATTCACATCCAACAGTCATTTAGAGTCAAAAGATTAAATGTTGAAATTTCATCATTATAGACCATTTTGGGATCGTTCGACAGGTCCGGAGTCATCGTTTTTCATCCGAAAAATGATTTTTTGGACTGTACCAAAAATGATTCAAAATGTCAATTGGATCATGCCTCATGTTGAATAACCACTTTTTAAACCCTCACAGTGACCAAAATTGCCATTTTTACAGAGTTTTGCTTACTCAAAAGCTTCAATTTTGACCCGTTTCAGGCACAGAAATGACTTTAAACACACTTATTTTAGTTGACAAAGTCCTAATTCACATCCAACAGTCATTTAGAGTCAAAAGATTAAATGTTAAAATTTCATCATTATAGACCATTTTGGGATCGTTCGACAGGTCCGGAGTCATCGTTTTTCATCCGAAAAATGATTTTTTGGACTGTACCAAAAATGATTCAAAATGTCAATTGGATCATGCCTCATGTTGAATAACCACTTTTTAAACCCTCACAGTGACCAAAATTGCCATTTTTACAGAGTTTTGCTTACTCAAAAGCTTCAATTTTGACCCGTTTCAGGCACAGAAATGACTTTAAACACACTTATTTTAGTTGACAAAGTCCTAATTCACATCCAACAGTAATTTAGAGTCAAAAGATTAAATGTTAAAATTTCATCATTATAGACCATTTTGGGATCGTTCGACAGGTCCGGGGTCATCGTTTTTCATCTGAAAATTGATTTTTTGGACTGTACCAAAAATGATTCAAAATGTCAATTGGATCATGCCTCATGTTGAATAATCACTTTTTAAACCCTCACAGTGACCAAAATTGCCATTTTTACAGAGTTTTGCTTACTCAAAAGCTTCCATTTTGACCCGTTTCAGGCACAGAAATGACTTTAAACACACTTATTCTAGTTGACAAAGTCATAATTCACATCCAACAGTAATTTAGAGTCAAAAGATTAAATGTTGAAATTTCATCCATATTGACCATTTTGGGATCGTTCGACAGGTCCGGAGTCATCGTTTTTCATCCGAAAATTGATTTTTTGGACTGTACCAAAAATGATTCAAAATGTCAATTGGATCGTGCCTCATGTTGAATAACCACTTTTTAAACCTTCACAGTGACCAAAATTGCCATTTTTACAGAGTTTTGCTAACTCAAAAGCTTCAATTTTGACCCGTTTCAGGCACAGAAATGACTTTAAACACACTTATTTTAGTTGACAAAGTCATAATTCACATCCAACAGTAATTTAGAGTCAAAAGATTAAATGTTAAAATTTCATCATTATAGACCATTTTGGGATCGTTCGACAGGTCCGGAGTCATCGTTTTTCATCCGAAAAATGATTTTTTGGACTGTACCAAAAATGATTTAAATATGTCAATTGGATCATGCCTCATGTTGAATAACCACTTTTTAAACCCTCACAGTGACCAAAATTGCCATTTTTACAGAGTTTTGCTTACTCAAAAGCTTCAATTTTGACCCGTTTCAGGCACAGAAATTACTTTAAACACACTTATTTTAGTTGACAAAGTCCTAATTCACATCCAACAGTCATTTAGAGTCAAAAGATTAAATGTTAAAATTTCATCATTATAGACCATTTTGGGATCGTTCGACAGGTCCGGAGTCATCGTTTTTCATCCGAAAAATGATTTTTTGGACTGTACCAAAAATGATTCAAAATGTCAATTGGATCATGCCTCATGTTGAATAACCACTTTTTAAACCCTCACAGTGACCAAAATTGCCATTTTTACAGAGTTTTGCTTACTCAAAAGCTTCAATTTTGACCCGTTTCAGGCACAGAAATGACTTTCAACACACTTATTTTAGTTGACAAAGTCCTAATTCACATCCAACAGTAATTTAGAGTCAAAAGATTAAATGTTAAAATTTCATCATTATAGACCATTTTGGGATCGTTCGACAGGTCCGGGGTCATCGTTTTTCATCCGAAAATTGATTTTTTGGACTGTACCAAAAATGATTCAAAATGTCAATTGGATCATGCCTCATGTTGAATAACCACTTTTTAAACCCTCACAGTGACCAAAATTGCCATTTTTACAGAGTTTTGCTTACTCAAAAGCTTCCATTTTGACCCGTTTCAGGCACAGAAATGACTTTAAACACACTTATTCTAGTTGACAAAGTCATAATTCACATCCAACAGTCATTTAGAGTCAAAAGATTAAATGTTGAAATTTCATCCATATTGACCATTTTGGGATCGTTCGACAGGTCCGGAGTCATCGTTTTTCATCCGAAAATTGATTTTTTGGACTGTACCAAAAATGATTCAAACTGTCAATTGGATCATGCCTCATGTTGAATAACCACTTTTTAAACCCTCACAGTGACCAAAATTGCCATTTTTACAGAGTTTTGCTTACTCAAAAGCTTCAATTTTGACCCGTTTCAGGCACAGAAATTACTTTAAACACACTTATTTTAGTTGACAAAGTCCTAATTCACATCCAACAGTCATTTAGAGTCAAAAGATTAAATGTTAAAATTTCATCATTATAGACCATTTTGGGATCGTTCGACAGGTCCGGAGTCATCGTTTTTCATCCGAAAAATGATTTTTTGGACTGTACCAAAAATGATTCAAAATGTAGAGTGGATCATGCCTCATGTTGAATAACCACTTTTTAAACCCTCACAGTGACCAAAATTGCCATTTTTACAGAGTTTTGCTTACTCAAAAGCTTCAATTTTGACCCGTTTCAGGCACAGAAATGACTTTAAACACACTTATTTTAGTTGACAAAGTCCTAATTCACATCCAACAGTAATTTAGAGTCAAAAGATTAAATGTTAAAATTTCATCATTATAGACCATTTTGGGATCGTTCGACAGGTCCGGGGTCATCGTTTTTCATCCGAAAATTGATTTTTTGGACTGTACCAAAAATGATTCAAACTGTCAATTGGATCATGCCTCATGTTGAATAACCACTTTTTAAACCCTCACAGTGACCAAAATTGCCATTTTTACAGAGTTTTGCTTAATCAAAAGCTTCAATTTTGACCCATTTCAGGCACAGAAATGACTTTAAACACACTTATTTTAGTTGACAAAGTCATAATTCACATCCAACAGTCATTTAGAGTCAAAAGATTAAATGTTGAAATTTCATCATTATAGACCATTTTGGGATCGTTCGACAGGTCCGGAGTCATCGTTTTTCATCCGAAAAATGATTTTTTGGACTGTACCAAAAATGATTCAAAATGTCAATTGGATCATGCCTCATGTTGAATAACCACTTTTTAAACCCTCACAGTGACCAAAATTGCCATTTTTAC
Organism: Lissotriton vulgaris; assembly: GCF_964263255.1. Taxonomy (NCBI): domain Eukaryota; kingdom Metazoa; phylum Chordata; class Amphibia; order Caudata; family Salamandridae; genus Lissotriton; species Lissotriton vulgaris. Next base: position 411,654 of record NW_028245120.1, read on the forward strand.
AGAGTTTTGCTTACTCAAAAGCTTCAATTTTGACCCGTTTCAGGCACAGAAATGACTTTAAACACACTTATTTTAGTTGACAAAGTCCTAATTCACATCCAACAGTCATTTAGAGTCAAAAGATTAAATGTTAAAATTTCATCATTATAGACCATTTTGGGATCGTTCGACAGGTCCGGAGTCATCGTTTTTCATCCGAAAAATGATTTTTTGGACTGTACCAAAAATGATTCAAAATGTCAATTGGATCATGCCTCATGTTGAATAACCACTTTTTAAACCCTCACAGTGACCAAAATTGCCATTTTTACAGAGTTTTGCTTACTCAAAAGCTTCAATTTTGACCCGTTTCAGGCACAGAAATGACTTTAAACACACTTATTTTAGTTGACAAAGTCCTAATTCACATCCAACAGTAATTTAGAGTCAAAAGATTAAATGTTAAAATTTCATCATTATAGACCATTTTGGGATCGTTCGACAGGTCCGGGGTCATCGTTTTTCATCTGAAAATTGATTTTTTGGACTGTACCAAAAATGATTCAAAATGTCAATTGGATCATGCCTCATGTTGAATAACCACTTTTTAAACCCTCACAGTGACCAAAATTGCCATTTTTACAGAGTTTTGCTTACTCAAAAGCTTCCATTTTGACCCGTTTCAGGCACAGAAATGACTTTAAACACACTTATTCTAGTTGACAAAGTCATAATTCACATCCAACAGTAATTTAGAGTCAAAAGATTAAATGTTGAAATTTCATCCATATTGACCATTTTGGGATCGTTCGACAGGTCCGGAGTCATCGTTTTTCATCCGAAAATTGATTTTTTGGACTGTACCAAAAATGATTCAAAATGTCAATTGGATCGTGCCTCATGTTGAATAACCACTTTTTAAACCTTCACAGTGACCAAAATTGCCATTTTTACAGAGTTTTGCTAACTCAAAAGCTTCAATTTTGACCCGTTTCAGGCACAGAAATGACTTTAAACACACTTATTTTAGTTGACAAAGTCATAATTCACATCCAACAGTAATTTAGAGTCAAAAGATTAAATGTTAAAATTTCATCATTATAGACCATTTTGGGATCGTTCGACAGGTCCGGAGTCATCGTTTTTCATCCGAAAAATGATTTTTTGGACTGTACCAAAAATGATTTAAATATGTCAATTGGATCATGCCTCATGTTGAATAACCACTTTTTAAACCCTCACAGTGACCAAAATTGCCATTTTTACAGAGTTTTGCTTACTCAAAAGCTTCAATTTTGACCCGTTTCAGGCACAGAAATTACTTTAAACACACTTATTTTAGTTGACAAAGTCCTAATTCACATCCAACAGTCATTTAGAGTCAAAAGATTAAATGTTAAAATTTCATCATTATAGACCATTTTGGGATCGTTCGACAGGTCCGGAGTCATCGTTTTTCATCCGAAAAATGATTTTTTGGACTGTACCAAAAATGATTCAAAATGTCAATTGGATCATGCCTCATGTTGAATAACCACTTTTTAAACCCTCACAGTGACCAAAATTGCCATTTTTACAGAGTTTTGCTTACTCAAAAGCTTCAATTTTGACCCGTTTCAGGCACAGAAATGACTTTCAACACACTTATTTTAGTTGACAAAGTCCTAATTCACATCCAACAGTAATTTAGAGTCAAAAGATTAAATGTTAAAATTTCATCATTATAGACCATTTTGGGATCGTTCGACAGGTCCGGGGTCATCGTTTTTCATCCGAAAATTGATTTTTTGGACTGTACCAAAAATGATTCAAAATGTCAATTGGATCATGCCTCATGTTGAATAACCACTTTTTAAACCCTCACAGTGACCAAAATTGCCATTTTTACAGAGTTTTGCTTACTCAAAAGCTTCCATTTTGACCCGTTTCAGGCACAGAAATGACTTTAAACACACTTATTCTAGTTGACAAAGTCATAATTCACATCCAACAGTCATTTAGAGTCAAAAGATTAAATGTTGAAATTTCATCCATATTGACCATTTTGGGATCGTTCGACAGGTCCGGAGTCATCGTTTTTCATCCGAAAATTGATTTTTTGGACTGTACCAAAAATGATTCAAACTGTCAATTGGATCGTGCCTCATGTTGAATAACCACTTTTTAAACCTTCACAGTGACCAAAATTGCCATTTTTACAGAGTTTTGCTAACTCAAAAGCTTCAATGTTGACCCATTTCAGGCACAGAAATGACTTTAAACACGCTTATTTTAGTTGACAAAGTCCTAATTCACATCCAACAGTAATTTAGAGTCAAAAGATTAAATGTTAAAATTTCATCATTATAGACCATTTTGGGATCGTTCGACAGGTCCGGAGTCATCGTTTTTCATCCGAAAATTGATTTTTTGGACTGTACCAAAAATGATTCAAAATGTCAATTGGATCATGCCTCATGTTGAATAACCACTTTTTAAACCCTCACAGTGACCAAAATTGCCATTTTTACAGAGTTTTGCTTACTCAAAAGCTTCAATTTTGACCTGTTTCAGGCACAGAAATTACTTTAAACACACTTATTTTAGTTGACAAAGTCCTAATTCACATCCAACAGTCATTTAGAGTCAAAAGATTAAATGTTAAAATTTCATCATTATAGACCATTTTGGGATCGTTCGACAGGTCCGGAGTCATCGTTTTTCATCCGAAAAATGATTTTTTGGACTGTACCAAAAATGATTCAAAATGTAGAGTGGATCATGCCTCATGTTGAATAACCACTTTTTAAACCCTCACAGTGACCAAAATTGCCATTTTTACAGAGTTTTGCTTACTCAAAAGCTTCAATTTTGACCCGTTTCAGGCACAGAAATGACTTTAAACACACTTATTTTAGTTGACAAAGTCCTAATTCACATCCAACAGTAATTTAGAGTCAAAAGATTAAATGTTAAAATTTCATCATTATAGACCATTTTGGGATCGTTCGACAGGTCCGGGGTCATCGTTTTTCATCCGAAAATTGATTTTTTGGACTGTACCAAAAATGATTCAAACTGTCAATTGGATCATGCCTCATGTTGAATAACCACTTTTTAAACCCTCACAGTGACCAAAATTGCCATTTTTACAGAGTTTTGCTTAATCAAAAGCTTCAATTTTGACCCATTTCAGGCACAGAAATGACTTTAAACACACTTATTTTAGTTGACAAAGTCATAATTCACATCCAACAGTCATTTAGAGTCAAAAGATTAAATGTTGAAATTTCATCATTATAGACCATTTTGGGATCGTTCGACAGGTCCGGAGTCATCGTTTTTCATCCGAAAAATGATTTTTTGGACTGTACCAAAAATGATTCAAAATGTCAATTGGATCATGCCTCATGTTGAATAACCACTTTTTAAACCCTCACAGTGACCAAAATTGCCATTTTTACAGAGTTTTGCTTACTCAAAAGCTTCAATTTTGACCCGTTTCAGGCACAGAAATGACTTTAAACACACTTATTTTAGTTGACAAAGTCCTAATTCACATCCAACAGTCATTTAGAGTCAAAAGATTAAATGTTAAAATTTCATCATTATAGACCATTTTGGGATCGTTCGACAGGTCCGGAGTCATCGTTTTTCATCCGAAAAATGATTTTTTGGACTGTACCAAAAATGATTCAAAATGTCAATTGGATCATGCCTCATGTTGAATAACCACTTTTTAAACCCTCACAGTGACCAAAATTGCCATTTTTACAGAGTTTTGCTTACTCAAAAGCTTCAATTTTGACCCGTTTCAGGCACAGAAATGACTTTAAACACACTTATTTTAGTTGACAAAGTCCTAATTCACATCCAACAGTAATTTAGAGTCAAAAGATTAAATGTTAAAATTTCATCATTATAGACCATTTTGGGATCGTTCGACAGGTCCGGGGTCATCGTTTTTCATCTGAAAATTGATTTTTTGGACTGTACCAAAAATGATTCAAAATGTCAATTGGATCATGCCTCATGTTGAATAATCACTTTTTAAACCCTCACAGTGACCAAAATTGCCATTTTTACAGAGTTTTGCTTACTCAAAAGCTTCCATTTTGACCCGTTTCAGGCACAGAAATGACTTTAAACACACTTATTCTAGTTGACAAAGTCATAATTCACATCCAACAGTAATTTAGAGTCAAAAGATTAAATGTTGAAATTTCATCCATATTGACCATTTTGGGATCGTTCGACAGGTCCGGAGTCATCGTTTTTCATCCGAAAATTGATTTTTTGGACTGTACCAAAAATGATTCAAAATGTCAATTGGATCGTGCCTCATGTTGAATAACCACTTTTTAAACCTTCACAGTGACCAAAATTGCCATTTTTACAGAGTTTTGCTAACTCAAAAGCTTCAATTTTGACCCGTTTCAGGCACAGAAATGACTTTAAACACACTTATTTTAGTTGACAAAGTCATAATTCACATCCAACAGTAATTTAGAGTCAAAAGATTAAATGTTAAAATTTCATCATTATAGACCATTTTGGGATCGTTCGACAGGTCCGGAGTCATCGTTTTTCATCCGAAAAATGATTTTTTGGACTGTACCAAAAATGATTTAAATATGTCAATTGGATCATGCCTCATGTTGAATAACCACTTTTTAAACCCTCACAGTGACCAAAATTGCCATTTTTACAGAGTTTTGCTTACTCAAAAGCTTCAATTTTGACCCGTTTCAGGCACAGAAATTACTTTAAACACACTTATTTTAGTTGACAAAGTCCTAATTCACATCCAACAGTCATTTAGAGTCAAAAGATTAAATGTTAAAATTTCATCATTATAGACCATTTTGGGATCGTTCGACAGGTCCGGAGTCATCGTTTTTCATCCGAAAAATGATTTTTTGGACTGTACCAAAAATGATTCAAAATGTCAATTGGATCATGCCTCATGTTGAATAACCACTTTTTAAACCCTCACAGTGACCAAAATTGCCATTTTTACAGAGTTTTGCTTACTCAAAAGCTTCAATTTTGACCCGTTTCAGGCACAGAAATGACTTTCAACACACTTATTTTAGTTGACAAAGTCCTAATTCACATCCAACAGTAATTTAGAGTCAAAAGATTAAATGTTAAAATTTCATCATTATAGACCATTTTGGGATCGTTCGACAGGTCCGGGGTCATCGTTTTTCATCCGAAAATTGATTTTTTGGACTGTACCAAAAATGATTCAAAATGTCAATTGGATCATGCCTCATGTTGAATAACCACTTTTTAAACCCTCACAGTGACCAAAATTGCCATTTTTACAGAGTTTTGCTTACTCAAAAGCTTCCATTTTGACCCGTTTCAGGCACAGAAATGACTTTAAACACACTTATTCTAGTTGACAAAGTCATAATTCACATCCAACAGTCATTTAGAGTCAAAAGATTAAATGTTGAAATTTCATCCATATTGACCATTTTGGGATCGTTCGACAGGTCCGGAGTCATCGTTTTTCATCCGAAAATTGATTTTTTGGACTGTACCAAAAATGATTCAAACTGTCAATTGGATCATGCCTCATGTTGAATAACCACTTTTTAAACCCTCACAGTGACCAAAATTGCCATTTTTACAGAGTTTTGCTTACTCAAAAGCTTCAATTTTGACCCGTTTCAGGCACAGAAATTACTTTAAACACACTTATTTTAGTTGACAAAGTCCTAATTCACATCCAACAGTCATTTAGAGTCAAAAGATTAAATGTTAAAATTTCATCATTATAGACCATTTTGGGATCGTTCGACAGGTCCGGAGTCATCGTTTTTCATCCGAAAAATGATTTTTTGGACTGTACCAAAAATGATTCAAAATGTAGAGTGGATCATGCCTCATGTTGAATAACCACTTTTTAAACCCTCACAGTGACCAAAATTGCCATTTTTACAGAGTTTTGCTTACTCAAAAGCTTCAATTTTGACCCGTTTCAGGCACAGAAATGACTTTAAACACACTTATTTTAGTTGACAAAGTCCTAATTCACATCCAACAGTAATTTAGAGTCAAAAGATTAAATGTTAAAATTTCATCATTATAGACCATTTTGGGATCGTTCGACAGGTCCGGGGTCATCGTTTTTCATCCGAAAATTGATTTTTTGGACTGTACCAAAAATGATTCAAACTGTCAATTGGATCATGCCTCATGTTGAATAACCACTTTTTAAACCCTCACAGTGACCAAAATTGCCATTTTTACAGAGTTTTGCTTAATCAAAAGCTTCAATTTTGACCCATTTCAGGCACAGAAATGACTTTAAACACACTTATTTTAGTTGACAAAGTCATAATTCACATCCAACAGTCATTTAGAGTCAAAAGATTAAATGTTGAAATTTCATCATTATAGACCATTTTGGGATCGTTCGACAGGTCCGGAGTCATCGTTTTTCATCCGAAAAATGATTTTTTGGACTGTACCAAAAATGATTCAAAATGTCAATTGGATCATGCCTCATGTTGAATAACCACTTTTTAAACCCTCACAGTGACCAAAATTGCCATTTTTACAGAGTTTTGCTTACTCAAAAGCTTCAATTTTGACCCGTTTCAGGCACAGAAATGACTTTAAACACACTTATTTTAGTTGACAAAGTCCTAATTCACATCCAACAGTCATTTAGAGTCAAAAGATTAAATGTTAAAATTTCATCATTATAGACCATTTTGGGATCGTTCGACAGGTCCGGAGTCATCGTTTTTCATCCGAAAAATGATTTTTTGGACTGTACCAAAAATGATTCAAAATGTCAATTGGATCATGCCTCATGTTGAATAACCACTTTTTAAACCCTCACAGTGACCAAAATTGCCATTTTTACAGAGTTTTGCTTACTCAAAAGCTTCAATTTTGACCCGTTTCAGGCACAGAAATGACTTTAAACACACTTATTTTAGTTGACAAAGTCCTAATTCACATCCAACAGTAATTTAGAGTCAAAAGATTAAATGTTAAAATTTCATCATTATAGACCATTTTGGGATCGTTCGACAGGTCCGGGGTCATCGTTTTTCATCTGAAAATTGATTTTTTGGACTGTACCAAAAATGATTCAAAATGTCAATTGGATCATGCCTCATGTTGAATAACCACTTTTTAAACCCTCACAGTGACCAAAATTGCCATTTTTACAGAGTTTTGCTTACTCAAAAGCTTCCATTTTGACCCGTTTCAGGCACAGAAATGACTTTAAACACACTTATTCTAGTTGACAAAGTCATAATTCACATCCAACAGTAATTTAGAGTCAAAAGATTAAATGTTGAAATTTCATCCATATTGACCATTTTGGGATCGTTCGACAGGTCCGGAGTCATCGTTTTTCATCCGAAAATTGATTTTTTGGACTGTACCAAAAATGATTCAAAATGTCAATTGGATCGTGCCTCATGTTGAATAACCACTTTTTAAACCTTCACAGTGACCAAAATTGCCATTTTTACAGAGTTTTGCTAACTCAAAAGCTTCAATTTTGACCCGTTTCAGGCACAGAAATGACTTTAAACACACTTATTTTAGTTGACAAAGTCATAATTCACATCCAACAGTAATTTAGAGTCAAAAGATTAAATGTTAAAATTTCATCATTATAGACCATTTTGGGATCGTTCGACAGGTCCGGAGTCATCGTTTTTCATCCGAAAAATGATTTTTTGGACTGTACCAAAAATGATTTAAATATGTCAATTGGATCATGCCTCATGTTGAATAACCACTTTTTAAACCCTCACAGTGACCAAAATTGCCATTTTTACAGAGTTTTGCTTACTCAAAAGCTTCAATTTTGACCCGTTTCAGGCACAGAAATTACTTTAAACACACTTATTTTAGTTGACAAAGTCCTAATTCACATCCAACAGTCATTTAGAGTCAAAAGATTAAATGTTAAAATTTCATCATTATAGACCATTTTGGGATCGTTCGACAGGTCCGGAGTCATCGTTTTTCATCCAAAAAATGATTTTTTGGACTGTACCAAAAATGATTCAAAATGTCAATTGGATCATGCCTCATGTTGAATAACCACTTTTTAAACCCTCACAGTGACCAAAATTGCCATTTTTACAGAGTTTTGCTTACTCAAAAGCTTCAATTTTGACCCGTTTCAGGCACAGAAATGACTTTCAACACACTTATTTTAGTTGACAAAGTCCTAATTCACATCCAACAGTAATTTAGAGTCAAAAGATTAAATGTTAAAATTTCATCATTATAGACCATTTTGGGATCGTTCGACAGGTCCGGGGTCATCGTTTTTCATCCGAAAATTGATTTTTTGGACTGTACCAAAAATGATTCAAAATGTCAATTGGATCATGCCTCATGTTGAATAACCACTTTTTAAACCCTCACAGTGACCAAAATTGCCATTTTTACAGAGTTTTGCTTACTCAAAAGCTTCCATTTTGACCCGTTTCAGGCACAGAAATGACTTTAAACACACTTATTCTAGTTGACAAAGTCATAATTCACATCCAACAGTCATTTAGAGTCAAAAGATTAAATGTTGAAATTTCATCCATATTGACCATTTTGGGATCGTTCGACAGGTCCGGAGTCATCGTTTTTCATCCGAAAATTGATTTTTTGGACTGTACCAAAAATGATTCAAACTGTCAATTGGATCGTGCCTCATGTTGAATAACCACTTTTTAAACCTTCACAGTGACCAAAATTGCCATTTTTACAGAGTTTTGCTAACTCAAAAGCTTCAATGTTGACCCATTTCAGGCACAGAAATGACTTTAAACACGCTTATTTTAGTTGACAAAGTCCTAATTCACATCCAACAGTAATTTAGAGTCAAAAGATTAAATGTTAAAATTTCATCATTATAGACCATTTTGGGATCGTTCGACAGGTCCGGAGTCATCGTTTTTCATCCGAAAATTGATTTTTTGGACTGTACCAAAAATGATTCAAAATGTCAATTGGATCATGCCTCATGTTGAATAACCACTTTTTAAACCCTCACAGTGACCAAAATTGCCATTTTTACAGAGTTTTGCTTACTCAAAAGCTTCAATTTTGACCCGTTTCAGGCACAGAAATGACTTTAAACACGCTTATTTTAGTTGACAAAGTCCTAATTCACATCCAACAGTAATTTAGAGTCAAAAGATTAAATGTTAAAATTTCATCATTATAGACCATTTTGGGATCGTTCGACAGGTCCGGAGTCATCGTTTTTCATCCGAAAAATGATTTTTTGGACTGTACCAAAAATGATTCAAAATGTCAATTGGATCATGCCTCATGTTGAATAACCACTTTTTAAACCCTCACAGTGACCAAAATTGCCATTTTTACAGAGTTTTGCTTACTCAAAAGCTTCAATTTTGACCCGTTTCAGGCACAGAAATGACTTTAAACACACTTATTCTAGTTGACAAAGTCATAATTCACATCCAACAGTCATTTAGAGTCAAAAGATTAAATGTTAAAATTTCATCATTATAGACCATTTTGGGATCGTTCGACAGGTCCGGAGTCATCGTTTTTCATCCGAAAAATGATTTTTTGGACTGTACCAAAAATGATTCAAAATGTCAATTGGATCATGCCTCATGTTGAATAACCACTTTTTAAACCCTCACAGTGACCAAAATTGCCATTTTTACAGAGTTTTGCTTACTCAAAAGCTTCCATTTTGACCCGTTTCAGGCACAGAAATGACTTTAAATACACTTATTCTAGTTGACAAAATCATAATTCACATCCAACAGTAATTTAGAGTCAAAAGATTAAATGTTGAAATTTCATCATTATAGACCATTTTGGGATCGTTTGACAGGTCCGGAGTCATCGTTTTTCATCCGAAAATTTATTTTTTGGACTGTACCAAAAATGATTCAAAATGTCAATTGGATCATGCCTCATGTTGAATAACCACTTTTTAAACCCTCACAGTGACCAAAATTGCCATTTTTACGGAGTTTTGCTTACTCAAAAGCTTCCATTTTGACCCGTTTCAGGCACAGAAATGACTTTAAACACACTTATTTTAGTTGACAAAGTCATAATTCACATCCAACAGTAATTTAGAGTCAAAAGATTAAATGTTAAAATGTCATCATTATAGACCATTTTGGGATCGTTCGACGGTCTCGGAGTCATTGTTTTTCATCCGAAAAATGTTTTTTGGACTGTATCAAAAATGATTCAAAATGTCAATTGGATCATGCCTCATGTTGAATAACCACTTTTTAAACCCTCACAGTGACCAAAATTGCCATTTTTACAGAGTTTTGCTTACCCAAAAGCTTCAATTTTGACCCGTTTCAGGCACAGAAATGACTTTAAACACACTTATTTTAGTTGACAAAGTCCTAATTCACATCCAACTGTAATTTAGAGTCAAAAGATTAAATGTTAAAATTTCATCATTATAGACCATTTTGGGATCGTTCGACAGGTCCGGAGTCATCGTTTTTCATCCGAAAATTGATTTTTTGGACTGTACCAAAAATGATTCAAAATGTCAATTGGATCATGCCTCATGTTGAATAACCACTTTTTAAACCCTCACAGTGACCAAAATTGCCATTTTTACAGAGTTTTGCTTACTCAAAAGCTTCCATTTTGACCCGTTTCAGGCACAGAAATGACTTTAAACACACTTATTCTAGTTGACAAAGTCATAATTCACATCCAACAGTAATTTAGAGTCAAAAGATTAAATGTTGAAATTTCATCCATATTGACCATTTTGGGATCGTTCGACAGGTCCGGAGTCATCGTTTTTCATCCGAAAATTGATTTTTTGGACTGTACCAAAAATGATTCAAAATGTCAATTGGATCGTGCCTCATGTTGAGTAACCACTTTTTAAACCTTCACAGTGACCAAAATTGCCATTTTTACAGAGTTTTGCTAACTCAAAAGCTTCAATTTTGACCCGTTTCAGGCACAGAAATGACTTTAAACACACTTATTTTAGTTGACAAAGTCATAATTCACATCCAACAGTAATTTAGAGTCAAAAGATTAAATGTTAAAATTTCATCATTATAGACCATTTTGGGATCGTTCGACAGGTCCGGAGTCATCGTTTTTCATCCGAAAAATGATTTTTTGGACTGTACCAAAAATGATTCAAAATGTCAATTGGATCATGCCTCATGTTGAATAACCACTTTTTAAACCCTCACAGTGACCAAAATTGCCATTTTTACAGAGTTTTGCTTACTCAAAAGCTTCAATTTTGACCCGTTTCAGGCACAGAAATTACTTTAAACACACTTATTTTAGTTGACAAAGTCCTAATTCACATCCAACAGTCATTTAGAGTCAAAAGATTAAATGTTAAAATTTCATCATTATAGACCATTTTGGGATCGTTCGACAGGTCCGGAGTCATCGTTTTTCATCCGAAAAATGATTTTTTGGACTGTACCAAAAATGATTCAAAATGTCAATTGGATCATGCCTCATGTTGAATAACCACTTTTTAAACCCTCACAGTGACCAAAATTGCCATTTTTACAGAGTTTTGCTTACTCAAAAGCTTCAATTTTGACCCGTTTCAGGCACAGAAATGACTTTAAACACACTTATTTTAGTTGACAAAGTCCTAATTCACATCCAACAGTAATTTAGAGTCAAAAGATTAAATGTTAAAATTTCATCATTATAGACCATTTTGGGATCGTTCGACAGGTCCGGGGTCATCGTTTTTCATCCGAAAATTGATTTTTTGGACTGTACCAAAAATGATTCAAAATGTCAATTGGATCATGCCTCATGTTGAATAACCACTTTTTAAACCCTCACAGTGACCAAAATTGCCATTTTTACAGAGTTTTGCTTACTCAAAAGCTTCCATTTTGACCCGTTTCAGGCACAGAAATGACTTTAAACACACTTATTCTAGTTGACAAAGTCATAATTCACATCCAACAGTCATTTAGAGTCAAAAGATTAAATGTTGAAATTTCATCCATATTGACCATTTTGGGATCGTTCGACAGGTCCGGAGTCATCGTTTTTCATCCGAAAATTGATTTTTTGGACTGTACCAAAAATGATTCAAAATGTCAATTGGATCATGCCTCATGTTGAATAACCACTTTTTAAACCCTCACAGTGACCAAAATTGCCATTTTTACAGAGTTTTGCTTACTCAAAAGCTTCAATTTTGACCCGTTTCAGGCACAGAAATGACTTTTAACACACTTATTTTAGTTGACAAAGTCCTAATTCACATCCAACAGTAATTTAGAGTCAAAAGATTAAATGTTAAAATTTCATCATTATAGACCATTTTGGGATCGTTCGACAGGTCCGGAGTCATCGTTTTTCATCCGAAAAATGATTTTTTGGACTGTACCAAAAATGATTCAAAATGTCAATTGGATCATGCCTCATGTTGAATAACCACTTTTTAAACCCTCACAGTGACCAAAATTGCCATTTTTACAGAGTTTTGCTTACTCAAAAGCTTCAATTTTGACCCGTTTCAGGCACAGAAATGACTTTAAACACACTTATTTTAGTTGACAAAGTCCTAATTCACATCCAACAGTAATTTAGAGTCAAAAGATTAAATGTTAAAACTTCATCATTATAGACCATTTTGGGATCGTTCGACAGGTCCGGGGTCATCGTTTTTCATCCGAAAATTGATTTTTTGGACTGTACCAAAAATGATTCAAAATGTCAATTGGATCATGCCTCATGTTGAATAACCACTTTTTAAACCCTCACAGTGACCAAAATTGCCATTTTTACAGAGTTTTGCTTATTCAAAAGCTTCCATTTTGACCCGTTTCAGGCACAGAAATGACTTTAAACACACTTATTCTAGTTGACAAAGTCATAATTCACATCCAACAGTCATTTAGAGTCAAAAGATTAAATGTTAAAATTTCATCATTATAGACCATTTTGGGATCGTTCGACAGGTCTGGAGTCATCGTTTTTCATCCGAAAATTGATTTTTTGGACTGTACCAAAAATGATTCAAAATGTCAATTGGATCATGCCTCATGTTGAATAACCACTTTTTAAACCCTCACAGTGACCAAAATTGCAATTTTTACAGAGTTTTGCTTACTCAAAAGCTTCCATTTTGACCCGTTTCAGGCACAGAAATGACTTTAAATACACTTATTCTAGTTGACAAAATCATAATTCACATCCAACAGTAATTTAGAGTCAAAAGATTAAATGTTGAAATTTCATCATTATAGACCATTTTGGGATCGTTCGACAGGTCCGGAGTCATCGTTTTTCATCCGAAAATTGATTTTTTGGACTGTACCAAAAATGATTCAAAATGTCAATTGGATCATGCCTCATGTTGAATAACCACTTTTTAAACCCTCACAGTGACCAAAATTGCCATTTTTACAGAGTTTTGCTTACTCAAAAGCTTCCATTTTGACCCGTTTCAGGCACAGAAATGACTTTAAACACACTTATTCTAGTTGACAAAGTCATAATTCACATCCAACAGTAATTTAGAGTCAAAAGATTAAATGTTGAAATTTCATCCATATTGACCATTTTGGGATCGTTCGACAGGTCCGGAGTCATCGTTTTTCATCCGAAAATTGATTTTTTGGACTGTACCAAAAATGATTCAAAATGTCAATTGGATCGTGCCTCATGTTGAGTAACCACTTTTTAAACCTTCACAGTGACCAAAATTGCCATTTTTACAGAGTTTTGCTAACTCAAAAGCTTCAATTTTGACCCGTTTCAGGCACAGAAATGACTTTAAACACACTTATTTTAGTTGACAAAGTCATAATTCACATCCAACAGTAATTTAGAGTCAAAAGATTAAATGTTAAAATTTCATCATTATAGACCATTTTGGGATCGTTCGACAGGTCCGGAGTCATCGTTTTTCATCCGAAAAATGATTTTTTGGACTGTACCAAAAATGATTCAAAATGTCAATTGGATCATGCCTCATGTTGAATAACCACTTTTTAAACCCTCACAGTGACCAAAATTGCCATTTTTACAGAGTTTTGCTTACCCAAAAGCTTCAATTTTGACCCGTTTCAGGCACAGAAATGACTTTAAACACACTTATTTTAGTTGACAAAGTCCTAATTCACATCCAACTGTAATTTAGAGTCAAACGATTAAATGTTAAAATTTCATCATTATAGACCATTTTGGGATCGTTCGACAGGTCCGGAGTCATCGTTTTTCATCCGAAAATTGATTTTTTGGACTGTACCAAAAATGATTCAAAATGTCAATTGGATCATGCCTCATGTTGAATAACCACTTTTTAAACCCTCACAGTGACCAAAATTGCCATTTTTACAGAGTTTTGCTTACTCAAAAGCTTCCATTTTGACCCGTTTCAGGCACAGAAATGACTTTAAACACACTTATTCTAGTTGACAAAGTCATAATTCACATCCAACAGTAATTTAGAGTCAAAAGATTAAATGTTGAAATTTCATCCATATTGACCATTTTGGGATCGTTCGACAGGTCCGGAGTCATCGTTTTTCATCCGAAAATTGATTTTTTGGACTGTACCAAAAATGATTCAAAATGTCAATTGGATCGTGCCTCATGTTGAGTAACCACTTTTTAAACCTTCACAGTGACCAAAATTGCCATTTTTACAGAGTTTTGCTAACTCAAAAGCTTCAATTTTGACCCGTTTCAGGCACAGAAATGACTTTAAACACACTTATTTTAGTTGACAAAGTCATAATTCACATCCAACAGTAATTTAGAGTCAAAAGATTAAATGTTAAAATTTCATCATTATAGACCATTTTGGGATCGTTCGACAGGTCCGGAGTCATCGTTTTTCATCCGAAAAATGATTTTTTGGACTGTACCAAAAATGATTCAAAATGTCAATTGGATCATGCCTCATGTTGAATAACCACTTTTTAAACCCTCACAGTGACCAAAATTGCCATTTTTACAGAGTTTTGCTTACTCAAAAGCTTCAATTTTGACCCGTTTCAGGCACAGAAATTACTTTAAACACACTTATTTTAGTTGACAAAGTCCTAATTCACATCCAACAGTCATTTAGAGTCAAAAGATTAAATGTTAAAATTTCATCATTATAGACCATTTTGGGATCGTTCGACAGGTCCGGAGTCATCGTTTTTCATCCGAAAAATGATTTTTTGGACTGTACCAAAAATGATTCAAAATGTCAATTGGATCATGCCTCATGTTGAATAACCACTTTTTAAACCCTCACAGTGACCAAAATTGCCATTTTTACAGAGTTTTGCTTACTCAAAAGCTTCAATTTTGACCCGTTTCAGGCACAGAAATGACTTTAAACACACTTATTTTAGTTGACAAAGTCCTAATTCACATCCAACAGTAATTTAGAGTCAAAAGATTAAATGTTAAAATTTCATCATTATAGACCATTTTGGGATCGTTCGACAGGTCCGGGGTCATCGTTTTTCATCCGAAAATTGATTTTTTGGACTGTACCAAAAATGATTCAAAATGTCAATTGGATCATGCCTCATGTTGAATAACCACTTTTTAAACCCTCACAGTGACCAAAATTGCCATTTTTACAGAGTTTTGCTTACTCAAAAGCTTCCATTTTGACCCGTTTCAGGCACAGAAATGACTTTAAACACACTTATTCTAGTTGACAAAGTCATAATTCACATCCAACAGTCATTTAGAGTCAAAAGATTAAATGTTGAAATTTCATCCATATTGACCATTTTGGGATCGTTCGACAGGTCCGGAGTCATCGTTTTTCATCCGAAAATTGATTTTTTGGACTGTACCAAAAATGATTCAACCTGTCAATTGGATCGTGCCTCATGTTGAATAACCACTTTTTAAACCTTCACAGTGACCAAAATTGCCATTTTTACAGAGTTTTGCTAACTCAAAAGCTTCCATTTTGACCCGTTTCAGGCACAGAAATGACTTTAAATACACTTATTCTAGTTGACAAAATCATAATTCACATCCAACAGTAATTTAGAGTCAAAAGATTAAATGTTGAAATTTCATCATTATAGACCATTTTGGGATCGTTTGACAGGTCCGGAGTCATCGTTTTTCATCCGAAAATTTATTTTTTGGACTGTACCAAAAATGATTCAAAATGTCAATTGGATCATGCCTCATGTTAAATAACCACTTTTTAAACCCTCACAGTGACCAAAATTGCCATTTTTACAGAGTTTTGCTCACTCAAAAGCTTCCATTTTGACCCGTTTCAGGCACAGAAATGACTTTAAACACACTTATTCTAGTTGACAAAGTCATAATTCACATCCAACAGTAATTGAGAGTCAAAAGATTAAATGTTGAAATTTCATCATTATAGACCATTTTGGGATCGTTCGACAGGTCCGGAGTCATCGTTTTTCATCCGAAAATTGATTTTTTGGACTGTACGAAAAATGATTCAAAATGTCAATTGGATCATGCCTCATGTTGAATAACCACTTTTTAAACCCTCACAGTGACCAAAATTGCCATTTTTACGGAGTTTTGCTTACTCAAAAGCTTCCATTTTGACCCGTTTCAGGCACTGAAATGACTTTAAACACACTTATTTTAGTTGACAAAGTCATAATTCACATCCAACAGTAATTTAGAGTCAAAAGATTAAATGTTAAAATGTCATCATTATAGACCATTTTGGGATCGTTCGACGGTCTCGGAGTCATTGTTTTTCATCCGAAAAATGTTTTTTGGACTGTATCAAAAATGATTCAAATTGTCAATTGGATCATGCCTCATGTTGAATAACCACTTTTTAAACCCTCACAGTGACCAAAATTGCCATTTTTACAGAGTTTTGCTTACCCAAAAGCTTCAATTTTGACCCGTTTCAGGCACAGAAATGACTTTAAACACACTTATTTTAGTTGACAAAGTCCTAATTCACATCCAACTGTAATTTAGAGTCAAAAGATTAAATGTTAAAATTTCATCATTATAGACCATTTTGGGATCGTTCGACAGGTCCGGAGTCATCGTTTTTCATCCGAAAATTGATTTTTTGGACTGTACAAAAAATGATTCAAAATGTCAATTGGATCATGCCTCATGTTGAATAACCACTTTTTAAACCCTCACAGTGACCAAAATTGCCATTTTTACAGAGTTTTGCTTACTCAAAAGCTTCCATTTTGACCCGTTTCAGGCACAGAAATGACTTTAAACACACTTATTCTAGTTGACAAAGTCATAATTCACATCCAACAGTAATTTAGAGTCAAAAGATTAAATGTTGAAATTTCATCCATATTGACCATTTTGGGATCGTTCGACAGGTCCGGAGTCATCGTTTTTCATCCGAAAATTGATTTTTTGGACTGTACCAAAAATGATTCAAAATGTCAATTGGATCGTGCCTCATGTTGAATAACCACTTTTTAAACCTTCACAGTGACCAAAATTGCCATTTTTACAGAGTTTTGCTAACTCAAAAGCTTCAATTTTGACCCGTTTCAGGCACAGAAATGACTTTAAACACACTTATTTTAGTTGACAAAGTCATAATTCACATCCAACAGTCATTTAGAGTCAAAAGATTAAATGTTAAAATTTCATCATTATAGACCATTTTGGGATCGTTCGACAGGTCCGGAGTCATCGTTTTTCATCCGAAAAATGATTTTTTGGACTGTACCAAAAATGATTTAAATATGTCAATTGGATCATGCCTCATGTTGAATAACCACTTTTTAAACCCTCACAGTGACCAAAATTGCCATTTTTACAGAGTTTTGCTTACTCAAAAGCTTCAATTTTGACCCGTTTCAGGCACAGAAATTACTTTAAACACACTTATTTTAGTTGACAAAGTCCTAATTCACATCCAACAGTCATTTAGAGTCAAAAGATTAAATGTTAAAATTTCATCATTATAGACCATTTTGGGATCGTTCGACAGGTCCGGAGTCATCGTTTTTCATCCGAAAAATGATTTTTTGGACTGTACCAAAAATGATTCAAAATGTCAATTGGATCATGCCTCATGTTGAATAACCACTTTTTAAACCCTCACAGTGACCAAAATTGCCATTTTTACAGAGTTTTGCTTACTCAAAAGCTTCAATTTTGACCCGTTTCAGGCACAGAAATGACTTTAAACACACTTATTTTAGTTGACAAAGTCCTAATTCACATCCAACAGTAATTTAGAGTCAAAAGATTAAATGTTAAAATTTCATCATTATAGACCATTTTGGGATCGTTCGACAGGTCCGGGGTCATCGTTTTTCATCCGAAAATTGATTTTTTGGACTGTACCAAAAATGATTCAAAATGTCAATTGGATCATGCCTCATGTTGAATAACCACTTTTTAAACCCTCACAGTGACCAAAATTGCCATTTTTACAGAGTTTTGCTTACTCAAAAGCTTCCATTTTGACCCGTTTCAGGCACAGAAATGACTTTAAACACACTTATTCTAGTTGACAAAGTCATAATTCACATCCAACAGTCATTTAGAGTCAAAAGATTAAATGTTGAAATTTCATCCATATTGACCATTTTGGGATCGTTCGACAGGTCCGGAGTCATCGTTTTTCATCCGAAAATTGATTTTTTGGACTGTACCAAAAATGATTCAAACTGTCAATTGGATCGTGCCTCATGTTGAATAACCACTTTTTAAACCTTCACAGTGACCAAAATTGCCATTTTTACAGAGTTTTGCTAACTCAAAAGCTTCAATTTTGACCCATTTCAGGCACAGAAATGACTTTAAACACACTTATTTTAGTTGACAAAGTCATAATTCACATCCAACAGTCATTTAGAGTCAAAAGATTAAATGTTGAAATTTCATCATTATAGACCATTTTGGGATCGTTCGACAGGTCCGGAGTCATCGTTTTTCATCCGAAAATTGATTTTTTGGACTGTACCAAAAATGATTCAAAATGTCAATTGGATCATGCCTCATGTTGAATAACCACTTTTTAAACCCTCACAGTGACCAAAATTGCCATTTTTACAGAGTTTTGCTTACTCAAAAGCTTCAATTTTGACCCGTTTCAGGCACAGAAATGACTTTAAACACACTTATTTTAGTTGACAAAGTCCTAATTCACATCCAACAGTCATTTAGAGTCAAAAGATTAAATGTTGAAATTTCATCATTATAGACCATTTTGGGATCGTTCGACAGGTCCGGAGTCATCGTTTTTCATCCGAAAAATGATTTTTTGGACTGTACCAAAAATGATTCAAAATGTCAATTGGATCATGCCTCATGTTGAATAACCACTTTTTAAACCCTCACAGTGACCAAAATTGCCATTTTTACAGAGTTTTGCTTACTCAAAAGCTTCAATTTTGACCCGTTTCAGGCACAGAAATTACTTTAAACACACTTATTTTAGTTGACAAAGTCCTAATTCACATCCAACAGTCATTTAGAGTCAAAAGATTAAATGTTAAAATTTCATCATTATAGACCATTTTGGGATCGTTCGACAGGTCCGGAGTCATCGTTTTTCATCCGAAAATTGATTTTTTGGACTGTACCAAAAATGATTCAAAATGTCAATTGGATCATGCCTCATGTTGAATAACCACTTTTTAAACCCTCAAAGTGACCAAAATTGCCATTTTTACAGAGTTTTGCTTACTCAAAAGCTTCCATTTTGACCCGTTTCAGGCACAGAAATGACTTTAAACACACTTATTCTAGTTGACAAAGTCATAATTCACATCCAACAGTAATTGAGAGTCAAAAGGTTAAATGTTGAAATTTCATCATTATAGACCATTTTGGGATCGTTCGACAGGTCCGGAGTCATCGTTTTTCATCCGAAAATTGATTTTTTGGACTGTACGAAAAATGATTCAAAATGTCAATTGGATCATGCCTCATGTTGAATAACCACTTTTTAAACCCTCACAGTGACCAAAATTGCCATTTTTACAGAGTTTTGCTTACTCAAAAGCTTCAATTTTGACCCGTTTCAGGCACAGAAATGACTTTAAACACACTTATTTTAGTTGACAAAGTCCTAATTCACATCCAACAGTAATTTAGAGTCAAAAGATTAAATGTTAAAATTTCATCATTATAGACCATTTTGGGATCGTTCGACAGGTCCGGAGTCATCGTTTTTCATCCGAAAAATGATTTTTTGGACTGTACCAAAAATGATTCAAAATGTCAATTGGATCATGCCTCATGTTGAATAACCACTTTTTAAACCCTCACAGTGACCAAAATTGCCATTTTTACAGAGTTTTGCTTACTCAAAAGCTTCAATTTTGACCCGTTTCAGGCACAGAAATTACTTTAAACACACTTATTTTAGTTGACAAAGTCCTAATTCACATCCAACAGTCATTTAGAGTCAAAAGATTAAATGTTAAAATTTCATCATTATTGACCATTTTGGGATCGTTCGACAGGTCCGGAGTCATCGTTTTTCATCCGAAAATTGATTTTTTGGACTGTACCAAAAATGATTCAAAATGTCAATTGGATCATGCCTCATGTTGAATAACCACTTTTTAAACCCTCAAAGTGACCAAAATTGCCATTTTTACAGAGTTTTGCTTACTCAAAAGCTTCCATTTTGACCCGTTTCAGGCACAGAAATGACTTTAAACACACTTATTCTAGTTGACAAAGTCATAATTCACATCCAACAGTAATTGAGAGTCAAAAGGTTAAATGTTGAAATTTCATCATTATAGACCATTTTGGGATCGTTCGACAGGTCCGGAGTCATCGTTTTTCATCCGAAAATTGATTTTTTGGACTGTACGAAAAATGATTCAAAATGTCAATTGGATCATGCCTCATGTTGAATAACCACTTTTTAAACCCTCACAGTGACCAAAATTGCCATTTTTACAGAGTTTTGCTTACTCAAAAGCTTCCATTTTGACCCGTTTCAGGCACAGAAATGACTTTAAACACACTTATTTTAGTTGACAAAGTCATAATTCACATCCAACAGTAATTTAGAGTCAAAAGATTAAATGTTAAAATTTCATCATTATAGACCATTTTGGGATCGTTCGACAGGTCCGGAGTCATCGTTTTTCATCCGAAAAATGATTTTTTGGACTGTACCAAAAATGATTCAAAATGTCAATTGGATCATGCCTCATGTTGAATAACCACTTTTTAAACCCTCACAGTGACCAAAATTGCCATTTTTACAGAGTTTTGCTTACTCAAAAGCTTCAATTTTGACCCTTTTCAGGCACAGAAATTACTTTAAACACACTTATTTTAGTTGACAAAGTCCTAATTCACATCCAACAGTCATTTAGAGTCAAAAGATTAAATGTTAAAATTTCATCATTATAGACCATTTTGGGATCGTTCGACAGGTCCGGAGTCATCATTTTTCATCCGAAAAATGATTTTTTGGACTGTACCAAAAATGATTCAAAATGTCAATTGGATCATGCCTCATGTTGAATAACCACTTTTTAAACCCTCACAGTGACCAAAATTGCCATTTTTACAGAGTTTTGCTTACTCAAAAGCTTCAATTTTGACCCGTTTCAGGCACAGAAATGACTTTAAACACACTTATTTTAGTTGACAAAGTCCTAATTCACATCCAACAGTAATTTAGAGTCAAAAGATTAAATGTTAAAATGTCATCATTATAGACCATTTTGGGATCGTTCGACAGGTCCGGGGTCATCGTTTTTCATCCGAAAATTGATTTTTTGGACTGTACCAAAAATGATTCAAAATGTCAATTGGATCATGCCTCATGTTGAATAACCACTTTTTAAACCCTCACAGTGACCAAAATTGCCATTTTTACAGAGTTTTGCTTACTCAAAAGCTTCCATTTTGACCCGTTTCAGGCACAGAAATGACTTTAAACACACTTATTCTAGTTGACAAAGTCATAATTCACATCCAACAGTCATTTAGAGTCAAAAGATTAAATGTTGAAATTTCATCCATATTGACTATTTTGGGATCGTTCGACAGGTCCGGAGTCATCGTTTTTCATCCGAAAATTGATTTTTTGGACTGTACCAAAAATGATTCAAACTGTCAATTGGATCGTGCCTCATGTTGAATAACCACTTTTTAAACCTTCACAGTGACCAAAATTGCCATTTTTACAGAGTTTTGCTAACTCAAAAGCTTCCATTTTGACCCGTTTCAGGCACAGAAATGACTTTAAATACACTTATTCTAGTTGACAAAATCATAATTCACATCCAACAGTAATTTAGAGTCAAAAGATTAAATGTTGAAATTTCATCATTATAGACCATTTTGGGATCGTTTGACAGGTCCGGAGTCATCGTTTTTCATCCGAAAATTTATTTTTTGGACTGTACCAAAAATGATTCAAAATGTCAATTGGATCATGCCTCATGTTAAATAACCACTTTTTAAACCCTCACAGTGACCAAAATTGCCATTTTTACAGAGTTTTGCTCACTCAAAAGCTTCCATTTTGACCCGTTTCAGGCACAGAAATGACTTTAAACACACTTATTCTAGTTGACAAAGTCATAATTCACATCCAACAGTAATTGAGAGTCAAAAGATTAAATGTTGAAATTTCATCATTATAGACCATTTTGGGATCGTTCGACAGGTCCGGAGTCATCGTTTTTCATCCGAAAATTGATTTTTTGGACTGTACGAAAAATGATTCAAAATGTCAATTGGATCATGCCTCATGTTGAATAACCACTTTTTAAACCCTCACAGTGACCAAAATTGCCATTTTTACGGAGTTTTGCTTACTCAAAAGCTTCCATTTTGACCCGTTTCAGGCACAGAAATGACTTTAAACACACTTATTTTAGTTGACAAAGTCATAATTCACATCCAACAGTAATTTAGAGTCAAAAGATTAAATGTTAAAATGTCATCATTATAGACCATTTTGGGATCGTTCGACGATCTCGGAGTCATTGTTTTTCATCCGAAAAATGTTTTTTGGACTGTATCAAAAATGATTCAAAATGTCAATTGGATCATGCCTCATGTTGAATAACCACTTTTTAAACCCTCACAGTGACCAAAATTGCCATTTTTACAGAGTTTTGCTTACCCAAAAGCTTCAATTTTGACCCGTTTCAGGCACAGAAATGACTTTAAACACACTTATTTTAGTTGACAAAGTCCTAATTCACATCCAACTGTAATTTAGAGTCAAAAGATTAAATGTTAAAATTTCATCATTATAGACCATTTTGGGATCGTTCGACAGGTCCGGAGTCATCGTTTTTCATCCGAAAATTGATTTTTTGGACTGTACCAAAAATGATTCAAAATGTCAATTGGATCATGCCTCATGTTGAATAACCACTTTTTAAACCCTCACAGTGACCAAAATTGCCATTTTTACAGAGTTTTGCTTACTCAAAAGCTTCCATTTTGACCCGTTTCAGGCACAGAAATGACTTTAAACACACTTATTTTAGTTGACAAAGTCATAATTCACATCCAACAGTAATTTAGAGTCAAAAGATTAAATGTTAAAATTTCATCATTATAGACCATTTTGGGATCGTTCGACAGGTCCGGAGTCATCGTTTTTCATCCGAAAATTGATTTTTTGGACTGTACGAAAAATGATTCAAAATGTCAATTGGATCATGCCTCATGTTGAATAACCACTTTTTAAACCCTCACAGTGACCAAAATTGCCATTTTTACAGAGTTTTGCTTACTCAAAAGCTTCAATTTTGACCCGTTTCAGGCACAGAAATTACTTTAAACACACTTATTTTAGTTGACAAAGTCCTAATTCACATCCAACAGTAATTTAGAGTCAAAAGATTAAATGTTAAAATTTCATCATTATAGACCATTTTGGGATCGTTCGACAGGTCCGGGGTCATCGTTTTTCATCCGAAAATTGATTTTTTGGACTGTACCAAAAATGATTCAAAATGTCAATTGGATCATGCCTCATGTTGAATAACCACTTTTTAAACCCTCACAGTGACCAAAATTGCCATTTTTACAGAGTTTTGCTTACTCAAAAGCTTCCATTTTTACCCGTTTCAGGCACAGAAATGACTTTAAACACACTTATTTTAGTTGACAAAGTCATAATTCACATCCAACAGTCATTTAGAGTCAAAAGATTAAATGTTGAAATTTCATCATTATAGACCATTTTGGGATCGTTCGACAGGTCCGGAGTCATCGTTTTTCATCCGAAAATTGATTTTTTGGACTGTACCAAAAATGATTCAAAATGTCAATTGGATCATGCCTCATGTTGAATAACCACTTTTTAAACCCTCACAGTGACCAAAATTGCCATTTTTACAGAGTTTTGCTTACTCAAAAGCTTCAATTTTGACCCGTTTCAGGCACAGAAATGACTTTAAACACACTTATTTTAGTTGACAAAGTCCTAATTCACATCCAACAGTAATTTAGAGTCAAAAGATTAAATGTTAAAATTTCATCATTATAGACCATTTTGGGATCGTTCGACAGGTCCGGAGTCATCGTTTTTCATCCGAAAAATGATTTTTTGGACTGTACCAAAAATGATTCAAACTGTCAATTGGATCGTGCCTCATGTTGAATAACCACTTTTTAAACCTTCACAGTGACCAAAATTGCCATTTTTACAGAGTTTTGCTAACTCAAAAGCTTCAATTTTGACCCATTTCAGGCACAGAAATGACTTTAAACACACTTATTTTAGTTGACAAAGTCATAATTCACATCCAACAGTCATTTAGAGTCAAAAGATTAAATGTTGAAATTTCATCATTATAGACCATTTTGGGATCGTTCGACAGGTCCGGAGTCATCGTTTTTCATCCGAAAATTGATTTTTTGGACTGTACCAAAAATGATTCAAAATGTCAATTGGATCATGCCTCATGTTGAATAACCACTTTTTAAACCCTCACAGTGACCAAAATTGCCATTTTTACAGAGTTTTGCTTACTCAAAAGCTTCAATTTTGACCCGTTTCAGGCACAGAAATGACTTTAAACACACTTATTTTAGTTGACAAAGTCCTAATTCACATCCAACAGTAATTTAGAGTCAAAAGATTAAATGTTAAAATTTCATCATTATAGACCATTTTGGGATCGTTCGACAGGTCCGGAGTCATCGTTTTTCATCCGAAAAATGATTTTTTGGACTGTACCAAAAATGATTCAAAATGTCAATTGGATCATGCCTCATGTTGAATAACCACTTTTTAAACCCTCACAGTGACCAAAATTGCCATTTTTACAGAGTTTTGCTTACTCAAAAGCTTCAATTTTGACCCGTTTCAGGCACAGAAATTACTTTAAACACACTTATTTTAGTTGACAAAGTCCTAATTCACATCCAACAGTCATTTAGAGTCAAAAGATTAAATGTTAAAATTTCATCATTATAGACCATTTTGGGATCGTTCGACAGGTCCGGAGTCATCGTTTTTCATCCGAAAAATGATTTTTTGGACTGTACCAAAAATGATTCAAAATGTCAATTGGATCATGCCTCATGTTGAATAACCACTTTTTAAACCCTCACAGTGACCAAAATTGCCATTTTTACAGAGTTTTGCTTACTCAAAAGCTTCAATTTTGACCCGTTTCAGGCACAGAAATGACTTTAAACACACTTATTTTAGTTGACAAAGTCCTAATTCACATCCAACAGTAATTTAGAGTCAAAAGATTAAATGTTAAAATTTCATCATTATAGACCATTTTGGGATCGTTCGACAGGTCCGGGGTCATCGTTTTTCATCTGAAAATTGATTTTTTGGACTGTACCAAAAATGATTCAAAATGTCAATTGGATCATGCCTCATGTTGAATAACCACTTTTTAAACCCTCACAGTGACCAAAATTGCCATTTTTACAGAGTTTTGCTTACTCAAAAGCTTCCATTTTGACCCGTTTCAGGCACAGAAATGACTTTAAACACACTTATTCTAGTTGACAAAGTCATAATTCACATCCAACAGTAATTTAGAGTCAAAAGACTAAATGTTAAAATTTCATCATTATAGACCATTTTGGGGTCGTTCGACAGGTCCGGAGTCATCGTTTTTCATCCGAAAAATGATTTTTTGGACTGTACCAAAAATGATTCAAAATGTCAATTGGATCATGCCTCATGTTAAAAAACAACTTTTTAAACCCTCACAGTGACCAAAATTGCCATTTTTACAGAGTTTTGCTTACTCAAAAGCTTCCATTTTGACCCGTTTCAGGCACAGAAATGACTTTAAACACACTTATTCTAGTTGACAAAGTCATAATTCACATCCAACAGTAATTGAGAGTCAAAAGATTAAATGTTAAAATTTCATCATTATAGACCATTTTGGGATCGTTCGACAGGTCCGGAGTCATCGTTTTTCATCCGAAAAATGATTTTTTGGACTGTACCAAAAATGATTCAAAATGTCAATTGGATCATGCCTCATGTTGAATAACCACTTTTTAAACCCTCACAGTGACCAAAATTGCAATTTTTACAGAGTTTTGTTTACTCAAAAGCTTCAATTTTGACCCGTTTCAGGCACAGAAATGACTTTAAACACACTTATTTTAGTTGACAAAGTCCTAATTCACATCCAACAGTAATTTAGAGTCAAAAGATTAAATGTTAAAATTTCATCATTATAGACCATTTTGGGATCGTTCGACAGGTCCGGGGTCATCGTTTTTCATCCGAAAATTGATTTTTTGGACTGTACCAAAAATGATTCAAAATGTCAATTGGATCATGCCTCATGTTGAATAACCACTTTTTAAACCCTCACAGTGACCAAAATTGCCATTTTTACAGAGTTTTGCTTACTCAAAAGCTTCCATTTTGACCCGTTTCAGGCACAGAAATGACTTTAAACACACTTATTCTAGTTGACAAAGTCATAATTCACATCCAACAGTCATTTAGAGTCAAAAGATTAAATGTTGAAATTTCATCCATATTGACCATTTTGGGATCGTTCGACAGGTCCGGAGTCATCGTTTTTCATCCGAAAATTGATTTTTTGGACTGTACCAAAAATGATTCAAACTGTCAATTGGATCGTGCCTCATGTTGAATAACCACTTTTTAAACCTTCACAGTGACCAAAATTGCCATTTTTACAGAGTTTTGCTAACTCAAAAGCTTCAATTTTGACCCATTTCAGGCACAGAAATGACTTTAAACACACTTATTTTAGTTGACAAAGTCATAATTCACATCCAACAGTCATTTAGAGTCAAAAGATTAAATGTTGAAATTTCATCATTATAGACCATTTTGGGATCGTTCGACAGGTCCGGAGTCATCGTTTTTCATCCGAAAATTGATTTTTTGGACTGTACCAAAAATGATTCAAAATGTCAATTGGATCATGCCTCATGTTGAATAACCACTTTTTAAACCCTCACAGTGACCAAAATTGCCATTTTTACAGAGTTTTGCTTACTCAAAAGCTTCAATTTTGACCCGTTTCAGGCACAGAAATGACTTTAAACACACTTATTTTAGTTGACAAAGTCCTAATTCACATCCAACAGTCATTTAGAGTCAAAAGATTAAATGTTGAAATTTCATCATTATAGACCATTTTGGGATCGTTCGACAGGTCCGGAGTCATCGTTTTTCATCCGAAAAATGATTTTTTGGACTGTACCAAAAATGATTCAAAATGTCAATTGGATCATGCCTCATGTTGAATAACCACTTTTTAAACCCTCACAGTGACCAAAATTGCCATTTTTACAGAGTTTTGCTTACTCAAAAGCTTCAATTTTGACCCGTTTCAGGCACAGAAATTACTTTAAACACACTTATTTTAGTTGACAAAGTCCTAATTCACATCCAACAGTCATTTAGAGTCAAAAGATTAAATGTTAAAATTTCATCATTATAGACCATTTTGGGATCGTTCGACAGGTCCGGAGTCATCGTTTTTCATCCGAAAATTGATTTTTTGGACTGTACCAAAAATGATTCAAAATGTCAATTGGATCATGCCTCATGTTGAATAACCACTTTTTAAACCCTCAAAGTGACCAAAATTGCCATTTTTACAGAGTTTTGCTTACTCAAAAGCTTCCATTTTGACCCGTTTCAGGCACAGAAATGACTTTAAACACACTTATTCTAGTTGACAAAGTCATAATTCACATCCAACAGTAATTGAGAGTCAAAAGGTTAAATGTTGAAATTTCATCATTATAGACCATTTTGGGATCGTTCGACAGGTCCGGAGTCATCGTTTTTCATCCGAAAATTGATTTTTTGGACTGTACGAAAAATGATTCAAAATGTCAATTGGATCATGCCTCATGTTGAATAACCACTTTTTAAACCCTCACAGTGACCAAAATTGCCATTTTTACAGAGTTTTGCTTACTCAAAAGCTTCAATTTTGACCCGTTTCAGGCACAGAAATGACTTTAAACACACTTATTTTAGTTGACAAAGTCCTAATTCACATCCAACAGTAATTTAGAGTCAAAAGATTAAATGTTAAAATTTCATCATTATAGACCATTTTGGGATCGTTCGACAGGTCCGGAGTCATCGTTTTTCATCCGAAAAATGATTTTTTGGACTGTACCAAAAATGATTCAAAATGTCAATTGGATCATGCCTCATGTTGAATAACCACTTTTTAAACCCTCACAGTGACCAAAATTGCCATTTTTACAGAGTTTTGCTTACTCAAAAGCTTCAATTTTGACCCGTTTCAGGCACAGAAATTACTTTAAACACACTTATTTTAGTTGACAAAGTCCTAATTCACATCCAACAGTCATTTAGAGTCAAAAGATTAAATGTTAAAATTTCATCATTATTGACCATTTTGGGATCGTTCGACAGGTCCGGAGTCATCGTTTTTCATCCGAAAATTGATTTTTTGGACTGTACCAAAAATGATTCAAAATGTCAATTGGATCATGCCTCATGTTGAATAACCACTTTTTAAACCCTCAAAGTGACCAAAATTGCCATTTTTACAGAGTTTTGCTTACTCAAAAGCTTCCATTTTGACCCGTTTCAGGCACAGAAATGACTTTAAACACACTTATTCTAGTTGACAAAGTCATAATTCACATCCAACAGTAATTGAGAGTCAAAAGGTTAAATGTTGAAATTTCATCATTATAGACCATTTTGGGATCGTTCGACAGGTCCGGAGTCATCGTTTTTCATCCGAAAATTGATTTTTTGGACTGTACGAAAAATGATTCAAAATGTCAATTGGATCATGCCTCATGTTGAATAACCACTTTTTAAACCCTCACAGTGACCAAAATTGCCATTTTTACAGAGTTTTGCTTACTCAAAAGCTTCCATTTTGACCCGTTTCAGGCACAGAAATGACTTTAAACACACTTATTTTAGTTGACAAAGTCATAATTCACATCCAACAGTAATTTAGAGTCAAAAGATTAAATGTTAAAATTTCATCATTATAGACCATTTTGGGATCGTTCGACAGGTCCGGAGTCATCGTTTTTCATCCGAAAAATGATTTTTTGGACTGTACCAAAAATGATTCAAAATGTCAATTGGATCATGCCTCATGTTGAATAACCACTTTTTAAACCCTCACAGTGACCAAAATTGCCATTTTTACAGAGTTTTGCTTACTCAAAAGCTTCAATTTTGACCCTTTTCAGGCACAGAAATTACTTTAAACACACTTATTTTAGTTGACAAAGTCCTAATTCACATCCAACAGTCATTTAGAGTCAAAAGATTAAATGTTAAAATTTCATCATTATAGACCATTTTGGGATCGTTCGACAGGTCCGGAGTCATCATTTTTCATCCGAAAAATGATTTTTTGGACTGTACCAAAAATGATTCAAAATGTCAATTGGATCATGCCTCATGTTGAATAACCACTTTTTAAACCCTCACAGTGACCAAAATTGCCATTTTTACAGAGTTTTGCTTACTCAAAAGCTTCAATTTTGACCCGTTTCAGGCACAGAAATGACTTTAAACACACTTATTTTAGTTGACAAAGTCCTAATTCACATCCAACAGTAATTTAGAGTCAAAAGATTAAATGTTAAAATTTCATCATTATAGACCATTTTGGGATCGTTCGACAGGTCCGGGGTCATCGTTTTTCATCCGAAAATTGATTTTTTGGACTGTACCAAAAATGATTCAAAATGTCAATTGGATCATGCCTCATGTTGAATAACCACTTTTTAAACCCTCACAGTGACCAAAATTGCCATTTTTACAGAGTTTTGCTTACTCAAAAGCTTCCATTTTGACCCGTTTCAGGCACAGAAATGACTTTAAACACACTTATTCTAGTTGACAAAGTCATAATTCACATCCAACAGTCATTTAGAGTCAAAAGATTAAATGTTGAAATTTCATCCATATTGACTATTTTGGGATCGTTCGACAGGTCCGGAGTCATCGTTTTTCATCCGAAAATTGATTTTTTGGACTGTACCAAAAATGATTCAAACTGTCAATTGGATCGTGCCTCATGTTGAATAACCACTTTTTAAACCTTCACAGTGACCAAAATTGCCATTTTTACAGAGTTTTGCTAACTCAAAAGCTTCCATTTTGACCCGTTTCAGGCACAGAAATGACTTTAAATACACTTATTCTAGTTGACAAAATCATAATTCACATCCAACAGTAATTTAGAGTCAAAAGATTAAATGTTGAAATTTCATCATTATAGACCATTTTGGGATCGTTTGACAGGTCCGGAGTCATCGTTTTTCATCCGAAAATTTATTTTTTGGACTGTACCAAAAATGATTCAAAATGTCAATTGGATCATGCCTCATGTTGAATAACCACTTTTTAAACCCTCACAGTGACCAAAATTGCCATTTTTACAGAGTTTTGCTTACCCAAAAGCTTCAATTTTGACCCGTTTCAGGCACAGAAATGACTTTAAACACACTTATTTTAGTTGACAAAGTCCTAATTCACATCCAACTGTAATTTAGAGTCAAAAGATTAAATGTTAAAATTTCATCATTATAGACCATTTTGGGATCGTTCGACAGGTCCGGAGTCATCGTTTTTCATCCGAAAATTGATTTTTTGGACTGTACCAAAAATGATTCAAAATGTCAATTGGATCATGCCTCATGTTGAATAACCACTTTTTAAACCCTCACAGTGACCAAAATTGCCATTTTTACAGAGTTTTGCTTACTCAAAAGCTTCCATTTTGACCCGTTTCAGGCACAGAAATGACTTTAAACACACTTATTTTAGTTGACAAAGTCATAATTCACATCCAACAGTAATTTAGAGTCAAAAGATTAAATGTTAAAATGTCATCATTATAGACCATTTTGGGATCGTTCGACGATCTCGGAGTCATTGTTTTTCATCCGAAAAATGTTTTTTGGACTGTATCAAAAATGATTCAAAATGTCAATTGGATCATGCCTCATGTTGAATAACCACTTTTTAAACCCTCACAGTGACCAAAATTGCCATTTTTACAGAGTTTTGCTTACCCAAAAGCTTCAATTTTGACCCGTTTCAGGCACAGAAATGACTTTAAACACACTTATTTTAGTTGACAAAGTCCTAATTCACATCCAACTGTAATTTAGAGTCAAAAGATTAAATGTTAAAATTTCATCATTATAGACCATTTTGGGATCGTTCGACAGGTCCGGAGTCATCGTTTTTCATCCGAAAATTGATTTTTTGGACTGTACCAAAAATGATTCAAAATGTCAATTGGATCATGCCTCATGTTGAATAACCACTTTTTAAACCCTCACAGTGACCAAAATTGCCATTTTTACAGAGTTTTGCTTACTCAAAAGCTTCCATTTTGACCCGTTTCAGGCACAGAAATGACTTTAAACACACTTATTTTAGTTGACAAAGTCATAATTCACATCCAACAGTAATTTAGAGTCAAAAGATTAAATGTTAAAATTTCATCATTATAGACCATTTTGGGATCGTTCGACAGGTCCGGAGTCATCGTTTTTCATCCGAAAATTGATTTTTTGGACTGTACGAAAAATGATTCAAAATGTCAATTGGATCATGCCTCATGTTGAATAACCACTTTTTAAACCCTCACAGTGACCAAAATTGCCATTTTTACAGAGTTTTGCTTACTCAAAAGCTTCAATTTTGACCCGTTTCAGGCACAGAAATTACTTTAAACACACTTATTTTAGTTGACAAAGTCCTAATTCACATCCAACAGTAATTTAGAGTCAAAAGATTAAATGTTAAAATTTCATCATTATAGACCATTTTGGGATCGTTCGACAGGTCCGGGGTCATCGTTTTTCATCCGAAAATTGATTTTTTGGACTGTACCAAAAATGATTCAAAATGTCAATTGGATCATGCCTCATGTTGAATAACCACTTTTTAAACCCTCACAGTGACCAAAATTGCCATTTTTACAGAGTTTTGCTTACTCAAAAGCTTCAATTTTGACCCGTTTCAGGCACAGAAATGACTTTAAACACACTTATTTTAGTTGACAAAGTCCTAATTCACATCCAACAGTAATTTAGAGTCAAAAGATTAAATGTTAAAATTTCATCATTATAGACCATTTTGGGATCGTTCGACAGGTCCGGAGTCATCGTTTTTCATCCGAAAAATGATTTTTTGGACTGTACCAAAAATGATTCAAACTGTCAATTGGATCGTGCCTCATGTTGAATAACCACTTTTTAAACCTTCACAGTGACCAAAATTGCCATTTTTACAGAGTTTTGCTAACTCAAAAGCTTCAATTTTGACCCATTTCAGGCACAGAAATGACTTTAAACACACTTATTTTAGTTGACAAAGTCATAATTCACATCCAACAGTCATTTAGAGTCAAAAGATTAAATGTTGAAATTTCATCATTATAGACCATTTTGGGATCGTTCGACAGGTCCGGAGTCATCGTTTTTCATCCGAAAATTGATTTTTTGGACTGTACCAAAAATGATTCAAAATGTCAATTGGATCATGCCTCATGTTGAATAACCACTTTTTAAACCCTCACAGTGACCAAAATTGCCATTTTTACAGAGTTTTGCTTACTCAAAAGCTTCAATTTTGACCCGTTTCAGGCACAGAAATGACTTTAAACACACTTATTTTAGTTGACAAAGTCCTAATTCACATCCAACAGTAATTTAGAGTCAAAAGATTAAATGTTAAAATTTCATCATTATAGACCATTTTGGGATCGTTCGACAGGTCCGGAGTCATCGTTTTTCATCCGAAAAATGATTTTTTGGACTGTACCAAAAATGATTCAAAATGTCAATTGGATCATGCCTCATGTTGAATAACCACTTTTTAAACCCTCACAGTGACCAAAATTGCCATTTTTACAGAGTTTTGCTTACTCAAAAGCTTCAATTTTGACCCGTTTCAGGCACAGAAATTACTTTAAACACACTTATTTTAGTTGACAAAGTCCTAATTCACATCCAACAGTCATTTAGAGTCAAAAGATTAAATGTTAAAATTTCATCATTATAGACCATTTTGGGATCGTTCGACAGGTCCGGAGTCATCGTTTTTCATCCGAAAAATGATTTTTTGGACTGTACCAAAAATGATTCAAAATGTCAATTGGATCATGCCTCATGTTGAATAACCACTTTTTAAACCCTCACAGTGACCAAAATTGCCATTTTTACAGAGTTTTGCTTACTCAAAAGCTTCAATTTTGACCCGTTTCAGGCACAGAAATGACTTTAAACACACTTATTTTAGTTGACAAAGTCCTAATTCACATCCAACAGTAATTTAGAGTCAAAAGATTAAATGTTAAAATTTCATCATTATAGACCATTTTGGGATCGTTCGACAGGTCCGGGGTCATCGTTTTTCATCTGAAAATTGATTTTTTGGACTGTACCAAAAATGATTCAAAATGTCAATTGGATCATGCCTCATGTTGAATAACCACTTTTTAAACCCTCACAGTGACCAAAATTGCCATTTTTACAGAGTTTTGCTTACTCAAAAGCTTCCCTTTTGACCCGTTTCAGGCACAGAAATGACTTTAAACACACTTATTCTAGTTGACAAAGTCATAATTCACATCCAACAGTCATTTAGAGTCAAAAGATTAAATGTTGAAATTTCATCCATATTGACCATTTTGGGATCGTTCGACAGGTCCGGAGTCATCGTTTTTCATCCGAAAATTGATTTTTTGGACTGTACCAAAAATGATTCAAAATGTCAATTGGATCGTGCCTCATGTTGAATAACCACTTTTTAAACCTTCACAGTGACCAAAATTGCCATTTTTACAGAGTTTTGCTAACTCAAAAGCTTCAATTTTGACCCATTTCAGGCACAGAAATGACTTTAAACACACTTATTTTAGTTGACAAAGTCATAATTCACATCCAACAGTAATTTAGAGTCAAAAGACTAAATGTTAAAATTTCATCATTATAGACCATTTTGGGATCGTTCGACAGGTCCGGAGTCATCGTTTTTCATCCGAAAAATGATTTTTTGGACTGTACCAAAAATGATTCAAAATGTCAATTGGATCATGCCTCATGTTAAAAAACCACTTTTTAAACCCTCACAGTGACCAAAATTGCCATTTTTACAGAGTTTTGCTTACTCAAAAGCTTCCATTTTGACCCGTTTCAGGCACAGAAATGACTTTAAACACACTTATTCTAGTTGACAAAGTCATAATTCACATCCAACAGTAATTGAGAGTCAAAAGATTAAATGTTAAAATTTCATCATTATAGACCATTTTGGGATCGTTCGACAGGTCCGGAGTCATCGTTTTTCATCCGAAAAATGATTTTTTGGACTGTACCAAAAATGATTCAAAATGTCAATTGGATCATGCCTCATGTTGAATAACCACTTTTTAAACCCTCACAGTGACCAAAATTGCAATTTTTACAGAGTTTTGCTTACTCAAAAGCTTCAATTTTGACCCGTTTCAGGCACAGAAATGACTTTAAACACACTTATTTTAGTTGACAAAGTCCTAATTCACATCCAACAGTAATTTAGAGTCAAAAGATTAAATGTTAAAATTTCATCATTATAGACCATTTTGGGATCGTTCGACAGGTCCGGGGTCATCGTTTTTCATCCGAAAATTGATTTTTTGGACTGTACCAAAAATGATTCAAAATGTCAATTGGATCATGCCTCATGTTGAATAACCACTTTTTAAACCCTCACAGTGACCAAAATTGCCATTTTTACAGAGTTTTGCTTACTCAAAAGCTTCCATTTTGACCCGTTTCAGGCACAGAAATGACTTTAAACACACTTATTCTAGTTGACAAAGTCATAATTCACATCCAACAGTCATTTAGAGTCAAAAGATTAAATGTTGAAATTTCATCCATATTGACCATTTTGGGATCGTTCGACAGGTCCGGAGTCATCGTTTTTCATCCGAAAATTGATTTTTTGGACTGTACCAAAAATGATTCAAACTGTCAATTGGATCGTGCCTCATGTTGAATAACCACTTTTTAAACCTTCACAGTGACCAAAATTGCCATTTTTACAGAGTTTTGCTAACTCAAAAGCTTCAATTTTGACCCATTTCAGGCACAGAAATGACTTTAAACACACTTATTTTAGTTGACAAAGTCATAATTCACATCCAACAGTCATTTAGAGTCAAAAGATTAAATGTTGAAATTTCATCATTATAGACCATTTTGGGATCGTTCGACAGGTCCGGAGTCATCGTTTTTCATCCGAAAATTGATTTTTTGGACTGTACCAAAAATGATTCAAAATGTCAATTGGATCATGCCTCATGTTGAATAACCACTTTTTAAACCCTCACAGTGACCAAAATTGCCATTTTTACAGAGTTTTGCTTACTCAAAAGCTTCAATTTTGACCCGTTTCAGGCACAGAAATGACTTTAAACACACTTATTTTAGTTGACAAAGTCCTAATTCACATCCAACAGTCATTTAGAGTCAAAAGATTAAATGTTGAAATTTCATCATTATAGACCATTTTGGGATCGTTCGACAGGTCCGGAGTCATCGTTTTTCATCCGAAAAATGATTTTTTGGACTGTACCAAAAATGATTCAAAATGTCAATTGGATCATGCCTCATGTTGAATAACCACTTTTTAAACCCTCACAGTGACCAAAATTGCCATTTTTACAGAGTTTTGCTTACTCAAAAGCTTCAATTTTGACCCGTTTCAGGCACAGAAATTACTTTAAACACACTTATTTTAGTTGACAAAGTCCTAATTCACATCCAACAGTCATTTAGAGTCAAAAGATTAAATGTTAAAATTTCATCATTATAGACCATTTTGGGATCGTTCGACAGGTCCGGAGTCATCGTTTTTCATCCGAAAATTGATTTTTTGGACTGTACCAAAAATGATTCAAAATGTCAATTGGATCATGCCTCATGTTGAATAACCACTTTTTAAACCCTCAAAGTGACCAAAATTGCCATTTTTACAGAGTTTTGCTTACTCAAAAGCTTCCATTTTGACCCGTTTCAGGCACAGAAATGACTTTAAACACACTTATTCTAGTTGACAAAGTCATAATTCACATCCAACAGTAATTGAGAGTCAAAAGGTTAAATGTTGAAATTTCATCATTATAGACCATTTTGGGATCGTTCGACAGGTCCGGAGTCATCGTTTTTCATCCGAAAATTGATTTTTTGGACTGTACGAAAAATGATTCAAAATGTCAATTGGATCATGCCTCATGTTGAATAACCACTTTTTAAACCCTCACAGTGACCAAAATTGCCATTTTTACAGAGTTTTGCTTACTCAAAAGCTTCAATTTTGACCCGTTTCAGGCACAGAAATGACTTTAAACACACTTATTTTAGTTGACAAAGTCCTAATTCACATCCAACAGTAATTTAGAGTCAAAAGATTAAATGTT
Organism: Lissotriton vulgaris; assembly: GCF_964263255.1. NCBI lineage: Eukaryota > Metazoa > Chordata > Amphibia > Caudata > Salamandridae > Lissotriton > Lissotriton vulgaris. The sequence goes on from NW_028245120.1 coordinate 448,484, forward strand.
AAAATTTCATCATTATAGACCATTTTGGGATCGTTCGACAGGTCCGGAGTCATCGTTTTTCATCCGAAAAATGATTTTTTGGACTGTACCAAAAATGATTCAAAATGTCAATTGGATCATGCCTCATGTTGAATAACCACTTTTTAAACCCTCACAGTGACCAAAATTGCCATTTTTACAGAGTTTTGCTTACTCAAAAGCTTCAATTTTGACCCGTTTCAGGCACAGAAATTACTTTAAACACACTTATTTTAGTTGACAAAGTCCTAATTCACATCCAACAGTCATTTAGAGTCAAAAGATTAAATGTTAAAATTTCATCATTATTGACCATTTTGGGATCGTTCGACAGGTCCGGAGTCATCGTTTTTCATCTGAAAATTGATTTTTTGGACTGTACCAAAAATGATTCAAAATGTCAATTGGATCATGCCTCATGTTGAATAACCACTTTTTAAACCCTCAAAGTGACCAAAATTGCCATTTTTACAGAGTTTTGCTTACTCAAAAGCTTCCATTTTGACCCGTTTCAGGCACAGAAATGACTTTAAACACACTTATTCTAGTTGACAAAGTCATAATTCACATCCAACAGTAATTGAGAGTCAAAAGGTTAAATGTTGAAATTTCATCATTATAGACCATTTTGGGATCGTTCGACAGGTCCGGAGTCATCGTTTTTCATCCGAAAATTGATTTTTTGGACTGTACGAAAAATGATTCAAAATGTCAATTGGATCATGCCTCATGTTGAATAACCACTTTTTAAACCCTCACAGTGACCAAAATTGCCATTTTTACAGAGTTTTGCTTACTCAAAAGCTTCCATTTTGACCCGTTTCAGGCACAGAAATGACTTTAAACACACTTATTTTAGTTGACAAAGTCATAATTCACATCCAACAGTAATTTAGAGTCAAAAGATTAAATGTTAAAATTTCATCATTATAGACCATTTTGGGATCGTTCGACAGGTCCGGAGTCATCGTTTTTCATCCGAAAAATGATTTTTTGGACTGTACCAAAAATGATTCAAAATGTCAATTGGATCATGCCTCATGTTGAATAATCACTTTTTAAACCCTCACAGTGACCAAAATTGCCATTTTTACAGAGTTTTGCTTACTCAAAAGCTTCAATTTTGACCCTTTTCAGGCACAGAAATTACTTTAAACACACTTATTTTAGTTGACAAAGTCCTAATTCACATCCAACAGTCATTTAGAGTCAAAAGATTAAATGTTAAAATTTCATCATTATAGACCATTTTGGGATCGTTCGACAGGTCCGGAGTCATCATTTTTCATCCGAAAAATGATTTTTTGGACTGTACCAAAAATGATTCAAAATGTCAATTGGATCATGCCTCATGTTGAATAACCACTTTTTAAACCCTCACAGTGACCAAAATTGCCATTTTTACAGAGTTTTGCTTACTCAAAAGCTTCAATTTTGACCCGTTTCAGGCACAGAAATGACTTTAAACACACTTATTTTAGTTGACAAAGTCCTAATTCACATCCAACAGTAATTTAGAGTCAAAAGATTAAATGTTAAAATTTCATCATTATAGATCATTTTGGGATCGTTCGACAGGTCCGGGGTCATCGTTTTTCATCCGAAAATTGATTTTTTGGACTGTACCAAAAATGATTCAAAATGTCAATTGGATCATGCCTCATGTTGAATAACCACTTTTTAAACCCTCACAGTGACCAAAATTGCCATTTTTACAGAGTTTTGCTTACTCAAAAGCTTCCATTTTGACCCGTTTCAGGCACAGAAATGACTTTAAACACACTTATTCTAGTTGACAAAGTCATAATTCACATCCAACAGTCATTTAGAGTCAAAAGATTAAATGTTGAAATTTCATCCATATTGACTATTTTGGGATCGTTCGACAGGTCCGGAGTCATCGTTTTTCATCCGAAAATTGATTTTTTGGACTGTACCAAAAATGATTCAAACTGTCAATTGGATCGTGCCTCATGTTGAATAACCACTTTTTAAACCTTCACAGTGACCAAAATTGCCATTTTTACAGAGTTTTGCTAACTCAAAAGCTTCCATTTTGACCCGTTTCAGGCACAGAAATGACTTTAAATACACTTATTCTAGTTGACAAAATCATAATTCACATCCAACAGTAATTGAGAGTCAAAAGATTAAATGTTGAAATTTCATCATTATAGACCATTTTGGGATCGTTCGACAGGTCCGGAGTCATCGTTTTTCATCCGAAAATTGATTTTTTGGACTGTACGAAAAATGATTCAAAATGTCAATTGGATCATGCCTCATGTTGAATAACCACTTTTTAAACCCTCACAGTGACCAAAATTGCCATTTTTACGGAGTTTTGCTTACTCAAAAGCTTCCATTTTGACCCGTTTCAGGCACAGAAATGACTTTAAACACACTTATTTTAGTTGACAAAGTCATAATTCACATCCAACAGTAATTTAGAGTCAAAAGATTAAATGTTAAAATGTCATCATTATAGACCATTTTGGGATCGTTCGACGATCTCGGAGTCATTGTTTTTCATCCGAAAAATGTTTTTTGGACTGTATCAAAAATGATTCAAAATGTCAATTGGATCATGCCTCATCTTGAATAACCACTTTTTAAACCCTCACAGTGACCAAAATTGCCATTTTTACAGAGTTTTGCTTACCCAAAAGCTTCAATTTTGACCCGTTTCAGGCACAGAAATGACTTTAAACACACTTATTTTAGTTGACAAAGTCCTAATTCACATCCAACTGTAATTTAGAGTCAAAAGATTAAATGTTAAAATTTCATCATTATAGACCATTTTGGGATCGTTCGACAGGTCCGGAGTCATCGTTTTTCATCCGAAAATTGATTTTTTGGACTGTACCAAAAATGATTCAAAATGTCAATTGGATCATGCCTCATGTTGAATAACCACTTTTTAAACCCTCACAGTGACCAAAATTGCCATTTTTACAGAGTTTTGCTTACTCAAAAGCTTCCATTTTGACCCGTTGCAGGCACAGAAATGACTTTAAACACACTTATTCTAGTTGACAAAGTCATAATTCACATCCAACAGTAATTTAGAGTCAAAAGATTAAATGTTGAAATTTCATCCATATTGACCATTTTGGGATCGTTCGACAGGTCCGGAGTCATCGTTTTTCATCCGAAAATTGATTTTTTGGACTGTACCAAAAATGATTCAAAATGTCAATTGGATCGTGCCTCATGTTGAATAACCACTTTTTAAACCTTCACAGTGACCAAAATTGCCATTTTTACAGAGTTTTGCTAACTCAAAAGCTTCAATTTTGACCCGTTTCAGGCACAGAAATGACTTTAAACACACTTATTTTAGTTGACAAAGTCATAATTCACATCCAACAGTAATTTAGAGTCAAAAGATTAAATGTTAAAATTTCATCATTATAGACCATTTTGGGATCGTTCGACAGGTCCGGAGTCATCGTTTTTCATCCGAAAAATGATTTTTTGGACTGTACCAAAAATGATTCAAAATGTCAATTGGATCATGCCTCATGTTGAATAACCACTTTTTAAACCCTCACAGTGACCAAAATTGCCATTTTTACAGAGTTTTGCTTACTCAAAAGCTTCAATTTTGACCCGTTTCAGGCACAGAAATTACTTTAAACACACTTATTTTAGTTGACAAAGTCCTAATTCACATCCAACAGTCATTTAGAGTCAAAAGATTAAATGTTAAAATTTCATCATTATAGACCATTTTGGGATCGTTCGACAGGTCTGGAGTCATCGTTTTTCATCCGAAAAATGATTTTTTGGACTGTACCAAAAATGATTCAAAATGTCAATTGGATCATGCCTCATGTTGAATAACCACTTTTTAAACCCTCACAGTGACCAAAATTGCCATTTTTACAGAGTTTTGCTTACTCAAAAGCTTCCATTTTGACCCGTTTCAGGCACAGAAATGACTTTAAACACACTTATTCTAGTTGACAAAGTCATAATTCACATCCAACAGTCATTTAGAGTCAAAAGATTAAATGTTGAAATTTCATCCATATTGACCATTTTGGGATCGTTCGACAGGTCCGGAGTCATCGTTTTTCATCCGAAAATTGATTTTTTGGACTGTACCAAAAATGATTCAAACTGTCAATTGGATCGTGCCTCATGTTGAATAACCACTTTTTAAACCTTCACAGTGACCAAAATTGCCATTTTTACAGAGTTTTGCTAACTCAAAAGCTTCAATTTTGACCCATTTCAGGCACAGAAATGACTTTAAACACACTTATTTTAGTTGACAAAGTCATAATTCACATCCAACAGTCATTTAGAGTCAAAAGATTAAATGTTGAAATTTCATCATTATAGACCATTTTGGGATCGTTCGACAGGTCCGGAGTCATCGTTTTTCATCCGAAAATTGATTTTTTGGACTGTACCAAAAATGATTCAAAATGTCAATTGGATCATGCCTCATGTTGAATAACCACTTTTTAAACCCTCACAGTGGCCAAAATTGCCATTTTTACAGAGTTTTGCTTACTCAAAAGCTTCAATTTTGACCCGTTTCAGGCACAGAAATGACTTTAAACACACTTATTTTAGTTGACAAAGTCCTAATTCACATCCAACAGTAATTTAGAGTCAAAAGATTAAATGTTAAAATTTCATCATTATAGACCATTTTGGGATCGTTCGACAGGTCCGGAGTCATCGTTTTTCATCCGAAAAATGATTTTTTGGACTGTACCAAAAATGATTCAAAATGTCAATTGGATCATGCCTCATGTTGAATAACCACTTTTTAAACCCTCACAGTGACCAAAATTGCCATTTTTACAGAGTTTTGCTTACTCAAAAGCTTCAATTTTGACCCGTTTCAGGCACAGAAATGACTTTAAACACACTTATTTTAGTTGACAAAGTCCTAATTCACATCCAACAGTCATTTAGAGTCAAAAGATTAAATGTTAAAATTTCATCATTATAGACCATTTTGGGATCGTTCGACAGGTCCGGAGTCATCGTTTTTCATCCGAAAAATGATTTTTTGGACTGGACCAAAAATGATTCAAAATGTCAATTGGATCATGCCTCATGTTGAATAACCACTTTTTAAACCCTCACAGTGACCAAAATTGCCATTTTTACAGAGTTTTGCTTACTCAAAAGCTTCAATTTTGACCCGTTTCAGGCACAGAAATGACTTTAAACACACTTATTCTAGTTGACAAAGTCATAATTCACATCCAACAGTCATTTAGAGTCAAAAGATTAAATGTTAAAATTTCATCATTATAGACCATTTTGGGATCGTTCGACAGGTCCGGAGTCATCGTTTTTCATCCGAAAAATGATTTTTTGAACTGTACCAAAAATGATTCAAAATGTCAATTGGATCATGCCTCATGTTGAATAACCACTTTTTAAACCCTCACAGTGACCAAAATTGCCATTTTTACAGAGTTTTGCTTACTCAAAAGCTTCCATTTTGACCCGTTTCAGGCACAGAAATGACTTTAAACACACTTATTCTAGTTGACAAAGTCATAATTCACATCCAACAGTAATTGAGAGTCAAAAGATTAAATGTTAAAATTTCATCATTATAGACCATTTTGGGATCGTTCGACAGGTCCGGAGTCATCGTTTTTCATCCGAAAAATGATTTTTTGGACTGTACCAAAAATGATTCAAAATGTCAATTGGATCATGCCTCATGTTGAATAACCACTTTTTAAACCCTCACAGTGACCAAAATTGCAATTTTTACAGAGTTTTGCTTACTCAAAAGCTTCAATTTTGACCCGTTTCAGGCACAGAAATGACTTTAAACACACTTATTTTAGTTGACAAAGTCCTAATTCACATCCAACAGTAATTTAGAGTCAAAAGATTAAATGTTAAAATTTCATCATTATAGACCATTTTGGGATCATTCGACAGGTCCGGAGTCATCGTTTTTCATCCGAAAAATGATTTTTTGGACTGTACCAAAAATGATTCAAAATGTCAATTGGATCATGCCTCATGTTGAATAACCACTTTTTAAACCCTCACAGTGACCAAAATTGCCATTTTTACAGAGTTTTGCTTACTCAAAAGCTTCAATTTTGACCCGTTTCAGGCACAGAAATTACTTTAAACACACTTATTTTAGTTGACAAAGTCCTAATTCACATCCAACAGTAATTTAGAATCAAAAGATTAAATGTTAAAATTTCATCATTATAGACCATTTTGGGATCGTTCGACAGGTCCGGGGTCATCGTTTTTCATCCGAAAATTGATTTTTTGGACTGTACCAAAAATGATTCAAAATGTCAATTGGATCATGCCTCATGTTGAATAACCACTTTTTAAACCCTCACAGTGACCAAAATTGCCATTTTTACAGAGTTTTGCTTACTCAAAAGCTTCCATTTTGACCCGTTTCAGGCACAGAAATGACTTTAAACACACTTATTCTAGTTGACAAAGTCATAATTCACATCCAACAGTCATTTAGAGTCAAAAGATTAAATGTTGAAATTTCATCCATATTGACCATTTTGGGATCGTTCGACAGGTCCGGAGTCATCGTTTTTCATCCGAAAATTGATTTTTTGGACTGTACGAAAAATGATTCAAAATGTCAATTGGATCATGCCTCATGTTGAATAACCACTTTTTAAACCCTCACAGTGACCAAAATTGCCATTTTTACAGAGTTTTGCTTACTCAAAAGCTTCCATTTTGACCCGTTTCAGGCACAGAAATGACTTTAAACACACTTATTCTAGTTGACAAAGTCATAATTCACATCCAACAGTAATTTAGAGTCAAAAGATTAAATGTTAAAATGTCATCATTATAGACCATTTTGGGATCGTTCGACGATCTCGGAGTCATTGTTTTTCATCCGAAAAATGTTTTTTGGACTGTATCAAAAATGATTCAAAATGTCAATTGGATCATGCCTCATGTTGAATAACCACTTTTTAAACCCTCACAGTGACCAAAATTGCCATTTTTACAGAGTTTTGCTTACCCAAAAGCTTCAATTTTGACCCGTTTCAGGCACAGAAATGACTTTAAACACACTTATTTTAGTTGACAAAGTCCTAATTCACATCCAACTGTAATTTAGAGTCAAAAGATTAAATGTTAAAATTTCATCATTATAGACCATTTTGGGATCGTTCGACAGGTCCGGAGTCATCGTTTTTCATCCGAAAATTGATTTTTTGGACTGTACCAAAAATGATTCAAAATGTCAATTGGATCATGCCTCATGTTGAATAACCACTTTTTAAACCCTCACAGTGACCAAAATTGCCATTTTTACAGAGTTTTGCTTACTCAAAAGCTTCCATTTTGACCCGTTTCAGGCACAGAAATGACTTTAAACACACTTATTCTAGTTGACAAAGTCATAATTCACATCCAACAGTCATTTAGAGTCAAAAGATTAAATGTTGAAATTTCATCCATATTGACCATTTTGGGATCGTTCGACAGGTCCGGAGTCATCGTTTTTCATCCGAAAATTGATTTTTTGGACTGTACCAAAAATGATTCAAACTGTCAATTGGATCGTGCCTCATGTTGAATAACCACTTTTTAAACCTTCACAGTGACCAAAATTGCCATTTTTACAGAGTTTTGCTAACTCAAAAGCTTCAATTTTGACCCATTTCAGGCACAGAAATGACTTTAAACACACTTATTTTAGTTGACAAAGTCATAATTCACATCCAACAGTCATTTAGAGTCAAAAGATTAAATGTTGAAATTTCATCATTATAGACCATTTTGGGATCGTTCGACAGGTCCGGAATCATCGTTTTTCATCCGAAAATTGATTTTTTGGACTGTACCAAAAATGATTCAAAATGTCAATTGGATCATGCCTCATGTTGAATAACCACTTTTTAAACCCTCACAGTGACCAAAATTGCCATTTTTACAGAGTTTTGCTTACTCAAAAGCTTCAATTTTGACCCGTTTCAGGCACAGAAATGACTTTAAACAAACTTATTTTAGTTGACAAAGTCCTAATTCACATCCAACAGTAATTTAGAGTCAAAAGATTAAATGTTAAAATTTCATCATTATAGACCATTTTGGGATCGTTCGACAGGTCCGGAGTCATCGTTTTTCATCCGAAAAATGATTTTTTTGACTGTACCAAAAATGATTCAAAATGTCAATTGGATCATGCCTCATGTTGAATAACCACTTTTTAAACCCTCACAGTGACCAAAATTGCCATTTTTACAGAGTTTTGCTTACTCAAAAGCTTCAATTTTGACCCGTTTCAGGCACAGAAATTACTTTAAACACACTTATTTTAGTTGACAAAGTCCTAATTCACATCCAACAGTCATTTAGAGTCAAAAGATTAAATGTTAAAATTTCATCATTATAGACCATTTTGGGATCGTTCGACAGGTCCGGAGTCATCGTTTTTCATCCGAAAAATGATTTTTTGGACTGTACCAAAAATGATTCAAAATGTCAATTGGATCATGCCTCATGTTGAATAACCACTTTTTAAACCCTCACAGTGACCAAAATTGCCATTTTTACAGAGTTTTGCTTACTCAAAAGCTTCAATTTTGACCCGTTTCAGGCACAGAAATTACTTTAAACACACTTATTTTAGTTGACAAAGTCCTAATTCACATCCAACAGTAATTTAGAGTCAAAAGATTAAATGTTAAAATTTCATCATTATAGACCATTTTGGGATCGTTCGACAGGTCCGGGGTCATCGTTTTTCATCCGAAAATTGATTTTTTGGACTGTACCAAAAATGATTCAAAATGTCAATTGGATCATGCCTCATGTTGAATAACCACTTTTTAAACCCTCACAGTGACCAAAATTGCCATTTTTACAGAGTTTTGCTTACTCAAAAGCTTCCATTTTTACCCGTTTCAGGCACAGAAATGACTTTAAACACACTTATTCTAGTTGACAAAGTCATAATTCACATCCAACAGTCATTTAGAGTCAAAAGATTAAATGTTGAAATTTCATCCATATTGACCATTTTGGGATCGTTCGACAGGTCCGGAGTCATCGTTTTTCATCCGAAAATTGATTTTTTGGACTGTACCAAAAATGATTCAAACTGTCAATTGGATCGTGCCTCATGTTGAATAACCACTTTTTAAACCTTCACAGTGACCAAAATTGCCATTTTTACAGAGTTTTGCTAACTCAAAAGCTTCAATTTTGACCCATTTCAGGCACAGAAATGACTTTAAACACACTTATTTTAGTTGACAAAGTCATAATTCACATCCAACAGTCATTTAGAGTCAAAAGATTAAATGTTGAAATTTCATCATTATAGACCATTTTGGGATCGTTCGACAGGTCCGGAGTCATCGTTTTTCATCCGAAAATTGATTTTTTGGACTGTACCAAAAATGATTCAAAATGTCAATTGGATCATGCCTCATGTTGAATAACCACTTTTTAAACCCTCACAGTGACCAAAATTGCCATTTTTACAGAGTTTTGCTTACTCAAAAGCTTCAATTTTGACCCGTTTCAGGCACAGAAATGACTTTAAACACACTTATTTTAGTTGACAAAGTCCTAATTCACATCCAACAGTAATTTAGAGTCAAAAGATTAAATGTTAAAATTTCATCATTATAGACCATTTTGGGATCGTTCGACAGGTCCGGAGTCATCGTTTTTCATCCGAAAAATGATTTTTTGGACTGTACCAAAAATGATTCAAAATGTCAATTGGATCATGCCTCATGTTGAATAACCACTTTTTAAACCCTCACAGTGACCAAAATTGCCATTTTTACAGAGTTTTGCTTACTCAAAAGCTTCAATTTTGACCCGTTTCAGGCACAGAAATTACTTTAAACACACTTATTTTAGTTGACAAAGTCCTAATTCACATCCAACAGTCATTTAGAGTCAAAAGATTAAATGTTAAAATTTCATCATTATAGACCATTTTGGGATCGTTCGACAGGTCCGGAGTCATCGTTTTTCATCCGAAAAATGATTTTTTGGACTGTACCAAAAATGATTCAAAATGTCAATTGGATCATGCCTCATGTTGAATAACCACTTTTTAAACCCTCACAGTGACCAAAATTGCCATTTTTACAGAGTTTTGCTTACTCAAAAGCTTCAATTTTGACCCGTTTCAGGCACAGAAATGACTTTAAACACACTTATTTTAGTTGACAAAGTCCTAATTCACATCCAACAGTAATTTAGAGTCAAAAGATTAAATGTTAAAATTTCATCATTATAGACCATTTTGGGATCGTTCGACAGGTCCGGGGTCATCGTTTTTCATCTGAAAATTGATTTTTTGGACTGTACCAAAAATGATTCAAAATGTCAATTGGATCATGCCTCATGTTGAATAACCACTTTTTAAACCCTCACAGTGACCAAAATTGCCATTTTTACAGAGTTTTGCTTACTCAAAAGCTTCCATTTTGACCCGTTTCAGGCACAGAAATGACTTTAAACACACTTATTCTAGTTGACAAAGTCATAATTCACATCCAACAGTCATTTAGAGTCAAAAGATTAAATGTTGAAATTTCATCCATATTGACCATTTTGGGATCGTTCGACAGGTCCGGAGTCATCGTTTTTCATCCGAAAATTGATTTTTTGGACTGTACCAAAAATGATTCAAAATGTCAATTGGATCGTGCCTCATGTTGAATAACCACTTTTTAAACCTTCACAGTGACCAAAATTGCCATTTTTACAGAGTTTTGCTAACTCAAAAGCTTCAATTTTGACCCATTTCAGGCACAGAAATGACTTTAAACACACTTATTTTAGTTGACAAAGTCATAATTCACATCCAACAGTAATTTAGAGTCAAAAGACTAAATGTTAAAATTTCATCATTATAGACCATTTTGGGATCGTTCGACAGGTCCGGAGTCATCGTTTTTCATCCGAAAAATGATTTTTTGGACTGTACCAAAAATGATTCAAAATGTCAATTGGATCATGCCTCATGTTAAAAAACCACTTTTTAAACCCTCACAGTGACCAAAATTGCCATTTTTACAGAGTTTTGCTTACTCAAAAGCTTCCATTTTGACCCGTTTCAGGCACAGAAATGACTTTAAACACACTTATTCTAGTTGACAAAGTCATAATTCACATCCAACAGTAATTGAGAGTCAAAAGATTAAATGTTAAAATTTCATCATTATAGACCATTTTGGGATCGTTCGACAGGTCCGGAGTCATCGTTTTTCATCCGAAAAATGATTTTTTGGACTGTACCAAAAATGATTCAAAATGTCAATTGGATCATGCCTCATGTTGAATAACCACTTTTTAAACCCTCACAGTGACCAAAATTGCAATTTTTACAGAGTTTTGCTTACTCAAAAGCTTCAATTTTGACCCGTTTCAGGCACAGAAATGACTTTAAACACACTTATTTTATTTGACAAAGTCCTAATTCACATCCAACAGTAATTTAGAGTCAAAAGATTAAATGTTAAAATTTCATCATTATAGACCATTTTGGGATCGTTCGACAGGTGCGGGGTCATCGTTTTTCATCCGAAAATTGATTTTTTGGACTGTACCAAAAATGATTCAAAATGTCAATTGGATCATGCCTCATGTTGAATAACCACTTTTTAAACCCTCACAGTGACCAAAATTGCCATTTTTACAGAGTTTTGCTTACTCAAATGCTTCCATTTTGACCCGTTTCAGGCACAGAAATGACTTTAAACACACTTATTCTAGTTGACAAAGTCATAATTCACATCCAACAGTCATTTAGAGTCAAAAGATTAAATGTTGAAATTTCATCCATATTGACCATTTTGGGATCGTTCGACAGGTCCGGAGTCATCGTTTTTCATCCGAAAATTGATTTTTTGGACTGTACCAAAAATGATTCAAACTGTCAATTGGATCGTGCCTCATGTTGAATAACCACTTTTTAAACCTTCACAGTGACCAAAATTGCCATTTTTACAGAGTTTTGCTAACTCAAAAGCTTCAATTTTGACCCATTTCAGGCACAGAAATGACTTTAAACACACTTATTTTAGTTGACAAAGTCATAATTCACATCCAACAGTCATTTAGAGTCAAAAGATTAAATGTTGAAATTTCATCATTATAGACCATTTTGGGATCGTTCGACAGGTCCGGAGTCATCGTTTTTCATCCGAAAATTGATTTTTTGGACTGTACCAAAAATGATTCAAAATGTCAATTGGATCATGCCTCATGTTGAATAACCACTTTTTAAACCCTCACAGTGACCAAAATTGCCATTTTTACAGAGTTTTGCTTACTCAAAAGCTTCAATTTTGACCCGTTTCAGGCACAGAAATGACTTTAAACACACTTATTTTAGTTGACAAAGTCCTAATTCACATCCAACAGTCATTTAGAGTCAAAAGATTAAATGTTGAAATTTCATCATTATAGACCATTTTGGGATCGTTCGACAGGTCCGGAGTCATCGTTTTTCATCCGAAAAATGATTTTTTGGACTGTACCAAAAATGATTCAAAATGTCAATTGGATCATGCCTCATGTTGAATAACCACTTTTTAAACCCTCACAGTGACCAAAATTGCCATTTTTACAGAGTTTTGCTTACTCAAAAGCTTCAATTTTGACCCGTTTCAGGCACAGAAATTACTTTAAACACACTTATTTTAGTTGACAAAGTCCTAATTCACATCCAACAGTCATTTAGAGTCAAAAGATTAAATGTTAAAATTTCATCATTATAGACCATTTTGGGATCGTTCGACAGGTCCGGAGTCATCGTTTTTCATCCGAAAATTGATTTTTTGGACTGTACCAAAAATGATTCAAAATGTCAATTGGATCATGCCTCATGTTGAATAACCACTTTTTAAACCCTCAAAGTGACCAAAATTGCCATTTTTACAGAGTTTTGCTTACTCAAAAGCTTCCATTTTGACCCGTTTCAGGCACAGAAATGACTTTAAACACACTTATTCTAGTTGACAAAGTCATAATTCACATCCAACAGTAATTGAGAGTCAAAAGGTTAAATGTTGAAATTTCATCATTATAGACCATTTTGGGATCGTTCGACAGGTCCGGAGTCATCGTTTTTCATCCGAAAATTGATTTTTTGGACTGTACGAAAAATGATTCAAAATGTCAATTGGATCATGCCTCATGTTGAATAACCACTTTTTAAACCCTCACAGTGACCAAAATTGCCATTTTTACAGAGTTTTGCTTACTCAAAAGCTTCAATTTTGACCCGTTTCAGGCACAGAAATGACTTTAAACACACTTATTTTAGTTGACAAAGTCCTAATTCACATCCAACAGTAATTTAGAGTCAAAAGATTAAATGTTAAAATTTCATCATTATAGACCATTTTGGGATCGTTCGACAGGTCCGGAGTCATCGTTTTTCATCCGAAAAATGATTTTTTGGACTGTACCAAAAATGATTCAAAATGTCAATTGGATCATGCCTCATGTTGAATAACCACTTTTTAAACCCTCACAGTGACCAAAATTGCCATTTTTACAGAGTTTTGCTTACTCAAAAGCTTCAATTTTGACCCGTTTCAGGCACAGAAATTACTTTAAACACACTTATTTTAGTTGACAAAGTCCTAATTCACATCCAACAGTCATTTAGAGTCAAAAGATTAAATGTTAAAATTTCATCATTATTGACCATTTTGGGATCGTTCGACAGGTCCGGAGTCATCGTTTTTCATCCGAAAATTGATTTTTTGGACTGTACCAAAAATGATTCAAAATGTCAATTGGATCATGCCTCATGTTGAATAACCACTTTTTAAACCCTCAAAGTGACCAAAATTGCCATTTTTACAGAGTTTTGCTTACTCAAAAGCTTCCATTTTGACCCGTTTCAGGCACAGAAATGACTTTAAACACACTTATTCTAGTTGACAAAGTCATAATTCACATCCAACAGTAATTGAGAGTCAAAAGGTTAAATGTTGAAATTTCATCATTATAGACCATTTTGGGATCGTTCGACAGGTCCGGAGTCATCGTTTTTCATCCGAAAATTGATTTTTTGGACTGTACGAAAAATGATTCAAAATGTCAATTGGATCATGCCTCATGTTGAATAACCACTTTTTAAACCCTCACAGTGACCAAAATTGCCATTTTTACAGAGTTTTGCTTACTCAAAAGCTTCCATTTTGACCCGTTTCAGGCACAGAAATGACTTTAAACACACTTATTTTAGTTGACAAAGTCATAATTCACATCCAACAGTAATTTAGAGTCAAAAGATTAAATGTTAAAATTTCATCATTATAGACCATTTTGGGATCGTTCGACAGGTCCGGAGTCATCGTTTTTCATCCGAAAAATGATTTTTTGGACTGTACCAAAAATGATTCAAAATGTCAATTGGATCATGCCTCATGTTGAATAACCACTTTTTAAACCCTCACAGTGACCAAAATTGCCATTTTTACAGAGTTTTGCTTACTCAAAAGCTTCAATTTTGACCCTTTTCAGGCACAGAAATTACTTTAAACACACTTATTTTAGTTGACAAAGTCCTAATTCACATCCAACAGTCATTTAGAGTCAAAAGATTAAATGTTAAAATTTCATCATTATAGACCATTTTGGGATCGTTCGACAGGTCCGGAGTCATCATTTTTCATCCGAAAAATGATTTTTTGGACTGTACCAAAAATGATTCAAAATGTCAATTGGATCATGCCTCATGTTGAATAACCACTTTTTAAACCCTCACAGTGACCAAAATTGCCATTTTTACAGAGTTTTGCTTACTCAAAAGCTTCAATTTTGACCCGTTTCAGGCACAGAAATGACTTTAAACACACTTATTTTAGTTGACAAAGTCCTAATTCACATCCAACAGTAATTTAGAGTCAAAAGATTAAATGTTAAAATTTCATCATTATAGACCATTTTGGGATCGTTCGACAGGTCCGGGGTCATCGTTTTTCATCCGAAAATTGATTTTTTGGACTGTACCAAAAATGATTCAAAATGTCAATTGGATCATGCCTCATGTTGAATAACCACTTTTTAAACCCTCACAGTGACCAAAATTGCCATTTTTACAGAGTTTTGCTTACTCAAAAGCTTCCATTTTGACCCGTTTCAGGCACAGAAATGACTTTAAACACACTTATTCTAGTTGACAAAGTCATAATTCACATCCAACAGTCATTTAGAGTCAAAAGATTAAATGTTGAAATTTCATCCATATTGACCATTTTGGGATCGTTCGACAGGTCCGGAGTCATCGTTTTTCATCCGAAAATTGATTTTTTGGACTGTACCAAAAATGATTCAAACTGTCAATTGGATCGTGCCTCATGTTGAATAACCACTTTTTAAACCTTCACAGTGACCAAAATTGCCATTTTTACAGAGTTTTGCTAACTCAAAAGCTTCCATTTTGACCCGTTTCAGGCACAGAAATGACTTTAAATACACTTATTCTAGTTGACAAAATCATAATTCACATCCAACAGTAATTTAGAGTCAAAAGATTAAATGTTGAAATTTCATCATTATAGACCATTTTGGGATCGTTTGACAGGTCCGGAGTCATCGTTTTTCATCCGAAAATTTATTTTTTGGACTGTACCAAAAATGATTCAAAATGTCAATTGGATCATGCCTCATGTTAAATAACCACTTTTTAAACCCTCACAGTGACCAAAATTGCCATTTTTACAGAGTTTTGCTCACTCAAAAGCTTCCATTTTGACCCGTTTCAGGCACAGAAATGACTTAAAACACACTTATTCTAGTTGACAAAGTCATAATTCACATCCAACAGTAATTGAGAGTCAAAAGATTAAATGTTGAAATTTCATCATTATAGACCATTTTGGGATCGTTCGACAGGTCCGGAGTCATCGTTTTTCATCCGAAAATTGATTTTTTGGACTGTACGAAAAATGATTCAAAATGTCAATTGGATCATGCCTCATGTTGAATAACCACTTTTTAAACCCTCACAGTGACCAAAATTGCCATTTTTACGGAGTTTTGCTTACTCAAAAGCTTCCATTTTGACCCGTTTCAGGCACAGAAATGACTTTAAACACACTTATTTTAGTTGACAAAGTCATAATTCACATCCAACAGTAATTTAGAGTCAAAAGATTAAATGTTAAAATGTCATCATTATAGACCATTTTGGGATCGTTCGACGATCTCGGAGTCATTGTTTTTCATCCGAAAAATGTTTTTTGGACTGTATCAAAAATGATTCAAAATGTCAATTGGATCATGCCTCATGTTGAATAACCACTTTTTAAACCCTCACAGTGACCAAAATTGCCATTTTTACAGAGTTTTGCTTACCCAAAAGCTTCAATTTTGACCCGTTTCAGGCACAGAAATGACTTTAAACACACTTATTTTAGTTGACAAAGTCCTAATTCACATCCAACTGTAATTTAGAGTCAAAAGATTAAATGTTAAAATTTCATCATTATAGACCATTTTGGGATCGTTCGACAGGTCCGGAGTCATTGTTTTTCATCCGAAAATTGATTTTTTGGACTGTACCAAAAATGATTCAAAATGTCAATTGGATCATGCCTCATGTTGAATAACCACTTTTTAAACCCTCACAGTGACCAAAATTGCCATTTTTACAGAGTTTTGCTTACTCAAAAGCTTCCATTTTGACCCGTTGCAGGCACAGAAATGACTTTAAACACACTTATTCTAGTTGACAAAGTCATAATTCACATCCAACAGTAATTTAGAGTCAAAAGATTAAATGTTGAAATTTCATCCATATTGACCATTTTGGGATCGTTCGACAGGTCCGGAGTCATCGTTTTTCATCCGAAAATTGATTTTTTGGACTGTACCAAAAATGATTCAAAATGTCAATTGGATCGTGCCTCATGTTGAATAACCACTTTTTAAACCTTCACAGTGACCAAAATTGCCATTTTTACAGAGTTTTGCTAACTCAAAAGCTTCAATTTTGACCCGTTTCAGGCACAGAAATGACTTTAAACACACTTATTTTAGTTGACAAAGTCATAATTCACATCCAACAGTAATTTAGAGTCAAAAGATTAAATGTTAAAATTTCATCATTATAGACCATTTTGGGATCGTTCGACAGGTCCGGAGTCATCGTTTTTCATCCGAAAAATGATTTTTTGGACTGTACCAAAAATGATTCAAAATGTCAATTGGATCATGCCTCATGTTGAATAACCACTTTTTAAACCCTCACAGTGACCAAAATTGCAATTTTTACAGAGTTTTGCTTACTCAAAAGCTTCAATTTTGACCCGTTTCAGGCACAGAAATTACTTTAAACACACTTATTTTAGTTGACAAAGTCCTAATTCACATCCAACAGTCATTTAGAGTCAAAAGATTAAATGTTAAAATTTCATCATTATAGACCATTTTGGGATCGTTCGACAGGTCTGGAGTCATCGTTTTTCATCCGAAAAATGATTTTTTGGACTGTACCAAAAATGATTCAAAATGTCAATTGGATCATGCCTCATGTTGAATAACCACTTTTTAAACCCTCACAGTGACCAAAATTGCCATTTTTACAGAGTTTTGCTTACTCAAAAGCTTCCATTTTGACCCGTTTCAGGCACAGAAATGACTTTAAACACACTTATTCTAGTTGACAAAGTCATAATTCACATCCAACAGTCATTTAGAGTCAAAAGATTAAATGTTGAAATTTCATCCATATTGACCATTTTGGGATCGTTCGACAGGTCCGGAGTCATCGTTTTTCATCCGAAAATTGATTTTTTGGACTGTACCAAAAATGATTCAAACTGTCAATTGGATCGTGCCTCATGTTGAATAACCACTTTTTAAACCTTCACAGTGACCAAAATTGCCATTTTTACAGAGTTTTGCTAACTCAAAAGCTTCAATTTTGACCCATTTCAGGCACAGAAATGACTTTAAACACACTTATTTTAGTTGACAAAGTCATAATTCACATCCAACAGTCATTTAGAGTCAAAAGATTAAATGTTGAAATTTCATCATTATAGACCATTTTGGGATCGTTCGACAGGTCCGGAGTCATCGTTTTTCATCCGAAAATTGATTTTTTGGACTGTACCAAAAATGATTCAAAATGTCAATTGGATCATGCCTCATGTTGAATAACCACTTTTTAAACCCTCACAGTGGCCAAAATTGCCATTTTTACAGAGTTTTGCTTACTCAAAAGCTTCAATTTTGACCCGTTTCAGGCACAGAAATGACTTTAAACACACTTATTTTAGTTGACAAAGTCCTAATTCACATCCAACAGTAATTTAGAGTCAAAAGATTAAATGTTAAAATTTCATCATTATAGACCATTTTGGGATCGTTCGACAGGTCCGGAGTCATCGTTTTTCATCCGAAAAATGATTTTTTGGACTGTACCAAAAATGATTCAAAATGTCAATTGGATCATGCCTCATGTTGAATAACCACTTTTTAAACCCTCACAGTGACCAAAATTGCCATTTTTACAGAGTTTTGCTTACTCAAAAGCTTCAATTTTGACCCGTTTCAGGCACAGAAATGACTTTAAACACACTTATTTTAGTTGACAAAGTCCTAATTCACATCCAACAGTCATTTAGAGTCAAAAGATTAAATGTTAAAATTTCATCATTATAGACCATTTTGGGATCGTTCGACAGGTCCGGAGTCATCGTTTTTCATCCGAAAAATGATTTTTTGGACTGGACCAAAAATGATTCAAAATGTCAATTGGATCATGCCTCATGTTGAATAACCACTTTTTAAACCCTCACAGTGACCAAAATTGCCATTTTTACAGAGTTTTGCTTACTCAAAAGCTTCAATTTTGACCCGTTTCAGGCACAGAAATGACTTTAAACACACTTATTCTAGTTGACAAAGTCATAATTCACATCCAACAGTCATTTAGAGTCAAAAGATTAAATGTTAAAATTTCATCATTATAGACCATTTTGGGATCGTTCGACAGGTCCGGAGTCATCGTTTTTCATCCGAAAAATGATTTTTTGAACTGTACCAAAAATGATTCAAAATGTCAATTGGATCATGCCTCATGTTGAATAACCACTTTTTAAACCCTCACAGTGACCAAAATTGCCATTTTTACAGAGTTTTGCTTACTCAAAAGCTTCAATTTTGACCCGTTTCAGGCACAGAAATTACTTTAAACACACTTATTTTAGTTGACAAAGTCCTAATTCACATCCAACAGTAATTTAGAGTCAAAAGATTAAATGTTAAAATTTCATCATTATAGACCATTTTGGGATCGTTCGACAGGTCCGGGGTCATCGTTTTTCATCCGAAAATTGATTTTTTGGACTGTACCAAAAATGATTCAAAATGTCAATTGGATCATGCCTCATGTTGAATAACCACTTTTTAAACCCTCACAGTGACCAAAATTGCCATTTTTACAGAGTTTTGCTTACTCAAAAGCTTCCATTTTGACCCGTTTCAGGCACAGAAATGACTTTAAACACACTTATTCTAGTTGACAAAGTCATAATTCACATCCAACAGTCATTTAGAGTCAAAAGATTAAATGTTGAAATTTCATCCATATTGACCATTTTGGGATCGTTCGACAGGTCCGGAGTCATCGTTTTTCATCCGAAAATTGATTTTTTGGACTGTACCAAAAATGATTCAAACTGTCAATTGGATCGTGCCTCATGTTGAATAACCACTTTTTAAACCTTCACAGTGACCAAAATTGCCATTTTTACAGAGTTTTGCTAACTCAAAAGCTTCAATTTTGACCCATTTCAGGCACAGAAATGACTTTAAACACACTTATTTTAGTTGACAAAGTCATAATTCACATCCAACAGTCATTTAGAGTCAAAAGATTAAATGTTGAAATTTCATCATTATAGACCATTTTGGGATCGTTCGACAGGTCCGGAGTCATCGTTTTTCATCCGAAAAATGATTTTTTGGACTGTACCAAAAATGATTCAAAATGTCAATTGGATCATGCCTCATGTTGAATAACCACTTTTTAAACCCTCACAGTGACCAAAATTGCCATTTTTACAGAGTTTTGCTTACTCAAAAGCTTCAATTTTGACCCGTTTCAGGCACAGAAATTACTTTAAACACACTTATTTTAGTTGACAAAGTCCTAATTCACATCCAACAGTCATTTAGAGTCAAAAGATTAAATGTTAAAATTTCATCATTATAGACCATTTTGGGATCGTTCGACAGGTCCGGAGTCATCGTTTTTCATCCGAAAAATGATTTTTTGGACTGTACCAAAAATGATTCAAAATGTCAATTGGATCATGCCTCATGTTGAATAACCACTTTTTAAACCCTCACAGTGACCAAAATTGCCATTTTTACAGAGTTTTGCTTACTCAAAAGCTTCAATTTTGACCCGTTTCAGGCACAGAAATGACTTTAAACACACTTATTTTAGTTGACAAAGTCCTAATTCACATCCAACAGTAATTTAGAGTCAAAAGATTAAATGTTAAAATTTCATCCATATTGACCATTTTGGGATCGTTCGACAGGTCCGGAGTCATCGTTTTTCATCCGAAAAATGATTTTTTGGACTGTACCAAAAATGATTCAAAATGTCAATTGGATCATGCCTCATGTTGAATAACCACTTTTTAAACCCTCACAGTGACCAAAATTGCCATTTTTACAGAGTTTTGCTTACTCAAAAGCTTCAATTTTGACCCGTTTCAGGCACAGAAATTACTTTAAACACACTTATTTTAGTTGACAAAGTCCTAATTCACATCCAACAGTCATTTAGAGTCAAAAGATTAAATGTTAAAATTTCATCATTATAGACCATTTTGGGATCGTTCGACAGGTCCGGAGTCATCGTTTTTCATCCGAAAAATGATTTTTTGGACTGTACCAAAAATGATTCAAAATGTCAATTGGATCATGCCTCATGTTGAATAACCACTTTTTAAACCCTCACAGTGACCAAAATTGCCATTTTTACAGAGTTTTGCTTACTCAAAAGCTTCAATTTTGACCCGTTTCAGGCACAGAAATGACTTTAAACACACTTATTTTAGTTGACAAAGTCCTAATTCACATCCAACAGTAATTTAGAGTCAAAAGATTAAATGTTAAAATTTCATCATTATAGACCATTTTGGGATCGTTCGACAGGTCCGGGGTCATCGTTTTTCATCTGAAAATTGATTTTTTGGACTGTACCAAAAATGATTCAAAATGTCAATTGGATCATGCCTCATGTTGAATAACCACTTTTTAAACCCTCACAGTGACCAAAATTGCCATTTTTACAGAGTTTTGCTTACTCAAAAGCTTCCATTTTGACCCGTTTCAGGCACAGAAATGACTTTAAACACACTTATTCTAGTTGACAAAGTCATAATTCACATCCAACAGTCATTTAGAGTCAAAAGATTAAATGTTGAAATTTCATCCATATTGACCATTTTGGGATCGTTCGACAGGTCCGGAGTCATCGTTTTTCATCCGAAAATTGATTTTTTGGACTGTACCAAAAATGATTCAAAATGTCAATTGGATCGTGCCTCATGTTGAATAACCACTTTTTAAACCTTCACAGTGACCAAAATTGCCATTTTTACAGAGTTTTGCTAACTCAAAAGCTTCAATTTTGACCCATTTCAGGCACAGAAATGACTTTAAACACACTTATTTTAGTTGACAAAGTCATAATTCACATCCAACAGTAATTTAGAGTCAAAAGACTAAATGTTAAAATTTCATCATTATAGACCATTTTGGGATCGTTCGACAGGTCCGGAGTCATCGTTTTTTATCCGAAAAATGATTTTTTGGACTGTACCAAAAATGATTCAAAATGTCAATTGGATCATGCCTCATGTTAAATAACCACTTTTTAAACCCTCACAGTGACCAAAATTGCCATTTTTACAGAGTTTTGCTTACTCAAAAGCTTCCATTTTGACCCGTTTCAGGCACAGAAATGACTTTAAACACACTTATTCTAGTTGACAAAGTCATAATTCACATCCAACAGTAATTGAGAGTCAAAAGATTAAATGTTAAAATTTCATCATTATAGACCATTTTGGGATCGTTCGACAGGTCCGGAGTCATTGTTTTTCATCCGAAAAATGATTTTTTGGACTGTACCAAAAATGATTCAAAATGTCAATTGGATCATGCCTCATGTTGAATAACCACTTTTTAAACCCTCACAGTGACCAAAATTGCAATTTTTACAGAGTTTTGCTTACTCAAAAGCTTCAATTTTGACCCGTTTCAGGCACAGAAATGACTTTAAACACACTTATTTTAGTTGACAAAGTCCTAATTCACATCCAACAGTAATTTAGAGTCAAAAGATTAAATGTTAAAATTTCATCATTATAGACCATTTTGGGATCATTCGACAGGTCCGGAGTCATCGTTTTTCATCCGAAAAATGATTTTTTGGACTGTACCAAAAATGATTCAAAATGTCAATTGGATCATGCCTCATGTTGAATAACCACTTTTTAAACCCTCACAGTGACCAAAATTGCCATTTTTACAGAGTTTTGCTTACTCAAAAGCTTCAATTTTGACCTGTTTCAGGCACAGAAATTACTTTAAACACACTTATTTTAGTTGACAAAGTCCTAATTCACATCCAACAGTAATTTAGAGTCAAAAGATTAAATGTTAAAATTTCATCATTATAGACCATTTTGGGATCGTTCGACAGGTCCGGGGTCATCGTTTTTCATCCGAAAATTGATTTTTTGGACTGTACGAAAAATGATTCAAAATGTCAATTGGATCATGCCTCATGTTGAATAACCACTTTTTAAACCCTCACAGTGACCAAAATTGCCATTTTTACAGAGTTTTGCTTACTCAAAAGCTTCCATTTTGACCCGTTTCAGGCACAGAAATGACTTTAAACACACTTATTCTAGTTGACAAAGTCATAATTCACATCCAACAGTCATTTAGAGTCAAAAGATTAAATGTTGAAATTTCATCCATATTGACCATTTTGGGATCGTTCGACAGGTCCGGAGTCATCGTTTTTCATCCTGAAATTGATTTTTTGGACTGTACCAAAAATGATTCAAACTGTCAATTGGATCGTGCCTCATGTTGAATAACCACTTTTTAAACCCTCACAGTGACCAAAATTGCCATTTTTACAGAGTTTTGCTTACTCAAAAGCTTCAATTTTGACCCGTTTCAGGCACAGAAATTACTTTAAACACACTTATTTTAGTTGACAAAGTCCTAATTCACATCCAACAGTCATTTAGAGTCAAAAGATTAAATGTTGAAATTTCATCCATATTGACCATTTTGGGATCGTTCGACAGGTCCGGAGTCATCGTTTTTCATCCGAAAATTGATTTTTTGGACTGTACCAAAAATGATTCAAACTGTCAATTGGATCGTGCCTCATGTTGAATAACCACTTTTTAAACCTTCACAGTGACCAAAATTGCCATTTTTACAGAGTTTTGCTAACTCAAAAGCTTCAATTTTGACCCATTTCAGGCACAGAAATGACTTTAAACACACTTATTTTAGTTGACAAAGTCATAATTCACATCCAACAGTCATTTAGAGTCAAAAGATTAAATGTTGAAATTTCATCATTATAGACCATTTTGGGATCGTTCGACAGGTCCGGAGTCATCGTTTTTCATCCGAAAATTGATTTTTTGGACTGTACCAAAAATGATTCAAAATGTCAATTGGATCATGCCTCATGTTGAATAACCACTTTTTAAACCCTCACAGTGACCAAAATTGCCATTTTTACAGAGTTTTGCTTACTCAAAAGCTTCAATTTTGACCCGTTTCAGGCACAGAAATGACTTTAAACACACTTATTTTAGTTGACAAAGTCCTAATTCACATCCAACAGTCATTTAGAGTCAAAAGATTAAATGTTGAAATTTCATCATTATAGACCATTTTGGGATCGTTCGACAGGTCCGGAGTCATCGTTTTTCATCCGAAAAATGATTTTTTGGACTGTACCAAAAATGATTCAAAATGTCAATTGGATCATGCCTCATGTTGAATAACCACTTTTTAAACCCTCACAGTGACCAAAATTGCCATTTTTACAGAGTTTTGCTTACTCAAAAGCTTCAATTTTGACCCGTTTCAGGCACAGAAATTACTTTAAACACACTTATTTTAGTTGACAAAGTCCTAATTCACATCCAACAGTCATTTAGAGTCAAAAGATTAAATGTTAAAATTTCATCATTATAGACCATTTTGGGATCGTTCGACAGGTCCGGAGTCATCGTTTTTCATCCGAAAATTGATTTTTTGGACTGTACCAAAAATGATTCAAAATGTCAATTGGATCATGCCTCATGTTGAATAACCACTTTTTAAACCCTCAAAGTGACCAAAATTGCCATTTTTACAGAGTTTTGCTTACTCAAAAGCTTCCATTTTGACCCGTTTCAGGCACAGAAATGACTTTAAACACACTTATTCTAGTTGACAAAGTCATAATTCACATCCAACAGTAATTGAGAGTCAAAAGGTTAAATGTTGAAATTTCATCATTATAGACCATTTTGGGATCGTTCGACAGGTCCGGAGTCATCGTTTTTCATCCGAAAATTGATTTTTTGGACTGTACGAAAAATGATTCAAAATGTCAATTGGATCATGCCTCATGTTGAATAACCACTTTTTAAACCCTCACAGTGACCAAAATTGCCATTTTTACAGAGTTTTGCTTACTCAAAAGCTTCAATTTTGACCCGTTTCAGGCACAGAAATGACTTTAAACACACTTATTTTAGTTGACAAAGTCCTAATTCACATCCAACAGTAATTTAGAGTCAAAAGATTAAATGTTAAAATTTCATCATTATAGACCATTTTGGGATCGTTCGACAGGTCCGGAGTCATCGTTTTTCATCCGAAAAATGATTTTTTGGACTGTACCAAAAATGATTCAAAATGTCAATTGGATCATGCCTCATGTTGAATAACCACTTTTTAAACCCTCACAGTGACCAAAATTGCCATTTTTACAGAGTTTTGCTTACTCAAAAGCTTCAATTTTGACCCGTTTCAGGCACAGAAATTACTTTAAACACACTTATTTTAGTTGACAAAGTCCTAATTCACATCCAACAGTCATTTAGAGTCAAAAGATTAAATGTTAAAATTTCATCATTATTGACCATTTTGGGATCGTTCGACAGGTCCGGAGTCATCGTTTTTCATCCGAAAATTGATTTTTTGGACTGTACCAAAAATGATTCAAAATGTCAATTGGATCATGCCTCATGTTGAATAACCACTTTTTAAACCCTCAAAGTGACCAAAATTGCCATTTTTACAGAGTTTTGCTTACTCAAAAGCTTCCATTTTGACCCGTTTCAGGCACAGAAATGACTTTAAACACACTTATTCTAGTTGACAAAGTCATAATTCACATCCAACAGTAATTGAGAGTCAAAAGGTTAAATGTTGAAATTTCATCATTATAGACCATTTTGGGATCGTTCGACAGGTCCGGAGTCATCGTTTTTCATCCGAAAATTGATTTTTTGGACTGTACGAAAAATGATTCAAAATGTCAATTGGATCATGCCTCATGTTGAATAACCACTTTTTAAACCCTCACAGTGACCAAAATTGCCATTTTTACAGAGTTTTGCTTACTCAAAAGCTTCCATTTTGACCCGTTTCAGGCACAGAAATGACTTTAAACACACTTATTTTAGTTGACAAAGTCATAATTCACATCCAACAGTAATTTAGAGTCAAAAGATTAAATGTTAAAATTTCATCATTATAGACCATTTTGGGATCGTTCGACAGGTCCGGAGTCATCGTTTTTCATCCGAAAAATGATTTTTTGGACTGTACCAAAAATGATTCAAAATGTCAATTGGATCATGCCTCATGTTGAATAACCACTTTTTAAACCCTCACAGTGACCAAAATTGCCATTTTTACAGAGTTTTGCTTACTCAAAAGCTTCAATTTTGACCCTTTTCAGGCACAGAAATTACTTTAAACACACTTATTTTAGTTGACAAAGTCCTAATTCACATCCAACAGTCATTTAGAGTCAAAAGATTAAATGTTAAAATTTCATCATTATAGACCATTTTGGGATCGTTCGACAGGTCCGGAGTCATCATTTTTCATCCGAAAAATGATTTTTTGGACTGTACCAAAAATGATTCAAAATGTCAATTGGATCATGCCTCATGTTGAATAACCACTTTTTAAACCCTCACAGTGACCAAAATTGCCATTTTTACAGAGTTTTGCTTACTCAAAAGCTTCAATTTTGACCCGTTTCAGGCACAGAAATGACTTTAAACACACTTATTTTAGTTGACAAAGTCCTAATTCACATCCAACAGTAATTTAGAGTCAAAAGATTAAATGTTAAAATTTCATCATTATAGACCATTTTGGGATCGTTCGACAGGTCCGGGGTCATCGTTTTTCATCCGAAAATTGATTTTTTGGACTGTACCAAAAATGATTCAAAATGTCAATTGGATCATGCCTCATGTTGAATAACCACTTTTTAAACCCTCACAGTGACCAAAATTGCCATTTTTACAGAGTTTTGCTTACTCAAAAGCTTCCATTTTGACCCGTTTCAGGCACAGAAATGACTTTAAACACACTTATTCTAGTTGACAAAGTCATAATTCACATCCAACAGTCATTTAGAGTCAAAAGATTAAATGTTGAAATTTCATCCATATTGACCATTTTGGGATCGTTCGACAGGTCCGGAGTCATCGTTTTTCATCCGAAAATTGATTTTTTGGACTGTACCAAAAATGATTCAAACTGTCAATTGGATCGTGCCTCATGTTGAATAACCACTTTTTAAACCTTCACAGTGACCAAAATTGCCATTTTTACAGAGTTTTGCTAACTCAAAAGCTTCCATTTTGACCCGTTTCAGGCACAGAAATGACTTTAAATACACTTATTCTAGTTGACAAAATCATAATTCACATCCAACAGTAATTTAGAGTCAAAAGATTAAATGTTGAAATTTCATCATTATAGACCATTTTGGGATCGTTTGACAGGTCCGGAGTCATCGTTTTTCATCCGAAAATTTATTTTTTGGACTGTACCAAAAATGATTCAAAATGTCAATTGGATCATGCCTCATGTTAAATAACCACTTTTTAAACCCTCACAGTGACCAAAATTGCCATTTTTACAGAGTTTTGCTCACTCAAAAGCTTCCATTTTGACCCGTTTCAGGCACAGAAATGACTTAAAACACACTTATTCTAGTTGACAAAGTCATAATTCACATCCAACAGTAATTGAGAGTCAAAAGATTAAATGTTGAAATTTCATCATTATAGACCATTTTGGGATCGTTCGACAGGTCCGGAGTCATCGTTTTTCATCCGAAAATTGATTTTTTGGACTGTACGAAAAATGATTCAAAATGTCAATTGGATCATGCCTCATGTTGAATAACCACTTTTTAAACCCTCACAGTGACCAAAATTGCCATTTTTACGGAGTTTTGCTTACTCAAAAGCTTCCATTTTGACCCGTTTCAGGCACAGAAATGACTTTAAACACACTTATTTTAGTTGACAAAGTCATAATTCACATCCAACAGTAATTTAGAGTCAAAAGATTAAATGTTAAAATGTCATCATTATAGACCATTTTGGGATCGTTCGACGATCTCGGAGTCATTGTTTTTCATCCGAAAAATGTTTTTTGGACTGTATCAAAAATGATTCAAAATGTCAATTGGATCATGCCTCATGTTGAATAACCACTTTTTAAACCCTCACAGTGACCAAAATTGCCATTTTTACAGAGTTTTGCTTACCCAAAAGCTTCAATTTTGACCCGTTTCAGGCACAGAAATGACTTTAAACACACTTATTTTAGTTGACAAAGTCCTAATTCACATCCAACTGTAATTTAGAGTCAAAAGATTAAATGTTAAAATTTCATCATTATAGACCATTTTGGGATCGTTCGACAGGTCCGGAGTCATTGTTTTTCATCCGAAAATTGATTTTTTGGACTGTACCAAAAATGATTCAAAATGTCAATTGGATCATGCCTCATGTTGAATAACCACTTTTTAAACCCTCACAGTGACCAAAATTGCCATTTTTACAGAGTTTTGCTTACTCAAAAGCTTCCATTTTGACCCGTTGCAGGCACAGAAATGACTTTAAACACACTTATTCTAGTTGACAAAGTCATAATTCACATCCAACAGTAATTTAGAGTCAAAAGATTAAATGTTGAAATTTCATCCATATTGACCATTTTGGGATCGTTCGACAGGTCCGGAGTCATCGTTTTTCATCCGAAAATTGATTTTTTGGACTGTACCAAAAATGATTCAAAATGTCAATTGGATCGTGCCTCATGTTGAATAACCACTTTTTAAACCTTCACAGTGACCAAAATTGCCATTTTTACAGAGTTTTGCTAACTCAAAAGCTTCAATTTTGACCCGTTTCAGGCACAGAAATGACTTTAAACACACTTATTTTAGTTGACAAAGTCATAATTCACATCCAACAGTAATTTAGAGTCAAAAGATTAAATGTTAAAATTTCATCATTATAGACCATTTTGGGATCGTTCGACAGGTCCGGAGTCATCGTTTTTCATCCGAAAAATGATTTTTTGGACTGTACCAAAAATGATTCAAAATGTCAATTGGATCATGCCTCATGTTGAATAACCACTTTTTAAACCCTCACAGTGACCAAAATTGCAATTTTTACAGAGTTTTGCTTACTCAAAAGCTTCAATTTTGACCCGTTTCAGGCACAGAAATTACTTTAAACACACTTATTTTAGTTGACAAAGTCCTAATTCACATCCAACAGTCATTTAGAGTCAAAAGATTAAATGTTAAAATTTCATCATTATAGACCATTTTGGGATCGTTCGACAGGTCTGGAGTCATCGTTTTTCATCCGAAAAATGATTTTTTGGACTGTACCAAAAATGATTCAAAATGTCAATTGGATCATGCCTCATGTTGAATAACCACTTTTTAAACCCTCACAGTGACCAAAATTGCCATTTTTACAGAGTTTTGCTTACTCAAAAGCTTCCATTTTGACCCGTTTCAGGCACAGAAATGACTTTAAACACACTTATTCTAGTTGACAAAGTCATAATTCACATCCAACAGTCATTTAGAGTCAAAAGATTAAATGTTGAAATTTCATCCATATTGACCATTTTGGGATCGTTCGACAGGTCCGGAGTCATCGTTTTTCATCCGAAAATTGATTTTTTGGACTGTACCAAAAATGATTCAAACTGTCAATTGGATCGTGCCTCATGTTGAATAACCACTTTTTAAACCTTCACAGTGACCAAAATTGCCATTTTTACAGAGTTTTGCTAACTCAAAAGCTTCAATTTTGACCCATTTCAGGCACAGAAATGACTTTAAACACACTTATTTTAGTTGACAAAGTCATAATTCACATCCAACAGTCATTTAGAGTCAAAAGATTAAATGTTGAAATTTCATCATTATAGACCATTTTGGGATCGTTCGACAGGTCCGGAGTCATCGTTTTTCATCCGAAAATTGATTTTTTGGACTGTACCAAAAATGATTCAAAATGTCAATTGGATCATGCCTCATGTTGAATAACCACTTTTTAAACCCTCACAGTGGCCAAAATTGCCATTTTTACAGAGTTTTGCTTACTCAAAAGCTTCAATTTTGACCCGTTTCAGGCACAGAAATGACTTTAAACACACTTATTTTAGTTGACAAAGTCCTAATTCACATCCAACAGTAATTTAGAGTCAAAAGATTAAATGTTAAAATTTCATCATTATAGACCATTTTGGGATCGTTCGACAGGTCCGGAGTCATCGTTTTTCATCCGAAAAATGATTTTTTGGACTGTACCAAAAATGATTCAAAATGTCAATTGGATCATGCCTCATGTTGAATAACCACTTTTTAAACCCTCACAGTGACCAAAATTGCCATTTTTACAGAGTTTTGCTTACTCAAAAGCTTCAATTTTGACCCGTTTCAGGCACAGAAATGACTTTAAACACACTTATTTTAGTTGACAAAGTCCTAATTCACATCCAACAGTCATTTAGAGTCAAAAGATTAAATGTTAAAATTTCATCATTATAGACCATTTTGGGATCGTTCGACAGGTCCGGAGTCATCGTTTTTCATCCGAAAAATGATTTTTTGGACTGGACCAAAAATGATTCAAAATGTCAATTGGATCATGCCTCATGTTGAATAACCACTTTTTAAACCCTCACAGTGACCAAAATTGCCATTTTTACAGAGTTTTGCTTACTCAAAAGCTTCAATTTTGACCCGTTTCAGGCACAGAAATGACTTTAAACACACTTATTCTAGTTGACAAAGTCATAATTCACATCCAACAGTCATTTAGAGTCAAAAGATTAAATGTTAAAATTTCATCATTATAGACCATTTTGGGATCGTTCGACAGGTCCGGAGTCATCGTTTTTCATCCGAAAAATGATTTTTTGAACTGTACCAAAAATGATTCAAAATGTCAATTGGATCATGCCTCATGTTGAATAACCACTTTTTAAACCCTCACAGTGACCAAAATTGCCATTTTTACAGAGTTTTGCTTACTCAAAAGCTTCAATTTTGACCCGTTTCAGGCACAGAAATTACTTTAAACACACTTATTTTAGTTGACAAAGTCCTAATTCACATCCAACAGTAATTTAGAGTCAAAAGATTAAATGTTAAAATTTCATCATTATAGACCATTTTGGGATCGTTCGACAGGTCCGGGGTCATCGTTTTTCATCCGAAAATTGATTTTTTGGACTGTACCAAAAATGATTCAAAATGTCAATTGGATCATGCCTCATGTTGAATAACCACTTTTTAAACCCTCACAGTGACCAAAATTGCCATTTTTACAGAGTTTTGCTTACTCAAAAGCTTCCATTTTGACCCGTTTCAGGCACAGAAATGACTTTAAACACACTTATTCTAGTTGACAAAGTCATAATTCACATCCAACAGTCATTTAGAGTCAAAAGATTAAATGTTGAAATTTCATCCATATTGACCATTTTGGGATCGTTCGACAGGTCCGGAGTCATCGTTTTTCATCCGAAAATTGATTTTTTGGACTGTACCAAAAATGATTCAAACTGTCAATTGGATCGTGCCTCATGTTGAATAACCACTTTTTAAACCTTCACAGTGACCAAAATTGCCATTTTTACAGAGTTTTGCTAACTCAAAAGCTTCAATTTTGACCCATTTCAGGCACAGAAATGACTTTAAACACACTTATTTTAGTTGACAAAGTCATAATTCACATCCAACAGTCATTTAGAGTCAAAAGATTAAATGTTGAAATTTCATCATTATAGACCATTTTGGGATCGTTCGACAGGTCCGGAGTCATCGTTTTTCATCCGAAAAATGATTTTTTGGACTGTACCAAAAATGATTCAAAATGTCAATTGGATCATGCCTCATGTTGAATAACCACTTTTTAAACCCTCACAGTGACCAAAATTGCCATTTTTACAGAGTTTTGCTTACTCAAAAGCTTCAATTTTGACCCGTTTCAGGCACAGAAATTACTTTAAACACACTTATTTTAGTTGACAAAGTCCTAATTCACATCCAACAGTCATTTAGAGTCAAAAGATTAAATGTTAAAATTTCATCATTATAGACCATTTTGGGATCGTTCGACAGGTCCGGAGTCATCGTTTTTCATCCGAAAAATGATTTTTTGGACTGTACCAAAAATGATTCAAAATGTCAATTGGATCATGCCTCATGTTGAATAACCACTTTTTAAACCCTCACAGTGACCAAAATTGCCATTTTTACAGAGTTTTGCTTACTCAAAAGCTTCAATTTTGACCCGTTTCAGGCACAGAAATGACTTTAAACACACTTATTTTAGTTGACAAAGTCCTAATTCACATCCAACAGTAATTTAGAGTCAAAAGATTAAATGTTAAAATTTCATCCATATTGACCATTTTGGGATCGTTCGACAGGTCCGGAGTCATCGTTTTTCATCCGAAAAATGATTTTTTGGACTGTACCAAAAATGATTCAAAATGTCAATTGGATCATGCCTCATGTTGAATAACCACTTTTTAAACCCTCACAGTGACCAAAATTGCCATTTTTACAGAGTTTTGCTTACTCAAAAGCTTCAATTTTGACCCGTTTCAGGCACAGAAATTACTTTAAACACACTTATTTTAGTTGACAAAGTCCTAATTCACATCCAACAGTCATTTAGAGTCAAAAGATTAAATGTTAAAATTTCATCATTATAGACCATTTTGGGATCGTTCGACAGGTCCGGAGTCATCGTTTTTCATCCGAAAAATGATTTTTTGGACTGTACCAAAAATGATTCAAAATGTCAATTGGATCATGCCTCATGTTGAATAACCACTTTTTAAACCCTCACAGTGACCAAAATTGCCATTTTTACAGAGTTTTGCTTACTCAAAAGCTTCAATTTTGACCCGTTTCAGGCACAGAAATGACTTTAAACACACTTATTTTAGTTGACAAAGTCCTAATTCACATCCAACAGTAATTTAGAGTCAAAAGATTAAATGTTAAAATTTCATCATTATAGACCATTTTGGGATCGTTCGACAGGTCCGGGGTCATCGTTTTTCATCTGAAAATTGATTTTTTGGACTGTACCAAAAATGATTCAAAATGTCAATTGGATCATGCCTCATGTTGAATAACCACTTTTTAAACCCTCACAGTGACCAAAATTGCCATTTTTACAGAGTTTTGCTTACTCAAAAGCTTCCATTTTGACCCGTTTCAGGCACAGAAATGACTTTAAACACACTTATTCTAGTTGACAAAGTCATAATTCACATCCAACAGTCATTTAGAGTCAAAAGATTAAATGTTGAAATTTCATCCATATTGACCATTTTGGGATCGTTCGACAGGTCCGGAGTCATCGTTTTTCATCCGAAAATTGATTTTTTGGACTGTACCAAAAATGATTCAAAATGTCAATTGGATCGTGCCTCATGTTGAATAACCACTTTTTAAACCTTCACAGTGACCAAAATTGCCATTTTTACAGAGTTTTGCTAACTCAAAAGCTTCAATTTTGACCCATTTCAGGCACAGAAATGACTTTAAACACACTTATTTTAGTTGACAAAGTCATAATTCACATCCAACAGTAATTTAGAGTCAAAAGACTAAATGTTAAAATTTCATCATTATAGACCATTTTGGGATCGTTCGACAGGTCCGGAGTCATCGTTTTTTATCCGAAAAATGATTTTTTGGACTGTACCAAAAATGATTCAAAATGTCAATTGGATCATGCCTCATGTTAAATAACCACTTTTTAAACCCTCACAGTGACCAAAATTGCCATTTTTACAGAGTTTTGCTTACTCAAAAGCTTCCATTTTGACCCGTTTCAGGCACAGAAATGACTTTAAACACACTTATTCTAGTTGACAAAGTCATAATTCACATCCAACAGTAATTGAGAGTCAAAAGATTAAATGTTAAAATTTCATCATTATAGACCATTTTGGGATCGTTCGACAGGTCCGGAGTCATTGTTTTTCATCCGAAAAATGATTTTTTGGACTGTACCAAAAATGATTCAAAATGTCAATTGGATCATGCCTCATGTTGAATAACCACTTTTTAAACCCTCACAGTGACCAAAATTGCAATTTTTACAGAGTTTTGCTTACTCAAAAGCTTCAATTTTGACCCGTTTCAGGCACAGAAATGACTTTAAACACACTTATTTTAGTTGACAAAGTCCTAATTCACATCCAACAGTAATTTAGAGTCAAAAGATTAAATGTTAAAATTTCATCATTATAGACCATTTTGGGATCATTCGACAGGTCCGGAGTCATCGTTTTTCATCCGAAAAATGATTTTTTGGACTGTACCAAAAATGATTCAAAATGTCAATTGGATCATGCCTCATGTTGAATAACCACTTTTTAAACCCTCACAGTGACCAAAATTGCCATTTTTACAGAGTTTTGCTTACTCAAAAGCTTCAATTTTGACCTGTTTCAGGCACAGAAATTACTTTAAACACACTTATTTTAGTTGACAAAGTCCTAATTCACATCCAACAGTAATTTAGAGTCAAAAGATTAAATGTTAAAATTTCATCATTATAGACCATTTTGGGATCGTTCGACAGGTCCGGGGTCATCGTTTTTCATCCGAAAATTGATTTTTTGGACTGTACGAAAAATGATTCAAAATGTCAATTGGATCATGCCTCATGTTGAATAACCACTTTTTAAACCCTCACAGTGACCAAAATTGCCATTTTTACAGAGTTTTGCTTACTCAAAAGCTTCCATTTTGACCCGTTTCAGGCACAGAAATGACTTTAAACACACTTATTCTAGTTGACAAAGTCATAATTCACATCCAACAGTCATTTAGAGTCAAAAGATTAAATGTTGAAATTTCATCCATATTGACCATTTTGGGATCGTTCGACAGGTCCGGAGTCATCGTTTTTCATCCTGAAATTGATTTTTTGGACTGTACCAAAAATGATTCAAACTGTCAATTGGATCGTGCCTCATGTTGAATAACCACTTTTTAAACCCTCACAGTGACCAAAATTGCCATTTTTACAGAGTTTTGCTTACTCAAAAGCTTCAATTTTGACCCGTTTCAGGCACAGAAATTACTTTAAACACACTTATTTTAGTTGACAAAGTCCTAATTCACATCCAACAGTCATTTAGAGTCAAAAGATTAAATGTTAAAATTTCATCATTATAGACCATTTTGGGATCGTTCGACAGGTCCGGAGTCATCGTTTTTCATCCGAAAATTGATTTTTTGGACTGTACCAAAAATGATTCAAAATGTCAATTGGATCATGCCTCATGTTGAATAACCACTTTTTAAACCCTCAAAGTGACCAAAATTGCCATTTTTACAGAGTTTTGCTTACTCAAAAGCTTCCATTTTGACCCGTTTCAGGCACAGAAATGACTTTAAACACACTTATTCTAGTTGACAAAGTCATAATTCACATCCAACAGTAATTGAGAGTCAAAAGGTTAAATGTTGAAATTTCATCATTATAGACCATTTTGGGATCGTTCGACAGGTCCGGAGTCATCGTTTTTCATCCGAAAATTGATTTTTTGGACTGTACCAAAAATGATTCAAAATGTCAATTGGATCATGCCTCATGTTTAATAACCACTTTTTAAACCCTCAAAGTGACCAAAATTGCCATTTTACAGAGTTTTGCTTACTCAAAAGCTTCCATTTTGACCCGTTTCAGGCACAGAAATGACTTTAAACACACTTATTCTAGTTGACAAAGTCAAAATTCACATCCAACAGTAATTGAGAGTCAAAAGGTTAAATGTTGAAATTTCATCATTATAGACCATTTTGGGATCGTTCGACAGGTCCGGAGTCATCGTTTTTCATCCGAAAATTGATTTTTTGGACTGTACGAAAAATGATTCAAAATGTCAATTGGATCATGCCTCATGTTGAATAACCACTTTTTAAACCCTCACAGTGACCAAAATTGCCATTTTTACAGAGTTTTGCTTACTCAAAAGCTTCAATTTTGACCCGTTTCAGGCACAGAAATGACTTTAAACACACTTATTTTAGTTGACAAAGTCCTAATTCACATCCAACAGTAATTTAGAGTCAAAAGATTAAATGTTAAAATTTCATCATTATAGACCATTTTGGGATCGTTCGACAGGTCCGGAGTCATCGTTTTTCATCCGAAAAATGATTTTTTGGACTGTACCAAAAATGATTCAAAATGGCAATTGGATCATGCCTCATGTTGAATAACCACTTTTTAAACCATCACAGTGACCAAAATTGCCATTTTTACAGAGTTTTGCTTACTCAAAAGCTTCAATTTTGACCCGTTTCAGGCACAGAAATTACTTTAAACACACTTATTTTAGTTGACAAAGTCCTAATTCACATCCAACAGTCATTTAGAGTCAAAAGATTAAATGTTAAAATTTCATCATTATAGACCATTTTGGGATCGTTCGACAGGTCCGGAGTCATCGTTTTTCATCCGAAAATTGATTTTTTGGACTGTACCAAAAATGATTCAAAATGTCAATTGGATCATGCCTCATGTTGAATAACCACTTTTTAAACCCTCAAAGTGACCAAAATTGCCATTTTTACAGAGTTTTGCTTACTCAAAAGCTTCCATTTTGACCCGTTTCAGGCACAGAAATGACTTTAAACACACTTATTCTAGTTGACAAAGTCAAAATTCACATCCAACAGTAATTGAGAGTCAAAAGGTTAAATGTTGAAATTTCATCATTATAGACCATTTTGGGATCGTTCGACAGGTCCGGAGTCATCGTTTTTCATCCGAAAATTGATTTTTTGGACTGTACGAAAAATGATTCAAAATGTCAATTGGATCATGCCTCATGTTGAATAACCACTTTTTAAACCCTCACAGTGACCAAAATTGCCATTTTTACAGAGTTTTGCTTACTCAAAAGCTTCCATTTTGACCCGTTTCAGGCACAGAAATGACTTTAAACACACTTATTTTAGTTGACAAAGTCATAATTCACATCCAACAGTAATTTAGAGTCAAAAGATTAAATGTTAAAATTTCATCATTATAGACCATTTTGGGATCGTTCGACAGGTCCGGAGTCATCGTTTTTCATCCGAAAAATGATTTTTTGGACTGTACCAAAAATGATTCAAAATGTCAATTGGATCATGCCTCATGTTGAATAACCACTTTTTAAACCCTCACAGTGACCAAAATTGCCATTTTTACAGAGTTTTGCTTACCCAAAAGCTTCAATTTTGACCCGTTTCAGGCACAGAAATGACTTTAAACACACTTATTTTAGTTGACAAAGTCCTAATTCACATCCAACAGTAATTTAGAGTCAAAAGATTAAATGTAAAAATTTCATCATTATAGACCATTTTGGGATCGTTCGACAGGTCCGGAGTCATCGTTTTTCATCCGAAAATTGATTTTTTGGACTGTACCAAAAATGATTCAAAATGTCAATTGGATCATGCCTCATGTTGAATAACCACTTTTTAAACCCTCAAAGTGACCAAAATTGCCATTTTTACAGAGTTTTGCTTACTCAAAAGCTTCCATTTTGACCCGTTTCAGGCACAGAAATGACTTTAAACACACTTATTCTAGTTGACAAAGTCATAATTCACATCCAACAGTCATTTAGAGTCAAAAGATTAAATGTTGAAATTTCATCCATATTGACCCTTTTGGGATCGTTCGACAGGTCCGGAGTCATCGTTTTTCATCCGAAAATTGATTTTTTGGACTGTACCAAAAATTATTCAAAATGTCAATTGGATCGTGCCTCATGTTGAATAACCACTTTTTAAACCTTCACAGTGACCAAAATTGCCATTTTTACAGAGTTTTGCTAACTCAAAAGCTTCAATTTTGACCCGTTTCAGGCACAGAAATGACTTTAAACACACTTATTATAGTTGACAAAGTCATAATTCACATCCAACAGTAATTGAGAGTCAAAACATTAAATGTTGAAATTTCATCATTATAGACCATTTTGGGATCGTTCGACAGGTCCGGAGTCATCGTTTTTCATCCGAAAATTGATTTTTTGGACTGTACCAAAAATGATTCAAATGTCAATTGGATCATGCCTCATGTTGAATAACCACTTTTTAAACCCTCACAGTGACCAAAATTGCCATTTTTACAGAGTTTTGCTTACTCAAAAGCTTCAATTTTGACCCGTTTCAGGCACAGAAATGACTTTAAACACACTTATTTTAGTTGACAAAGTCCTAATTCACATCCAACAGTAATTTAGAGTCAAAAGATTAAATGTTAAAATTTCATCATTATAGACCATTTTGGGATCGTTCGACAGGTCCGGGGTCATCGTTTTTCATCCGAAAATTGATTTTTTGGACTGTACCAAAAATGATTCAAAATGTCAATTGGATCATGCCTCATGTTGAATAACCACTTTTTTAAACCCTCACAGTGACCAAAATTGCCATTTTTACAGAGTTTTGCTTACTCAAAAGCTTCCATTTTGACCCGTTTCAGGCACAGAAATGACTTTAAACACACTTATTCTAGTTGACAAAGTCATAATTCACATCCAACAGTCATTTAGAGTCAAAAGATTAAATGTTGAAATTTCATCCATATTGACCATTTTGGGATCGTTCGACAGGTCCGGAGTCATCGTTTTTCATCCGAAAATTGATTTTTTGGACTGTACCAAAAATGATTCAAAATGTCAATTGGATCGTGCCTCATGTTGAATAACCACTTTTTAAACCTTCACAGTGACAAAAATTGCCATTTTTACAGAGTTTTGCTAACTCAAAAGCTTCAATTTTGACCCATTTCAGGCACAGAAATGACTTTAAACACACTTATTTTAGTTGACAAAGTCATAATTCACATCCAACAGTCATTTAGAGTCAAAAGATTAAATGTTGAAATTTCATCATTATAGACCATTTTGGGATCGTTCGACAGGTCCGGAGTCATCGTTTTTCATCCGAAAATTGATTTTTTTGGACTGTACCAAAAATGATTCAAAATGTCAATTGGATCATGCCTCATGTTGAATAACCACTTTTTAAACCCTCACAGTGACCAAAATTGCCATTTTTACAGAGTTTTGCTTACTCAAAAGCTTCAATTTTGACCCGTTTCAGGCACAGAAATGACTTTAAACACACTTATTTTAGTTGACAAAGTCCTAATTCACATCCAACAGTAATTTAGAGTCAAAAGATTAAATGTTAAAATTTCATCATTATAGACCATTTTGGGATCGTTCGACAGGTCCGGAGTCATCGTTTTTCATCCGAAAAATGATTTTTTGGACTGTACCAAAAATGATTCAAAATGTCAATTGGATCATGCCTCATGTTGAATAACCACTTTTTAAACCCTCACAGTGACCAAAATTGCCATTTTTACAGAGTTTTGCTTACTCAAAAGCTTCAATTTTGACCCGTTTCAGGCCCAGAAATTACTTTAAACACACTTATTTTAGTTGACAAAGTCCTAATTCACATCCAACAGTCATTTAGAGTCAAAAGATTAAATGTTAAAATTTCATCATTATAGACCATTTTGGGATCGTTCGACAGGTCCGGAGTCATCGTTTTTTATCCGAAAAATGATTTTTTGGACTGTACCAAAAATGATTCAAAATGTCAATTGGATCATGCCTCATGTTGAATAACCACTTTTTAAACCCTCACAGTGACCAAAATTGCCATTTTTACAGAGTTTTGCTTACTCAAAAGCTTCAATTTTGACCCGTTTCAGGCACAGAAATGACTTTAAACACACCTATTTTAGTTGACAAAGTCCTAATTCACATCCAACAGTAATTTAGAGTCAAAAGATTAAATGTTAAAATTTCATCATTATAGACCATTTTGGGATCGTTCGACAGGTCCGGGGTCATCGTTTTTCATCCGAAAATTGATTTTTTGGACTGTACCAAAAATGATTCAAAATGTCAATTGGATCATGCCTCATGTTGAATAACCACTTTTTAAACCCTCACAGTGACCAAAATTGCCATTTTTACAGAGTTTTGCTTACTCAAAAGCTTCCATTTTGACCCGTTTCAGGCACAGAAATGACTTTAAACACACTTATTCTAGTTGACAAAGTCATAATTCACATCCAACAGTCATTTAGAGTCAAAAGATTAAATGTTGAAATTTCATCCATATTGACCATTTTGGGATCGTTCGACATGTCCGGAGTCATCGTTTTTCATCCGAAAATTGATTTTTTTGGACTGTACCAAAAATGATTCAAAATGTCAATTGGATCGTGCCTCATGTTGAATAACCACTTTTTAAACCGTCACAGTGACCAAAATTGCCATTTTTACAGAGTTTTGCTTACTCAAAAGCTTCCATTTTGACCCGTTTCAGGCACAGAAATGACTTTAAACTCACTTATTCTAGTTGACAAAGTCATAATTCACATCCAACAGTCATTTAGAGTCAAAAGATTAAATGTTGAAATTTCATCATTATAGACCATTTTGGGATCGTTCGACAGGTCCGGAGTCATCGTTTTTCATCCGAAAAATGATTTTTTGGACTGTACCAAAAATGATTCAAAATGTCAATTGGATCATGCCTCATGTTAAATAACCACTTTTTAAACCCTCACAGTGACCAATATTGCCATTTTTACAGAGTTTTGCTTACTCAAAAGCTTCCATTTTGACCCGTTTCAGGCACAGAAATGACTTTAAACACACTTATTCTAGTTGACAAAGTCATAATTCACATCCAACAGTAATTGAGAGTCAAAAGATTAAATGTTAACATTTCATCATTATAGACCATTTTGGGATCGTTCGACAGGTCCGGAGTCATCGTTTTTCATCCGAAAAATGATTTTTTGGAGTGTACCAAAAATGATTCAAAATGTCAATTGGATCATGCCTCATGTTGAATAACCACTTTTTAAACCCTCACAGTGACCAAAATTGCCATTTTTACAGAGTTTTGCTTACTCAAAAGCTTCAATTTTGACCCGTTTCAGGCACAGAAATGACTTTAAACACACTTATTTTAGTTGACAAAGTCCTAATTCACATCCAACAGTAATTTAGAGTCAAAAGATTAAATGTTAAAATTTCATCATTATAGACCATTTTGGGATCGTTCGACAGGTCCGGAGTCATCGTTTTTCATCCGAAAAATGATTTTTTGGACTGTACCAAAAATGATTCAAAATGTCAATTGGATCATGCCTCATGTTGAATAACCACTTTTTAAACCCTCACAGTGACCAAAATTGCCATTTTTACAGAGTTTTGCTTACCCAAAAGCTTCAATTTTGACCCGTTTCAGGCACAGAAATGACTTTAAACACACTTATTTTAGTTGACAAAGTCCTAATTCACATCCAACAGTAATTTAGAGTCAAAAGATTAAATGTAAAAATTTCATCATTATAGACCATTTTGGGATCGTTCGACAGGTCCGGAGTCATCGTTTTTCATCCGAAAATTGATTTTTTGGACTGTACCAAAAATGATTCAAAATGTCAATTGGATCATGCCTCATGTTGAATAACCACTTTTTAAACCCTCAAAGTGACCAAAATTGCCATTTTTACAGAGTTTTGCTTACTCAAAAGCTTCCATTTTGACCCGTTTCAGGCACAGAAATGACTTTAAACACACTTATTCTAGTTGACAAAGTCATAATTCACATCCAACAGTCATTTAGAGTCAAAAGATTAAATGTTGAAATTTCATCCATATTGACCCTTTTGGGATCGTTCGACAGGTCCGGAGTCATCGTTTTTCATCCGAAAATTGATTTTTTGGACTGTACCAAAAATGATTCAAAATGTCAATTGGATCGTGCCTCATGTTGAATAACCACTTTTTAAACCTTCACAGTGACCAAAATTGCCATTTTTACAGAGTTTTGCTAACTCAAAAGCTTCAATTTTGACCCGTTTCAGGCACAGAAATGACTTTAAACACACTTATTCTAGTTGACAAAGTCATAATTCACATCCAACAGTAATTGAGAGTCAAAAGGTTAAATGTTGAAATTTCATCATTATAGACCATTTTGGGATCGTTCGACAGGTCCGGAGTCATCGTTTTTCATCCGAAAATTGATTTTTTGGACTGTACGAAAAATGATTCAAAATGTCAATTGGATCATGCCTCATGTTGAATAACCACTTTTTAAACCCTCACAGTGACCAAAATTGCCATTTTTACAGAGTTTTGCTTACTCAAAAGCTTCAATTTTGACCCGTTTCAGGCACAGAAATGACTTTAAACACACTTATTTTAGTTGACAAAGTCCTAATTCACATCCAACAGTAATTTAGAGTCAAAAGATTAAATGTTAAAATTTCATCCATATTGACCATTTTGGGATCGTTCGACAGGTCCGGAGTCATCGTTTTTCATCCGAAAAATGATTTTTTGGACTGTACCAAAAATGATTCAAAATGTCAATTGGATCATGCCTCATGTTGAATAACCACTTTTTAAACCCTCACAGTGACCAAAATTGCCATTTTTACAGAGTTTTGCTTACTCAAAAGCTTCAATTTTGACCCGTTTCAGGCACAGAAATTACTTTAAACACACTTATTTTAGTTGACAAAGTCCTAATTCACATCCAACAGTCATTTAGAGTCAAAAGATTAAATGTTAAAATTTCATCATTATAGACCATTTTGGGATCGTTCGACAGGTCCGGAGTCATCGTTTTTCATCCGAAAAATGATTTTTTGGACTGTACCAAAAATGATTCAAAATGTCAATTGGATCATGCCTCATGTTGAATAACCACTTTTTAAACCCTCACAGTGACCAAAATTGCCATTTTTACAGAGTTTTGCTTACTCAAAAGCTTCAATTTTGACCCGTTTCAGGCACAGAAATGACTTTAAACACACTTATTTTAGTTGACAAAGTCCTAATTCACATCCAACAGTAATTTAGAGTCAAAAGATTAAATGTTAAAATTTCATCATTATAGACCATTTTGGGATCGTTCGACAGGTCCGGGGTCATCGTTTTTCATCTGAAAATTGATTTTTTGGACTGTACCAAAAATGATTCAAAATGTCAATTGGATCATGCCTCATGTTGAATAACCACTTTTTAAACCCTCACAGTGACCAAAATTGCCATTTTTACAGAGTTTTGCTTACTCAAAAGCTTCCATTTTGACCCGTTTCAGGCACAGAAATGACTTTAAACACACTTATTCTAGTTGACAAAGTCATAATTCACATCCAACAGTCATTTAGAGTCAAAAGATTAAATGTTGAAATTTCATCCATATTGACCATTTTGGGATCGTTCGACAGGTCCGGAGTCATCGTTTTTCATCCGAAAATTGATTTTTTGGACTGTACCAAAAATGATTCAAAATGTCAATTGGATCGTGCCTCATGTTGA
Source organism: Lissotriton vulgaris (assembly GCF_964263255.1). Lineage (NCBI taxonomy): Eukaryota > Metazoa > Chordata > Amphibia > Caudata > Salamandridae > Lissotriton > Lissotriton vulgaris. The sequence goes on from NW_028245120.1 coordinate 491,531, forward strand.
ATAACCACTTTTTAAACCTTCACAGTGACCAAAATTGCCATTTTTACAGAGTTTTGCTAACTCAAAAGCTTCAATTTTGACCCATTTCAGGCACAGAAATGACTTTAAACACACTTATTTTAGTTGACAAAGTCATAATTCACATCCAACAGTAATTTAGAGTCAAAAGACTAAATGTTAAAATTTCATCATTATAGACCATTTTGGGATCGTTCGACAGGTCCGGAGTCATCGTTTTTCATCCGAAAAATGATTTTTTGGACTGTACCAAAAATGATTCAAAATGTCAATTGGATCATGCCTCATGTTAAATAACCACTTTTTAAACCCTCACAGTGACCAAAATTGCCATTTTTACAGAGTTTTGCTTACTCAAAAGCTTCCATTTTGACCCGTTTCAGGCACAGAAATGACTTTAAACACACTTATTCTAGTTGACAAAGTCATAATTCACATCCAACAGTAATTGAGAGTCAAAAGATTAAATGTTAAAATTTCATCATTATAGACCATTTTGGGATCGTTCGACAGGTCCGGAGTCATCGTTTTTCATCCGAAAAATGATTTTTTGGACTGTACCAAAAATGATTCAAAATGTCAATTGGATCATGCCTCATGTTGAATAACCACTTTTTAAACCCTCACAGTGACCAAAATTGCAATTTTTACAGAGTTTTGCTTACTCAAAAGCTTCAATTTTGACCCGTTTCAGGCACAGAAATGACTTTAAACACACTTATTTTAGTTGACAAAGTCCTAATTCACATCCAACAGTAATTTAGAGTCAAAAGATTAAATGTTAAAATTTCATCATTATAGACCATTTTGGGATCATTCGACAGGTCCGGAGTCATCGTTTTTCATCCGAAAAATGATTTTTTGGACTGTACCAAAAATGATTCAAAATGTCAATTGGATCATGCCTCATGTTGAATAACCACTTTTTAAACCCTCACAGTGACCAAAATTGCCATTTTTACAGAGTTTTGCTTACTCAAAAGCTTCAATTTTGACCCGTTTCAGGCACAGAAATTACTTTAAACACACTTATTTTAGTTGACAAAGTCCTAATTCACATCCAACAGTAATTTAGAGTCAAAAGATTAAATGTTAAAATTTCATCATTATAGACCATTTTGGGATCGTTCGACAGGTCCAGGGTCATCGTTTTTCATCCGAAAATTGATTTTTTGGACTGTACGAAAAATGATTCAAAATGTCAATTGGATCATGCCTCATGTTGAATAACCACTTTTTAAACCCTCACAGTGACCAAAATTGCCATTTTTACAGAGTTTTGCTTACTCAAAAGCTTCCATTTTGACCCGTTTCAGGCACAGAAATGACTTTAAACACACTTATTCTAGTTGACAAAGTCATAATTCACATCCAACAGTCATTTAGAGTCAAAAGATTAAATGTTGAAATTTCATCCATATTGACCATTTTGGGATCGTTCGACAGGTCCGGAGTCATCGTTTTTCATCCTGAAATTGATTTTTTGGACTGTACCAAAAATGATTCAAACTGTCAATTGGATCGTGCCTCATGTTGAATAACCACTTTTTAAACCCTCACAGTGACCAAAATTGCCATTTTTACAGAGTTTTGCTTACTCAAAAGCTTCAATTTTGACCCGTTTCAGGCACAGAAATTACTTTAAACACACTTATTTTAGTTGACAAAGTCCTAATTCACATCCAACAGTCATTTAGAGTCAAAAGATTAAATGTTAAAATTTCATCATTATAGACCATTTTGGGATCGTTCGACAGGTCCGGAGTCATCGTTTTTCATCCGAAAATTGATTTTTTGGACTGTACCAAAAATGATTCAAAATGTCAATTGGATCATGCCTCATGTTGAATAACCACTTTTTAAACCCTCAAAGTGACCAAAATTGCCATTTTTACAGAGTTTTGCTTACTCAAAAGCTTCCATTTTGACCCGTTTCAGGCACAGAAATGACTTTAAACACACTTATTCTAGTTGACAAAGTCATAATTCACATCCAACAGTAATTGAGAGTCAAAAGGTTAAATGTTGAAATTTCATCATTATAGACCATTTTGGGATCGTTCGACAGGTCCGGAGTCATCGTTTTTCATCCGAAAATTGATTTTTTGGACTGTACCAAAAATGATTCAAAATGTCAATTGGATCATGCCTCATGTTTAATAACCACTTTTTAAACCCTCAAAGTGACCAAAATTGCCATTTTACAGAGTTTTGCTTACTCAAAAGCTTCCATTTTGACCCGTTTCAGGCACAGAAATGACTTTAAACACACTTATTCTAGTTGACAAAGTCAAAATTCACATCCAACAGTAATTGAGAGTCAAAAGGTTAAATGTTGAAATTTCATCATTATAGACCATTTTGGGATCGTTCGACAGGTCCGGAGTCATCGTTTTTCATCCGAAAATTGATTTTTTGGACTGTACGAAAAATGATTCAAAATGTCAATTGGATCATGCCTCATGTTGAATAACCACTTTTTAAACCCTCACAGTGACCAAAATTGCCATTTTTACAGAGTTTTGCTTACTCAAAAGCTTCAATTTTGACCCGTTTCAGGCACAGAAATGACTTTAAACACACTTATTTTAGTTGACAAAGTCCTAATTCACATCCAACAGTAATTTAGAGTCAAAAGATTAAATGTTAAAATTTCATCATTATAGACCATTTTGGGATCGTTCGACAGGTCCGGAGTCATCGTTTTTCATCCGAAAAATGATTTTTTGGACTGTACCAAAAATGATTCAAAATGGCAATTGGATCATGCCTCATGTTGAATAACCACTTTTTAAACCATCACAGTGACCAAAATTGCCATTTTTACAGAGTTTTGCTTACTCAAAAGCTTCAATTTTGACCCGTTTCAGGCACAGAAATTACTTTAAACACACTTATTTTAGTTGACAAAGTCCTAATTCACATCCAACAGTCATTTAGAGTCAAAAGATTAAATGTTAAAATTTCATCATTATAGACCATTTTGGGATCGTTCGACAGGTCCGGAGTCATCGTTTTTCATCCGAAAATTGATTTTTTGGACTGTACCAAAAATGATTCAAAATGTCAATTGGATCATGCCTCATGTTGAATAACCACTTTTTAAACCCTCAAAGTGACCAAAATTGCCATTTTTACAGAGTTTTGCTTACTCAAAAGCTTCCATTTTGACCCGTTTCAGGCACAGAAATGACTTTAAACACACTTATTCTAGTTGACAAAGTCAAAATTCACATCCAACAGTAATTGAGAGTCAAAAGGTTAAATGTTGAAATTTCATCATTATAGACCATTTTGGGATCGTTCGACAGGTCCGGAGTCATCGTTTTTCATCCGAAAATTGATTTTTTGGACTGTACGAAAAATGATTCAAAATGTCAATTGGATCATGCCTCATGTTGAATAACCACTTTTTAAACCCTCACAGTGACCAAAATTGCCATTTTTACAGAGTTTTGCTTACTCAAAAGCTTCCATTTTGACCCGTTTCAGGCACAGAAATGACTTTAAACACACTTATTTTAGTTGACAAAGTCATAATTCACATCCAACAGTAATTTAGAGTCAAAAGATTAAATGTTAAAATTTCATCATTATAGACCATTTTGGGATCGTTCGACAGGTCCGGAGTCATCGTTTTTCATCCGAAAAATGATTTTTTGGACTGTACCAAAAATGATTCAAAATGTCAATTGGATCATGCCTCATGTTGAATAACCACTTTTTAAACCCTCACAGTGACCAAAATTGCCATTTTTACAGAGTTTTGCTTACCCAAAAGCTTCAATTTTGACCCGTTTCAGGCACAGAAATGACTTTAAACACACTTATTTTAGTTGACAAAGTCCTAATTCACATCCAACAGTAATTTAGAGTCAAAAGATTAAATGTAAAAATTTCATCATTATAGACCATTTTGGGATCGTTCGACAGGTCCGGAGTCATCGTTTTTCATCCGAAAATTGATTTTTTGGACTGTACCAAAAATGATTCAAAATGTCAATTGGATCATGCCTCATGTTGAATAACCACTTTTTAAACCCTCAAAGTGACCAAAATTGCCATTTTTACAGAGTTTTGCTTACTCAAAAGCTTCCATTTTGACCCGTTTCAGGCACAGAAATGACTTTAAACACACTTATTCTAGTTGACAAAGTCATAATTCACATCCAACAGTCATTTAGAGTCAAAAGATTAAATGTTGAAATTTCATCCATATTGACCCTTTTGGGATCGTTCGACAGGTCCGGAGTCATCGTTTTTCATCCGAAAATTGATTTTTTGGACTGTACCAAAAATTATTCAAAATGTCAATTGGATCGTGCCTCATGTTGAATAACCACTTTTTAAACCTTCACAGTGACCAAAATTGCCATTTTTACAGAGTTTTGCTAACTCAAAAGCTTCAATTTTGACCCGTTTCAGGCACAGAAATGACTTTAAACACACTTATTATAGTTGACAAAGTCATAATTCACATCCAACAGTAATTGAGAGTCAAAACATTAAATGTTGAAATTTCATCATTATAGACCATTTTGGGATCGTTCGACAGGTCCGGAGTCATCGTTTTTCATCCGAAAATTGATTTTTTGGACTGTACCAAAAATGATTCAAATGTCAATTGGATCATGCCTCATGTTGAATAACCACTTTTTAAACCCTCACAGTGACCAAAATTGCCATTTTTACAGAGTTTTGCTTACTCAAAAGCTTCAATTTTGACCCGTTTCAGGCACAGAAATGACTTTAAACACACTTATTTTAGTTGACAAAGTCCTAATTCACATCCAACAGTAATTTAGAGTCAAAAGATTAAATGTTAAAATTTCATCATTATAGACCATTTTGGGATCGTTCGACAGGTCCGGGGTCATCGTTTTTCATCCGAAAATTGATTTTTTGGACTGTACCAAAAATGATTCAAAATGTCAATTGGATCATGCCTCATGTTGAATAACCACTTTTTAAACCCTCACAGTGACCAAAATTGCCATTTTTACAGAGTTTTGCTTACTCAAAAGCTTCCATTTTGACCCGTTTCAGGCACAGAAATGACTTTAAACACACTTATTCTAGTTGACAAAGTCATAATTCACATCCAACAGTCATTTAGAGTCAAAAGATTAAATGTTGAAATTTCATCCATATTGACCATTTTGGGATCGTTCGACAGGTCCGGAGTCATCGTTTTTCATCCGAAAATTGATTTTTTGGACTGTACCAAAAATGATTCAAAATGTCAATTGGATCGTGCCTCATGTTGAATAACCACTTTTTAAACCTTCACAGTGACAAAAATTGCCATTTTTACAGAGTTTTGCTAACTCAAAAGCTTCAATTTTGACCCATTTCAGGCACAGAAATGACTTTAAACACACTTATTTTAGTTGACAAAGTCATAATTCACATCCAACAGTCATTTAGAGTCAAAAGATTAAATGTTGAAATTTCATCATTATAGACCATTTTGGGATCGTTCGACAGGTCCGGAGTCATCGTTTTTCATCCGAAAATTGATTTTTTTGGACTGTACCAAAAATGATTCAAAATGTCAATTGGATCATGCCTCATGTTGAATAACCACTTTTTAAACCCTCACAGTGACCAAAATTGCCATTTTTACAGAGTTTTGCTTACTCAAAAGCTTCAATTTTGACCCGTTTCAGGCACAGAAATGACTTTAAACACACTTATTTTAGTTGACAAAGTCCTAATTCACATCCAACAGTAATTTAGAGTCAAAAGATTAAATGTTAAAATTTCATCATTATAGACCATTTTGGGATCGTTCGACAGGTCCGGAGTCATCGTTTTTCATCCGAAAAATGATTTTTTGGACTGTACCAAAAATGATTCAAAATGTCAATTGGATCATGCCTCATGTTGAATAACCACTTTTTAAACCCTCACAGTGACCAAAATTGCCATTTTTACAGAGTTTTGCTTACTCAAAAGCTTCAATTTTGACCCGTTTCAGGCCCAGAAATTACTTTAAACACACTTATTTTAGTTGACAAAGTCCTAATTCACATCCAACAGTCATTTAGAGTCAAAAGATTAAATGTTAAAATTTCATCATTATAGACCATTTTGGGATCGTTCGACAGGTCCGGAGTCATCGTTTTTTATCCGAAAAATGATTTTTTGGACTGTACCAAAAATGATTCAAAATGTCAATTGGATCATGCCTCATGTTGAATAACCACTTTTTAAACCCTCACAGTGACCAAAATTGCCATTTTTACAGAGTTTTGCTTACTCAAAAGCTTCAATTTTGACCCGTTTCAGGCACAGAAATGACTTTAAACACACCTATTTTAGTTGACAAAGTCCTAATTCACATCCAACAGTAATTTAGAGTCAAAAGATTAAATGTTAAAATGTCATCATTATAGACCATTTTGGGATCGTTCGACAGGTCCGGGGTCATCGTTTTTCATCCGAAAATTGATTTTTTGGACTGTACCAAAAATGATTCAAAATGTCAATTGGATCATGCCTCATGTTGAATAACCACTTTTTAAACCCTCACAGTGACCAAAATTGCCATTTTTACAGAGTTTTGCTTACTCAAAAGCTTCCATTTTGACCCGTTTCAGGCACAGAAATGACTTTAAACACACTTATTCTAGTTGACAAAGTCATAATTCACATCCAACAGTCATTTAGAGTCAAAAGATTAAATGTTGAAATTTCATCCATATTGACCATTTTGGGATCGTTCGACATGTCCGGAGTCATCGTTTTTCATCCGAAAATTGATTTTTTTGGACTGTACCAAAAATGATTCAAAATGTCAATTGGATCGTGCCTCATGTTGAATAACCGCTTTTTAAACCTTCACAGTGACCAAAATTGCCATTTTTACAGAGTTTTGCTAACTCAAAAGCTTCAATTTTGACCCATTTCAGGCACAGAAATGACTTTAAACACACTTATTTTAGTTGACAAAGTCATAATTCACATCCAACAGTAATTTAGAGTCAAAAGACTAAATGTTAAAATTTCATCATTATAGACCATTTTGGGATCGTTCGACAGGTCCGGAGTCATCGTTTTTCATCCGAAAATTGATTTTTTGCACTGTACCAAAAATGATTCAAAATGTCAATTGGATCATGCCTCATGTTGAATAACCACTTTTTAAACCGTCACAGTGACCAAAATTGCCATTTTTACAGAGTTTTGCTTACTCAAAAGCTTCCATTTTGACCCGTTTCAGGCACAGAAATGACTTTAAACTCACTTATTCTAGTTGACAAAGTCATAATTCACATCCAACAGTCATTTAGAGTCAAAAGATTAAATGTTGAAATTTCATCATTATAGACCATTTTGGGATCGTTCGACAGGTCCGGAGTCATCGTTTTTCATCCGAAAAATGATTTTTTGGACTGTACCAAAAATGATTCAAAATGTCAATTGGATCATGCCTCATGTTAAATAACCACTTTTTAAACCCTCACAGTGACCAATATTGCCATTTTTACAGAGTTTTGCTTACTCAAAAGCTTCCATTTTGACCCGTTTCAGGCACAGAAATGACTTTAAACACACTTATTTTAGTTGACAAAGTCCTAATTCACATCCAACAGTAATTTAGAGTCAAAAGATTAAATGTTAAAATTTCATCATTATAGACCATTTTGGGATCGTTCGACAGGTCCAGGGTCATCGTTTTTCATCCGAAAATTGATTTTTTGGACTGTACGAAAAATGATTCAAAATGTCAATTGGATCATGCCTCATGTTGAATAACCACTTTTTAAACCCTCACAGTGACCAAAATTGCCATTTTTACAGAGTTTTGCTTACTCAAAAGCTTCCATTTTGACCCGTTTCAGGCACAGAAATGACTTTAAACACACTTATTCTAGTTGACAAAGTCATAATTCACATCCAACAGTCATTTAGAGTCAAAAGATTAAATGTTGAAATTTCATCCATATTGACCATTTTGGGATCGTTCGACAGGTCCGGAGTCATCGTTTTTCATCCTGAAATTGATTTTTTGGACTGTACCAAAAATGATTCAAACTGTCAATTGGATCGTGCCTCATGTTGAATAACCACTTTTTAAACCCTCACAGTGACCAAAATTGCCATTTTTACAGAGTTTTGCTTACTCAAAAGCTTCAATTTTGACCCGTTTCAGGCACAGAAATTACTTTAAACACACTTATTTTAGTTGACAAAGTCCTAATTCACATCCAACAGTCATTTAGAGTCAAAAGATTAAATGTTAAAATTTCATCATTATAGACCATTTTGGGATCGTTCGACAGGTCCGGAGTCATCGTTTTTCATCCGAAAATTGATTTTTTGGACTGTACCAAAAATGATTCAAAATGTCAATTGGATCATGCCTCATGTTGAATAACCACTTTTTAAACCCTCAAAGTGACCAAAATTGCCATTTTTACAGAGTTTTGCTTACTCAAAAGCTTCCATTTTGACCCGTTTCAGGCACAGAAATGACTTTAAACACACTTATTCTAGTTGACAAAGTCATAATTCACATCCAACAGTAATTGAGAGTCAAAAGGTTAAATGTTGAAATTTCATCATTATAGACCATTTTGGGATCGTTCGACAGGTCCGGAGTCATCGTTTTTCATCCGAAAATTGATTTTTTGGACTGTACCAAAAATGATTCAAAATGTCAATTGGATCATGCCTCATGTTTAATAACCACTTTTTAAACCCTCAAAGTGACCAAAATTGCCATTTTACAGAGTTTTGCTTACTCAAAAGCTTCCATTTTGACCCGTTTCAGGCACAGAAATGACTTTAAACACACTTATTCTAGTTGACAAAGTCAAAATTCACATCCAACAGTAATTGAGAGTCAAAAGGTTAAATGTTGAAATTTCATCATTATAGACCATTTTGGGATCGTTCGACAGGTCCGGAGTCATCGTTTTTCATCCGAAAATTGATTTTTTGGACTGTACGAAAAATGATTCAAAATGTCAATTGGATCATGCCTCATGTTGAATAACCACTTTTTAAACCCTCACAGTGACCAAAATTGCCATTTTTACAGAGTTTTGCTTACTCAAAAGCTTCAATTTTGACCCGTTTCAGGCACAGAAATGACTTTAAACACACTTATTTTAGTTGACAAAGTCCTAATTCACATCCAACAGTAATTTAGAGTCAAAAGATTAAATGTTAAAATTTCATCATTATAGACCATTTTGGGATCGTTCGACAGGTCCGGAGTCATCGTTTTTCATCCGAAAAATGATTTTTTGGACTGTACCAAAAATGATTCAAAATGGCAATTGGATCATGCCTCATGTTGAATAACCACTTTTTAAACCATCACAGTGACCAAAATTGCCATTTTTACAGAGTTTTGCTTACTCAAAAGCTTCAATTTTGACCCGTTTCAGGCACAGAAATTACTTTAAACACACTTATTTTAGTTGACAAAGTCCTAATTCACATCCAACAGTCATTTAGAGTCAAAAGATTAAATGTTAAAATTTCATCATTATAGACCATTTTGGGATCGTTCGACAGGTCCGGAGTCATCGTTTTTCATCCGAAAATTGATTTTTTGGACTGTACCAAAAATGATTCAAAATGTCAATTGGATCATGCCTCATGTTGAATAACCACTTTTTAAACCCTCAAAGTGACCAAAATTGCCATTTTTACAGAGTTTTGCTTACTCAAAAGCTTCCATTTTGACCCGTTTCAGGCACAGAAATGACTTTAAACACACTTATTCTAGTTGACAAAGTCAAAATTCACATCCAACAGTAATTGAGAGTCAAAAGGTTAAATGTTGAAATTTCATCATTATAGACCATTTTGGGATCGTTCGACAGGTCCGGAGTCATCGTTTTTCATCCGAAAATTGATTTTTTGGACTGTACGAAAAATGATTCAAAATGTCAATTGGATCATGCCTCATGTTGAATAACCACTTTTTAAACCCTCACAGTGACCAAAATTGCCATTTTTACAGAGTTTTGCTTACTCAAAAGCTTCCATTTTGACCCGTTTCAGGCACAGAAATGACTTTAAACACACTTATTTTAGTTGACAAAGTCATAATTCACATCCAACAGTAATTTAGAGTCAAAAGATTAAATGTTAAAATTTCATCATTATAGACCATTTTGGGATCGTTCGACAGGTCCGGAGTCATCGTTTTTCATCCGAAAAATGATTTTTTGGACTGTACCAAAAATGATTCAAAATGTCAATTGGATCATGCCTCATGTTGAATAACCACTTTTTAAACCCTCACAGTGACCAAAATTGCCATTTTTACAGAGTTTTGCTTACCCAAAAGCTTCAATTTTGACCCGTTTCAGGCACAGAAATGACTTTAAACACACTTATTTTAGTTGACAAAGTCCTAATTCACATCCAACAGTAATTTAGAGTCAAAAGATTAAATGTAAAAATTTCATCATTATAGACCATTTTGGGATCGTTCGACAGGTCCGGAGTCATCGTTTTTCATCCGAAAATTGATTTTTTGGACTGTACCAAAAATGATTCAAAATGTCAATTGGATCATGCCTCATGTTGAATAACCACTTTTTAAACCCTCAAAGTGACCAAAATTGCCATTTTTACAGAGTTTTGCTTACTCAAAAGCTTCCATTTTGACCCGTTTCAGGCACAGAAATGACTTTAAACACACTTATTCTAGTTGACAAAGTCATAATTCACATCCAACAGTCATTTAGAGTCAAAAGATTAAATGTTGAAATTTCATCCATATTGACCCTTTTGGGATCGTTCGACAGGTCCGGAGTCATCGTTTTTCATCCGAAAATTGATTTTTTGGACTGTACCAAAAATTATTCAAAATGTCAATTGGATCGTGCCTCATGTTGAATAACCACTTTTTAAACCTTCACAGTGACCAAAATTGCCATTTTTACAGAGTTTTGCTAACTCAAAAGCTTCAATTTTGACCCGTTTCAGGCACAGAAATGACTTTAAACACACTTATTATAGTTGACAAAGTCATAATTCACATCCAACAGTAATTGAGAGTCAAAACATTAAATGTTGAAATTTCATCATTATAGACCATTTTGGGATCGTTCGACAGGTCCAGAGTCATCGTTTTTCATCCGAAAATTGATTTTTTGGACTGTACCAAAAATGATTCAAATGTCAATTGGATCATGCCTCATGTTGAATAACCACTTTTTAAACCCTCACAGTGACCAAAATTGCCATTTTTACAGAGTTTTGCTTACTCAAAAGCTTCAATTTTGACCCGTTTCAGGCACAGAAATGACTTTAAACACACTTATTTTAGTTGACAAAGTCCTAATTCACATCCAACAGTAATTTAGAGTCAAAAGATTAAATGTTAAAATTTCATCATTATAGACCATTTTGGGATCGTTCGACAGGTCCGGGGTCATCGTTTTTCATCCGAAAATTGATTTTTTGGACTGTACCAAAAATGATTCAAAATGTCAATTGGATCATGCCTCATGTTGAATAACCACTTTTTAAACCCTCACAGTGACCAAAATTGCCATTTTTACAGAGTTTTGCTTACTCAAAAGCTTCCATTTTGACCCGTTTCAGGCACAGAAATGACTTTAAACACACTTATTCTAGTTGACAAAGTCATAATTCACATCCAACAGTCATTTAGAGTCAAAAGATTAAATGTTGAAATTTCATCCATATTGACCATTTTGGGATCGTTCGACAGGTCCGGAGTCATCGTTTTTCATCCGAAAATTGATTTTTTGGACTGTACCAAAAATGATTCAAAATGTCAATTGGATCGTGCCTCATGTTGAATAACCACTTTTTAAACCTTCACAGTGACAAAAATTGCCATTTTTACAGAGTTTTGCTAACTCAAAAGCTTCAATTTTGACCCATTTCAGGCACAGAAATGACTTTAAACACACTTATTTTAGTTGACAAAGTCATAATTCACATCCAACAGTCATTTAGAGTCAAAAGATTAAATGTTGAAATTTCATCATTATAGACCATTTTGGGATCGTTCGACAGGTCCGGAGTCATCGTTTTTCATCCGAAAATTGATTTTTTTGGACTGTACCAAAAATGATTCAAAATGTCAATTGGATCATGCCTCATGTTGAATAACCACTTTTTAAACCCTCACAGTGACCAAAATTGCCATTTTTACAGAGTTTTGCTTACTCAAAAGCTTCAATTTTGACCCGTTTCAGGCACAGAAATGACTTTAAACACACTTATTTTAGTTGACAAAGTCCTAATTCACATCCAACAGTAATTTAGAGTCAAAAGATTAAATGTTAAAATTTCATCATTATAGACCATTTTGGGATCGTTCGACAGGTCCGGAGTCATCGTTTTTCATCCGAAAAATGATTTTTTGGACTGTACCAAAAATGATTCAAAATGTCAATTGGATCATGCCTCATGTTGAATAACCACTTTTTAAACCCTCACAGTGACCAAAATTGCCATTTTTACAGAGTTTTGCTTACTCAAAAGCTTCAATTTTGACCCGTTTCAGGCCCAGAAATTACTTTAAACACACTTATTTTAGTTGACAAAGTCCTAATTCACATCCAACAGTCATTTAGAGTCAAAAGATTAAATGTTAAAATTTCATCATTATAGACCATTTTGGGATCGTTCGACAGGTCCGGAGTCATCGTTTTTTATCCGAAAAATGATTTTTTGGACTGTACCAAAAATGATTCAAAATGTCAATTGGATCATGCCTCATGTTGAATAACCACTTTTTAAACCCTCACAGTGACCAAAATTGCCATTTTTACAGAGTTTTGCTTACTCAAAAGCTTCAATTTTGACCCGTTTCAGGCACAGAAATGACTTTAAACACACCTATTTTAGTTGACAAAGTCCTAATTCACATCCAACAGTAATTTAGAGTCAAAAGATTAAATGTTAAAATGTCATCATTATAGACCATTTTGGGATCGTTCGACAGGTCCGGGGTCATCGTTTTTCATCCGAAAATTGATTTTTTGGACTGTACCAAAAATGATTCAAAATGTCAATTGGATCATGCCTCATGTTGAATAACCACTTTTTAAACCCTCACAGTGACCAAAATTGCCATTTTTACAGAGTTTTGCTTACTCAAAAGCTTCCATTTTGACCCGTTTCAGGCACAGAAATGACTTTAAACACACTTATTCTAGTTGACAAAGTCATAATTCACATCCAACAGTCATTTAGAGTCAAAAGATTAAATGTTGAAATTTCATCCATATTGACCATTTTGGGATCGTTCGACATGTCCGGAGTCATCGTTTTTCATCCGAAAATTGATTTTTTTGGACTGTACCAAAAATGATTCAAAATGTCAATTGGATCGTGCCTCATGTTGAATAACCGCTTTTTAAACCTTCACAGTGACCAAAATTGCCATTTTTACAGAGTTTTGCTAACTCAAAAGCTTCAATTTTGACCCATTTCAGGCACAGAAATGACTTTAAACACACTTATTTTAGTTGACAAAGTCATAATTCACATCCAACAGTAATTTAGAGTCAAAAGACTAAATGTTAAAATTTCATCATTATAGACCATTTTGGGATCGTTCGACAGGTCCGGAGTCATCGTTTTTCATCCGAAAATTGATTTTTTGCACTGTACCAAAAATGATTCAAAATGTCAATTGGATCATGCCTCATGTTGAATAACCACTTTTTAAACCGTCACAGTGACCAAAATTGCCATTTTTACAGAGTTTTGCTTACTCAAAAGCTTCCATTTTGACCCGTTTCAGGCACAGAAATGACTTTAAACTCACTTATTCTAGTTGACAAAGTCATAATTCACATCCAACAGTCATTTAGAGTCAAAAGATTAAATGTTGAAATTTCATCATTATAGACCATTTTGGGATCGTTCGACAGGTCCGGAGTCATCGTTTTTCATCCGAAAAATGATTTTTTGGACTGTACCAAAAATGATTCAAAATGTCAATTGGATCATGCCTCATGTTAAATAACCACTTTTTAAACCCTCACAGTGACCAATATTGCCATTTTTACAGAGTTTTGCTTACTCAAAAGCTTCCATTTTGACCCGTTTCAGGCACAGAAATGACTTTAAACACACTTATTCTAGTTGACAAAGTCATAATTCACATCCAACAGTAATTGAGAGTCAAAAGATTAAATGTTAACATTTCATCATTATAGACCATTTTGGGATCGTTCGACAGGTCCGGAGTCATCGTTTTTCATCCGAAAAATGATTTTTTGGAGTGTACCAAAAATGATTCAAAATGTCAATTGGATCATGCCTCATGTTGAATAACCACTTTTTAAACCCTCACAGTGACCAAAATTGCCATTTTTACAGAGTTTTGCTTACTCAAAAGCTTCAATTTTGACCCGTTTCAGGCACAGAAATGACTTTAAACACACTTATTTTAGTTGACAAAGTCCTAATTCACATCCAACAGTAATTTAGAGTCAAAAGATTAAATGTTAAAATTTCATCATTATAGACCATTTTGGGATCGTTCGACAGGTCCGGAGTCATCGTTTTTCATCCGAAAAATGATTTTTTGGACTGTACCAAAAATGATTCAAAATGTCAATTGGATCATGCCTCATGTTGAATAACCACTTTTTAAACCCTCACAGTGACCAAAATTGCCATTTTTACAGAGTTTTGCTTACCCAAAAGCTTCAATTTTGACCCGTTTCAGGCACAGAAATGACTTTAAACACACTTATTTTAGTTGACAAAGTCCTAATTCACATCCAACAGTAATTTAGAGTCAAAAGATTAAATGTAAAAATTTCATCATTATAGACCATTTTGGGATCGTTCGACAGGTCCGGAGTCATCGTTTTTCATCCGAAAATTGATTTTTTGGACTGTACCAAAAATGATTCAAAATGTCAATTGGATCATGCCTCATGTTGAATAACCACTTTTTAAACCCTCAAAGTGACCAAAATTGCCATTTTTACAGAGTTTTGCTTACTCAAAAGCTTCCATTTTGACCCGTTTCAGGCACAGAAATGACTTTAAACACACTTATTCTAGTTGACAAAGTCATAATTCACATCCAACAGTCATTTAGAGTCAAAAGATTAAATGTTGAAATTTCATCCATATTGACCCTTTTGGGATCGTTCGACAGGTCCGGAGTCATCGTTTTTCATCCGAAAATTGATTTTTTGGACTGTACCAAAAATGATTCAAAATGTCAATTGGATCGTGCCTCATGTTGAATAACCACTTTTTAAACCTTCACAGTGACCAAAATTGCCATTTTTACAGAGTTTTGCTAACTCAAAAGCTTCAATTTTGACCCGTTTCAGGCACAGAAATGACTTTAAACACACTTATTCTAGTTGACAAAGTCATAATTCACATCCAACAGTAATTGAGAGTCAAAAGGTTAAATGTTGAAATTTCATCATTATAGACCATTTTGGGATCGTTCGACAGGTCCGGAGTCATCGTTTTTCATCCGAAAATTGATTTTTTGGACTGTACGAAAAATGATTCAAAATGTCAATTGGATCATGCCTCATGTTGAATAACCACTTTTTAAACCCTCACAGTGACCAAAATTGCCATTTTTACAGAGTTTTGCTTACTCAAAAGCTTCAATTTTGACCCGTTTCAGGCACAGAAATGACTTTAAACACACTTATTTTAGTTGACAAAGTCCTAATTCACATCCAACAGTAATTTAGAGTCAAAAGATTAAATGTTAAAATTTCATCATTATAGACCATTTTGGGATCGTTCGACAGGTCCGGAGTCATCGTTTTTCATCCGAAAAATGATTTTTTGGACTGTACCAAAAATGATTCAAAATGTCAATTGGATCATGCCTCATGTTGAATAACCACTTTTTAAACCCTCACAGTGACCAAAATTGCCATTTTTACAGAGTTTTGCTTACTCAAAAGCTTCAATTTTGACCCGTTTCAGGCACAGAAATTACTTTAAACACACTTATTTTAGTTGACAAAGTCCTAATTCACATCCAACAGTCATTTAGAGTCAAAAGATTAAATGTTAAAATTTCATCATTATAGACCATTTTGGGATCGTTCGACAGGTCCGGAGTCATCGTTTTTCATCCGAAAATTGATTTTTTGGACTGTACCAAAAATGATTCAAAATGTCAATTGGATCATGCCTCATGTTTAATAACCACTTTTTAAACCCTCAAAGTGACCAAAATTGCCATTTTTACAGAGTTTTGCTTACTCAAAAGCTTCCATTTTGACCCGTTTCAGGCACAGAAATGACTTTAAACACACTTATTCTAGTTGACAAAGTCAAAATTCACATCCAACAGTAATTGAGAGTCAAAAGGTTAAATGTTGAAATTTCATCATTATAGACCATTTTGGGATCGTTCGACAGGTCCGGAGTCATCGTTTTTCATCCGAAAATTGATTTTTTGGACTGTACGAAAAATGATTCAAAATGTCAATTGGATCATGCCTCATGTTGAATAACCACTTTTTAAACCCTCACAGTGACCAAAATTGCCATTTTTACAGAGTTTTGCTTACTCAAAAGCTTCAATTTTGACCCGTTTCAGGCACAGAAATGACTTTAAACACACTTATTTTAGTTGACAAAGTCCTAATTCACATCCAACAGTAATTTAGAGTCAAAAGATTAAATGTTAAAATTTCATCATTATAGACCATTTTGGGATCGTTCGACAGGTCCGGAGTCATCGTTTTTCATCCGAAAAATGATTTTTTGGACTGTACCAAAAATGATTCAAAATGTCAATTGGATCATGCCTCATGTTGAATAACCACTTTTTAAACCCTCACAGTGACCAAAATTGCCATTTTTACAGAGTTTTGCTTACTCAAAAGCTTCAATTTTGACCCGTTTCAGGCACAGAAATTACTTTAAACACACTTATTTTAGTTGACAAAGTCCTAATTCACATCCAACAGTCATTTAGAGTCAAAAGATTAAATGTTAAAATTTCATCATTATAGACCATTTTGGGATCGTTCGACAGGTCCGGAGTCATCGTTTTTCATCCGAAAATTGATTTTTTGGACTGTACCAAAAATGATTCAAAATGTCAATTGGATCATGCCTCATGTTGAATAACCACTTTTTAAACCCTCAAAGTGACCAAAATTGCCATTTTTACAGAGTTTTGCTTACTCAAAAGCTTCCATTTTGACCCGTTTCAGGCACAGAAATGACTTTAAACACACTTATTCTAGTTGACAAAGTCAAAATTCACATCCAACAGTAATTGAGAGTCAAAAGGTTAAATGTTGAAATTTCATCATTATAGACCATTTTGGGATCGTTCGACAGGTCCGGAGTCATCGTTTTTCATCCGAAAATTGATTTTTTGGACTGTACGAAAAATGATTCAAAATGTCAATTGGATCATGCCTCATGTTGAATAACCACTTTTTAAACCCTCACAGTGACCAAAATTGCCATTTTTACAGAGTTTTGCTTACTCAAAAGCTTCCATTTTGACCCGTTTCAGGCACAGAAATGACTTTAAACACACTTATTTTAGTTGACAAAGTCATAATTCACATCCAACAGTAATTTAGAGTCAAAAGATTAAATGTTAAAATTTCATCATTATAGACCATTTTGGGATCGTTCGACAGGTCCGGAGTCATCGTTTTTCATCCGAAAAATGATTTTTTGGACTGTACCAAAAATGATTCAAAATGTCAATTGGATCATGCCTCATGTTGAATAACCACTTTTTAAACCCTCACAGTGACCAAAATTGCCATTTTTACAGAGTTTTGCTTACCCAAAAGCTTCAATTTTGACCCGTTTCAGGCACAGAAATGACTTTAAACACACTTATTTTAGTTGACAAAGTCCTAATTCACATCCAACAGTAATTTAGAGTCAAAAGATTAAATGTAAAAATTTCATCATTATAGACCATTTTGGGATCGTTCGACAGGTCCGGAGTCATCGTTTTTCATCCGAAAATTGATTTTTTGGACTGTACCAAAAATGATTCAAAATGTCAATTGGATCATGCCTCATGTTGAATAACCACTTTTTAAACCCTCAAAGTGACCAAAATTGCCATTTTTACAGAGTTTTGCTTACTCAAAAGCTTCCATTTTGACCCGTTTCAGGCACAGAAATGACTTTAAACACACTTATTCTAGTTGACAAAGTCATAATTCACATCCAACAGTCATTTAGAGTCAAAAGATTAAATGTTGAAATTTCATCCATATTGACCCTTTTGGGATCGTTCGACAGGTCCGGAGTCATCGTTTTTCATCCGAAAATTGATTTTTTGGACTGTACCAAAAATGATTCAAAATGTCAATTGGATCGTGCCTCATGTTGAATAACCACTTTTTAAACCTTCACAGTGACCAAAATTGCCATTTTTACAGAGTTTTGCTAACTCAAAAGCTTCAATTTTGACCCGTTTCAGGCACAGAAATGACTTTAAACACACTTATTATAGTTGACAAAGTCATAATTCACATCCAACAGTAATTGAGAGTCAAAAGATTAAATGTTGAAATTTCATCATTATAGACCATTTTGGGATCGTTCGACAGGTCCGGAGTAATCGTTTTTCATCCGAAAATTGATTTTTTGGACTGTACCAAAAATGATTCAAATGTCAATTGGATCATGCCTCATGTTGAATAACCACTTTTTAAACCCTCACAGTGACCAAAATTGCCATTTTTACAGAGTTTTGCTTACTCAAAAGCTTCAATTTTGACCCGTTTCAGGCACAGAAATGACTTTAAACACACTTATTTTAGTTGACAAAGTCCTAATTCACATCCAACAGTAATTTAGAGTCAAAAGATTAAATGTTAAAATTTCATCATTATAGACCATTTTGGGATCGTTCGACAGGTCCGGGGTCATCGTTTTTCATCCGAAAATTGATTTTTTGGACTGTACCAAAAATGATTCAAAATGTCAATTGGATCATGCCTCATGTTGAATAACCACTTTTTAAACCCTCACAGTGACCAAAATTGCCATTTTTACAGAGTTTTGCTTACTCAAAAGCTTCCATTTTGACCCGTTTCAGGCACAGAAATGACTTTAAACACACTTATTCTAGTTGACAAAGTCATAATTCACATCCAACAGTCATTTAGAGTCAAAAGATTAAATGTTGAAATTTCATCCATATTGACCATTTTGGGATCGTTCGACAGGTCCGGAGTCATCGTTTTTCATCCGAAAATTGATTTTTTGGACTGTACCAAAAATGATTCAAAATGTCAATTGGATCGTGCCTCATGTTGAATAACCACTTTTTAAACCTCCACAGTGACAAAAATTGCCATTTTTACAGAGTTTTGCTAACTCAAAAGCTTCAATTTTGACCCATTTCAGGCACAGAAATGACTTTAAACACACTTATTTTAGTTGACAAAGTCATAATTCACATCCAACAGTCATTTAGAGTCAAAAGATTAAATGTTGAAATTTCATCATTATAGACCATTTTGGGATCGTTCGACAGGTCCGGAGTCATCGTTTTTCATCCGAAAATTGATTTTTTTGGACTGTACCAAAAATGATTCAAAATGTCAATTGGATCATGCCTCATGTTGAATAACCACTTTTTAAACCCTCACAGTGACCAAAATTGCCATTTTTACAGAGTTTTGCTTACTCAAAAGCTTCAATTTTGACCCGTTTCAGGCACAGAAATTACTTTAAACACACTTATTTTAGTTGACAAAGTCCTAATTCACATCCAACAGTCATTTAGAGTCAAAAGATTAAATGTTAAAATTTCATCATTATAGACCATTTTGGGATCGTTCGACAGGTCCGGAGTCATCGTTTTTTATCCGAAAAATGATTTTTTGGACTGTACCAAAAATGATTCAAAATGTCAATTGGATCATGCCTCATGTTGAATAACCACTTTTTAAACCCTCACAGTGACCAAAATTGCCATTTTTACAGAGTTTTGCTTACTCAAAAGCTTCAATTTTGACCCGTTTCAGGCACAGAAATGACTTTAAACACACTTATTTTAGTTGACAAAGTCCTAATTCACATCCAACAGTAATTTAGAGTCAAAAGATTAAATGTTAAAATTTCATCATTATAGACCATTTTGGGATCGTTCGACAGGTCCGGGGTCATCGTTTTTCATCCGAAAATTGATTTTTTGGACTGTACCAAAAATGATTCAAAATGTCAATTGGATCATGCCTCATGTTGAATAACCACTTTTTAAACCCTCACAGTGACCAAAATTGCCATTTTTACAGAGTTTTGCTTACTCAAAAGCTTCAATTTTGACCCGTTTCAGGCACAGAAATGACTTTAAACACACTTATTTTAGTTGACAAAGTCCTAATTCACATCCAACAGTAATTTAGAGTCAAAAGATTAAATGTTAAAATTTCATCATTATAGACCATTTTGGGATCGTTCGACAGGTCCGGAGTCATCGTTTTTCATCCGAAAAATGATTTTTTGGACTGTACCAAAAATGATTCAAAATGTCAATTGGATCATGCCTCATGTTGAATAACCACTTTTTAAACCCTCACAGTGACCAAAATTGCCATTTTTACAGAGTTTTGCTTACTCAAAAGCTTCAATTTTGACCCGTTTCAGGCCCAGAAATTACTTTAAACACACTTATTTTAGTTGACAAAGTCCTAATTCACATCCAACAGTCATTTAGAGTCAAAAGATTAAATGTTAAAATTTCATCATTATAGACCATTTTGGGATCGTTCGACAGGTCCGGAGTCATCGTTTTTTATCCGAAAAATGATTTTTTGGACTGTACCAAAAATGATTCAAAATGTCAATTGGATCATGCCTCATGTTGAATAACCACTTTTTAAACCCTCACAGTGACCAAAATTGCCATTTTTACAGAGTTTTGCTTACTCAAAAGCTTCAATTTTGACCCGTTTCAGGCACAGAAATGACTTTAAACACACTTATTTTAGTTGACAAAGTCCTAATTCACATCCAACAGTAATTTAGAGTCAAAAGATTAAATGTTAAAATTTCATCATTATAGACCATTTTGGGATCGTTCGACAGGTCCGGGGTCATCGTTTTTCATCCGAAAATTGATTTTTTGGACTGTACCAAAAATGATTCAAAATGTCAATTGGATCATGCCTCATGTTGAATAACCACTTTTTAAACCCTCACAGTGACCAAAATTGCCATTTTTACAGAGTTTTGCTTACTCAAAGGCTTCCATTTTGACCCGTTTCAGGCACAGAAATGACTTTAAACACACTTATTCTAGTTGACAAAGTCATAATTCACATCCAACAGTCATTTAGAGTCAAAAGATTAAATGTTGAAATTTCATCCATATTGACCATTTTGGGATCGTTCGACATGTCCGGAGTCATCGTTTTTCATCCGAAAATTGATTTTTTTGGACTGTACCAAAAATGATTCAAAATGTCAATTGGATCGTGCCTCATGTTGAATAACCGCTTTTTAAACCTTCACAGTGACCAAAATTGCCATTTTTACAGAGTTTTGCTAACTCAAAAGCTTCAATTTTGACCCATTTCAGGC
Source organism: Lissotriton vulgaris (assembly GCF_964263255.1). Classification (NCBI taxonomy): domain Eukaryota; kingdom Metazoa; phylum Chordata; class Amphibia; order Caudata; family Salamandridae; genus Lissotriton; species Lissotriton vulgaris. Next base: position 513,083 of record NW_028245120.1, read on the forward strand.
ACAGAAATGACTTTAAACACACTTATTTTAGTTGACAAAGTCATAATTCACATCCAACAGTAATTTAGAGTCAAAAGACTAAATGTTAAAATTTCATCATTATAGACCATTTTGGGATCGTTCGACAGGTCCGGAGTCATCGTTTTTCATCCGAAAATTGATTTTTTGCACTGTACCAAAAATGATTCAAAATGTCAATTGGATCATGCCTCATGTTGAATAACCACTTTTTAAACCGTCACAGTGACCAAAATTGCCATTTTTACAGAGTTTTGCTTACTCAAAAGCTTCCATTTTGACCCGTTTCAGGCACAGAAATGACTTTAAACTCACTTATTCTAGTTGACAAAGTCATAATTCACATCCAACAGTCATTTAGAGTCAAAAGATTAAATGTTGAAATTTCATCATTATAGACCATTTTGGGATCGTTCGACAGGTCCGGAGTCATCGTTTTTCATCCGAAAAATGATTTTTTGGACTGTACCAAAAATGATTCAAAATGTCAATTGGATCATGCCTCATGTTAAATAACCACTTTTTAAACCCTCACAGTGACCAATATTGCCATTTTTACAGAGTTTTGCTTACTCAAAAGCTTCCATTTTGACCCGTTTCAGGCACAGAAATGACTTTAAACACACTTATTCTAGTTGACAAAGTCATAATTCACATCCAACAGTAATTGAGAGTCAAAAGATTAAATGTTAACATTTCATCATTATAGACCATTTTGGGATCGTTCGACAGGTCCTGAGTCATCGTTTTTCATCCGAAAAATGATTTTTTGGAGTGTACCAAAAATGATTCAAAATGTCAATTGGATCATGCCTCATGTTGAATAACCACTTTTTAAACCCTCACAGTGACCAAAATTGCCATTTTTACAGAGTTTTGCTTACTCAAAAGCTTCAATTTTGACCCGTTTCAGGCACAGAAATGACTTTAAACACACTTATTTTAGTTGACAAAGTCCTAATTCACATCCAACAGTAATTTAGAGTCAAAAGATTAAATGTTAAAATTTCATCATTATAGACCAATTTGGGATCGTTCGACAGGTCCGGAGTCATCGTTTTTCATCCGAAAAATGATTTTTTGGACTGTACGAAAAATGATTCAAAATGTCAATTGGATCATGCCTCATGTTGAATAACCACTTTTTAAACCCTCACAGTGACCAAAATTGCCATTTTTACAGAGTTTTGCTTACTCAAAAGCTTCCATTTTGACCCGTTTCAGGCACAGAAATGACTTTAAACACACTTATTTTAGTTGACAAAGTCATAATTCAAATCCAACAGTAATTTAGAGTCAAAAGATTAAATGTTAAAATTTCATCATTATAGACCATTTTGGGATCGTTCGACAGGTCCGGAGTCATCGTTTTTCATCCGAAAAATGATTTTTTGGACTGTACCAAAAATGATTCAAAATGTCAATTGGATCATGCCTCATGTTGAATAACCACTTTTTAAACCCTCACAGTGACCAAAATTGCCATTTTTACAGAGTTTTGCTTACTCAAAAGCTTCAATTTTGACCCGTTTCAGGCACAGAAATTACTTTAAACACACTTATTTTAGTTGACAAAGTCCTAATTCACATCCAACAGTCATTTAGAGTCAAAAGATTAAATGTTAAAATTTCATCATTATAGACCATTTTGGGATCGTTCGACAGGTCCGGAGTCATCGTTTTTTATCCGAAAAATGATTTTTTGGACTGTACCAAAAATGATTCAAAATGTCAATTGGATCATGCCTCATGTTGAATAACCACTTTTTAAACCCTCACAGTGACCAAAATTGCCATTTTTACAGAGTTTTGCTTACTCAAAAGCTTCAATTTTGACCCGTTTCAGGCACAGAAATGACTTTAAACACACTTATTTTAGTTGACAAAGTCCTAATTCACATCCAACAGTAATTTAGAGTCAAAAGATTAAATGTTAAAATTTCATCATTATAGACCATTTTGGGATCGTTCGACAGGTCCGGGGTCATCGTTTTTCATCCGAAAATTGATTTTTTGGACTGTACCAAAAATGATTCAAAATGTCAATTGGATCATGCCTCATGTTGAATAACCACTTTTTAAACCGTCACAGTGACCAAAATTGCCATTTTTACAGAGTTTTGCTTACCCAAAAGCTTCAATTTTGACCCGTTTCATGCACAGAAATGACTTTAAACACACTTATTTTAGTTGACAAAGTCCTAATTCACATCCAACAGTCATTTAGAGTCAAAAGATTAAATGTTGAAATTTCATCCATATTGACCATTTTGGGATCGTTCGACATGTCCGGAGTCATCGTTTTTCATCCGAAAATTGATTTTTTTGGACTGTACCAAAAATGATTCAAAATGTCAATTGGATCGTGCCTCATGTTGAATAACCACTTTTTAAACCTTCACAGTGACCAAAATTGCCATTTTTACAGAGTTTTGCTAACTCAAAAGCTTCAATTTTGACCCATTTCAGGCACAGAAATGACTTTAAACACACTTATTTTAGTTGACAAAGTCATAATTCACATCCAACAGTAATTTAGAGTCAAAAGACTAAATGTTAAAATTTCATCATTATAGACCATTTTGGGATCGTTCGACAGGTCCGGAGTCATCGTTTTTCATCCGAAAATTGATTTTTTGCACTGTACCAAAAATGATTCAAAATGTCAATTGGATCATGCCTCATGTTGAATAACCACTTTTTAAACCGTCACAGTGACCAAAATTGCCATTTTTACAGAGTTTTGCTTACCCAAAAGCTTCAATTTTGACCCGTTTCAGGCACAGAAATGACTTTAAACACACTTATTTTAGTTGACAAAGTCCTAATTCACATCCAACAGTAATTTAGAGTCAAAAGATTAAATGTAAAAATTTCATCATTATAGACCATTTTGGGATCGTTCGACAGGTCCGGAGTCATCGTTTTTCATCCGAAAATTGATTTTTTGGACTGTACCAAAAATGATTCAAAATGTCAATTGGATCATGCCTCATGTTGAATAACCACTTTTTAAACCCTCAAAGTGACCAAAATTGCCATTTTTACAGAGTTTTGCTTACTCAAAAGCTTCCATTTTGACCCGTTTCAGGCACAGAAATGACTTTAAACACACTTATTCTAGTTGACAAAGTCATAATTCACATCCAACAGTCATTTAGAGTCAAAAGATTAAATGTTGAAATTTCATCCATATTGACCCTTTTGGGATCGTTCGACAGGTCCGGAGTCATCGTTTTTCATCCGAAAATTGATTTTTTGGACTGTACCAAAAATGATTCAAAATGTCAATTGGATCGTGCCTCATGTTGAATAACCACTTTTTAAACCTTCACAGTGACCAAAATTGCCATTTTTACAGAGTTTTGCTAACTCAAAAGCTTCAATTTTGACCCGTTTCAGGCACAGAAATGACTTTAAACACACTTATTCTAGTTGACAAAGTCATAATTCACATCCAACAGTAATTGAGAGTCAAAAGGTTAAATGTTGAAATTTCATCATTATAGACCATTTTGGGATCGTTCGACAGGTCCGGAGTCATCGTTTTTCATCCGAAAATTGATTTTTTGGACTGTACGAAAAATGATTCAAAATGTCAATTGGATCATGCCTCATGTTGAATAACCACTTTTTAAACCCTCACAGTGACCAAAATTGCCATTTTTACAGAGTTTTGCTTACTCAAAAGCTTCAATTTTGACCCGTTTCAGGCACAGAAATGACTTTAAACACACTTATTTTAGTTGACAAAGTCCTAATTCACATCCAACAGTAATTTAGAGTCAAAAGATTAAATGTTAAAATTTCATCATTATAGACCATTTTGGGATCGTTCGACAGGTCCGGAGTCATCGTTTTTCATCCGAAAAATGATTTTTTGGACTGTACCAAAAATGATTCAAAATGTCAATTGGATCATGCCTCATGTTGAATAACCACTTTTTAAACCCTCACAGTGACCAAAATTGCCATTTTTACAGAGTTTTGCTTACTCAAAAGCTTCAATTTTGACCCGTTTCAGGCACAGAAATTACTTTAAACACACTTATTTTAGTTGACAAAGTCCTAATTCACATCCAACAGTCATTTAGAGTCAAAAGATTAAATGTTAAAATTTCATCATTATAGACCATTTTGGGATCGTTCGACAGGTCCGGAGTCATCGTTTTTCATCCGAAAATTGATTTTTTGGACTGTACCAAAAATGATTCAAAATGTCAATTGGATCATGCCTCATGTTTAATAACCACTTTTTAAACCCTCAAAGTGACCAAAATTGCCATTTTTACAGAGTTTTGCTTACTCAAAAGCTTCCATTTTGACCCGTTTCAGGCACAGAAATGACTTTAAACACACTTATTCTAGTTGACAAAGTCAAAATTCACATCCAACAGTAATTGAGAGTCAAAAGGTTAAATGTTGAAATTTCATCATTATAGACCATTTTGGGATCGTTCGACAGGTCCGGAGTCATCGTTTTTCATCCGAAAATTGATTTTTTGGACTGTACGAAAAATGATTCAAAATGTCAATTGGATCATGCCTCATGTTGAATAACCACTTTTTAAACCCTCACAGTGACCAAAATTGCCATTTTTACAGAGTTTTGCTTACTCAAAAGCTTCAATTTTGACCCGTTTCAGGCACAGAAATGACTTTAAACACACTTATTTTAGTTGACAAAGTCCTAATTCACATCCAACAGTAATTTAGAGTCAAAAGATTAAATGTTAAAATTTCATCATTATAGACCATTTTGGGATCGTTCGACAGGTCCGGAGTCATCGTTTTTCATCCGAAAAATGATTTTTTGGACTGTACCAAAAATGATTCAAAATGTCAATTGGATCATGCCTCATGTTGAATAACCACTTTTTAAACCCTCACAGTGACCAAAATTGCCATTTTTACAGAGTTTTGCTTACTCAAAAGCTTCAATTTTGACCCGTTTCAGGCACAGAAATTACTTTAAACACACTTATTTTAGTTGACAAAGTCCTAATTCACATCCAACAGTCATTTAGAGTCAAAAGATTAAATGTTAAAATTTCATCATTATAGACCATTTTGGGATCGTTCGACAGGTCCGGAGTCATCGTTTTTCATCCGAAAATTGATTTTTTGGACTGTACCAAAAATGATTCAAAATGTCAATTGGATCATGCCTCATGTTGAATAACCACTTTTTAAACCCTCAAAGTGACCAAAATTGCCATTTTTACAGAGTTTTGCTTACTCAAAAGCTTCCATTTTGACCCGTTTCAGGCACAGAAATGACTTTAAACACACTTATTCTAGTTGACAAAGTCAAAATTCACATCCAACAGTAATTGAGAGTCAAAAGGTTAAATGTTGAAATTTCATCATTATAGACCATTTTGGGATCGTTCGACAGGTCCGGAGTCATCGTTTTTCATCCGAAAATTGATTTTTTGGACTGTACGAAAAATGATTCAAAATGTCAATTGGATCATGCCTCATGTTGAATAACCACTTTTTAAACCCTCACAGTGACCAAAATTGCCATTTTTACAGAGTTTTGCTTACCCAAAAGCTTCAATTTTGACCCGTTTCAGGCACAGAAATGACTTTAAACACACTTATTTTAGTTGACAAAGTCCTAATTCACATCCAACAGTAATTTAGAGTCAAAAGATTAAATGTAAAAATTTCATCATTATAGACCATTTTGGGATCGTTCGACAGGTCCGGAGTCATCGTTTTTCATCCGAAAATTGATTTTTTGGACTGTACCAAAAATGATTCAAAATGTCAATTGGATCATGCCTCATGTTGAATAACCACTTTTTAAACCCTCAAAGTGACCAAAATTGCCATTTTTACAGAGTTTTGCTTACTCAAAAGCTTCCATTTTGACCCGTTTCAGGCACAGAAATGACTTTAAACACACTTATTCTAGTTGACAAAGTCATAATTCACATCCAACAGTCATTTAGAGTCAAAAGATTAAATGTTGAAATTTCATCCATATTGACCCTTTTGGGATCGTTCGACAGGTCCGGAGTCATCGTTTTTCATCCGAAAATAGATTTTTTGGACTGTACCAAAAATGATTCAAAATGTCAATTGGATCGTGCCTCATGTTGAATAACCACTTTTTAAACCTTCACAGTGACCAAAATTGCCATTTTTACAGAGTTTTGCTAACTCAAAAGCTTCAATTTTGACCCGTTTCAGGCACAGAAATGACTTTAAACACACTTATTATAGTTGACAAAGTCATAATTCACATCCAACAGTAATTGAGAGTCAAAAGATTAAATGTTGAAATTTCATCATTATAGACCATTTTGGGATCGTTCGACAGGTCCGGAGTCATCGTTTTTCATCCGAAAATTGATTTTTTGGACTGTACCAAAAATGATTCAAATGTCAATTGGATCATGCCTCATGTTGAATAACCACTTTTTAAACCCTCACAGTGACCAAAATTGCCATTTTTACAGAGTTTTGCTTACTCAAAAGCTTCAATTTTGACCCGTTTCAGGCACAGAAATGACTTTAAACACACTTATTTTAGTTGACAAAGTCCTAATTCACATCCAACAGTAATTTAGAGTCAAAAGATTAAATGTTAAAATTTCATCATTATAGACCATTTTGGGATCGTTCGACAGGTCCGGGGTCATCGTTTTTCATCCGAAAATTGATTTTTTGGACTGTACCAAAAATGATTCAAAATGTCAATTGGATCATGCCTCATGTTGAATAACCACTTTTTAAACCCTCACAGTGACCAAAATTGCCATTTTTACAGAGTTTTGCTTACTCAAAAGCTTCCATTTTGACCCGTTTCAGGCACAGAAATGACTTTAAACACACTTATTCTAGTTGACAAAGTCATAATTCACATCCAACAGTCATTTAGAGTCAAAAGATTAAATGTTGAAATTTCATCCATATTGACCATTTTGGGATCGTTCGACATGTCCGGAGTCATCGTTTTTCATCCGAAAATTGATTTTTTTGGACTGTACCAAAAATGATTCAAAATGTCAATTGGATCGTGCCTCATGTTGAATAACCGCTTTTTAAACCTTCACAGTGACCAAAATTGCCATTTTTACAGAGTTTTGCTAACTCAAAAGCTTCAATTTTGACCCATTTCAGGCACAGAAATGACTTTAAACACACTTATTTTAGTTGACAAAGTCATAATTCACATCCAACAGTAATTTAGAGTCAAAAGACTAAATGTTAAAATTTCATCATTATAGACCATTTTGGGATCGTTCGACAGGTCCGGAGTCATCGTTTTTCATCCGAAAATTGATTTTTTGCACTGTACCAAAAATGATTCAAAATGTCAATTGGATCATGCCTCATGTTGAATAACCACTTTTTAAACCGTCACAGTGACCAAAATTGCCATTTTTACAGAGTTTTGCTTACTCAAAAGCTTCCATTTTGACCCGTTTCAGGCACAGAAATGACTTTAAACTCACTTATTCTAGTTGACAAAGTCATAATTCACATCCAACAGTCATTTAGAGTCAAAAGATTAAATGTTGAAATTTCATCATTATAGACCATTTTGGGATCGTTCGACAGGTCCGGAGTCATCGTTTTTCATCCGAAAAATGATTTTTTGGACTGTACCAAAAATGATTCAAAATGTCAATTGGATCATGCCTCATGTTAAATAACCACTTTTTAAACCCTCACAGTGACCAATATTGCCATTTTTACAGAGTTTTGCTTACTCAAAAGCTTCCATTTTGACCCGTTTCAGGCACAGAAATGACTTTAAACACACTTATTCTAGTTGACAAAGTCATAATTCACATCCAACAGTAATTGAGAGTCAAAAGATTAAATGTTAACATTTCATCATTATAGACCATTTTGGGATCGTTCGACAGGTCCGGAGTCATCGTTTTTCATCCGAAAAATGATTTTTTGGAGTGTACCAAAAATGATTCAAAATGTCAATTGGATCATGCCTCATGTTGAATAACCACTTTTTAAACCCTCACAGTGACCAAAATTGCCATTTTTACAGAGTTTTGCTTACTCAAAAGCTTCAATTTTGACCCGTTTCAGGCACAGAAATGACTTTAAACACACTTATTTTAGTTGACAAAGTCCTAATTCACATCCAACAGTAATTTAGAGTCAAAAGATTAAATGTTAAAATTTCATCATTATAGACCATTTTGGGATCGTTCGACAGGTCCGGAGTCATCGTTTTTCATCCGAAAAATGATTTTTTGGACTGTACGAAAAATGATTCAAAATGTCAATTGGATCATGCCTCATGTTGAATAACCACTTTTTAAACCCTCACAGTGACCAAAATTGCCATTTTTACAGAGTTTTGCTTACTCAAAAGCTTCCATTTTGACCCGTTTCAGGCACAGAAATGACTTTAAACACACTTATTTTAGTTGACAAAGTCATAATTCACATCCAACAGTAATTTAGAGTCAAAAGATTAAATGTTAAAATTTCATCATTATAGACCATTTTGGGATCGTTCGACAGGTCCGGAGTCATCGTTTTTCATCCGAAAAATGATTTTTTGGACTGTACCAAAAATGATTCAAAATGTCAATTGGATCATGCCTCATGTTGAATAACCACTTTTTAAACCCTCACAGTGACCAAAATTGCCATTTTTACAGAGTTCTGCTTACCCAAAAGCTTCAATTTTGACCCGTTTCAGGCACAGAAATGACTTTAAACACACTTATTCTAGTTGACAAAGTCATAATTCACATCCAACAGTCATTTAGAGTCAAAAGATTAAATGTTGAAATTTCATCCATATTGACCCTTTTGGGATCGTTCGACAGGTCCGGAGTCATCGTTTTTCATCCGAAAATTGATTTTTTGGACTGTACCAAAAATGATTCAAAATGTCAATTGGATCGTGCCTCATGTTGAATAACCACTTTTTAAACCTTCACAGTGACCAAAATTGCCATTTTTACAGAGTTTTGCTAACTCAAAAGCTTCAATTTTGACCCGTTTCAGGCACAGAAATGACTTTAAACACACTTATTATAGTTGACAAAGTCATAATTCACATCCAACAGTAATTGAGAGTCAAAAGATTAAATGTTGAAATTTCATCATTATAGACCATTTTGGGATCGTTCGACAGGTCCGGAGTCATCGTTTTTCATCCGAAAATTGATTTTTTGGACTGTACCAAAAATGATTCAAATGTCAATTGGATCATGCCTCATGTTGAATAACCACTTTTTAAACCCTCACAGTGACCAAAATTGCCATTTTTACAGAGTTTTGCTTACTCAAAAGCTTCAATTTTGACCCGTTTCAGGCACAGAAATGACTTTAAACACACTTATTTTAGTTGACAAAGTCCTAATTCACATCCAACAGTAATTTAGAGTCAAAAGATTAAATGTTAAAATTTCATCATTATAGACCATTTTGGGATCGTTCGACAGGTCCGGGGTCATCGTTTTTCATCCGAAAATTGATTTTTTGGACTGTACCAAAAATGATTCAAAATGTCAATTGGATCATGCCTCATGTTGAATAACCACTTTTTAAACCCTCACAGTGACCAAAATTGCCATTTTTACAGAGTTTTGCTTACTCAAAAGCTTCCATTTTGACCCGTTTCAGGCACAGAAATGACTTTAAACACACTTATTCTAGTTGACAAAGTCATAATTCACATCCAACAGTCATTTAGAGTCAAAAGATTAAATGTTGAAATTTCATCCATATTGACTATTTTGGGATCGTTCGACAGGTCCGGAGTCATCGTTTTTCATCCGAAAATTGATTTTTTGGACTGTACCAAAAATGATTCAAAATGTCAATTGGATCGTGCCTCATGTTGAATAACCACTTTTTAAACCTTCACAGTGACAAAAATTGCCATTTTTACAGAGTTTTGCTAACTCAAAAGCTTCAATTTTGACCCATTTCAGGCACAGAAATGACTTTAAACACACTTATTTTAGTTGACAAAGTCATAATTCACATCCAACAGTCATTTAGAGTCAAAAGATTAAATGTTGAAATTTCATCATTATAGACCATTTTGGGATCGTTCGACAGGTCCGGAGTCATCGTTTTTCATCCGAAAATTGATTTTTTTGGACTGTACCAAAAATGATTCAAAATGTCAATTGGATCATGCCTCATGTTGAATAACCACTTTTTAAACCCTCACAGTGACCAAAATTGCCATTTTTACAGAGTTTTGCTTACTCAAAAGCTTCAATTTTGACCCGTTTCAGGCACAGAAATGACTTTAAACACACTTATTTTAGTTGACAAAGTCCTAATTCACATCCAACAGTAATTTAGAGTCAAAAGATTAAATGTTAAAATTTCATCATTATAGACCATTTTGGGATCGTTCGACAGGTCCGGAGTCATCGTTTTTCATCCGAAAAATGATTTTTTGGACTGTACCAAAAATGATTCAAAATGTCAATTGGATCATGCCTCATGTTGAATAACCACTTTTTAAACCCTCACAGTGACCAAAATTGCCATTTTTACAGAGTTTTGCTTACTCAAAAGCTTCAATTTTGACCCGTTTCAGGCCCAGAAATTACTTTAAACACACTTATTTTAGTTGACAAAGTCCTAATTCACATCCAACAGTCATTTAGAGTCAAAAGATTAAATGTTAAAATTTCATCATTATAGACCATTTTGGGATCGTTCGACAGGTCCGGAGTCATCGTTTTTTATCCGAAAAATGATTTTTTGGACTGTACCAAAAATGATTCAAAATGTCAATTGGATCATGCCTCATGTTGAATAACCACTTTTTAAACCCTCACAGTGACCAAAATTGCCATTTTTACAGAGTTTTGCTTACTCAAAAGCTTCAATTTTGACCCGTTTCAGGCACAGAAATGACTTTAAACACACTTATTTTAGTTGACAAAGTCCTAATTCACATCCAACAGTAATTTAGAGTCAAAAGATTAAATGTTAAAATTTCATCATTATAGACCATTTTGGGATCGTTCGACAGGTCCGGGGTCATCGTTTTTCATCCGAAAATTGATTTTTTGGACTGTACCAAAAATGATTCAAAATGTCAATTGGATCATGCCTCATGTTGAATAACCACTTTTTAAACCCTCACAGTGACCAAAATTGCCATTTTTACAGAGTTTTGCTTACTCAAAAGCTTCCATTTTGACCCGTTTCAGGCACAGAAATGACTTTAAACACACTTATTCTAGTTGACAAAGTCATAATTCACATCCAACAGTCATTTAGAGTCAAAAGATTAAATGTTGAAATTTCATCCATATTGACCATTTTGGGATCGTTCGACATGTCCGGAGTCATCGTTTTTCATCCGAAAATTGATTTTTTTGGACTGTACCAAAAATGATTCAAAATGTCAATTGGATCGTGCCTCATGTTGAATAACCGCTTTTTAAACCTTCACAGTGACCAAAATTGCCATTTTTACAGAGTTTTGCTAACTCAAAAGCTTCAATTTTGACCCATTTCAGGCACAGAAATGACTTTAAACACACTTATTTTAGTTGACAAAGTCATAATTCACATCCAACAGTAATTTAGAGTCAAAAGACTAAATGTTAAAATTTCATCATTATAGACCATTTTGGGATCGTTCGACAGGTCCGGAGTCATCGTTTTTCATCCGAAAATTGATTTTTTGCACTGTACCAAAAATGATTCAAAATGTCAATTGGATCATGCCTCATGTTGAATAACCACTTTTTAAACCGTCACAGTGACCAAAATTGCCATTTTTACAGAGTTTTGCTTACTCAAAAGCTTCCATTTTGACCCGTTTCAGGCACAGAAATGACTTTAAACTCACTTATTCTAGTTGACAAAGTCATAATTCACATCCAACAGTCATTTAGAGTCAAAAGATTAAATGTTGAAATTTCATCATTATAGACCATTTTGGGATCGTTCGACAGGTCCGGAGTCATCGTTTTTCATCCGAAAAATGATTTTTTGGACTGTACCAAAAATGATTCAAAATGTCAATTGGATCATGCCTCATGTTGAATAACCACTTTTTAAACCGTCACAGTGACCAAAATTGCCATTTTTACAGATTTTTGCTTACTCAAAAGCTTCCATTTTGACCCGTTTCAGGCACAGAAATGACTTTAAACTCACTTATTCTAGTTGACAAAGTCATAATTCACATCCAACAGTAATTGAGAGTCAAAAGATTAAATGTTAACATTTCATCATTATAGACCATTTTGGGACCGTTCGACAGGTCCGGAGTCATCGTTTTTCATCCGAAAAATGATTTTTTGGAGTGTACCAAAAATGATTCAAAATGTCAATTGGATCATGCCTCATGTTGAATAACCACTTTTTAAACCCTCACAGTGACCAAAATTGCCATTTTTACAGAGTTTTGCTTACTCAAAAGCTTCAATTTTGACCCGTTTCAGGCACAGAAATTACTTTAAACACACTTATTTTAGTTGACAAAGTCCTAATTCACATCCAACAGTAATTTAGAGTCAAAAGATTAAATGTTAAAATTTCATCATTATAGACCATTTTGGGATCGTTCGACAGGTCCGGAGTCATCGTTTTTCATCCGAAAAATGATTTTTTGGACTGTACGAAAAATGATTCAAAATGTCAATTGGATCATGCCTCATGTTGAATAACCACTTTTTAAACCCTCACAGTGACCAAAATTGCCATTTTTACAGAGTTTTGCTTACTCAAAAGCTTCCATTTTGACCCGTTTCAGGCACAGAAATGACTTTAAACACACATATTTTAGTTGACAAAGTCATAATTCACATCCAACAGTAATTTAGAGTCAAAAGATTAAATGTTAAAATTTCATCATTATAGACCATTTTGGGATCGTTCGACAGGTCCGGAGTCATCGTTTTTCATCCGAAAAATGATTTTTTGGACTGTACCAAAAATGATTCAAAATGTCAATTGGATCATGCCTCATGTTGAATAACCACTTTTTAAACCCTCACAGTGACCAAAATTGCCATTTTTACAGAGTTTTGCTTACCCAAAAGCTTCAATTTTGACCCGTTTCAGGCACAGAAATGACTTTAAACACACTTATTTTAGTTGACAAAGTCCTAATTCACATCCAACAGTAATTTAGAGTCAAAAGATTAAATGTAAAAATTTCATCATTATAGACCATTTTGGGATCGTTCGACAGGTCCGGAGTCATCGTTTTTCATCCGAAAATTGATTTTTTGGACTGTACCAAAAATGATTCAAAATGTCAATTGGATCATGCCTCATGTTGAATAACCACTTTTTAAACCCTCAAAGTGACCAAAATTGCCATTTTTACAGAGTTTTGCTTACTCAAAAGCTTCCATTTTGACCCGTTTCAGGCACAGAAATGACTTTAAACACACTTATTCTAGTTGACAAAGTCATAATTCACATCCAACAGTCATTTAGAGTCAAAAGATTAAATGTTGAAATTTCATCCATATTGACCCTTTTGGGATCGTTCGACAGGTCCGGAGTCATCGTTTTTCATCCGAAAATTGATTTTTTGGACTGTACCAAAAATGATTCAAAATGTCAATTGGATCGTGCCTCATGTTGAATAACCACTTTTTAAACCTTCACAGTGACCAAAATTGCCATTTTTACAGAGTTTTGCTAACTCAAAAGCTTCAATTTTGACCCGTTTCAGGCACAGAAATGACTTTAAACACACTTATTATAGTTGACAAAGTCATAATTCACATCCAACAGTAATTGAGAGTCAAAAGATTAAATGTTGAAATTTCATCATTATAGACCATTTTGGGATCGTTCGACAGGTCCGGAGTCATCGTTTTTCATCCGAAAATTGATTTTTTGGACTGTACCAAAAATGATTCAAATGTCAATTGGATCATGCCTCATGTTGAATAACCACTTTTTAAACCCTCACAGTGACCAAAATTGCCATTTTTACAGAGTTTTGCTTACTCAAAAGCTTCTATTTTGACCCGTTTCAGGCACAGAAATGACTTTAAACACACTTATTCTAGTTGACAAAGTCATAATTCACATCCAACAGTCATTTAGAGTCAAAAGATTAAATGTTGAAATTTCATCCATATTGACCATTTTGGGATCGTTCGACAGGTCCGGAGTCATCGTTTTTCATCCGAAAATTGATTTTTTGGACTGTACCAAAAATGATTCAAAATGTCAATTGGATCGTGCCTCATGTTGAATAACCACTTTTTAAACCTTCACAGTGACAAAAATTGCCATTTTTACAGAGTTTTGCTAACTCAAAAGCTTCAATTTTGACCCATTTCAGGCACAGAAATGACTTTAAACACACTTATTTTAGTTGACAAAGTCATAATTCACATCCAACAGTCATTTAGAGTCAAAAGATTAAATGTTGAAATTTCATCATTATAGACCATTTTGGGATCGTTCGACAGGTCCGGAGTCATCGTTTTTCATCCGAAAATTGATTTTTTTGGACTGTACCAAAAATGATTCAAAATGTCAATTGGATCATGCCTCATGTTGAATAACCACTTTTTAAACCCTCACAGTGACCAAAATTGCCATTTTTACAGAGTTTTGCTTACTCAAAAGCTTCAATTTTGACCCGTTTCAGGCACAGAAATGACTTTAAACACACTTATTTTAGTTGACAAAGTCCTAATTCACATCCAACAGTAATTTAGAGTCAAAAGATTAAATGTTAAAATTTCATCATTATAGACCATTTTGGGATCGTTCGACAGGTCCGGAGTCATCGTTTTTCATCCGAAAAATGATTTTTTGGACTGTACCAAAAATGATTCAAAATGTCAATTGGATCATGCCTCATGTTGAATAACCACTTTTTAAACCCTCACAGTGACCAAAATTGCCATTTTTACAGAGTTTTGCTTACTCAAAAGCTTCAATTTTGACCCGTTTCAGGCACAGAAATTACTTTAAACACACTTATTTTAGTTGACAAAGTCCTAATTCACATCCAACAGTCATTTAGAGTCAAAAGATTAAATGTTAAAATTTCATCATTATAGACCATTTTGGGATCGTTCGACAGGTCCGGAGTCATCGTTTTTTATCCGAAAAATGATTTTTTGGACTGTACCAAAAATGATTCAAAATGTCAATTGGATCATGCCTCATGTTGAATAACCACTTTTTAAACCCTCACAGTGACCAAAATTGCCATTTTTACAGAGTTTTGCTTACTCAAAAGCTTCAATTTTGACCCGTTTCAGGCACAGAAATGACTTTAAACACACTTATTTTAGTTGACAAAGTCCTAATTCACATCCAACAGTAATTTAGAGTCAAAAGATTAAATGTTAAAATTTCATCATTATAGACCATTTTGGGATCGTTCGACAGGTCCGGGGTCATCGTTTTTCATCCGAAAATTGATTTTTTGGACTGTACCAAAAATGATTCAAAATGTCAATTGGATCATGCCTCATGTTGAATAACCACTTTTTAAACCCTCACAGTGACCAAAATTGCCATTTTTACAGAGTTTTGCTTACTCAAAAGCTTCAATTTTGACCCGTTTCAGGCACAGAAATGACTTTAAACACACTTATTTTAGTTGACAAAGTCCTAATTCACATCCAACAGTAATTTAGAGTCAAAAGATTAAATGTTAAAATTTCATCATTATAGACCATTTTGGGATCGTTCGACAGGTCCGGAGTCATCGTTTTTCATCCGAAAAATGATTTTTTGGACTGTACCAAAAATGATTCAAAATGTCAATTGGATCATGCCTCATGTTGAATAACCACTTTTTAAACCCTCACAGTGACCAAAATTGCCATTTTTACAGAGTTTTGCTTACTCAAAAGCTTCAATTTTGACCCGTTTCAGGCCCAGAAATTACTTTAAACACACTTATTTTAGTTGACAAAGTCCTAATTCACATCCAACAGTCATTTAGAGTCAAAAGATTAAATGTTAAAATTTCATCATTATAGACCATTTTGGGATCGTTCGACAGGTCCGGAGTCATCGTTTTTTATCCGAAAAATGATTTTTTGGACTGTACCAAAAATGATTCAAAATGTCAATTGGATCATGCCTCATGTTGAATAACCACTTTTTAAACCCTCACAGTGACCAAAATTGCCATTTTTACAGAGTTTTGCTTACTCAAAAGCTTCAATTTTGACCCGTTTCAGGCACAGAAATGACTTTAAACACACTTATTTTAGTTGACAAAGTCCTAATTCACATCCAACAGTAATTTAGAGTCAAAAGATTAAATGTTAAAATTTCATCATTATAGACCATTTTGGGATCGTTCGACAGGTCCGGGGTCATCGTTTTTCATCCGAAAATTGATTTTTTGGACTGTACCAAAAATGATTCAAAATGTCAATTGGATCATGCCTCATGTTGAATAACCACTTTTTAAACCCTCACAGTGACCAAAATTGCCATTTTTACAGAGTTTTGCTTACTCAAAAGCTTCCATTTTGACCCGTTTCAGGCACAGAAATGACTTTAAACACACTTATTCTAGTTGACAAAGTCATAATTCACATCCAACAGTCATTTAGAGTCAAAAGATTAAATGTTGAAATTTCATCCATATTGACCATTTTGGGATCGTTCGACATGTCCGGAGTCATCGTTTTTCATCCGAAAATTGATTTTTTTGGACTGTACCAAAAATGATTCAAAATGTCAATTGGATCGTGCCTCATGTTGAATAACCGCTTTTTAAACCTTCACAGTGACCAAAATTGCCATTTTTACAGAGTTTTGCTAACTCAAAAGCTTCAATTTTGACCCATTTCAGGCACAGAAATGACTTTAAACACACTTATTTTAGTTGACAAAGTCATAATTCACATCCAACAGTAATTTAGAGTCAAAAGACTAAATGTTAAAATTTCATCATTATAGACCATTTTGGGATCGTTCGACAGGTCCGGAGTCATCGTTTTTCATCCGAAAATTGATTTTTTGCACTGTACCAAAAATGATTCAAAATGTCAATTGGATCATGCCTCATGTTGAATAACCACTTTTTAAACCGTCACAGTGACCAAAATTGCCATTTTTACAGAGTTTTGCTTACTCAAAAGCTTCCATTTTGACCCGTTTCAGGCACAGAAATGACTTTAAACTCACTTATTCTAGTTGACAAAGTCATAATTCACATCCAACAGTCATTTAGAGTCAAAAGATTAAATGTTGAAATTTCATCATTATAGACCATTTTGGGATCGTTCGACAGGTCCGGAGTCATCGTTTTTCATCCGAAAAATGATTTTTTGGACTGTACCAAAAATGATTCAAAATGTCAATTGGATCATGCCTCATGTTGAATAACCACTTTTTAAACCGTCACAGTGACCAAAATTGCCATTTTTACAGAGTTTTGCTTACTCAAAAGCTTCCATTTTGACCCGTTTCAGGCACAGAAATGACTTTAAACTCACTTATTCTAGTTGACAAAGTCATAATTCACATCCAACAGTAATTGAGAGTCAAAAGATTAAATGTTAACATTTCATCATTATAGACCATTTTGGGACCGTTCGACAGGTCCGGAGTCATCGTTTTTCATCCGAAAAATGATTTTTTGGAGTGTACCAAAAATGATTCAAAATGTCAATTGGATCATGCCTCATGTTGAATAACCACTTTTTAAACCCTCACAGTGACCAAAATTGCCATTTTTACAGAGTTTTGCTTACTCAAAAGCTTCAATTTTGACCCGTTTCAGGCACAGAAATTACTTTAAACACACTTATTTTAGTTGACAAAGTCCTAATTCACATCCAACAGTAATTTAGAGTCAAAAGATTAAATGTTAAAATTTCATCATTATAGACCATTTTGGGATCGTTCGACAGGTCCGGAGTCATCGTTTTTCATCCGAAAAATGATTTTTTGGACTGTACGAAAAATGATTCAAAATGTCAATTGGATCATGCCTCATGTTGAATAACCACTTTTTAAACCCTCACAGTGACCAAAATTGCCATTTTTACAGAGTTTTGCTTACTCAAAAGCTTCCATTTTGACCCGTTTCAGGCACAGAAATGACTTTAAACACACATATTTTAGTTGACAAAGTCATAATTCACATCCAACAGTAATTTAGAGTCAAAAGATTAAATGTTAAAATTTCATCATTATAGACCATTTTGGGATCGTTCGACAGGTCCGGAGTCATCGTTTTTCATCCGAAAAATGATTTTTTGGACTGTACCAAAAATGATTCAAAATGTCAATTGGATCATGCCTCATGTTGAATAACCACTTTTTAAACCCTCACAGTGACCAAAATTGCCATTTTTACAGAGTTTTGCTTACCCAAAAGCTTCAATTTTGACCCGTTTCAGGCACAGAAATGACTTTAAACACACTTATTTTAGTTGACAAAGTCCTAATTCACATCCAACAGTAATTTAGAGTCAAAAGATTAAATGTAAAAATTTCATCATTATAGACCATTTTGGGATCGTTCGACAGGTCCGGAGTCATCGTTTTTCATCCGAAAATTGATTTTTTGGACTGTACCAAAAATGATTCAAAATGTCAATTGGATCATGCCTCATGTTGAATAACCACTTTTTAAACCCTCAAAGTGACCAAAATTGCCATTTTTACAGAGTTTTGCTTACTCAAAAGCTTCCATTTTGACCCGTTTCAGGCACAGAAATGACTTTAAACACACTTATTCTAGTTGACAAAGTCATAATTCACATCCAACAGTCATTTAGAGTCAAAAGATTAAATGTTGAAATTTCATCCATATTGACCCTTTTGGGATCGTTCGACAGGTCCGGAGTCATCGTTTTTCATCCGAAAATTGATTTTTTGGACTGTACCAAAAATGATTCAAAATGTCAATTGGATCGTGCCTCATGTTGAATAACCACTTTTTAAACCTTCACAGTGACCAAAATTGCCATTTTTACAGAGTTTTGCTAACTCAAAAGCTTCAATTTTGACCCGTTTCAGGCACAGAAATGACTTTAAACACACTTATTATAGTTGACAAAGTCATAATTCACATCCAACAGTAATTGAGAGTCAAAAGATTAAATGTTGAAATTTCATCATTATAGACCATTTTGGGATCGTTCGACAGGTCCGGAGTCATCGTTTTTCATCCGAAAATTGATTTTTTGGACTGTACCAAAAATGATTCAAATGTCAATTGGATCATGCCTCATGTTGAATAACCACTTTTTAAACCCTCACAGTGACCAAAATTGCCATTTTTACAGAGTTTTGCTTACTCAAAAGCTTCTATTTTGACCCGTTTCAGGCACAGAAATGACTTTAAACACACTTATTCTAGTTGACAAAGTCATAATTCACATCCAACAGTCATTTAGAGTCAAAAGATTAAATGTTGAAATTTCATCCATATTGACCATTTTGGGATCGTTCGACAGGTCCGGAGTCATCGTTTTTCATCCGAAAATTGATTTTTTGGACTGTACCAAAAATGATTCAAAATGTCAATTGGATCGTGCCTCATGTTGAATAACCACTTTTTAAACCTTCACAGTGACAAAAATTGCCATTTTTACAGAGTTTTGCTAACTCAAAAGCTTCAATTTTGACCCATTTCAGGCACAGAAATGACTTTAAACACACTTATTTTAGTTGACAAAGTCATAATTCACATCCAACAGTCATTTAGAGTCAAAAGATTAAATGTTGAAATTTCATCATTATAGACCATTTTGGGATCGTTCGACAGGTCCGGAGTCATCGTTTTTCATCCGAAAATTGATTTTTTTGGACTGTACCAAAAATGATTCAAAATGTCAATTGGATCATGCCTCATGTTGAATAACCACTTTTTAAACCCTCACAGTGACCAAAATTGCCATTTTTACAGAGTTTTGCTTACTCAAAAGCTTCAATTTTGACCCGTTTCAGGCACAGAAATGACTTTAAACACACTTATTTTAGTTGACAAAGTCCTAATTCACATCCAACAGTAATTTAGAGTCAAAAGATTAAATGTTAAAATTTCATCATTATAGACCATTTTGGGATCGTTCGACAGGTCCGGAGTCATCGTTTTTCATCCGAAAAATGATTTTTTGGACTGTACCAAAAATGATTCAAAATGTCAATTGGATCATGCCTCATGTTGAATAACCACTTTTTAAACCCTCACAGTGACCAAAATTGCCATTTTTACAGAGTTTTGCTTACTCAAAAGCTTCAATTTTGACCCGTTTCAGGCACAGAAATTACTTTAAACACACTTATTTTAGTTGACAAAGTCCTAATTCACATCCAACAGTCATTTAGAGTCAAAAGATTAAATGTTAAAATTTCATCATTATAGACCATTTTGGGATCGTTCGACAGGTCCGGAGTCATCGTTTTTTATCCGAAAAATGATTTTTTGGACTGTACCAAAAATGATTCAAAATGTCAATTGGATCATGCCTCATGTTGAATAACCACTTTTTAAACCCTCACAGTGACCAAAATTGCCATTTTTACAGAGTTTTGCTTACTCAAAAGCTTCAATTTTGACCCGTTTCAGGCACAGAAATGACTTTAAACACACTTATTTTAGTTGACAAAGTCCTAATTCACATCCAACAGTAATTTAGAGTCAAAAGATTAAATGTTAAAATTTCATCATTATAGACCATTTTGGGATCGTTCGACAGGTCCGGGGTCATCGTTTTTCATCCGAAAATTGATTTTTTGGACTGTACCAAAAATGATTCAAAATGTCAATTGGATCATGCCTCATGTTGAATAACCACTTTTTAAACCCTCACAGTGACCAAAATTGCCATTTTTACAGAGTTTTGCTTACTCAAAAGCTTCAATTTTGACCCGTTTCAGGCACAGAAATGACTTTAAACACACTTATTTTAGTTGACAAAGTCCTAATTCACATCCAACAGTAATTTAGAGTCAAAAGATTAAATGTTAAAATTTCATCATTATAGACCATTTTGGGATCGTTCGACAGGTCCGGAGTCATCGTTTTTCATCCGAAAAATGATTTTTTGGACTGTACCAAAAATGATTCAAAATGTCAATTGGATCATGCCTCATGTTGAATAACCACTTTTTAAACCCTCACAGTGACCAAAATTGCCATTTTTACAGAGTTTTGCTTACTCAAAAGCTTCAATTTTGACCCGTTTCAGGCCCAGAAATTACTTTAAACACACTTATTTTAGTTGACAAAGTCCTAATTCACATCCAACAGTCATTTAGAGTCAAAAGATTAAATGTTAAAATTTCATCATTATAGACCATTTTGGGATCGTTCGACAGGTCCGGAGTCATCGTTTTTTATCCGAAAAATGATTTTTTGGACTGTACCAAAAATGATTCAAAATGTCAATTGGATCATGCCTCATGTTGAATAACCACTTTTTAAACCCTCACAGTGACCAAAATTGCCATTTTTACAGAGTTTTGCTTACTCAAAAGCTTCAATTTTGACCCGTTTCAGGCACAGAAATGACTTTAAACACACTTATTTTAGTTGACAAAGTCCTAATTCACATCCAACAGTAATTTAGAGTCAAAAGATTAAATGTTAAAATTTCATCATTATAGACCATTTTGGGATCGTTCGACAGGTCCGGGGTCATCGTTTTTCATCCGAAAATTGATTTTTTGGACTGTACCAAAAATGATTCAAAATGTCAATTGGATCATGCCTCATGTTGAATAACCACTTTTTAAACCCTCACAGTGACCAAAATTGCCATTTTTACAGAGTTTTGCTTACTCAAAAGCTTCCATTTTGACCCGTTTCAGGCACAGAAATGACTTTAAACACACTTATTCTAGTTGACAAAGTCATAATTCACATCCAACAGTCATTTAGAGTCAAAAGATTAAATGTTGAAATTTCATCCATATTGACCATTTTGGGATCGTTCGACATGTCCGGAGTCATCGTTTTTCATCCGAAAATTGATTTTTTTGGACTGTACCAAAAATGATTCAAAATGTCAATTGGATCGTGCCTCATGTTGAATAACCGCTTTTTAAACCTTCACAGTGACCAAAATTGCCATTTTTACAGAGTTTTGCTAACTCAAAAGCTTCAATTTTGACCCATTTCAGGCACAGAAATGACTTTAAACACACTTATTTTAGTTGACAAAGTCATAATTCACATCCAACAGTAATTTAGAGTCAAAAGACTAAATGTTAAAATTTCATCATTATAGACCATTTTGGGATCGTTCGACAGGTCCGGAGTCATCGTTTTTCATCCGAAAATTGATTTTTTGCACTGTACCAAAAATGATTCAAAATGTCAATTGGATCATGCCTCATGTTGAATAACCACTTTTTAAACCGTCACAGTGACCAAAATTGCCATTTTTACAGAGTTTTGCTTACTCAAAAGCTTCCATTTTGACCCGTTTCAGGCACAGAAATGACTTTAAACTCACTTATTCTAGTTGACAAAGTCATAATTCACATCCAACAGTCATTTAGAGTCAAAAGATTAAATGTTGAAATTTCATCATTATAGACCATTTTGGGATCGTTCGACAGGTCCGGAGTCATCGTTTTTCATCCGAAAAATGATTTTTTGGACTGTACCAAAAATGATTCAAAATGTCAATTGGATCATGCCTCATGTTGAATAACCACTTTTTAAACCGTCACAGTGACCAAAATTGCCATTTTTACAGAGTTTTGCTTACTCAAAAGCTTCCATTTTGACCCGTTTCAGGCACAGAAATGACTTTAAACTCACTTATTCTAGTTGACAAAGTCATAATTCACATCCAACAGTAATTGAGAGTCAAAAGATTAAATGTTAACATTTCATCATTATAGACCATTTTGGGACCGTTCGACAGGTCCGGAGTCATCGTTTTTCATCCGAAAAATGATTTTTTGGAGTGTACCAAAAATGATTCAAAATGTCAATTGGATCATGCCTCATGTTGAATAACCACTTTTTAAACCCTCACAGTGACCAAAATTGCCATTTTTACAGAGTTTTGCTTACTCAAAAGCTTCAATTTTGACCCGTTTCAGGCACAGAAATTACTTTAAACACACTTATTTTAGTTGACAAAGTCCTAATTCACATCCAACAGTAATTTAGAGTCAAAAGATTAAATGTTAAAATTTCATCATTATAGACCATTTTGGGATCGTTCGACAGGTCCGGAGTCATCGTTTTTCATCCGAAAAATGATTTTTTGGACTGTACGAAAAATGATTCAAAATGTCAATTGGATCATGCCTCATGTTGAATAACCACTTTTTAAACCCTCACAGTGACCAAAATTGCCATTTTTACAGAGTTTTGCTTACTCAAAAGCTTCCATTTTGACCCGTTTCAGGCACAGAAATGACTTTAAACACACATATTTTAGTTGACAAAGTCATAATTCACATCCAACAGTAATTTAGAGTCAAAAGATTAAATGTTAAAATTTCATCATTATAGACCATTTTGGGATCGTTCGACAGGTCCGGAGTCATCGTTTTTCATCCGAAAAATGATTTTTTGGACTGTACCAAAAATGATTCAAAATGTCAATTGGATCATGCCTCATGTTGAATAACCACTTTTTAAACCCTCACAGTGACCAAAATTGCCATTTTTACAGAGTTTTGCTTACCCAAAAGCTTCAATTTTGACCCGTTTCAGGCACAGAAATGACTTTAAACACACTTATTTTAGTTGACAAAGTCCTAATTCACATCCAACAGTAATTTAGAGTCAAAAGATTAAATGTAAAAATTTCATCATTATAGACCATTTTGGGATCGTTCGACAGGTCCGGAGTCATCGTTTTTCATCCGAAAATTGATTTTTTGGACTGTACCAAAAATGATTCAAAATGTCAATTGGATCATGCCTCATGTTGAATAACCACTTTTTAAACCCTCAAAGTGACCAAAATTGCCATTTTTACAGAGTTTTGCTTACTCAAAAGCTTCCATTTTGACCCGTTTCAGGCACAGAAATGACTTTAAACACACTTATTCTAGTTGACAAAGTCATAATTCACATCCAACAGTCATTTAGAGTCAAAAGATTAAATGTTGAAATTTCATCCATATTGACCCTTTTGGGATCGTTCGACAGGTCCGGAGTCATCGTTTTTCATCCGAAAATTGATTTTTTGGACTGTACCAAAAATGATTCAAAATGTCAATTGGATCGTGCCTCATGTTGAATAACCACTTTTTAAACCTTCACAGTGACCAAAATTGCCATTTTTACAGAGTTTTGCTAACTCAAAAGCTTCAATTTTGACCCGTTTCAGGCACAGAAATGACTTTAAACACACTTATTATAGTTGACAAAGTCATAATTCACATCCAACAGTAATTGAGAGTCAAAAGATTAAATGTTGAAATTTCATCATTATAGACCATTTTGGGATCGTTCGACAGGTCCGGAGTCATCGTTTTTCATCCGAAAATTGATTTTTTGGACTGTACCAAAAATGATTCAAATGTCAATTGGATCATGCCTCATGTTGAATAACCACTTTTTAAACCCTCACAGTGACCAAAATTGCCATTTTTACAGAGTTTTGCTTACTCAAAAGCTTCTATTTTGACCCGTTTCAGGCACAGAAATGACTTTAAACACACTTATTCTAGTTGACAAAGTCATAATTCACATCCAACAGTCATTTAGAGTCAAAAGATTAAATGTTGAAATTTCATCCATATTGACCATTTTGGGATCGTTCGACAGGTCCGGAGTCATCGTTTTTCATCCGAAAATTGATTTTTTGGACTGTACCAAAAATGATTCAAAATGTCAATTGGATCGTGCCTCATGTTGAATAACCACTTTTTAAACCTTCACAGTGACAAAAATTGCCATTTTTACAGAGTTTTGCTAACTCAAAAGCTTCAATTTTGACCCATTTCAGGCACAGAAATGACTTTAAACACACTTATTTTAGTTGACAAAGTCATAATTCACATCCAACAGTCATTTAGAGTCAAAAGATTAAATGTTGAAATTTCATCATTATAGACCATTTTGGGATCGTTCGACAGGTCCGGAGTCATCGTTTTTCATCCGAAAATTGATTTTTTTGGACTGTACCAAAAATGATTCAAAATGTCAATTGGATCATGCCTCATGTTGAATAACCACTTTTTAAACCCTCACAGTGACCAAAATTGCCATTTTTACAGAGTTTTGCTTACTCAAAAGCTTCAATTTTGACCCGTTTCAGGCACAGAAATGACTTTAAACACACTTATTTTAGTTGACAAAGTCCTAATTCACATCCAACAGTAATTTAGAGTCAAAAGATTAAATGTTAAAATTTCATCATTATAGACCATTTTGGGATCGTTCGACAGGTCCGGAGTCATCGTTTTTCATCCGAAAAATGATTTTTTGGACTGTACCAAAAATGATTCAAAATGTCAATTGGATCATGCCTCATGTTGAATAACCACTTTTTAAACCCTCACAGTGACCAAAATTGCCATTTTTACAGAGTTTTGCTTACTCAAAAGCTTCAATTTTGACCCGTTTCAGGCACAGAAATTACTTTAAACACACTTATTTTAGTTGACAAAGTCCTAATTCACATCCAACAGTCATTTAGAGTCAAAAGATTAAATGTTAAAATTTCATCATTATAGACCATTTTGGGATCGTTCGACAGGTCCGGAGTCATCGTTTTTTATCCGAAAAATGATTTTTTGGACTGTACCAAAAATGATTCAAAATGTCAATTGGATCATGCCTCATGTTGAATAACCACTTTTTAAACCCTCACAGTGACCAAAATTGCCATTTTTACAGAGTTTTGCTTACTCAAAAGCTTCAATTTTGACCCGTTTCAGGCACAGAAATGACTTTAAACACACTTATTTTAGTTGACAAAGTCCTAATTCACATCCAACAGTAATTTAGAGTCAAAAGATTAAATGTTAAAATTTCATCATTATAGACCATTTTGGGATCGTTCGACAGGTCCGGGGTCATCGTTTTTCATCCGAAAATTGATTTTTTGGACTGTACCAAAAATGATTCAAAATGTCAATTGGATCATGCCTCATGTTGAATAACCACTTTTTAAACCCTCACAGTGACCAAAATTGCCATTTTTACAGAGTTTTGCTTACTCAAAAGCTTCAATTTTGACCCGTTTCAGGCACAGAAATGACTTTAAACACACTTATTTTAGTTGACAAAGTCCTAATTCACATCCAACAGTAATTTAGAGTCAAAAGATTAAATGTTAAAATTTCATCATTATAGACCATTTTGGGATCGTTCGACAGGTCCGGAGTCATCGTTTTTCATCCGAAAAATGATTTTTTGGACTGTACCAAAAATGATTCAAAATGTCAATTGGATCATGCCTCATGTTGAATAACCACTTTTTAAACCCTCACAGTGACCAAAATTGCCATTTTTACAGAGTTTTGCTTACTCAAAAGCTTCAATTTTGACCCGTTTCAGGCCCAGAAATTACTTTAAACACACTTATTTTAGTTGACAAAGTCCTAATTCACATCCAACAGTCATTTAGAGTCAAAAGATTAAATGTTAAAATTTCATCATTATAGACCATTTTGGGATCGTTCGACAGGTCCGGAGTCATCGTTTTTTATCCGAAAAATGATTTTTTGGACTGTACCAAAAATGATTCAAAATGTCAATTGGATCATGCCTCATGTTGAATAACCACTTTTTAAACCCTCACAGTGACCAAAATTGCCATTTTTACAGAGTTTTGCTTACTCAAAAGCTTCAATTTTGACCCGTTTCAGGCACAGAAATGACTTTAAACACACTTATTTTAGTTGACAAAGTCCTAATTCACATCCAACAGTAATTTAGAGTCAAAAGATTAAATGTTAAAATTTCATCATTATAGACCATTTTGGGATCGTTCGACAGGTCCGGGGTCATCGTTTTTCATCCGAAAATTGATTTTTTGGACTGTACCAAAAATGATTCAAAATGTCAATTGGATCATGCCTCATGTTGAATAACCACTTTTTAAACCCTCACAGTGACCAAAATTGCCATTTTTACAGAGTTTTGCTTACTCAAAAGCTTCCATTTTGACCCGTTTCAGGCACAGAAATGACTTTAAACACACTTATTCTAGTTGACAAAGTCATAATTCACATCCAACAGTCATTTAGAGTCAAAAGATTAAATGTTGAAATTTCATCCATATTGACCATTTTGGGATCGTTCGACATGTCCGGAGTCATCGTTTTTCATCCGAAAATTGATTTTTTTGGACTGTACCAAAAATGATTCAAAATGTCAATTGGATCGTGCCTCATGTTGAATAACCGCTTTTTAAACCTTCACAGTGACCAAAATTGCCATTTTTACAGAGTTTTGCTAACTCAAAAGCTTCAATTTTGACCCATTTCAGGCACAGAAATGACTTTAAACACACTTATTTTAGTTGACAAAGTCATAATTCACATCCAACAGTAATTTAGAGTCAAAAGACTAAATGTTAAAATTTCATCATTATAGACCATTTTGGGATCGTTCGACAGGTCCGGAGTCATCGTTTTTCATCCGAAAATTGATTTTTTGCACTGTACCAAAAATGATTCAAAATGTCAATTGGATCATGCCTCATGTTGAATAACCACTTTTTAAACCGTCACAGTGACCAAAATTGCCATTTTTACAGAGTTTTGCTTACTCAAAAGCTTCCATTTTGACCCGTTTCAGGCACAGAAATGACTTTAAACTCACTTATTCTAGTTGACAAAGTCATAATTCACATCCAACAGTCATTTAGAGTCAAAAGATTAAATGTTGAAATTTCATCATTATAGACCATTTTGGGATCGTTCGACAGGTCCGGAGTCATCGTTTTTCATCCGAAAAATGATTTTTTGGACTGTACCAAAAATGATTCAAAATGTCAATTGGATCATGCCTCATGTTGAATAACCACTTTTTAAACCGTCACAGTGACCAAAATTGCCATTTTTACAGAGTTTTGCTTACTCAAAAGCTTCCATTTTGACCCGTTTCAGGCACAGAAATTACTTTAAACTCACTTATTCTAGTTGACAAAGTCATAATTCACATCCAACAGTAATTGAGAGTCAAAAGATTAAATGTTAACATTTCATCATTATAGACCATTTTGGGACCGTTCGACAGGTCCGGAGTCATCGTTTTTCATCCGAAAAATGATTTTTTGGAGTGTACCAAAAATGATTCAAAATGTCAATTGGATCATGCCTCATGTTGAATAACCACTTTTTAAACCCTCACAGTGACCAAAATTGCCATTTTTACAGAGTTTTGCTTACTCAAAAGCTTCAATTTTGACCCGTTTCAGGCACAGAAATTACTTTAAACACACTTATTTTAGTTGACAAAGTCCTAATTCACATCCAACAGTAATTTAGAGTCAAAAGATTAAATGTTAAAATTTCATCATTATAGACCATTTTGGGATCGTTCGACAGGTCCGGAGTCATCGTTTTTCATCCGAAAAATGATTTTTTGGACTGTACGAAAAATGATTCAAAATGTCAATTGGATCATGCCTCATGTTGAATAACCACTTTTTAAACCCTCACAGTGACCAAAATTGCCATTTTTACAGAGTTTTGCTTACTCAAAAGCTTCCATTTTGACCCGTTTCAGGCACAGAAATGACTTTAAACACACATATTTTAGTTGACAAAGTCATAATTCACATCCAACAGTAATTTAGAGTCAAAAGATTAAATGTTAAAATTTCATCATTATAGACCATTTTGGGATCGTTCGACAGGTCCGGAGTCATCGTTTTTCATCCGAAAAATGATTTTTTGGACTGTACCAAAAATGATTCAAAATGTCAATTGGATCATGCCTCATGTTGAATAACCACTTTTTAAACCCTCACAGTGACCAAAATTGCCATTTTTACAGAGTTTTGCTTACCCAAAAGCTTCAATTTTGACCCGTTTCAGGCACAGAAATGACTTTAAACACACTTATTTTAGTTGACAAAGTCCTAATTCACATCCAACAGTAATTTAGAGTCAAAAGATTAAATGTAAAAATTTCATCATTATAGACCATTTTGGGATCGTTCGACAGGTCCGGAGTCATCGTTTTTCATCCGAAAATTGATTTTTTGGACTGTACCAAAAATGATTCAAAATGTCAATTGGATCATGCCTCATGTTGAATAACCACTTTTTAAACCCTCAAAGTGACCAAAATTGCCATTTTTACAGAGTTTTGCTTACTCAAAAGCTTCCATTTTGACCCGTTTCAGGCACAGAAATGACTTTAAACACACTTATTCTAGTTGACAAAGTCATAATTCACATCCAACAGTCATTTAGAGTCAAAAGATTAAATGTTAAAATTTCATCATTATAGACCATTTTGGGATCGTTCGACAGGTCCGGAGTCATCGTTTTTCATCCGAAAATTGATTTTTTGGACTGTACGAAAGATGATTCAAAATGTCAATTGGATCATGCCTCATGTTGAATAACCACTTTTTAAACCCTCACAGTGACCAAAATTGCCATTTTTACAGAGTTTTGCTTACTCAAAAGCTTCCATTTTGACCCGTTTCAGGCACAGAAATGATTTTAAACACACTTATTTTAGTTGACAAAGTCATAATTCACATCCAACAGTAATTTAGAGTCAAAAGATTAAATGTTAAAATTTCATCATTATAGACCATTTTGGGATCGTTCGACAGGTCCGGAGTCATCGTTTTTCATCCGAAAAATGATTTTTTGGACTGTACCAAAAATGATTCAAAATGTCAATTGGATCATGCCTCATGTTGAATAACCACTTTTTAAACCCTCACAGTGACCAAAATTGCCATTTTTACAGAGTTTTGCTTACTCAAAAGCTTCCATTTTGACCCGTTTCAGGCACAGAAATGACTTTAAATACACTTATTCTAGTTGACAAAATCATAATTCACATCCAACAGTAATTTAGAGTCAAAAGATTAAATGTTGAAATTTCATCATTATAGACCATTTTGGGATCGTTTGACAGGTCCGGAGTCATCGTTTTTCATCCGAAAATTTATTTTTTGGACTGTACCAAAAATGATTCAAAATGTTATTTGGATCAT
Source organism: Lissotriton vulgaris (assembly GCF_964263255.1). Classification (NCBI taxonomy): domain Eukaryota; kingdom Metazoa; phylum Chordata; class Amphibia; order Caudata; family Salamandridae; genus Lissotriton; species Lissotriton vulgaris. The sequence continues at coordinate 543,151 of NW_028245120.1, forward strand.
GCCTCATGTTACATAACCACTTTTTAAACCCTCACAGTGACCAAAATTGCCATTTTTACAGAGTTTTGCTCACTCAAAAGCTTCCATTTTGACCCGTTTCAGGCACAGAAATGACTTTAAACACACTTATTCTAGTTGACAAAGTCATAATTCACATCCAACAGTAATTGAGAGTCAAAAGATTAAATGTTGAAATTTCATCATTATAGACCATTTTGGGATCGTTCGACAGGTCCGGAGTCATCGTTTTTCATCCGAAAATTGATTTTTTGGACTGTACGAAAAATGATTCACAATGTCAATTGGATCATGCCTCATGTTGAATAACCACTTTTTAAACCCTCACAGTGACCAAAATTGCCATTTTTACGGAGTTTTGCTTACTCAAAAGCTTCCATTTTGACCCGTTTCAGGCACAGAAATGACTTTAAACACACTTATTTTAGTTGACAAAGTCATAATTCACATCCAACAGTAATTTAGAGTCAAAAGATTAAATGTTAAAATTTCATCATTATAGACCATTTTGGGATCGTTCGTTGGTCTCGGAGTCATCGTTTTTCATCCGAAAAATGTTTTTTGGACTGTATCAAAAATGATTCCAAATGGCAATTGGATCATGCCTCATGTTGAATAACCACTTTTTAAACCCTCACAGTGACCAAAATTGCCATTTTTACAGAGTTTTGCTTACTCAAAAGCTTCAATTTTGACCCGTTTCAGGCACAGAAATGACTTTAAACACACTTATTTTAGTTGACAAAGTCCTAATTCACATCCAACAGTAATTTAGAGTCAAAAGATTAAATGTTAAAATGTCATCATTATAGACCATTTTGGGATCGTTCGACAGGTCCGGAGTCATCGTTTTTCATCCGAAAATTTATTTTTTGGACTGTACCAAAAATGATTCAAAATGTCAATTGGATCATGCCTCATGTTAAATAACCACTTTTTAAACCCTCACAGTGACCAAAATTGCCATTTTTACAGAGTTTTGCTCACTCAAAAGCTTCCATTTTGACCCGTTTCAGGCACAGAAATGACTTTAAACACACTTATTCTAGTTGACAAAGTCATAATTCACATCCAACAGTAATTGAGCGTCAAAAGGTTAAATGTTGAAATTTCATCATTATAGACCATTTTGGGATCGTTCGACAGGTCCGGAGTCATCGTTTTTCATCCGAAAATTGATTTTTTGGACTGTACGAAAAATGATTCAAAATGTCAATTGGATCATGCCTCATGTTGAATAACCACTTTTTAAACCCTCACAGTGACCAAAATTGCCATTTTTACAGAGTTTTGCTTACTCAAAAGCTTCCATTGTGACCCGTTTCAGGCACAGAAATGATTTTAAACACACTTATTTTAGTTGACAAAGTCATAATTCACATCCAACAGTAATTTAGAGTCAAAAGATTAAATGTTAAAATTTCATCATTATAGACCATTTTGGGATCGTTCGACAGGTCCGGAGTCATCGTTTTTCATCCGAAAAATGATTTTTTGGACTGTACCAAAAATGATTCAAAATGTCAATTGGATCATGCCTCATGTTGAATAACCACTTTTTAAACCCTCACAGTGACCAAAATTGCCATTTTTACAGAGTTTTGCTTACTCAAAAGCTTCCATTTTGACCCGTTTCAGGCACAGAAATGACTTTAAACACACTTATTTTAGTTGACAAAGTCCTAATTCACATCCAACAGTAATTTAGAGTCAAAAGATTAAATGTTAAAATGTCATCATTATAGACCATTTTGGGATCGTTCGACAGGTCCGGAGTCATCGTTTTTCATCCGAAAATTTATTTTTTGGACTGTACCAAAAATGATTCAAAATGTCAATTGGATCATGCCTCATGTTAAATAACCACTTTTTAAACCCTCACAGTGACCAAAATTGCCATTTTTACAGAGTTTTGCTCACTCAAAAGCTTCCATTTTGACCCGTTTCAGGCACAGAAATGACTTTAAACACACTTATTCTAGTTGACAAAGTCATAATTCACATCCAACAGTAATTGAGCGTCAAAAGGTTAAATGTTGAAATTTCATCATTATAGACCATTTTGGGATCGTTCGACAGGTCCGGAGTCATCGTTTTTCATCCGAAAATTGATTTTTTGGACTGTACGAAAAATGATTCAAAATGTCAATTGGATCATGCCTCATGTTGAATAACCACTTTTTAAACCCTCACAGTGACCAAAATTGCCATTTTTACAGAGTTTTGCTTACTCAAAAGCTTCCATTGTGACCCGTTTCAGGCACAGAAATGATTTTAAACACACTTATTTTAGTTGACAAAGTCATAATTCACATCCAACAGTAATTTAGAGTCAAAAGATTAAATGTTAAAATTTCATCATTATAGACCATTTTGGGATCGTTCGACAGGTCCGGAGTCATCGTTTTTCATCCGAAAAATGATTTTTTGGACTGTACCAAAAATGATTCAAAATGTCAATTGGATCATGCCTCATGTTGAATAACCACTTTTTAAACCCTCACAGTGACCAAAATTGCCATTTTTACAGAGTTTTGCTTACTCAAAAGCTTCCATTTTGACCCGTTTCAGGCACAGAAATGACTTTAAACACACTTATTCTAGTTGACAAAGTCATAATTCACATCCAACAGTCATTTAGAGTCAAAAGATTAAATGTTGAAATTTCATCCATATTGACCATTTTGGGATCGTTCGACAGGTCCGGAGTCATCGTTTTTCATCCGAAAATTGATTTTTTGGACTGTACCAAAAATGATTCAAAATGTCAATTGGATCGTGCCTCATGTTGAATAACCACTTTTTAAACCTTCACAGTGACCAAAATTGCCATTTTTACAGAGTTTTGCTAACTCAAAAGCTTCAATTTTGACCCGTTTCAGGCACAGAAATGACTTTAAACACACTTATTATAGTTGACAAAGTCATAATTCACATCCAACAGTAATTTAGAGTCAAAAGACTAAATGTTAAAATTTCATCATTATAGACCATTTTGGGATCGTTCGAAAGGTCCGGAGTCATCGTTTTTCATCCGAAAATTGATTTTTTGCACTGTACCAAAAATGATTCAAAATGTCAATTGGATCATGCCTCATGTTAAATAACCACTTTTTAAACCCTCACAGTGACCAAAATTGCCATTTTTACAGAGTTTTGCTTACTCAAAAGCTTCCATTTTGACCCGTTTCAGGCACAGAAATGACTTTAAACACACTTATTCTAGTTGACAAAGTCATAATTCACATCCAACAGTAATTGAGAGTCAAAAGATTAAATGTTGAAATTTCATCATTATAGACCATTTTGGGATCGTTCGACAGGTCCGGAGTCATCGTTTTTCATCCGAAAATTGATTTTTTGGACTGTACCAAAAATGATTCAAAATGTCAATTGGATCATGCCTCATGTTGAATAACCACTTTTTAAACCCTCACAGTGACCAAAATTGCCATTTTTACAGAGTTTTGCTTACTCAAAAGCTTCAATTTTGACCCGTTTCAGGCACAGAAATGACTTTAAACACACTTATTTTAGTTGACAAAGTCCTAATTCACATCCAACAGTAATTTAGAGTCAAAAGATTAAATGTTAAAATTTCATCATTATAGACCATTTTGGGATCGTTCGACAGGTCCGGAGTCATCGTTTTTCATCCGAAAAATGATTTTTTGGACTGTACCAAAAATGATTCAAAATGTCAATTGGATCATGCCTCATGTTGAATAACCACTTTTTAAACCCTCACAGTGACCAAAATTGCCATTTTTACAGAGTTTTGCTTACTCAAAAGCTTCCATTTTGACCCGTTTCAGGCACAGAAATGACTTTAAACACACTTATTCTAGTCGACAAAGTCATAATTCACATCCAACAGTCATTTAGAGTCAAAAGATTAAATGTTAAAATTTCATCATTATAGACCATTTTGGGATCGTTCGACAGGTCCGGAGTCATCGTTTTTCATCCGAAAATTGATTTTTTGGACTGTACCAAAAATGATTCAAAATGTCAATTGGATCATGCCTCATGTTGAATAACCACTTTTTAAACCCTCACAGTGACCAAAATTGCCATTTTTACAGAGTTTTGCTTACTCAAAAGCTTCCATTTTGACCCGTTTCAGGCACAGAAATGACTTTAAATACACTTATTCTAGTTGACAAAATCATAATTCACATCCAACAGTAATTTAGAGTCAAAAGATTAAATGTTGAAATTTCATCATTATAGACCATTTTGGGATCGTTTGACAGGTCCGGAGTCATAGTTTTTCATCCGAAAATTTATTTTTTGGACTGTACCAAAAATGATTCAAAATGTCAATTGTATCATGCCTCATGTTACATAACCACTTTTTAAACCCTCACAGTGACCAAAATTGCCATTTTTACAGAGTTTTGCTCACTCAAAAGCTTCCATTTTGACCCGTTTCAGGCACAGAAATGACTTTAAACACACTTATTCTAGTTGACAAAGTCATAATTCACATCCAACAGTAATTGAGAGTCAAAAGATTAAATGTTGAAATTTCATCATTATAGACCATTTTGGGATCGTTCGACAGGTCCGGAGTCATCGTTTTTCATCCGAAAATTGATTTTTTGGACTGTACGAAAAATGATTCAAAATGTCAATTGGATCATGCCTCATGTTGAATAACCACTTTTTAAACCCTCACAGTGACCAAAATTGCCATTTTTACGGAGTTTTGCTTACTCAAAAGCTTCCATTTTGACCCGTTTCAGGCACAGAAATGACTTTAAACACACTTATTTTAGTTGACAAAGTCATAATTCACATCCAACAGTAATTTAGAGTCAAAAGATTAAATGTTAAAATGTCATCATTATAGACCATTTTGGGATCGTTCGTTGGTCTCGGAGTCATCGTTTTTCATCCGAAAAATGTTTTTTGGACTGTATCAAAAATGATTCCAAATGGCAATTGGATCATGCCTCATGTTGAATAACCACTTTTTAAACCCTCACAGTGACCAAAATTGCCATTTTTACAGAGTTTTGCTTACCCAAAAGCTTCAATTTTGACCCGTTTCAGGCACAGAAATGACTTTAAACACACTTATTTTAGTTGACAAAGTCCTAATTCACATCCAACAGTAATTTAGAGTCAAAAGATTAAACGTTAAAATTTCATCATTATAGACCATTTTGGGATCGTTCGACAGGTCCGGAGTCATTGTTTTTCATCCGAAAATTGATTTTTTGGACTGTACCAAAAATGATTCAAAATGTCAATTGGATCGTGCCTCATGTTGAATAACCACTTTTTAAACCTTCACAGTGACCAAAATTGCCATTTTTACAGAGTTTTGCTAACTCAAAAGCTTCAATTTTGACCCGTTTCAGGCACAGAAATGACTTTAAACACCCTTATTTTAGTTGACAAAGTCATAATTCACATCCAACAGTAATTTAGAGTCAAAAGACTAAATGTTAAAATTTCATCATTATAGACCATTTTGGGATCGTTCGACAGGTCCGGAGTCATCGTTTTTCATCCGAAAATTGATTTTTTGCACTGTACCAAAAATGATTCAAAATGTCAATTGGATCATGCCTCATGTTAAATAACCACTTTTTAAACCCTCACAGTGACCAAAATTTCCATTTTTACAGAGTTTTGCTTACTCAAAAGCTTCCATTTTGACCCGTTTCAGGCACAGAAATGACTTTAAACACACTTATTCTAGTTGACAAAGTCATAATTCACATCCAACAGTAATTGAGAGTCAAAAGATTAAATGTTGAAATTTCATCATTATAGACCATTTTGGGATCGTTCGACAGGTCCGGAGTCATCGTTTTTCATCCGAAAATTGATTTTTTGGACTGTACCAAAAATGATTCAAAATGTCAATTGGATCATGCCTCATGTTGAATAACCACTTTTTAAACCCTCACAGTGACCAAAATTGCCATTTTTACAGAGTTTTGCTTACTCAAAAGCTTCAATTTTGACCCGTTTCAGGCACAGAAATGACTTTAAACACACTTATTTTAGTTGACAAAGTCCTAATTCACATCCAACAGTAATTTAGAGTCAAAAGATTAAATGTTAAAATTTCATCATTATAGACCATTTTGGGATCGTTCGACAGGTCCGGAGTCATCGTTTTTCATCCGAAAATTGATTTTTTGGACTGTACCAAAAATGATTCAAAATGTCAATTGGATCATGCCTCATGTCGAATAACCACTTTTTAAACCCTCACAGTGACCAAAATTGCCATTTTTACAGAGTTTTGCTTACTCAAAAGCTTCCATTTTGACCCGTTTCAGGCACAGAAATGACTTTAAACACACTTATTCTAGTTGACAAAGTCATAATTCACATCCAACAGTCATTTAGAGTCAAAAGATTAAATGTTAAAATTTCATCATTATAGACCATTTTGGGATCGTTCGACAGGTCCGGAGTCATCGTTTTTCATCCGAAAATTGATTTTTTGGACTGTACCAAAAATGATTCAAAATGTCAATTGGATCATGCCTCATGTTGAATAACCACTTTTTAAACCCTCACAGTGACCAAAATTGCCATTTTTACAGAGTTTTGCTTACTCAAAAGCTTCCATTTTGACCCGTTTCAGGCACAGAAATGACTTTAAACACACTTATTCTAGTTGACAAAGTCATAATTCACATCCAACAGTAATTGAGAGTCAAAAGATTAAATGTTGAAATTTCATCATTATAGACCATTTTGGGATCGTTCGACAGGTCCGGAGTCATCGTTTTTCATCCGAAAATTGATTTTTTGGACTGTACGAAAAATGATTCAAAATGTCAATTGGATCATGCCTCATGTTGAATAACCACTTTTTAAACCCTCACAGTGACCAAAATTGCCATTTTTACGGAGTTTTGCTTACTCAAAAGCTTCCATTTTGACCCGTTCCAGGCACAGAAATGACTTTAAACACACTTATTTTAGTTGACAAAGTCATAATTCACATCCAACAGTAATTTAGAGTCAAAAGATTAAATGTTAAAATTTCATCATTATAGACCATTTTGGGATCGTTAGTTGGTCTCGGAGTCATCGTTTTTCATCCGAAAAATGTTTTTTGGACTGTATCAAAAAAGATTCAAAATGTCAATTGGATCGTGCCTCATGTTGAATAACCACTTTTTAAACCTTCACAGTGACCAAAATTGCCATTTTTACAGAGTTTTGCTAACTCAAAAGCTTCAATTTTGACCCGTTTCAGGCACAGAAATGACTTTAAACACACTTATTTTAGTTGACAAAGTCATAATTCACATCCAACAGTAATTTAGAGTCAAAAGACTAAATGTTAAAATTTCATCATTATAGACCATTTTGGGATCGTTCGAAAGGTCCGGAGTCATCGTTTTTCATCCGAAAATTGATTTTTTGCACTGTACCAAAAATGATTCAAAATGTCAATTGGATCATGCCTCATGTTAAATAACCACTTTTTAAACCCTCACAGTGACCAAAATTGCCATTTTTACAGAGTTTTGCTTACTCAAAAGCTTCCATTTTGACCCGTTTCAGGCACAGAAATGACTTTAAACACACTTATTCTAGTTGACAAAGTCATAATTCACATCCAACAGTAATTGAGAGTCAAAAGATTAAATGTTGAAATTTCATCATTATAGACCATTTTGGGATCGTTCGACAGGTCCGGAGTCATAGTTTTTCATCCGAAAATTGATTTTTTGGACTGTACCAAAAATGATTCAAAATGTCAATTGGATCATGCCTCATGTTGAATAACCACTTTTTAAACCCTCACAGTGACCAAAATTGCCATTTTTACAGAGTTTTGCTAACTCAAAAGCTTCAATTTTGACCCGTTTCAGGCACAGAAATGACTTTAAACACACTTATTATAGTTGACAAAGTCATAATTCACATCCAACAGTAATTTAGAGTCAAAAGACTAAATGTTAAAATTTCATCATTATAGACCATTTTGGGATCGTTCGAAAGGTCCGGAGTCATCGTTTTTCATCCGAAAATTGATTTTTTGCACTGTACCAAAAATGATTCAAAATGTCAATTGGATCATGCCTCATGTTAAATAACCACTTTTTAAACCCTCACAGTGACCAAAATTGCCATTTTTACAGAGTTTTGCTTACTCAAAAGCTTCCATTTTGACCCGTTTCAGGCACAGAAATGACTTTAAACACACTTATTCTAGTTGACAAAGTCATAATTCACATCCAACAGTAATTGAGAGTCAAAAGATTAAATGTTGAAATTTCATCATTATAGACCATTTTGGGATCGTTCGACAGGTCCGGAGTCATCGTTTTTCATCCGAAAATTGATTTTTTGGACTGTACCAAAAATGATTCAAAATGTCAATTGGATCATGCCTCATGTTGAATAACCACTTTTTAAACCCTCACAGTGACCAAAATTGCCATTTTTACAGAGTTTTGCTTACTCAAAAGCTTCAATTTTGACCCGTTTCAGGCACAGAAATGACTTTAAACACACTTATTTTAGTTGACAAAGTCCTAATTCACATCCAACAGTAATTTAGAGTCAAAAGATTAAATGTTAAAATTTCATCATTATAGACCATTTTGGGATCGTTCGACAGGTCCGGAGTCATCGTTTTTCATCCGAAAAATGATTTTTTGGACTGTACCAAAAATGATTCAAAATGTCAATTGGATCATGCCTCATGTTGAATAACCACTTTTTAAACCCTCACAGTGACCAAAATTGCCATTTTTACAGAGTTTTGCTTACTCAAAAGCTTCCATTTTGACCCGTTTCAGGCACAGAAATGACTTTAAACACACTTATTCTAGTCGACAAAGTCATAATTCACATCCAACAGTCATTTAGAGTCAAAAGATTAAATGTTAAAATTTCATCATTATAGACCATTTTGGGATCGTTCGACAGGTCCGGAGTCATCGTTTTTCATCCGAAAATTGATTTTTTGGACTGTACCAAAAATGATTCAAAATGTCAATTGGATCATGCCTCATGTTGAATAACCACTTTTTAAACCCTCACAGTGACCAAAATTGCCATTTTTACAGAGTTTTGCTTACTCAAAAGCTTCCATTTTGACCCGTTTCAGGCACAGAAATGACTTTAAATACACTTATTCTAGTTGACAAAATCATAATTCACATCCAACAGTAATTTAGAGTCAAAAGATTAAATGTTGAAATTTCATCATTATAGACCATTTTGGGATCGTTTGACAGGTCCGGAGTCATAGTTTTTCATCCGAAAATTTATTTTTTGGACTGTACCAAAAATGATTCAAAATGTCAATTGTATCATGCCTCATGTTACATAACCACTTTTTAAACCCTCACAGTGACCAAAATTGCCATTTTTACAGAGTTTTGCTCACTCAAAAGCTTCCATTTTGACCCGTTTCAGGCACAGAAATGACTTTAAACACACTTATTCTAGTTGACAAAGTCATAATTCACATCCAACAGTCATTTAGAGTCAAAAGATTAAATGTTAAAATTTCATCATTATAGACCATTTTGGGATCGTTCGACAGGTCCGGAGTCATCGTTTTTCATCCGAAAATTGATTTTTTGGACTGTACCAAAAATGATTCAAAATGTCAATTGGATCATGCCTCATGTTGAATAACCACTTTTTAAACCCTCACAGTGACCAAAATTGCCATTTTTACAGAGTTTTGCTTACTCAAAAGCTTCCATTTCGACCCGTTTCAGGCACAGAAATGACTTTAAACACACTTATTCTAGTTGACAAAGTCATAATTCACATCCAACAGTAATTGAGAGTCAAAAGATTAAATGTTGAAATTTCATCATTATAGACCATTTTGGGATCGTTCGACAGGTCCGGAGTCATCGTTTTTCATCCGAAAATTGATTTTTTGGACTGTACGAAAAATGATTCAAAATGTCAATTGGATCATGCCTCATGTTGAATAACCACTTTTTAAACCCTCACAGTGACCAAAATTGCCATTTTTACGGAGTTTTGCTTACTCAAAAGCTTCCATTTTGACCCGTTCCAGGCACAGAAATGACTTTAAACACACTTATTTTAGTTGACAAAGTCATAATTCACATCCAACAGTAATTTAGAGTCAAAAGATTAAATGTTAAAATTTCATCATTATAGACCATTTTGGGATCGTTAGTTGGTCTCGGAGTCATCGTTTTTCATCCGAAAAATGTTTTTTGGACTGTATCAAAAAAGATTCAAAATGTCAATTGGATCGTGCCTCATGTTGAATAACCACTTTTTAAACCTTCACAGTGACCAAAATTGCCATTTTTACAGAGTTTTGCTAACTCAAAAGCTTCAATTTTGACCCGTTTCAGGCACAGAAATGACTTTAAACACACTTATTTTAGTTGACAAAGTCATAATTCACATCCAACAGTAATTTAGAGTCAAAAGACTAAATGTTAAAATTTCATCATTATAGACCATTTTGGGATCGTTCGAAAGGTCCGGAGTCATCGTTTTTCATCCGAAAATTGATTTTTTGCACTGTACCAAAAATGATTCAAAATGTCAATTGGATCATGCCTCATGTTAAATAACCACTTTTTAAACCCTCACAGTGACCAAAATTGCCATTTTTACAGAGTTTTGCTTACTCAAAAGCTTCCATTTTGAACCCGTTTCAGGCACAGAAATGACTTTAAACACACTTATTCTAGTTGACAAAGTCATAATTCACATCCAACAGTAATTGAGAGTCAAAAGATTAAATGTTGAAATTTCATCATTATAGACCATTTTGGGATCGTTCGACAGGTCCGGAGTCATAGTTTTTCATCCGAAAATTGATTTTTTGGACTGTACCAAAAATGATTCAAAATGTCAATTGGATCATGCCTCATGTTGAATAACCACTTTTTAAACCCTCACAGTGACCAAAATTGCCATTTTTACAGAGTTTTGCTAACTCAAAAGCTTCAATTTTGACCCGTTTCAGGCACAGAAATGACTTTAAACACACTTATTATAGTTGACAAAGTCATAATTCACATCCAACAGTAATTTAGAGTCAAAAGACTAAATGTTAAAATTTCATCATTATAGACCATTTTGGGATCGTTCGAAAGGTCCGGAGTCATCGTTTTTCATCCGAAAATTGATTTTTTGCACTGTACCAAAAATGATTCAAAATGTCAATTGGATCATGCCTCATGTTAAATAACCACTTTTTAAACCCTCACAGTGACCAAAATTGCCATTTTTACAGAGTTTTGCTTACTCAAAAGCTTCCATTTTGACCCGTTTCAGGCACAGAAATGACTTTAAACACACTTATTCTAGTTGACAAAGTCATAATTCACATCCAACAGTAATTGAGAGTCAAAAGATTAAATGTTGAAATTTCATCATTATAGACCATTTTGGGATCGTTCGACAGGTCCGGAGTCATCGTTTTTCATCCGAAAATTGATTTTTTGGACTGTACCAAAAATGATTCAAAATGTCAATTGGATCATGCCTCATGTTGAATAACCACTTTTTAAACCCTCACAGTGACCAAAATTGCCATTTTTACAGAGTTTTGCTTACTCAAAAGCTTCAATTTTGACCCGTTTCAGGCACAGAAATGACTTTAAACACACTTATTTTAGTTGACAAAGTCCTAATTCACATCCAACAGTAATTTAGAGTCAAAAGATTAAATGTTAAAATTTCATCATTATAGACCATTTTGGGATCGTTCGACAGGTCCGGAGTCATCGTTTTTCATCCGAAAAATGATTTTTTGGACTGTACCAAAAATGATTCAAAATGTCAATTGGATCATGCCTCATGTTGAATAACCACTTTTTAAACCCTCACAGTGACCAAAATTGCCATTTTTACAGAGTTTTGCTTACTCAAAAGCTTCCATTTTGACCCGTTTCAGGCACAGAAATGACTTTAAACACACTTATTCTAGTCGACAAAGTCATAATTCACATCCAACAGTCATTTAGAGTCAAAAGATTAAATGTTAAAATTTCATCATTATAGACCATTTTGGGATCGTTCGACAGGTCCGGAGTCATCGTTTTTCATCCGAAAATTGATTTTTTGGACTGTACCAAAAATGATTCAAAATGTCAATTGGATCATGCCTCATGTTGAATAACCACTTTTTAAACCCTCACAGTGACCAAAATTGCCATTTTTACAGAGTTTTGCTTACTCAAAAGCTTCCATTTTGACCCGTTTCAGGCACAGAAATGACTTTAAATACACTTATTCTAGTTGACAAAATCATAATTCACATCCAACAGTAATTTAGAGTCAAAAGATTAAATGTTGAAATTTCATCATTATAGACCATTTTGGGATCGTTTGACAGGTCCGGAGTCATAGTTTTTCATCCGAAAATTTATTTTTTGGACTGTACCAAAAATGATTCAAAATGTCAATTGTATCATGCCTCATGTTACATAACCACTTTTTAAACCCTCACAGTGACCAAAATTGCCATTTTTACAGAGTTTTGCTCACTCAAAAGCTTCCATTTTGACCCGTTTCAGGCACAGAAATGACTTTAAACACACTTATTCTAGTTGACAAAGTCATAATTCACATCCAACAGTAATTGAGAGTCAAAAGATTAAATGTTGAAATTTCATCATTATAGACCATTTTGGGATCGTTCGACAGGTCCGGAGTCATCGTTTTTCATCCGAAAATTGATTTTTTGGACTGTACGAAAAATGATTCAAAATGTCAATTGGATCATGCCTCATGTTGAATAACCACTTTTTAAACCCTCACAGTGACCAAAATTGCCATTTTTACGGAGTTTTGCTTACTCAAAAGCTTCCATTTTGACCCGTTTCAGGCACAGAAATGACTTTAAACACACTTATTTTAGTTGACAAAGTCCTAATTCACATCCAACAGTAATTTAGAGTCAAAAGATTAAATGTTAAAATTTCATCATTATAGACCATTTTGGGATCGTTCGACAGGTCCGGAGTCATCGTTTTTCATCCGAAAATTGATTTTTTGGACTGTACCAAAAATGATTCAAAATGTCAATTGGATCATGCCTCATGTTGAATAACCACTTTTTAAACCCTCACAGTGACCAAAATTGCCATTTTTACAGAGTTTTGCTTACTCAAAAGCTTCCATTTTGACCCGTTTCAGGCACAGAAATGACTTTAAACACACTTATTCTAGTTGACAAAGTCATAATTCACATCCAACAGTAATTTAGAGTCAAAAGATTAAATGTTGAAATTTCATCCATATTGACCATTTTGGGATCGTTCGACAGGTCCGGAGTCATTGTTTTTCATCCGAAAATTGATTTTTTGGACTGTACCAAAAATGATTCAAAATGTCAATTGGATCATGCCTCATGTTAAATAACCACTTTTTAAACCCTCACAGTGACCAAAATTGCCATTTTTACAGAGTTTTGCTTACTCAAAAGCTTCCATTTTGACCCGTTTCAGGCACAGAAATGACTTTAAACACACTTATTCTAGTTGACAAAGTCATAATTCACATCCAACAGTAATTGAGAGTCAAAAGATTAAATGTTGAAATTTCATCATTATAGACCATTTTGGGATCGTTCGACAGGTCCGGAGTCATCGTTTTTCATCCGAAAATTGATTTTTTGGACTGTACCAAAAATGATTCAAAATGTCAATTGGATCATGCCTCATGTTGAATAACCACTTTTTAAACCCTCACAGTGACCAAAATTGCCATTTTTACAGAGTTTTGCTTACTCAAAAGCTTCAATTTTGACCCGTTTCAGGCACAGAAATGACTTTAAACACACTTATTCTAGTTGACAAAGTCATAATTCACATCCAACAGTCATTTAGAGTCAAAAGATTAAATGTTAAAATTTCATCATTATAGACCATTTTGGGATCGTTCGACAGGTCCGGAGTCATCGTTTTTCATCCGAAAATTGATTTTTTGGACTGTACCAAAAATGATTCAAAATGTCAATTGGATCATGCCTCATGTTGAATAACCACTTTTTAAACCCTCACAGTGACCAAAATTGCCATTTTTACAGAGTTTTGCTTACTCAAAAGCTTCCATTTTGACCCGTTTCAGGCACAGAAATGACTTTAAACACACTTATTCTAGTTGACAAAGTCATAATTCACATCCAACAGTAATTGAGAGTCAAAAGATTAAATGTTGAAATTTCATCATTATAGACCATTTTGGGATCGTTCGACAGGTCCGGAGTCATCGTTTTTCATCCGAAAATTGATTTTTTGGACTGTACGAAAAATGATTCAAAATGTCAATTGGATCATGCCTCATGTTGAATAACCACTTTTTAAACCCTCACAGTGACCAAAATTGCCATTTTTACGGAGTTTTGCTTACTCAAAAGCTTCCATTTTGACCCGTTCCAGGCACAGAAATGACTTTAAACACACTTATTTTAGTTGACAAAGTCATAATTCACATCCAACAGTAATTTAGAGTCAAAAGATTAAATGTTAAAATTTCATCATTATAGACCATTTTAGGATCGTTAGTTGGTCTCGGAGTCATCGTTTTTCATCCGAAAAATGTTTTTTGGACTGTATCAAAAATGATTCCAAATGGCAATTGGATCATGCCTCATGTTGAATAACCACTTTTTAAACCCTCACAGTGACCAAAATTGCCATTTTTACAGAGTTTTGCTTACCCAAAAGCTTCAATTTTGACCCGTTTCAGGCACAGAAATGACTTTAAACACACTTATTTTAGTTGACAAAGTCCTAATTCACATCCAACAGTAATTTAGAGTCAAAAGATTAAATGTTAAAATTTCATCATTATAGACCATTTTGGGATCGTTCGACAGGTCCGGAGTCATCGTTTTTCATCCGAAAATTGATTTTTTGGACTGTACCAAAAATGATTCAAAATGTCAATTGGATCATGCCTCATGTTGAATAACCACTTTTTAAACCCTCACAGTGACCAAAATTGCCATTTTTACAGAGTTTTGCTTACTCAAAAGCTTCCATTTTGACCCGTTTCAGGCACAGAAATGACTTTAAACACACTTATTCTAGTTGACAAAGTCATAATTCACATCCAACAGTAATTTAGAGTCAAAAGATTAAATGTTGAAATTTCATCCATATTGACCATTTTGGGATCGTTCGACAGGTCCGGAGTCATCGTTTTTCATCCGAAAATTGATTTTTTGGACTGTACCAAAAATGATTCAAAATGTCAATTGGATCGTGCCTCATGTTGAATAACCACTTTTTAAACCTTCACAGTGACCAAAATTGCCATTTTTACAGAGTTTTGCTAACTCAAAAGCTTCAATTTTGACCCGTTTCAGGCACAGAAATGACTTTAAACACACTTATTTTAGTTGACAAAGTCATAATTCACATCCAACAGTAATTTAGAGTCAAAAGACTAAATGTTAAAATTTCATCATTATAGACCATTTTGGGATCGTTCGAAAGGTCCGGAGTCATCGTTTTTCATCCGAAAATTGATTTTTTGCACTGTACCAAAAATGATTCAAAATGTCAATTGGATCATGCCTCATGTTAAATAACCACTTTTTAAACCCTCACAGTGACCAAAATTGCCATTTTTACAGAGTTTTGCTTACTCAAAAGCTTCCATTTTGACCCGTTTCAGGCACAGAAATGACTTTAAACACACTTATTCTAGTTGACAAAGTCATAATTCACATCCAACAGTAATTGAGAGTCAAAAGATTAAATGTTGAAATTTCATCATTATAGACCATTTTGGGATCGTTCGACAGGTCCGGAGTCATAGTTTTTCATCCGAAAATTGATTTTTTGGACTGTACCAAAAATGATTCAAAATGTCAATTGGATCATGCCTCATGTTGAATAACCACTTTTTAAACCCTCACAGTGACCAAAATTGCCATTTTTACAGAGTTTTGCTTACTCAAAAGCTTCAATTTTGACCCGTTTCAGGCACAGAAATGACTTTAAACACACTTATTTTAGTTGACAAAGTCCTAATTCACATCCAACAGTAATTTAGAGTCAAAAGATTAAATGTTAAAATTTCATCATTATAGACCATTTTGGGATCGTTCGACAGGTCCGGAGTCATCGTTTTTCATCCGAAAAATGATTTTTTGGACTGTACCAAAAATGATTCAAAATGTCAATTGGATCATGCCTCATGTTGAATAACCACTTTTTAAACCCTCACAGTGACCAAAATTGCCATTTTTACAGAGTTTTGCTTACTCAAAAGCTTCCATTTTGACCCGTTTCAGGCACAGAAATGACTTTAAACACACTTATTCTAGTCGACAAAGTCATAATTCACATCCAACAGTCATTTAGAGTCAAAAGATTAAATGTTAAAATTTCATCATTATAGACCATTTTGGGATCGTTCGACAGGTCCGGAGTCATCGTTTTTCATCCGAAAATTGATTTTTTGGACTGTACCAAAAATGATTCAAAATGTCAATTGGATCATGCCTCATGTTGAATAACCACTTTTTAAACCCTCACAGTGACCAAAATTGCCATTTTTACAGAGTTTTGCTTACTCAAAAGCTTCCATTTTGACCCGTTTCAGGCACAGAAATGACTTTAAATACACTTATTCTAGTTGACAAAATCATAATTAACATCCAACAGTAATTTAGAGTCAAAAGATTAAATGTTGAAATTTCATCATTATAGACCATTTTGGGATCGTTTGACAGGTCCGGAGTCATAGTTTTTCATCCGAAAATTTATTTTTTGGACTGTACCAAAAATGATTCAAAATGTCAATTGTATCATGCCTCATGTTACATAACCACTTTTTAAACCCTCACAGTGACCAAAATTGCCATTTTTACAGAGTTTTGCTCACTCAAAAGCTTCCATTTTGACCCGTTTCAGGCACAGAAATGACTTTAAACACACTTATTCTAGTTGACAAAGTCATAATTCACATCCAACAGTAATTGAGAGTCAAAAGATTAAATGTTGAAATTTCATCATTATAGACCATTTTGGGATCGTTCAACAGGTCCGGAGTCATCGTTTTTCATCCGAAAATTGATTTTTTGGACTGTACGAAAAATGATTCAAAATGTCAATTGGATCATGCCTCATGTTGAATAACCACTTTTTAAACCCTCACAGTGACCAAAATTGCCATTTTTACGGAGTTTTGCTTACTCAAAAGCTTCCATTTTGACCCGTTTCAGGCACAGAAATGACTTTAAACACACTTATTTTAGTTGACAAAGTCATAATTCACATCCAACAGTAATTTAGAGTCAAAAGATTAAATGTTAAAATTTCATCATTATAGACCATTTTGGGATCGTTCGTTGGTCTCGGAGTCATCGTTTTTCATCCGAAAAATGTTTTTTGGACTGTATCAAAAATGATTCCAAATGGCAATTGGATCATGCCTCATGTTGAATAACCACTTTTTAAACCCTCACAGTGACCAAAATTGCCATTTTTACAGAGTTTTGCTTACCCAAAAGCTTCAATTTTGACCCGTTTCAGGCACAGAAATGACTTTAAACACACTTATTTTAGTTGACAAAGTCCTAATTCACATCCAACAGTAATTTAGAGTCAAAAGATTAAATGTTAAAATTTCATCATTATAGACCATTTTGGGATCGTTCGACAGGTCCGGAGTCATCGTTTTTCATCCGAAAATTGATTTTTTGGACTGTACCAAAAATGATTCAAAATGTCAATTGGATCATGCCTCATGTTGAATAACCACTTTTTAAACCCTCACAGTGACCAAAATTGCCATTTTTACAGAGTTTTGCTTACTCAAAAGCTTCCATTTTGACCCGTTTCAGGCACAGAAATGACTTTAAACACACTTATTCTAGTTGACAAAGTCATAATTCACATCCAACAGTAATTGAGAGTCAAAAGATTAAATGTTGAAATTTCATCATTATAGACCATTTTGGGATCGTTCGACAGGTCCGGAGTCATCGTTTTTCATCCGAAAATTGATTTTTTGGACTGTACGAAAAATGATTCAAAATGTCAATTGGATCATGCCTCATGTTGAATAACCACTTTTTAAACCCTCACAGTGACCAAAATTGCCATTTTTATGGAGTTTTGCTTACTCAAAAGCTTCCATTTTGACCCGTTTCAGGCACAGAAATGACTTTAAACACACTTATTTTAGTTGACAAAGTCATAATTCACATCCAACAGTAATTTAGAGTCAAAAGATTAAATGTTAAAATTTCATCATTATAGACCATTTTGGGATCGTTCGTTGGTCTCGGAGTCATCGTTTTTCATCCGAAAAATGTTTTTTGGACTGTATCAAAAATGATTCCAAATGGCAATTGGATCATGCCTCATGTTGAATAACCACTTTTTAAACCCTCACAGTGACCAAAATTGCCATTTTTACAGAGTTTTGCTTACCCAAAAGCTTCAATTTTGACCCGTTTCAGGCACAGAAATGACTTTAAACACACTTATTTTAGTTGACAAAGTCCTAATTCACATCCAACAGTAATTTAGAGTCAAAAGATTAAATGTTAAAATTTCATCATTATAGACCATTTTGGGATCGTTCGACAGGTCCGGAGTCATCGTTTTTCATCCGAAAATTGATTTTTTGGACTGTACCAAAAATGATTCAAAATGTCAATTGGATCATGCCTCATGTTGAATAACCACTTTTTAAACCCTCACAGTGACCAAAATTGCCATTTTTACAGAGTTTTGCTTACTCAAAAGCTTCCATTTTGACCCGTTTCAGGCACAGAAATGACTTTAAACACACTTATTCTAGTTGACAAAGTCATAATTCACATCCAACAGTAATTTAGAGTCAAAAGATTAAATGTTGAAATTTCATCCATATTGACCATTTTGGGATCGTTCGACAGGTCCGGAGTCATTGTTTTTCATCCGAAAATTGATTTTTTGGACTGTACCAAAAATGATTCAAAATGTCAATTGGATCGTGCCTCATGTTGAATAACCACTTTTTAAACCTTCACAGTGACCAAAATTGCCATTTTTACAGAGTTTTGCTAACTCAAAAGCTTCAATTTTGACCCGTTTCAGGCACAGAAATGACTTTAAACACACTTATTTTAGTTGACAAAGTCATAATTCACATCCAACAGTAATTTAGAGTCAAAAGACTAAATGTTAAAATTTCATCATTATAGACCATTTTGGGATCGTTCGACAGGTCCGGAGTCATCGTTTTTCATCCGAAAATTGATTTTTTGGACTGTACGAAAAATGATTCAAAATGTCAATTGGATCATGCCTCATGTTGAATAACCACTTTTTAAACCCTCACAGTGACCAAAATTGCCATTTTTACAGAGTTTTGCTTACTCAAAAGCTTCCATTTTGACCCGTTTCAGGCACAGAAATGACTTTAAACACACTTATTTTAGTTGACAAAGTCATAATTCACATCCAACAGTAATTTAGAGTCAAAAGATTAAATGTTAAAATTTCATCATTATAGACCATTTTGGGATCGTTCGACAGGTCCGGAGTCATCGTTTTTCATCCGAAAAATGATTTTTTGGACTGTACCAAAAATGATTCAAAATGTCAATTGGATCATGCCTCATGTTGAATAACCACTTTTTAAACCCTCAGAGTGACCAAAATTGCCATTTTTACAGAGTTTTGCTTACCCAAAAGCTTAAATTTTGACCAGTTTCAGGCACAGAAATGACTTTAAACACACTTATTTTAGTTGACAAAGTCCTAATTCACATCCAACAGTAATTTAGAGTCAAAAGATTAAATGTTAAAATTTCATCATTATAGACCATTTTGGGATCGTTCGACAGGTCCGGAGTCATCGTTTTTCATCCGAAAATTGATTTTTTGGACTGTACCAAAAATGATTCAAAATGTCAATTGGATCATGCCTCATGTTGAATAACCACTTTTTAAACCCTCACAGTGACCAAAATTGCCATTTTTACAGAGTTTTGCTTACTCAAAAGCTTCCATTTTGACCCGTTTCAGGCACAGAAATGACTTTAAATACACTTATTCTAGTTGACAAAATCATAATTCACATCCAACAGTAATTTAGAGTCAAAAGATTAAATGTCGAAATTTCATCATTATAGACCATTTTGGGATCGTTCGACAGGTCCGGAGTCATCGTTTTTCATCCGAAAATTTATTTTTTGGACTGTACCAAAAATGATTCAAAATGTCAATTGGATCATGCCTCATGTTAAATAACCACTTTTTAAACCCTCACAGTGACCAAAATTGCCATTTTTACAGAGTTTTGCTCACTCAAAAGCTTCCATTTTGACCCGTTTCAGGCACAGAAATGACTTTAAACACACTTATTCTAGTTGACAAAGTCATAATTCACATCCAACAGTAATTGAGAGTCAAAAGATTAAATGTTGAAATTTCATCATTATAGACCATTTTGGGATCGTTCGACAGGTCCGGAGTCATCGTTTTTCATCCGAAAATTGATTTTTTGGACTGTACGAAAAATGATTCAAAATGTCAATTGGATCATGCCTCATGTTGAATAACCACTTTTTAAACACTCACAGTGACCAAAATTGCCATTTTTACGGAGTTTTGCTTACTCAAAAGCTTCCATTTTGACCCGTTTCAGGCACAGAAATGACTTTAAACACACTTATTTTAGTTGACAAAGTCATAATTCACATCCAACAGTAATTTAGAGTCAAAAGATTAAATGTTAAAATTTCATCATTATAGACCATTTTGGGATCGTTCGACGGTCTCGGAGTCATCGTTTTTCATCCGAAAAATGATTTTTTGGACTGTACCAAAAATGATTCAAAATGTCAATTGGATCATGCCTCATGTTGAATAACCACTTTTTAAACCCTCACAGTGACCAAAATTGCCATTTTTACAGAGTTTTGCTTACCCAAAAGCTTCAATTTTGACCCGTTTCAGGCACAGAAATGACTTTAAACACACTTATTCTAGTTGACAAAGTCATAATTAACATCCAACAGTCATTTAGAGTCAAAAGATTAAATGTTGAAATTTTATCCATATTGACCATTTTGGGATCGTTCGACAGGTCCGGAGTCGTCGTTTTTCATCCGAAAATTGATTTTTTGGACTGTACCAAAAATGATTAAAAATGTCAATTGGATCGTGCCTCATGTTGAATAACCACTTTTTAAACCTTCACAGTGACCAAAATTGCCATTTTTACAGAGTTTTGCTAACTCAAAAGCTTCAATTTTGACCCGTTTCAGGCACAGAAATGACTTTAAACACACTTATTTTAGTTGACAAAGTCATAATTCACATCCAACAGTAATTGAGAGTCAAAAGATTAAATGTTGAAATTTCATCATTATAGACCATTTTGGGATCGTTCGACAGGTCCGGAGTCATCGTTTTTCATCCGAAAATTGATTTTTTGGACTGTACCAAAAATGATTCAAAATGTCAATTGGATCATGCCTCATGTTGAATAACCACTTTTTAAACCCTCACAGTGACCAAAATTGCCATTTTTACAGAGTTTCGCTTACTCAAAAGCTTCAATTTTGACCCGTTTCAGGCACAGAAATGACTTTAAACACACTTATTTTAGTTGACAAAGTCCTAATTCACATCCAACAGTAATTTAGAGTCAAAAGATTAAATGTTAAAATTTCATCATTATAGACCATTTTGGGATCGTTTGACAGGTCCGGAGTCATCGTTTTTCATCCGAAAAATGATTTTTTGGACTGTACCAAAAATGATTCAAAATGTCAATCGGATCATGCCTCATGTTGAATAACCACTTTTTAAACCCTCACAGTGACCAAAATTGCCATTTTTACAGAGTTTTGCTTACTCAAAAGCTTCAATTTTGACCCGTTTCAGGCACAGAAATGACTTTAAACACACTTATTTTAGTTGACAAAGTCCTAATTCACATCCAACAGTAATTTAGAGTCAAAAGATTAAATGTTAAAATTTCATCATTATAGACCATTTTGGGATCGTTCGACAGGTCCGGAGTCATCGTTTTTCATCCGAAAATTGATTTTTTGGACTGTACCAAAAATGATTCAAAATGTCAATTGGATTGTGCCTCATGTTGAATAACCACTTTTTAAACCTTCACAGTGACCAAAATTGCCATTTTTACAGAGTTTTGCTAACTCAAAAGCTTCAATTTTGACCCGTTTCAGGCACAGAAATGACTTTAAACACACTTATTTTAGTTGACAAAGTCATAATTCACATCCAACAGTAATTTAGAGTCAAAAGACTAAATGTTAAAATTTCATCATTATAGACCATTTTGGGATCGTTCGACAGGTCCGGAGTCATCGTTTTTCATCCGAAAATTGATTTTTTGCACTGTACCAAAAATGATTCAAAATGTCAATTGGATCATGCCTCATGTTGAATAACCACTTTTTAAACCCTCACAGTGACCAAAATTGCCATTTTTACAGAGTTTTGCTTACTCAAAAGCTTCAATTTTGACCCGTTTCAGGCACAGAAATGACTTTAAACACACTTATTTTAGTTGACAAAGTCCTAATTCACATCCAACAGTAATTTAGAGTCAAAAGATTAAATGTTAAAATTTCATCATTATAGACCATTTTGGGATCGTTCGACAGGTCCGGAGTCATCGTTTTTCATCCGAAAAATGATTTTTTGGACTGTACCAAAAATGATTCAAAATGTCAATTGGATCATGCCTCATGTTGAATAACCACTTTTTAAACCCTCACAGTGACCAAAATTGCCATTTTTACAGAGTTTTGCTTACTCAAAAGCTTCAATTTTGACCCGTTTCAGGCACAGAAATGACTTTAAACACACTTATTTTAGTTGACAAAGTCCTAATTCACATCCAACAGTAATTTAGAGTCAAAAGATTAAATGTTAAAATTTCATCATTATAGACCATTTTGGGATCGTTCGACAGGTCCGGGGTCATCGTTTTTCATCCGAAAATTGATTTTTTGGACTGTACCAAAAATGATTCAAAATGTCAATTGGATCATGCCTCATGTTGAATAACCACTTTTTAAACCCTCACAGTGACCAAAATTGCCATTTTTACAGAGTTTTGCTTACTCAAAAGCTTCCATTTTGACCCGTTTCAGGCACAGAAATGACTTTAAACACACTTATTCTAGTTGACAAAGTCATAATTCACATCCAACAGTCATTTAGAGTCAAAAGATTAAATGTTAAAATTTCATCATTATAGACCATTTTGGGATCGTTCGACCGGTCCGGAGTCATCGTTTTTCATCCGAAAATTGATTTTTTGGACTGTACCAAAAATGATTCAAAATGTCAATTGGATCATGCCTCATGTTGAATAACCACTTTTTAAACCCTCACAGTGACCAAAATTGCCATTTTTACAGAGTTTTGCTTACTCAAAAGCTTCCATTTTGACCCGTTTCAGGCACAGAAATGACTTTAAATACACTTATTCTAGTTGACAAAATCATAATTCACATCCAACAGTAATTTAGAGTCAAAAGATTAAATGTTAAAATTTCATCATTATAGACCATTTTGGGATCGTTCGACGGTCTCGGAGTCATCGTTTTTCATCCGAAAAATGATTTTTTGGACTGTACCAAAAATGATTCAAAATGTCAATTGGATCATGCCTCATGTTGAATAACCACTTTTTAAACCCTCACAGTGACCAAAATTGCCATTTTTACAGAGTTTTGCTTACCCAAAAGCTTCAATTTTGACCCGTTTCAGGCACAGAAATGACTTTAAACACACTTATTCTAGTTGACAAAGTCATAATTAACATCCAACAGTCATTTAGAGTCAAAAGATTAAATGTTGAAATTTTATCCATATTGACCATTTTGGGATCGTTCGACAGGTCCGGAGTCGTCGTTTTTCATCCGAAAATTGATTTTTTGGACTGTACCAAAAATGATTAAAAATGTCAATTGGATCGTGCCTCATGTTGAATAACCACTTTTTAAACCTTCACAGTGACCAAAATTGCCATTTTTACAGAGTTTTGCTAACTCAAAAGCTTCAATTTTGACCCGTTTCAGGCACAGAAATGACTTTAAACACACTTATTTTAGTTGACAAAGTCATAATTCACATCCAACAGTAATTGAGAGTCAAAAGATTAAATGTTGAAATTTCATCATTATAGACCATTTTGGGATCGTTCGACAGGTCCGGAGTCATCGTTTTTCATCCGAAAATTGATTTTTTGGACTGTACCAAAAATGATTCAAAATGTCAATTGGATCATGCCTCATGTTGAATAACCACTTTTTAAACCCTCACAGTGACCAAAATTGCCATTTTTACAGAGTTTTGCTTACTCAAAAGCTTCCATTTTGACCCGTTTCAGGCACAGAAATGACTTTAAACACACTTATTCTAGTTGACAAAGTCATAATTCACATCCAACAGTAATTTAGAGTCAAAAGATTAAATGTTGAAATTTCATCCATATTGACCATTTTGGGATCGTTCGACAGGTCCGGAGTCATTGTTTTTCATCCGAAAATTGATTTTTTGGACTGTACCAAAAATGATTCAAAATGTCAATTGGATCGTGCCTCATGTTGAATAACCACTTTTTAAACCTTCACAGTGACCAAAATTGCCATTTTTACAGAGTTTTGCTAACTCAAAAGCTTCAATTTTGACCCGTTTCAGGCACAGAAATGACTTTAAACACACTTATTTTAGTTGACAAAGTCATAATTCACATCCAACAGTAATTTAGAGTCAAAAGACTAAATGTTAAAATTTCATCATTATAGACCATTTTGGGATCGTTCGACAGGTCCGGAGTCATCGTTTTTCATCCGAAAATTGATTTTTTGCACTGTACCAAAAATGATTCAAAATGTCAATTGGATCATGCCTCATGTTAAATAACCACTTTTTAAACCCTCACAGTGACCAAAATTGCCATTTTTACAGAGTTTTGCTTACTCAAAAGCTTCCATTTTGACCCGTTTCAGGCACAGAAATGACTTTAAACACACTTATTCTAGTTGACAAAGTCATAATTCACATCCAACAGTAATTGAGAGTCAAAAGATTAAATGTTGAAATTTCATCATTATAGACCATTTTGGGATCGTTCGACAGGTCCGGAGTCATCGTTTTTCATCCGAAAATTGATTTTTTGGACTGTACCAAAAATGATTCAAAATGTCAATTGGATCATGCCTCATGTTGAATAACCACTTTTTAAACCCTCACAGTGACCAAAATTGCCATTTTTACAGAGTTTTGCTTACTCAAAAGCTTCAATTTTGACCCGTTTCAGGCACAGAAATGACTTTAAACACACTTATTTTAGTTGACAAAGTCCTAATTCACATCCAACAGTAATTTAGAGTCAAAAGATTAAATGTTAAAATTTCATCATTATAGACCATTTTGGGATCGTTCGACAGGTCCGGAGTCATCGTTTTTCATCCGAAAATTGATTTTTTGGACTGTACCAAAAATGATTCAAAATGTCAATTGGATCATGCCTCATGTTGAATAACCACTTTTTAAACCCTCACAGTGACCAAAATTGCCATTTTTACAGAGTTTTGCTTACTCAAAAGCTTCCATTTTGACCCGTTTCAGGCACAGAAATGACTTTAAACACACTTATTCTAGTTGACAAAGTCATAATTCACATCCAACAGTCATTTAGAGTCAAAAGATTAAATGTTAAAATTTCATCATTATAGACCATTTTGGGATCGTTCGACAGGTCCGGAGTCATCGTTTTTCATCCGAAAATTGATTTTTTGGACTGTACCAAAAATGATTCAAAATGTCAATTGGATCATGCCTCATGTTGAATAACCACTTTTTAAACCCTCACAGTGACCAAAATTGCCATTTTTACAGAGTTTTGCTTACTCAAAAGCTTCCATTTTGACCCGTTTCAGGCACAGAAATGACTTTAAATACACTTATTCTAGTTGACAAAATCATAATTCACATCCAACAGTAATTTAGAGTCAAAAGATTAAATGTTGAAATTTCATCATTATAGACCATTTTGGGATCGTTCGACAGGTCCGGAGTCATCGTTTTTCATCCGAAAATTTATTTTTTGGACTGTACCAAAAATGATTCAAAATGTCAATTGGATCATGCCTCATGTTGAATAACCACTTTTTAAACCCTCACAGTGACCAAAATTGCCATTTTTACAGAGTTTTGCTTACCCAAAATCTTCAATTTTGACCCGTTTCAGGCACAGAAATGACTTTAAACACACTTATTTTAGTTGACAAAGTCCTAATTCACATCCAACAGTAATTTAGAGTCAAAAGATTAAATGTTAAAATTTCATCATTATAGACCATTTTGGGATCGTTCGACAGGTCCGGAGTCATCGTTTTTCATCCGAAAATTGATTTTTTGGACTGTACCAAAAATGATTCAAAATGTCAATTGGATCGTGCCTCATGTTGAATAACCACTTTTTAAACCTTCACAGTGACCAAAATTGCCATTTTTACAGTTTTGCTAACTCAAAAGCTTCAATTTTGACCCGTTTCAGGCACAGAAATGACTTTAAACACACTTATTTTAGTTGACAAAGTCATAATTCACATCCAACAGTAATTTAGAGTCAAAAGACTAAATGTTAAAATTTCATCATTATAGACCATTTTGGGATCGTTCGACAGGTCCGGAGTCATCGTTTTTCATCCGAAAATTGATTTTTTGCACTGTACCAAAAATGATTCAAAATGTCAATTGGATCATGCCTCATGTTAAATAACCACTTTTTAAACCCTCACAGTGACCAAAATTGCCATTTTTACAGAGTTTTGCTTACTCAAAAGCTTCCATTTTGACCCGTTTCAGGCACAGAAATGACTTTAAACACACTTATTCTAGTTGACAAAGTCATAATTCACATCCAACAGTAATTGAGAGTCAAAAGATTAAATGTTGAAATTTCATCATTATAGACCATTTTGGGATCGTTCGACAGGTCCGGAGTCATCGTTTTTCATCCGAAAATTGATTTTTTGGACTGTACCAAAAATGATTCAAAATGTCAATTGGATCATGCCTCATGTTGAATAACCACTTTTTAAACCCTCACAGTGACCAAAATTGCCATTTTTACAGAGTTTTGCTTACTCAAAAGCTTCAATTTTGACCCGTTTCAGGCACAGAAATGACTTTAAACACACTTATTTTAGTTGACAAAGTCCTAATTCACATCCAACAGTAATTTAGAGTCAAAAGATTAAATGTTAAAATGTCATCATTATAGACCATTTTGGGATCGTTCGACAGGTCTGGAGCCATCGTTTTTCATCCGAAAAATGATTTTTTGGACTGTACCAAAAATGATTGAAAATGTCAATTGGATCATGCCTCATGTTGAATAACCACTTTTTAAACCCTCACAGTGACCAAAATTGCCATTTTTACAGAGTTTTGCTTACTCAAAAGCTTCAATTTTGACCCGTTTCAGGCACAGAAATGACTTTAAACACACTTATTTTAGTTGACAAAGTCCTAATTCACATCCAACAGTAATTTAGAGTCAAAAGATTAAATGTTAAAATTTCATCATTATAGACCATTTTGGGATCGTTCGACAGGTCCGGGGTCATCGTTTTTCATCCGAAAATTGATTTTTTGGACTGTACCAAAAATGATTCAAAATGTCAATTGGATCATGCCTCATGTTGAATAACCACTTTTTAAACCGTCACAGTGACCAAAATTGCCATTTTTACAGAGTTTTGCTTACTCAAAAGCTTCCATTTTGACCCGTTTCAGGCACAGAAATGACTTTAAACACACTTATTCTAGTTGACAAAGTCATAAGTCACATCCAACAGTAATTGAGAGTCAAAAGATTAAATGTTAAAATTTCATCATTATAGACCATTTTGGGATCGTTCGACAGGTCCGGAGTCATCGTTTTTCATCCGAAAAATTATTTTTTGGACTGTACAAAAAATGATTCAAAATGTCAATTGGATCATGCCTCATGTTGAATAACCACTTTTTAAACCCTCACAGTGACCAAAATTGCCATTTTTACAGAGTTTTGCTTACTCAAAAGCTTCAATTTTGACCCGTTTCAGGCACAGAAATGACTTTAAACACACTTATTTTAGTTGACAAAGTCCTAATTCACATCCAACAGTAATTTAGAGTCAAAAGATTAAATGTTAAAATTTCATCATTATAGACCATTTTGGGATCGTTCGACAGGTCCGGAGTCATCGTTTTTCATCCGAAAAATGATTTTTTGGACTGTACCAAAAATGATTCAAAATGTCAATTGGATCATGCCTCATGTTGAATAACCACTTTTTAAACCCTCACAGTGACCAAAATTGCCATTTTTACAGAGTTTTGCTTACTCAAAAGCTTCAATTTTGACCCGTTTCAGGCACAGAAATGACTTTAAACACACTTATTTTAGTTGACAAAGTCCTAATTCACATCCAACAGTAATTTAGAGTCAAAAGATTAAATGTTAAAATTTCATCATTATAGACCATTTTGGGATCGTTCGACAGGTCCGGGGTCATCGTTTTTCATCCGAAAATTGATTTTTTGGACTGTACCAAAAATGATTCAAAATGTCAATTGGATCATGCCTCATGTTGAATAACCACTTTTTAAACCCTCACAGTGACCAAAATTGCCATTTTTACAGAGTTTTGCTTACTCAAAAGCTTCCATTTTGACCCGTTTCAGGCACAGAAATGACTTTAAATACACTTATTCTAGTTGACAAAATCATAATTCACATCCAACAGTAATTTAGAGTCAAAAGATTAAATGTTGAAATTTCATCATTATAGACCATTTTGGGATCGTTCGACAGGTCCGGAGTCATCGTTTTTCATCCGAAAATTTATTTTTTGGACTGTACCAAAAATGATTCAAAATGTCAATTGGATCATGCCTCATGTTAAATAACCACTTTTTAAACCCTCACAGTGACCAAAATTGCCATTTTTACAGAGTTTTGCTCACTCAAAAGCTTCCATTTTGACCCCTTTCAGGCACAGAAATGACTTTAAACACACTTATTCTAGTTGACAAAGTCATAATTCACATCCAACAGTAATTGAGAGTCAAAAGATTAAATGTTGAAATTTCATCATTATAGACCATTTTGGGATCGTTCGACAGGTCCGGAGTCATCGTTTTTCATCCGAAAATTGATTTTTTGGACTGTACGAAAAATGATTCAAAATGTCAATTGGATCATGCCTCATGTTGAATAACCACTTTTTAAACCCTCACAGTGACCAAAATTGCCATTTTTACAGAGTTTTGCTTACTCAAAAGCTTCCATTTTGACCCGTTTCAGGCACAGAAATGACTTTAAACACACTTATTTTAGTTGACAAAGTCATAATTCACATCCAACAGTAATTTAGAGTCAAAAGATTAAATGTTAAAATTTCATCATTATAGACCATTTTGGGATCGTTCGACAGGTCCGGAGTCATCGTTTTTCATCCGAAAAATGATTTTTTGGACTGTACCAAAAATGATTCAAAATGTCAATTGGATCATGCCTCATGTTGAATAACCACTTTTTAAACCCTCAGAGTGACCAAAATTGCCATTTTTACAGAGTTTTGCTTACCCAAAAGCTTAAATTTTGACCAGTTTCAGGCACAGAAATGACTTTAAACACACTTATTTTAGTTGACAAAGTCCTAATTCACATCCAACAGTAATTTAGAGTCAAAAGATTAAATGTTAAAATTTCATCATTATAGACCATTTTGGGATCGTTCGACAGGTCCGGAGTCATCGTTTTTCATCCGAAAATTGATTTTTTGGACTGTACCAAAAATGATTCAAAATGTCAATTGGATCATGCCTCATGTTGAATAACCACTTTTTAAACCCTCACAGTGACCAAAATTGCCATTTTTACAGAGTTTTGCTTACTCAAAAGCTTCCATTTTGACCCGTTTCAGGCACAGAAATGACTTTAAATACACTTATTCTAGTTGACAAAATCATAATTCACATCCAACAGTAATTTAGAGTCAAAAGATTAAATGTCGAAATTTCATCATTATAGACCATTTTGGGATCGTTCGACAGGTCCGGAGTCATCGTTTTTCATCCGAAAATTTATTTTTTGGACTGTACCAAAAATGATTCAAAATGTCAATTGGATCATGCCTCATGTTAAATAACCACTTTTTAAACCCTCACAGTGACCAAAATTGCCATTTTTACAGAGTTTTGCTCACTCAAAAGCTTCCATTTTGACCCGTTTCAGGCACAGAAATGACTTTAAACACACTTATTCTAGTTGACAAAGTCATAATTCACATCCAACAGTAATTGAGAGTCAAAAGATTAAATGTTGAAATTTCATCATTATAGACCATTTTGGGATCGTTCGACAGGTCCGGAGTCATCGTTTTTCATCCGAAAATTGATTTTTTGGACTGTACGAAAAATGATTCAAAATGTCAAATGGATCATGCCTCATGTTGAATAACCACTTTTTAAACCCTCACAGTGACCAAAATTGCCATTTTTACAGAGTTTTGCTTACTCAAAAGCTTCCATTTTGACCCGTTTCAGGCACAGAAATGACTTTAAACACACTTATTCTAGTTGACAAAGTCATAATTCACATCCAACAGTCATTTAGAGTCAAAAGATTAAATGTTGAAATTTTATCCATATTGACCATTTTGGGATCGTTCGACAGGTCCGGAGTCATCGTTTTTCATCCGAAAATTGATTTTTTGGACTGTACCAAAAATGATTCAAAATGTCAATTGGATCGTGCCTCATGTTGAATAACCACTTTTTAAACCTTCACAGTGACCAAAATTGCCATTTTTACAGAGTTTTGCTAACTCAAAAGCTTCAATTTTGACCCGTTTCAGGCACAGAAATGACTTTAAACACACTTATTTTAGTTGACAAAGTCATAATTCACATCCAACAGTAATTTAGAGTCAAAAGACTAAATGTTAAAATTTCATCATTATAGACCATTTTGGGATCGTTCGACAGGTCCGGAGTCATCGTTTTTCATCCGAAAATTGATTTTTTGCACTGTACCAAAAATGATTCAAAATGTCAATTAGATCATGCCTCATGTTGAATAACCACTTTTTAAACCGTCACAGTGACCAAAATTGCCATTTTTACAGAGTTTTGCTTACTCAAAAGCTTCCATTTTGACCTGTTTCAGGCACAGAAATGACTTTAAACTCACTTATTCTAGTTGACAAAGTCATAATTTACATCCAACAGTCATTTAGAGTCAAAAGATTAAATGTTGAAATTCCATCATTATAGACCATTTTGGGATCGTTCGACAGGTCCGGAGTCATCGTTTTTCATCCGAAAAATGATTTTTTGGACTGTACCAAAAATGATTCAAAATGTCAATTGGATCATGCCTCATGTTAAATAACCACTTTTTAAACCCTCACAGTGACCAAAATTGCCATTTTTACAGAGTTTTGCTTACTCAAAAGCTTCCATTTTGACCCGTTTCAGGCACAGAAATGACTTTAAACACACTTATTCTAGTTGACAAAGTCATAATTCACATCCAACAGTAATTGAGAGTCAAAAGATTAAATGTTAAAATGTCATCATTATAGACCATTTTGGGATCGTTCGACAGGTCCGGAGTCATCGTTTTTCATCCGAAAAATGATTTTTTGGACTGTACAAAAAATGATTCAAAATGTCAATTGGATCATGCCTCATGTTGAATAACCACTTTTTAAACCCTCACAGTGACCAAAATTGCCATTTTTACAGAGTTTTGCTTACTCAAAAGTTTCCATTTTGACCCGTTTCAGGCACAGAAATGACTTTAAACACACTTATTCTAGTTGACAAAGTCATAATTCACATCCAACAGTCATTTAGAGTCAAAAGATTAAATGTTAAAATTTCATCATTATAGACCATTTTGGGATCGTTCGACAGGTCCGGAGTCATCGTTTTTCATCCGAAAATTGATTTTTTGAACTGTACCAAAAATGATTCAAAATGTCAATTGGATCATGCCTCATGTTGAATAACCACTTTTGAAACCCTCACAGTGACCAAAATTGCCATTTTTACAGAGTTTTGCTTACTCAAAAGCTTCCATTTCGACCCGTTTCAGGCACAGAAATGACTTTAAATACACTTATTCTAGTTGACAAAATCATAATTCACATCCAACAGTAATTGAGAGTCAAAAGATTAAATGTTGAAATTTCATCATTATAGACCCTTTTGGGATCGTTCGACAGGTCCGGAGTCATCGTTTTTCATCCGAAAATTTATTTTTTGGACTGTACCAAAAATGATTCAAAATGTCAATTGGATCATGCCTCATGTTGAATAACCACTTTTTAAACCCTCACAGTGACCAAAATTGCCATTTTTACGGAGTTTTGCTTACTCAAAAGCTTCCATTTTGACCCGTTTCAGGCACAGAAATGACTTTAAACACACTTATTTTAGTTGACAAAGTCATAATTCACATCCAACAGTAATTTAGAGTCAAAAGATTAAATGTTAACATTTCATCATTATAGACCATTTTGGGATCGTTCGACGGTCTCGGAGTCATCGTTTTTCATCCGAAAAATGTTTTTTGGACTGTATCAAAAATGATTCAAAATGTCAATTGGATCATGCCTCATGTTGAATAACCACTTTTTAAACCCTCACAGTGACCAAAATTGCCATTTTTACAGAGTTTTGCTTACCCAAAAGCTTCAATTTTGACCCGTTTCAGGCACAGAAATGACTTTAAACACACTTATTTTAGTTGACAAAGTCCTAATTCACATCCAACAGTAATTTAGAGTCAAAAGATTAAATGTTAAAATTTCATCATTATAGACCATTTTGGGATCGTTCGACAGTCATCGTTTTTCATCCGAAAATTGATTTTTTGGACTGTACCAAAAATGATTCAAAATGTCAATTGGATCATGCCTCATGTTGAATAACCACTTTTTAAACCCTCACAGTGACCAAAATTGCCATTTTTACAGAGTTTTGCTTACTCAAAAGCTTCCATTTTGACCCGTTTCAGGCACAGAAATGACTTTAAACACACTTATTCTAGTTGACAAAGTCATAATTCACATCCAACAGTAATTTAGAGTCAAAAGATTAAATGTTGAAATTTCATCCATATTGACCATTTTGGGATCGTTCGACAGGTCCGGAGTCATCGTTTTTCATCCGAAAATTGATTTTTTGGACTGTACCAAAAATGATTCAAAATGTCAATTGGATCGTGCCTCATGTTGAATAACCACTTTTTAAACCTTCACAGTGACCAAAATTGCCATTTTTACAGAGTTTTGCTAACTCAAAAGCTTCAATTTTGACCCGTTTCAGGCACAGAAATGACTTTAAACACACTTATTTTAGTTGACAAAGTCATAATTCACATCCAACAGTAATTTAGAGTCAAAAGACTAAATGTTAAAATTTCATCATTATAGACCATTTTGGGATCGTTCGACAGGTCCGGAGTCATCGTTTTTCATCCGAAAATTGATTTTTTGCACTGTACCAAAAATGATTCAAAATGTCAATTGGATCATGCCTCATGTTGAATAACCACTTTTTAAACCCTCACAGTGACCAAAATTGCCATTTTTACAGAGTTTTGCTTACTCAAAAGCTTCAATTTTGACCCGTTTCAGGCACAGAAATGACTTTAAACACACTTATTTTAGTTGACAAAGTCCTAATTCACATCCAACAGTAATTTAGAGTCAAAAGATTAAATGTTAAAATTTCATCATTATAGACCATTTTGGGATCGTTCGACAGGTCCGGAGTCATCGTTTTTCATCCGAAAAATGATTTTTTGGACTGTACCAAAAATGATTCAAAATGTCAATTGGATCATGCCTCATGTTGAATAACCACTTTTTAAACCCTCACAGTGACCAAAATTGCCATTTTTACAGAGTTTTGCTTACTCAAAAGCTTCAATTTTGACCCGTTTCAGGCACAGAAATGACTTTAAACACACTTATTTTAGTTGACAAAGTCCTAATTCACATCCAACAGTAATTTAGAGTCAAAAGATTAAATGTTAAAATTTCATCATTATAGACCATTTTGGGATCGTTCGACAGGTCCGGGGTCATCGTTTTTCATCCGAAAATTGATTTTTTGGACTGTACCAAAAATGATTCAAAATGTCAATTGGATCATGCCTCATGTTGAATAACCACTTTTTAAACCCTCACAGTGACCAAAATTGCCATTTTTACAGAGTTTTGCTTACTCAAAAGCTTCCATTTTGACCCGTTTCAGGCACAGAAATGACTTTAAACACACTTATTCTAGTTGACAAAGTCATAATTCACATCCAACAGTCATTTAGAGTCAAAAGATTAAATGTTAAAATTTCATCATTATAGACCATTTTGGGATCGTTCGACCGGTCCGGAGTCATCGTTTTTCATCCGAAAATTGATTTTTTGGACTGTACCAAAAATGATTCAAAATGTCAATTGGATCATGCCTCATGTTGAATAACCACTTTTTAAACCCTCACAGTGACCAAAATTGCCATTTTTACAGAGTTTTGCTTACTCAAAAGCTTCCATTTTGACCCGTTTCAGGCACAGAAATGACTTTAAATACACTTATTCTAGTTGACAAAATCATAATTCACATCCAACAGTAATTTAGAGTCAAAAGATTAAATGTTGAAATTTCATCATTATAGACCATTTTGGGATCGTTCGACAGGTCCGGAGTCATCGTTTTTCATCCGAAAATGTATTTTTTGGACTGTACCAAAAATGATTCAAAATGTCAATTGGATCATGCCTCATGTTAAATAACCACTTTTTAAACCCTCACAGTGACCAAAATTGCCATTTTTACAGAGTTTTGCTCACTCAAAAGCTTCCATTTTGACCCGTTTCAGGCACAGAAATGACTTTAAACACACTTATTCTAGTTGACAAAGTCATAATTCACATCCAACAGTAATTGAGAGTCAAAAGATTAAATGTTGAAATTTCATCATTATAGACCATTTTGGGATCGTTCGACAGGTCCGGAGTCATCGTTTTTCATCCGAAAATTGATTTTTTGGACTGTACGAAAAATGATTCAAAATGTCAATTGGATCATGCCTCATGTTGAATAACCACTTTTTAAACACTCACAGTGACCAAAATTGCCATTTTTACGGAGTTTTGCTTACTCAAAAGCTTCCATTTTGACCCGTTTCAGGCACAGAAATGACTTTAAACACACTTATTTTAGTTGACAAAGTCATAATTCACATCCAACAGTAATTTAGAGTCAAAAGATTAAATGTTAAAATTTCATCATTATAGACCATTTTGGGATCGTTCGACGGTCTCGGAGTCATCGTTTTTCATCCGAAAAATGATTTTTTGGACTGTACCAAAAATGATTCAAAATGTCAATTGGATCATGCCTCATGTTGAATAACCACTTTTTAAACCCTCACAGTGACCAAAATTGCCATTTTTACAGAGTTTTGCTTACCCAAAAGCTTCAATTTTGACCCGTTTCAGGCACAGAAATGACTTTAAACACACTTATTCTAGTTGACAAAGTCATAATTAACATCCAACAGTCATTTAGAGTCAAAAGATTAAATGTTGAAATTTTATCCATATTGACCATTTTGGGATCGTTCGACAGGTCCGGAGTCGTCGTTTTTCATCCGAAAATTGATTTTTTGGACTGTACCAAAAATGATTAAAAATGTCAATTGGATCGTGCCTCATGTTGAATAACCACTTTTTAAACCTTCACAGTGACCAAAATTGCCATTTTTACAGAGTTTTGCTAACTCAAAAGCTTCAATTTTGACCCGTTTCAGGCACAGAAATGACTTTAAACACACTTATTTTAGTTGACAAAGTCATAATTCACATCCAACAGTAATTGAGAGTCAAAAGATTAAATGTTGAAATTTCATCATTATAGACCATTTTGGGATCGTTCGACAGGTCCGGAGTCATCGTTTTTCATCCGAAAATTGATTTTTTGGACTGTACCAAAAATGATTCAAAATGTCAATTGGATCATGCCTCATGTTGAATAACCACTTTTTAAACCCTCACAGTGACCAAAATTGCCATTTTTACAGAGTTTCGCTTACTCAAAAGCTTCAATTTTGACCCGTTTCAGGCACAGAAATGACTTTAAACACACTTATTTTAGTTGACAAAGTCCTAATTCACATCCAACAGTAATTTAGAGTCAAAAGATTAAATGTTAAAATTTCATCATTATAGACCATTTTGGGATCGTTTGACAGGTCCGGAGTCATCGTTTTTCATCCGAAAAATGATTTTTTGGACTGTACCAAAAATGATTCAAAATGTCAATCGGATCATGCCTCATGTTGAATAACCACTTTTTAAACCCTCACAGTGACCAAAATTGCCATTTTTACAGAGTTTTGCTTACTCAAAAGCTTCAATTTTGACCCGTTTCAGGCACAGAAATGACTTTAAACACACTTATTTTAGTTGACAAAGTCCTAATTCACATCCAACAGTAATTTAGAGTCAAAAGATTAAATGTTAAAATTTCATCATTATAGACCATTTTGGGATCGTTCGACAGGTCCGGAGTCATCGTTTTTCATCCGAAAATTGATTTTTTGGACTGTACCAAAAATGATTCAAAATGTCAATTGGATTGTGCCTCATGTTGAATAACCACTTTTTAAACCTTCACAGTGACCAAAATTGCCATTTTTACAGAGTTTTGCTAACTCAAAAGCTTCAATTTTGACCCGTTTCAGGCACAGAAATGACTTTAAACACACTTATTTTAGTTGACAAAGTCATAATTCACATCCAACAGTAATTTAGAGTCAAAAGACTAAATGTTAAAATTTCATCATTATAGACCATTTTGGGATCGTTCGACAGGTCCGGAGTCATCGTTTTTCATCCGAAAATTGATTTTTTGCACTGTACCAAAAATGATTCAAAATGTCAATTGGATCATGCCTCATGTTGAATAACCACTTTTTAAACCCTCACAGTGACCAAAATTGCCATTTTTACAGAGTTTTGCTTACTCAAAAGCTTCAATTTTGACCCGTTTCAGGCACAGAAATGACTTTAAACACACTTATTTTAGTTGACAAAGTCCTAATTCACATCCAACAGTAATTTAGAGTCAAAAGATTAAATGTTAAAATTTCATCATTATAGACCATTTTGGGATCGTTCGACAGGTCCGGAGTCATCGTTTTTCATCCGAAAAATGATTTTTTGGACTGTACCAAAAATGATTCAAAATGTCAATTGGATCATGCCTCATGTTGAATAACCACTTTTTAAACCCTCACAGTGACCAAAATTGCCATTTTTACAGAGTTTTGCTTACTCAAAAGCTTCAATTTTGACCCGTTTCAGGCACAGAAATGACTTTAAACACACTTATTTTAGTTGACAAAGTCCTAATTCACATCCAACAGTAATTTAGAGTCAAAAGATTAAATGTTAAAATTTCATCATTATAGACCATTTTGGGATCGTTCGACAGGTCCGGGGTCATCGTTTTTCATCCGAAAATTGATTTTTTGGACTGTACCAAAAATGATTCAAAATGTCAATTGGATCATGCCTCATGTTGAATAACCACTTTTTAAACCCTCACAGTGACCAAAATTGCCATTTTTACAGAGTTTTGCTTACTCAAAAGCTTCCATTTTGACCCGTTTCAGGCACAGAAATGACTTTAAACACACTTATTCTAGTTGACAAAGTCATAATTCACATCCAACAGTCATTTAGAGTCAAAAGATTAAATGTTAAAATTTCATCATTATAGACCATTTTGGGATCGTTCGACCGGTCCGGAGTCATCGTTTTTCATCCGAAAATTGATTTTTTGGACTGTACCAAAAATGATTCAAAATGTCAATTGGATCATGCCTCATGTTGAATAACCACTTTTTAAACCCTCACAGTGACCAAAATTGCCATTTTTACAGAGTTTTGCTTACTCAAAAGCTTCCATTTTGACCCGTTTCAGGCACAGAAATGACTTTAAATACACTTATTCTAGTTGACAAAATCATAATTCACATCCAACAGTAATTTAGAGTCAAAAGATTAAATGTTAAAATTTCATCATTATAGACCATTTTGGGATCGTTCGACGGTCTCGGAGTCATCGTTTTTCATCCGAAAAATGATTTTTTGGACTGTACCAAAAATGATTCAAAATGTCAATTGGATCATGCCTCATGTTGAATAACCACTTTTTAAACCCTCACAGTGACCAAAATTGCCATTTTTACAGAGTTTTGCTTACCCAAAAGCTTCAATTTTGACCCGTTTCAGGCACAGAAATGACTTTAAACACACTTATTCTAGTTGACAAAGTCATAATTAACATCCAACAGTCATTTAGAGTCAAAAGATTAAATGTTGAAATTTTATCCATATTGACCATTTTGGGATCGTTCGACAGGTCCGGAGTCGTCGTTTTTCATCCGAAAATTGATTTTTTGGACTGTACCAAAAATGATTAAAAATGTCAATTGGATCGTGCCTC
Source organism: Lissotriton vulgaris (assembly GCF_964263255.1). Lineage (NCBI taxonomy): Eukaryota > Metazoa > Chordata > Amphibia > Caudata > Salamandridae > Lissotriton > Lissotriton vulgaris. The sequence goes on from NW_028245120.1 coordinate 581,703, forward strand.
ATGTTGAATAACCACTTTTTAAACCTTCACAGTGACCAAAATTGCCATTTTTACAGAGTTTTGCTAACTCAAAAGCTTCAATTTTGACCCGTTTCAGGCACAGAAATGACTTTAAACACACTTATTTTAGTTGACAAAGTCATAATTCACATCCAACAGTAATTGAGAGTCAAAAGATTAAATGTTGAAATTTCATCATTATAGACCATTTTGGGATCGTTCGACAGGTCCGGAGTCATCGTTTTTCATCCGAAAATTGATTTTTTGGACTGTACCAAAAATGATTCAAAATGTCAATTGGATCATGCCTCATGTTGAATAACCACTTTTTAAACCCTCACAGTGACCAAAATTGCCATTTTTACAGAGTTTCGCTTACTCAAAAGCTTCAATTTTGACCCGTTTCAGGCACAGAAATGACTTTAAACACACTTATTTTAGTTGACAAAGTCCTAATTCACATCCAACAGTAATTTAGAGTCAAAAGATTAAATGTTAAAATTTCATCATTATAGACCATTTTGGGATCGTTTGACAGGTCCGGAGTCATCGTTTTTCATCCGAAAAATGATTTTTTGGACTGTACCAAAAATGATTCAAAATGTCAATCGGATCATGCCTCATGTTGAATAACCACTTTTTAAACCCTCACAGTGACCAAAATTGCCATTTTTACAGAGTTTTGCTTACTCAAAAGCTTCAATTTTGACCCGTTTCAGGCACAGAAATGACTTTAAACACACTTATTTTAGTTGACAAAGTCCTAATTCACATCCAACAGTAATTTAGAGTCAAAAGATTAAATGTTAAAATTTCATCATTATAGACCATTTTGGGATCGTTCGACAGGTCCGGAGTCATCGTTTTTCATCCGAAAAATGATTTTTTGGACTGTACCAAAAATGATTCAAAATGTCAATTGGATCATGCCTCATGTTGAATAACCACTTTTTAAACCCTCACAGTGACCAAAATTGCCATTTTTACAGAGTTTTGCTTACTCAAAAGCTTCAATTTTGACCCGTTTCAGGCACAGAAATGACTTTAAACACACTTATTTTAGTTGACAAAGTCCTAATTCACATCCAACAGTAATTTAGAGTCAAAAGATTAAATGTTAAAATTTCATCATTATAGACCATTTTGGGATCGTTCGACAGGTCCGGGGTCATCGTTTTTCATCCGAAAATTGATTTTTTGGACTGTACCAAAAATGATTCAAAATGTCAATTGGATCATGCCTCATGTTGAATAACCACTTTTTAAACCCTCACAGTGACCAAAATTGCCATTTTTACAGAGTTTTGCTTACTCAAAAGCTTCCATTTTGACCCGTTTCAGGCACAGAAATGACTTTAAACACACTTATTCTAGTTGACAAAGTCATAATTCACATCCAACAGTCATTTAGAGTCAAAAGATTAAATGTTGAAATTTCATCCATATTGACCATTTTGGGATCGTTCGACAGGTCCGGAGTCATCGTTTTTCATCCGAAAATTGATTTTTTGGACTGTACCAAAAATGATTCAAAATGTCAATTGGATCGTGCCTCATGTTGAATAACCACTTTTTAAACCTTCACAGTGACCAAAATTGCCATTTTTACAGAGTTTTGCTAACTCAAAAGCTTCAATTTTGACCCATTTCAGGCACAGAAATGACTTTAAACACACTTATTTTAGTTGACAAAGTCATAATTCACATCCAACAGTAATTTAGAGTCAAAAGACTAAATGTTAAAATTTCATCATTATAGACCATTTTGGGATCGTTCGACAGGTCCGGAGTCATCGTTTTTCATCCGAAAATTGATTTTTTGCACTGTACCAAAAATGATTCAAAATGTCAATTGGATCATGCCTCATGTTAAATAACCACTTTTTAAACCCTCACAGTGACCAAAATTGCCATTTTTACAGAGTTTTGCTCACTCAAAAGCTTCCATTTTGACCCGTTTCAGGCACAGAAATGACTTTAAACACACTTATTCTAGTTGACAAAGTCATAATTCACATCCAACAGTAATTGAGAGTCAAAAGATTAAATGTTGAAATTTCATCATTATAGACCATTTTGGGATCGTTCGACAGGTCCGGAGTCATCGTTTTTCATCCGAAAATTGATTTTTTGGACTGTACGAAAAATGATTCAAAATGTCAATTGGATCATGCCTCATGTTGAATAACCACTTTTTAAACCTTCACAGTGACCAAAATTGCCATTTTTACAGAGTTTTGCTAACTCAAAAGCTTCAATTTTGACCCATTTCAGGCACAGAAATGACTTTAAACACACTTATTTTAGTTGACAAAGTCATAATTCACATCCAACAGTAATTTAGAGTCAAAAGACTAAATGTTAAAATTTCATCATTATAGACCATTTTGGGATCGTTCGACAGGTCCGGAGTCATCGTTTTTCATCCGAAAATTGATTTTTTGCACTGTACCAAAAATGATTCAAAATGTCAATTAGATCATGCCTCATGTTGAATAACCACTTTTTAAACCGTCACAGTGACCAAAATTGCCATTTTTACAGAGTTTTGCTTACTCAAAAGCTTCCATTTTGACCTGTTTCAGGCACAGAAATGACTTTAAACTCACTTATTCTAGTTGACAAAGTCATAATTTACATCCAACAGTCATTTAGAGTCAAAAGATTAAATGTTGAAATTTCATCATTATAGACCATTTTGGGATCGTTCGACAGGTCCGGAGTCATCGTTTTTCATCCGAAAAATGATTTTTTGGACTGTACCAAAAATGATTCAAAATGTCAATTGGATCATGCCTCATGTTAAATAACCACTTTTTAAACCCTCACAGTGACCAAAATTGCCATTTTTACAGAGTTTTGCTTACTCAAAAGCTTCCATTTTGACCCGTTTCAGGCACAGAAATGACTTTAAACACACTTATTCTAGTTGACAAAGTCATAATTCACATCCAACAGTAATTGAGAGTCAAAAGATTAAATGTTAAAATGTCATCATTATAGACCATTTTGGGATCGTTCGACAGGTCCGGAGTCATCGTTTTTCATCCGAAAAATGATTTTTTGGACTGTACAAAAAATGATTCAAAATGTCAATTGGATCATGCCTCATGTTGAATAACCACTTTTTAAACCCTCACAGTGACCAAAATTGCCATTTTTACAGAGTTTTGCTTACTCAAAAGCTTCCATTTTGACCCGTTTCAGGCACAGAAATGACTTTAAACACACTTATTCTAGTTGACAAAGTCATAATTCACATCCAACAGTAATTTAGAGTCAAAAGATTAAATGTTGAAATTTCATCCATATTGACCATTTTGGGATCGTTCGACAGGTCCGGAGTCATCGTTTTTCATCCGAAAATTGATTTTTTGGACTGTACCAAAAATGATTCAAAATGTCAATTGGATCGTGCCTCATGTTGAGTAACCACTTTTTAAACCTTCACAGTGACCAAAATTGCCATTTTTACAGAGTTTTGCTAACTCAAAAGCTTCAATTTTGACCCGTTTCAGGCACAGAAATGACTTTAAACACACTTATTTTAGTTGACAAAGTCATAATTCACATCCAACAGTAATTTAGAGTCAAAAGATTAAATGTTAAAATGTCATCATTATAGACCATTTTGGGATCGTTCGACGGTCTCGGAGTCATTGTTTTTCATCCGAAAAATGTTTTTTGGACTGTATCAAAAATGATTCAAAATGTCAATTGGATCATGCCTCATGTTGAATAACCACTTTTTAAACCCTCACAGTGACCAAAATTGCCATTTTTACAGAGTTTTGCTTACCCAAAAGCTTCAATTTTGACCCGTTTCAGGCACAGAAATGACTTTAAACACACTTATTTTAGTTGACAAAGTCCTAATTCACATCCAACTGTAATTTAGAGTCAAAAGATTAAATGTTAAAATTTCATCATTATAGACCATTTTGGGATCGTTCAACAGGTCCGGAGTCATCGTTTTTCATCCGAAAATTGATTTTTTGGACTGTACCAAAAATGATTCAAAATGTCAATTGGATCATGCCTCATGTTGAATAACCACTTTTTAAACCCTCACAGTGACCAAAATTGCCATTTTTACAGAGTTTTGCTTACTCAAAAGCTTCCATTTTGACCCGTTTCAGGCACAGAAATGACTTTAAACACACTTATTCTAGTTGACAAAGTCATAATTCACATCCAACAGTCATTTAGAGTCAAAAGATTAAATGTTAAAATTTCATCATTATAGACCATTTTGGAATCGTTCGACAGGTCCGGAGTCATCGTTTTTCATCCGAAAATTGATTTTTTGAACTGTACCAAAAATGATTCAAAATGTCAATTGGATCATGCCTCATGTTGAATAACCACTTTTGAAACCCTCACAGTGACCAAAATTGCCATTTTTACAGAGTTTTGCTTACTCAAAAGCTTCCATTTCGACCCGTTTCAGGCACAGAAATGACTTTAAATACACTTATTCTAGTTGACAAAATCATAATTCACATCCAACAGTAATTTAGAGTCAAAAGATTAAATGTTGAAATTTCATCATTATAGACCATTTTGGGATCGTTTGACAGGTCCGGAGTCATCGTTTTTCATCCGAAAATTTATTTTTTGGACTGTACCAAAAATGATTCAAAATGTCAATTGGATCATGCCTCATGTTAAATAACCACTTTTTAAACCCTCACAGTGACCAAAATTGCCATTTTTACAGAGTTTTGCTCACTCAAAAGCTTCCATTTTGACCCGTTTCAGGCACAGAAATGACTTTAAACACACTTATTCTAGTTGACAAAGTCATAATTCACATCCAACAGTAATTGAGAGTCAAAAGATTAAATGTTGAAATTTCATCATTATAGACCATTTTGGGATCGTTCGACAGGTCCGGAGTCATCGTTTTTCATCCGAAAATTGATTTTTTGGACTGTACGAAAAATGATTCAAAATGTCAATTGGATCATGCCTCATGTTGAATAACCACTTTTTAAACCCTCACAGTGACCAAAATTGCCATTTTTACGGAGTTTTGCTTACTCAAAAGCTTCCATTTTGACCCGTTTCAGGCACAGAAATGACTTTAAACACACTTATTTTAGTTGACAAAGTCATAATTCACATCCAACAGTAATTTAGAGTCAAAAGATTAAATGTTAAAATTTCATCATTATAGACCATTTTGGGATCGTTCGACAGGTCCGGAGTCATCGTTTTTCATCCGAAAATTGATTTTTTGCACTGTACCAAAAATGATTCAAAATGTCAATTGGATCATGCCTCATGTTGAATAACCACTTTTTAAACCGTCACAGTGACCGAAATTGCCATTTTTACAGAGTTTTGCTTACTCAAAAGCTTCCATTTTGACCCGTTTCAGGCACAGAAATGACTTTAAACTCACTTATTCTAGTTGACAAATTCATAATTCACATCCAACAGTCATTTAGAGTCAAAAGATTAAATGTTGAAATTTCATCATTATAGACCATTTTGGGATCGTTCGACAGGTCCGGAGTCATCGTTTTTCATCCGAAAAATGATTTTTTGGACTGTACCAAAAATGATTCAAAATGTCAATTGGATCATGCCTCATGTTAAATAACCACTTTTTAAACCCTCACAGTGACCAAAATTGCCATTTTTACAGAGTTTTGCTTACTCAAAAGCTTCCATTTTGACCCGTTTCAGGCACAGAAATGACTTTAAACACACTTATTCTAGTTGACAAAGTCATAATTCACATCCAACAGTAATTGAGAGTCAAAAGATTAAATGTTAAAATTTCATCATTATAGACCATTTTGGGATCGTTCGACAGGTCCGGAGTCATCGTTTTTCATCCGAAAAATGATATTTTGGACTGTACAAAAAATGATTCAAAATGTCAATTGGATCATGCCTCATGTTGAATAACCACTTTTTAAACCCTCACAGTGACCAAAATTGCCATTTTTACAGAGTTTTGCTTACTCAAAAGCTTCAATGTTGACCCGTTTCAGGCACAGAAATGACTTTAAACACACTTATTTTAGTTGACAAAGTCCTAATTCACATCCAACAGTAATTTAGAGTCAAAAGATTAAATGTTAAAATTTCATCATTATAGACCATTTTGGGATCGTTCGACAGGTCCGGGGTCATCGTTTTTCATCCGAAAATTGATTTTTTTGACTGTACCAAAAATGATTCAAAATGTCAATTGGATCATGCCTCATGTTGAATAACCACTTTTTAAACCCTCACAGTGACCAAAATTGCCATTTTTACAGAGTTTTGCTTACTCAAAACCTTCCATTTTGACCCGTTTCAGGCACAGAAATGACTTTAAACACACTTATTCTAGTTGACAAAGTCATAATTCACATCCAACAGTAATTGAGATTCAAAAGATTAAATGTTGAAATTTCATCATTATAGACCATTTTGGGATCGTTCGACAGGTCCGGAGTCATCGTTTTTCATCCGAAAAATGATTTTTTGGACTGTACCAAAAATGATTCAAAATGTCAATTGGATCATGCCTCATGTTAAATAACCACTTTTTAAACCCTCACAGTGACCAAAATTGCCATTTTTACAGAGTTTTGCTTACTCAAAAGCTTCCATTTTGACCCGTTTCAGGCACAGAAATGACTTTAAACACACTTATTCTAGTTGACAAAGTCATAATTCACATCCAACAGTAATTGAGAGTCAAAAGATTAAATGTTAAAATTTCATCATTATAGACCATTTTGGGATCGTTCTACAGGTCCGGAGTCATCGTTTTTCATCCGAAAAATGATATTTTGGACTGTACAAAAAATGATTCAAAATGTCAATTGGATCATGCCTCATGTTGAATAACCACTTTTTAAACCCTCACAGTGACCAAAATTGCCATTTTTACAGAGTTTTGCTTACTCAAAAGCTTCAATTTTGACCCGTTTCAGGCACAGAAATGACTTTAAACACACTTATTTTAGTTGACAAAGTCCTAATTCACATCCAACAGTAATTTAGAGTCAAAAGATTAAATGTTAAAATTTCATCATTATAGACCATTTTGGGATCGTTCGACAGGTCCGGAGTCATCGTTTTTCATCCGAAAAATGATTTTTTGGACTGTACCAAAAATGATTCAAAATGTCAATTGGATCATGCCTCATGTTGAATAACCACTTTTTAAACCCTCACAGTGACCAAAATTGCCATTTTTACAGAGTTTTGCTTACTCAAAAGCTTCAATTTTGACCCGTTTCAGGCACAGAAATGACTTTAAACACACTTATTTTAGTTGACAAAGTCCTAATTCACATCCAACAGTAATTTAGAGTCAAAAGATTAAATGTTAAAATTTCATCATTATAGACCATTTTGGGATCGTTCGACAGGTCCGGGGTCATCGTTTTTCATCCGAAAATTGATTTTTTGGACTGTACCAAAAATGATTCAAAATGTCAATTGGATCATGCCTCATGTTGAATAACCACTTTTTAAACCCTCACAGTGACCAAAATTGCCATTTTTACAGAGTTTTGCTTACTCAAAAGCTTCCATTTTGACCCGTTTCAGGCACAGAAATGACTTTAAATACACTTATTCTAGTTGACAAAATCATAATTCACATCCAACAGTAATTTAGAGTCAAAAGATTAAATGTTGAAATTTCATCATTATAGACCATTTTGGGATCGTTCGACAGGTCCGGAGTCATCGTTTTTCATCCGAAAATTTATTTTTTGGACTGTACCAAAAATGATTCAAAATGTCAATTGGATCATGCCTCATGTTAAATGACCACTTTTTAAACCCTCACAGTGACCAAAATTGCCATTTTTACAGAGTTTTGCTCACTCAAAAGCTTCCATTTTGACCCGTTTCAGGCACAGAAATGACTTTAAATACACTTATTCTAGTTGACAAAATCATAATTCACATCCAACAGTAATTTAGAGTCAAAAGATTAAATGTTGAAATTTCATCATTATAGACCATTTTGGGATCGTTCGACAGGTCCGGAGTCATCGTTTTTCATCCGAAAATTTATTTTTTGGACTGTACCAAAAATGATTCAAAATGTCAATTGGATCATGCCTCATGTTAAATAACCACTTTTTAAACCCTCACAGTGACCAAAATTGCCATTTTTACAGAGTTTTGCTCACTCAAAAGCTTCCATTTTGACCCCTTTCAGGCACAGAAATGACTTTAAACACACTTATTCTAGTTGACAAAGTCATAATTCACATCCAACAGTAATTGAGATTCAAAAGATTAAATGTTGAAATTTCATCATTATAGACCATTTTGGGATCGTTCGACAGGTCCGGAGTCATCGTTTTTCATCCGAAAATTGATTTTTTGGACTGTACGAAAAATGATTCAAAATGTCAATTGGATCATGCCTCATGTTGAATAACCACTTTTTAAACCCTCACAGTGACCGAAATTGCCATTTTTACGGAGTTTTGCTTACTCAAAAGCTTCCATTTTGACCCGTTTCAGGCACAGAAATGACTTTAAACTCACTTATTCTAGTTGACAAAGTCATAATTCACATCCAACAGTCATTTAGAGTCAAAAGATTAAATGTTGAAATTTCATCATTATAGACCATTTTGGGATCGTTCGACAGGTCCGGAGTCATCGTTTTTCATCCGAAAAATGATATTTTGGACTGTACAAAAAATGATTCAAAATGTCAATTGGATCATGCCTCATGTTGAATAACCACTTTTTAAACCCTCACAGTGACCAAAATTGCCATTTTTACAGAGTTTTGCTTACTCAAAAGCTTCAATTTTGACCCGTTTCAGGCACAGAAATGACTTTAAACACACTTATTCTAGTTGACAAAGTCATAATTCACATCCAACAGTAATTGAGAGTCAAAAGATTAAATGTTAAAATTTCATCATTATAGACCATTTTGGGATCGTTCGACAGGTCCGGAGTCATCGTTTTTCATCCGAAAATTGATTTTTTGGACTGTACGAAAAATGATTCAAAATGTCAATTGGATCATGCCTCATGTTGAATAACCACTTTTTAAACCCTCACAGTGACCAAAATTGCCATTTTTACAGAGTTTTGCTTACTCAAAAGCTTCCATTTTGACCTGTTTCAGGCACAGAAATGACTTTAAACACACTTATTTTAGTTGACAAAGTCCTAATTCACATCCAACAGTAATTTAGAGTCAAAAGATTAAATGTTAAAATTTCATCATTATAGACCATTTTGGGATCGTTCGACAGGTCCGGGGTCATCGTTTTTCATCCGAAAATTTATTTTTTGGACTGTACCAAAAATGATTCAAAATGTCAATTGGATCATGCCTCATGTTAAATAACCACTTTTTAAACCCTCACAGTGACCAAAATTGCCATTTTTACAGAGTTTTGCTCACTCAAAAGCTTCCATTTTGACCCGTTTCAGGCACAGAAATGACTTTAAACACACTTATTCTAGTTGACAAAGTCATAATTCACATCCAACAGTAATTGAGAGTCAAAAGATTAAATGTTGAAATTTCATCATTATAGACCATTTTGGGATCGTTCGACAGGTCCGGAGTCATCGTTTTTCATCCGAAAATTGATTTTTTGGACCGTACGAAAAATGATTCAAAATGTCAATTGGATCATGCCTCATGTTGAATAACCACTTTTTAAACCCTCACAGTGACCAAAATTGCCATTTTTACAGAGTTTTGCTTACTCAAAAGCTTCCATTTTGACCCGTTTCAGGCACAGAAATGACTTTAAACACACTTATTTTAGTTGACAAAGTCCTAATTCACATCCAACAGTAATTTAGAGTCAAAAGATTAAATGTTAAAATGTCATCATTATAGACCATTTTGGGATCGTTCGACAGGTCCGGAGTCATCGTTTTTCATCCGAAAAATGATTTTTTGGACTGTACCAAAAATTATTCAAAATGTCAATTGGATCATGCCTCATGTTGAATAACCACTTTTTAAACCCTCACAGTGACAAAAATTGCCATTTTTACAGAGTTTTGCTTACCCAAAAGCTTAAATTTTGACCCGTTTCAGGCACAGAAATGACTTTAAACACACTTATTTTAGTTGACAAAGTCCTAATTCACATCCAACAGTAATTTAGAGTCAAAAGATTAAATGTTAAAATTTCATCATTATAGACCATTTTGGGATCGTTCGACAGGTCCGAAGTCATCGTTTTTCATCCGAAAATTGATTTTTTGGACTGTACCAAAAATGATTCAAAATGTCAATTGTATCATGCCTCATGTTGAATAACCACTTTTTAAACCCTCACAGTGACCAAAATTGCCATTTTTACAGAGTTTTGCTTACTCGAAAGCTTCCATTTTGACCCGTTTCAGGCACAGAAATGACTTTAAATACACTTATTCTAGTTGACAAAATCATAATTCACATCCAACAGTAATTTAGAGTCAAAAGATTAAATGTTGAAATTTCATCATTATAGACCATTTTGGGATCGTTCGACAGGTCCGGAGTCATCGTTTTTCATCCGAAAATGTATTTTTTGGACTGTACCAAAAATGATTCAAAATGTCAATTGGATCATGCCTCATGTTAAATAACCACTTTTTAAACCCTCACAGTGACCAAAATTGCCATTTTTACAGAGTTTTGCTCACTCAAAAGCTTCCATTTTGACCCGTTTCAGGCACAGAAATGACTTTAAACACACTTATTCTAGTTGACAAAGTCATAATTCACATCCAACAGTAATTGAGATTCAAAAGATTAAATGTTGAAATTTCATCATTATAGACCATTTTGGGATCGTTCGACAGGTCCGGAGTCATCGTTTTTCATCCGAAAATTGATTTTTTGGACTGTACGAAAAATGATTCAAAATGTCAATTGGATCATGCCTCATGTTGAATAACCACTTTTTAAACCCTCACAGTGACCAAAATTGCCATTTTTACGGAGTTTTGCTTACTCAAAAGCTTCCATTTTGACCCGTTTCAGGCACAGAAATGACTTTAAACACACTTATTTTAGTTGACAAAGTCATAATTCACATCCAACAGTAATTTAGAGTCAAAAGATTAAATGTTAAAATTTCATCATTATAGACCATTTTGGGATCGTTCGACAGGTCCGGAGTCATCGTTTTTCATCTGAAAATTGATTTTTTGGACTGTACCAAAAATGATTCAAAATGTCAATTGGATCATGCCTCATGTTGAATAACCACTTTTTAAACCCTCACAGTGACCAAAATTGCCATTTTTACAGAGTTTTGCTTACTCAAAAGCTTCCATTTTGACCCGTTTCAGGCACAGAAATGACTTTAAACACACTTATTCTAGTTGACAAAGTCATAATTCACATCCAACAGTCATTTAGAGTCAGAAGATTAAATGTTGAAATTTTATCCATATTGACCATTTTGGGATCGTTCGACAGGTCCGGAGTCATCGTTTTTCATCCGAAAATTGATTTTTTGGACTGTACCAAAAATGATTCAAAATGTCAATTGGATCGTGCCTCATGTTGAATAACCACTTTTTAAACCTTCACAGTGACCAAAATTGCCATTTTTACAGAGTTTTGCGAACTCAAAAGCTTCAATTTTGACCCGTTTCAGGCACAGAAATGACTTTAAACACACTTATTTTAGTTGACAAAGTCATAATTCACATCCAACAGTAATTTAGAGTCAAAAGACTAAATGTTAAAATTTCATCATTATAGACCATTTTGGGATCGTTCGACAGGTCCGGAGTCATCGTTTTTCATCCGAAAATTGATTTTTTGCACTGTACCAAAAATGATTCAAAATGTCAATTGGATCATGCCTCATGTTGAATAACCACTTTTTAAACCCTCACAGTGACCAAAATTGCCATTTTTACAGAGTTTCGCTTACTCAAAAGCTTCAATTTTGACCCGTTTCAGGCACAGAAATGACTTTAAACACACTTATTTTAGTTGACAAAGTCCTAATTCACATCCAACAGTAATTTAGAGTCAAAAGATTAAATGTTAAAATTTCATCATTATAGACCATTTTGGGATCGTTCGACAGGTCCGGAGTCATCGTTTTTCATCCGAAAATTGATTTTTTGCACTGTACCAAAAATGATTCAAAATGTCAATTGGATCATGCCTCATGTTGAATAACCACTTTTTAAACCGTCACAGTGACCAAAATTGCCATTTTTACAGAGTTTTGCTTACTCAAAAGCTTCCATTTTGACCCGTTTCAGGCACAGAAATGACTTTAAACTCACTTATTCTAGTTGACAAAGTCATAATTCACATCCAACAGTCATTTAGAGTCAAAAGATTAAATGTTGAAATTTCATCATTATAGACCATTTTGGGATCGTTCGACAGGTCCGGAGTCATCGTTTTTCATCCGAAAAATGATTTTTTGGACTGTACCAAAAATGATTCAAAATGTCAATTGGATCATGCCTCATGTTAAATAACCACTTTTTAAACCCTCACAGTGACCAAAATTGCCATTTTTACAGAGTTTTGCTTACTCAAAAGCTTCCATTTTGACCCGTTTCAGGCACAGAAATGACTTTAAACACACTTATTCTAGTTGACAAAGTCATAATTCACATCCAACAGTAATTGAGAGTCAAAAGATTAAATGTTACAATTTCATCATTATAGACCATTTTGGGATCGTTCGACAGGTCCGGAGTCATCGTTTTTCATCCGAAAAATGATTTTTTGGACTGTACCAAAAATGATTCAAAATGTCAATTGGATCATGCCTCATGTTAAATAACCACTTTTTAAACCCTCACAGTGACCAAAATTGCCATTTTTACAGAGTTTTGCTCACTCAAAAGCTTCCATTTTGACCCGTTTCAGGCACAGAAATGACTTTAAACACACTTATTCTAGTTGACAAAGTCATAATTCACATCCAACAGTAATTGAGATTCAAAAGATTAAATGTTGAAATTTCATCATTATAGACCATTTTGGGATCGTTCGACAGGTCCGGAGTCATCGTTTTTCATCCGAAAATTGATTTTTTGGACTGTACGAAAAATGATTCAAAATGTCAATTGGATCATGCCTCATGTTGAATAACCACTTTTTAAACCCTCACAGTGACCGAAATTGCCATTTTTACGGAGTTTTGCTTACTCAAAAGCTTCCATTTTGACCCGTTTCAGGCACAGAAATGACTTTAAACTCACTTATTCTAGTTGACAAAGTCATAATTCACATCCAGCAGTCATTTAGAGTCAAAAGATTAAATGTTGAAATTTCATCATTATAGACCATTTTGGGATCGTTCGACAGGTCCGGAGTCATCGTTTTTCATCCGAAAAATGATTTTTTGGACTGTACCAAAAATGATTCAAAATGTCAATTGGATCATGCCTCATGTTAAATAACCACTTTTTAAACCCTCACAGTGACCAAAATTGCCATTTTTACAGAGTTTTGCTTACTCAAAAGCTTCCATTTTGACCCGTTTCAGGCACAGAAATGACTTTAAACACACTTATTCTAGTTGACAAAGTCATAATTCACATCCAACAGTAATTGAGAGTCAAAAGATTAAATGTTAAAATTTCATCATTATAGACCATTTTGGGATCGTTCGACAGGTCCGGAGTCATCGTTTTTCATCCGAAAATTGATTTTTTGGACTGTACCAAAAATGATTCAAAATGTCAATTGGATCATGCCTCATGTTGAATAACCACTTTTTAAACCCTCACAGTGACCAAAATTGCCATTTTTACAGAGTTTTGCTTACCCAAAAGCTTCCATTTTGACACGTTTCAGGCACAGAAATGACTTTAAACACACTTATTCTAGTTGACAAAGTCATAATTCACATCCAACAGTCATTTAGAGTCAAAAGATTAAATGTTAAAATTTCATCATTATAGACCATTTTGGGATCGTTCGACAGGTCCGGGGTCATCGTTTTTCATCCGAAAATTGATTTTTTGGACTGTACCAAAAATGATTCAAAATGTCAATTGGATCATGCCTCATGTTGAATAACCACTTTTTAAACCCTCACAGTGACCAAAATTGCCATTTTTACAGAGTTTTGCTTACTCAAAAGCTTCCATTTTGACCCGTTTCAGGCACAGAAATGACTTTAAATACACTTATTCTAGTTGACAAAATCATAATTCACATCCAACAGTAATTTAGAGTCAAAAGATTAAATGTTGAAATTTCATCATTATAGACCATTTTGGGATCGTTCGACAGGTCCGGAGTCATTGTTTTTCATCCGAAAATTTATTTTTTGGACTGTACCAAAAATGATTCAAAATGTCAATTGGATCATGCCTCATGTTAAATAACCACTTTTTAAACCCTCACAGTGACCAAAATTGCCATTTTTACAGAGTTTTGCTCACTCAAAAGCTTCAATTTTGACCCGTTTCAGGCACAGAAATGACTTTAAATACACTTATTCTAGTTGACAAAATCATAATTCACATCCAACAGTAATTTAGAGTCAAAAGATTAAATGTTGAAATTTCATCATTATAGACCATTTTGGGATCGTTCGACAGGTCCGGAGTCATCGTTTTTCATCCGAAAATTTATTTTTTGGACTGTACCAAAAATGATTCAAAATGTCAATTGGATCATGCCTCATGTTAAATAACCACTTTTTAAACCCTCACAGTGACCAAAATTGCCATTTTTACAGAGTTTTGCTCACTCAAAAGCTTCCATTTTGACCCGTTTCAGGCACAGAAATGACTTTAAACACACTTATTCTAGTTGACAAAGTCATAATTCACATCCAACAGTAATTGAGATTCAAAAGATTAAATGTTGAAATTTCATCATTATAGACCATTTTGGGATCGTTCGACAGGTCCGGAGTCATCGTTTTTCATCCGAAAATTGATTTTTTGGACTGTACGAAAAATGATTCAAAATGTCAATTGGATCATGCCTCATGTTGAATAACCACTTTTTAAACCCTCACAGTGACCGAAATTGCCATTTTTACGGAGTTTTGCTTACTCAAAAGCTTCCATTTTGACCCGTTTCAGGCACAGAAATGACTTTAAACTCACTTATTCTAGTTGACAAAGTCATAATTCACATCCAACAGTAATTGAGATTCAAAAGATTAAATGTTGAAATTTCATCATTATAGACCATTTTGGGATCGTTTGGCAGGTCCGGAGTCATCGTTTTTCATCCGAAAAATGATTTTTTGGACTGTACCAAAAATGATTCAAAATGTCAATTGGATCATGCCTCATGTTAAATAACCACTTTTTAAACCCTCACAGTGACCAAAATTGCCATTTTTACAGAGTTTTGCTTACTCAAAAGCTTCCATTTTGACCCATTTCAGGCACAGAAATGACTTTAAACACACTTATTCTAGTTGACAAAGTCATAATTCACATCCAACAGTAATTGAGAGTCAAAAGATTAAATGTTAAAATTTCATCATTATAGACCATTTTGGGATCGTTCGACAGGTCCGGAGTCATCGTTTTTCATCCGAAAAATGATATTTTGGACTGTACAAAAAATGATTCAAAATGTCAATTGGATCATGCCTCATGTTGAATAACCACTTTTTAATCCCTCACAGTGACCAAAATTGCCATTTTTACAGAGTTTTGCTTACTCAAAAGCTTCAATTTTGACCCGTTTCAGGCACAGAAATGACTTTAAACACACTTATTTTAGTTGACAAAGTCCTAATTCACATCCAACAGTAATTTAGAGTCAAAAGATTAAATGTTAAAATTTCATCATTATAGACCATTTTGGGATCGTTCGACAGGTCCGGAGTCATCGTTTTTCATCCGAAAAAGGATTTTTTGGACTGTACCAAAAATGATTCAAAATGTCAATTGGATCATGCCTCATGTTGAATAACCACTTTTTAAACCCTCACAGTGACCAAAATTGCCATTTTTACAGAGTTTTGCTTACTCAAAAGCTTCAATTTTGACCCGTTTCAGGCACAGAAATGACTTTAAACACACTTATTTTAGTTGACAAAGTCCTAATTCACATCCAACAGTAATTTAGAGTCAAAAGATTAAATGTTAAAATTTCATCATTATAGACCATTTTGGGATCGTTCAACAGGTCCGGGGTCATCGTTTTTCATCCGAAAATTGATTTTTGGACTGTACCAAAAATGATTCAAAATGTCAATTGGATCATGCCTCATGTTGAATAACCACTTTTTAAACCCTCACAGTGACCAAAATTGCCATTTTTACAGAGTTTTGCTTACTCAAAAGCTTCCATTTTGACCCGTTTCAGGCACAGAAATGACTTTAAATACACTTATTCTAGTTGACAAAATCATAATTCACATCCAACAGTAATTTAGAGTCAAAAGATTAAATGTTGAAATTTCATCATTATAGACCATTTTGGGATCGTTCGACAGGTCCGGAGTCATCGTTTTTCATCCGAAAATTTATTTTTTGGACTGTACCAAAAATGATTCAAAATGTCAATTGGATCATGCCTCATGTTAAATAACCACTTTTTAAACCCTCGCAGTGACCAAAATTGCCATTTTTACAGAGTTTTGCTCACTCAAAAGCTTCCATTTTGACCCGTTTCAGGCACAGAAATGACTTTAAACACACTTATTCTAGTTGACAAAGTCATAATTCACATCCAACAGTAATTGAGAGTCAAAAGATTAAATGTTGAAATTTCATCATTATAGACCATTTTGGGATCGTTCGACAGGTCCGGAGTCATCGTTTTTCATCCGAAAATTGATTTTTTGGACTGTACGAAAAATGATTCAAAATGTCAATTGGATCATGCCTCATGTTGAATAACCACTTTTTAAACCCTCACAGTGACCATAATTGCCATTTTTACAGAGTTTTGCTTACTCAAAAGCTTCCATTTTGACCCGTTTCAGGCACAGAAATGACTTTAAACACACTTATTTTAGTTGACAAAGTCCTAATTCACATCCAACAGTAATTTAGAGTCAAAAGATTAAATGTTAAAATTTCATCATTATAGACCATTTTGGGATCGTTCGACAGGTCCGGAGTCATCGTTTTTCATCCGAAAATTGATTTTTTGGACTGTACCAAAAATGATTCAAAATGTCAATTGTATCATGCCTCATGTTGAATAACCACTTTTTAAACCCTCACAGTGACCAAAATTGCCATTTTTACAGAGTTTTGCTTACTTGAAAGCTTCCATTTTGACCCGTTTCAGGCACAGAAATGACTTTAAATACACTTATTCTAGTTGACAAAATCATAATTCCCATCCAACAGTAATTTAGAGTCAAAAGATTAAATGTTGAAATTTCATCATTATAGACCATTTTGGGATCGTTCGACAGGTCCGGAGTCATCGTTTTTCATCCGAAAATTTATTTTTTGGACTGTACCAAAAATGATTCAAAATGTCAATTGGATCATGCCTCATGTTAAATAACCACTTTTTAAACCCTCACAGTGACCAAAATTGCCATTTTTACAGAGTTTTGCTCACTCAAAAGCTTCCATTTTGACCCGTTTCAGGCACAGAAATGACTTTAAACACACTTATTCTAGTTGACAAAGTCATAATTCACATCCAACAGTAATTGAGATTCAAAAGATTAAATGTTGAAATTTCATCATTATAGACCATTTTGGGATCGTTCTGACGTAAATAATTAATTTACTCTCTTAATTTCTATGCAGGTAAGTACTTAATCAATAATAACTCAGATCGGAAGAAAAAAGACAGAGTCCGTGGTGTTTGAGTTCTTAGGGGTTTTATTCCTTAGAAAGGAATGGTCATGATCATATATCGGATTCCGACCACCACAGGGGTGTCAGAATGGATAGAGCGCGCTGCATTTTATTAACAGTTCATAGCTTATATACTTAATACATGTCATACACAATAAGGCAGGAGGCGTAACAGCTGAGAGAAGACAAGATAACAGTATACACGTGATACCAATACGTAATCAAGAGGCGTGAACTAGAGGTGTGTGCTAGAATCGTCACAAAATAGGTGTCACCAAAGGGGTGGCACTAACAGAAATGTTGCAATGTCAGCAGAAATTAGAAGCTTGGATGCGTGCGCAGCTGCATGACGTATAACTGGCGTGAAGCTGGAGGGTGCAGGGGGTTTGACATTCAAACTGACGGAAAGAGACAGAAGTCTGGCATGTCAGATCAACTTGTACTTTTATCATATCTGATATCTAATGTTATAGGAACTAAGCTATCTGGGCGGAAAGGTCTCTAGGGCAGAAGCTATTCTATACTGAGAGAAAGTGCGTGTATAAGCGCCTGAGTGTCTGCATGAGAAGCGTGGGGGCATGGGCCTTCCATGGGAGCATGGTAACAGAGGCTATGAATTACTTGAATTAACTGCACAAAGACAGGCCGGCCCTTTGGCTCTACAGCTGGGAGGATGTTTACTTAAACTAGTAGGCAGGAATGCACATTCGAGGAGCAGATCAGATAATTCGAAGGTTGAAGTCAGTCTTGGCAGAAAACAGGCTGAGCTGAGCGCGAGGGGCCGCGCTGAAAGTAAGTCAGAGTTCACGGGTACAGGAGACAGCCTGGGCTGAGGCCCTTGGAGCCAGAAGCCAGAAGAGGCTCGATGGCAGAAATTCAGGGCCTACTTTAACTAGAGCTAGAAAACAGAGAAGTACACCACAAAAAGACGTTGGCATGGCATACTTAGAAACGGGCTAGTCGACCCATTCAGGGTGGGTCTGAAAGAGGACATATTAACGTTGGACGCAAATGTATTTGCGTCTTCATAGCTGGTTCAGGAGGGAAGTTACATGTACTTTAAGCTGGGTACACGGAGTCGGTGGGGTACTCGATAGGGAACATAACATGACCAAAAATTTATATTTCCTCATTCCCTCCTTGTTCCCTACGGACCCTTCATGAAATCTCGATCCTCATAAATCTATCAGTTTGTTCTTGCAGCATCATCTGCTCATCTTTCTTTCTTTGGCGTTTTGAGAGGAAACTAGAATGTTCAATACAGGAGGTGGCACAAAGTCCACAAATCGCTGGCCCACACTGCAGGCACAGGCAGCAACTGAATACTATGACTAGGCCAATGCCTAGGAAGGATAGGATTTTCCATCCCCAAGCAGTTAACGTTGTCCAGAACCAACCGGACCAAGTCCAGGTGCCTGGATTCTGATGTATCAGATTTGCAATTTTATGGAGACGAGTAATAGCTTGGTATACTGATGGTGCATTTTGTGGAATGAAAACACAGCAACTTGACCCGATGACCTTACAAGCTCCACCTCGATCTGCCAAGATGACGTCAATCACGAGACGATTTTGAAGGACAACAATCCGCATAGCAGACTGTTCTTCTGTTATGTTACCTAAGGCGGAAGTAGTTTCATGTACTACTACTTCGAGTGTTCTAGTTAATTTGCGTATCAGTTTACTATTTTGAACAGGTCCTACAAAGAAAAAGAATCCTTTATTAAAATCGGTATACTGTTCCCATGCTGTTTCTGTGTAGTCGACAAGCGGAACGTCTCTCCGGACTCTATTGCTTGCTACATTTGAATTACGATGGTAATCAGGAGGAGCTAAGAAAACAGGGGGCAGAAGGAAAGCAAGATAGCAGGTACCATCCCAATCCGGTGGTAGACTTATGTATGCGGTATGACCACAAACAAAATATGTATGTCTTCTAGCTTGAAATGAGGACCTACCCTCATCAGTGTATTCTACTACAGTAGTGCATTTACTATGACCTAAATGTACTGAACCCTTCTTTCTAACACAGAGGTGACCGGTGACTGGTAATACTGACATGGCAGGAAGGACGGGTGCAGCTTCGGATTCAACAACAAGAATCATAAGAGTTTTTGTATAATTGCCTAACCCATAGACCTCATTTTCTAGATCAGTTCCTACAGAAACAGGTTGACCTTCACTATCAGGGTAACAGGAGTAGAATAGGACTGAATTCAGGTTTCCCCAAATCCATTTCCCTTCGGGGGTAGCCGCAACCTCAGGATCTAAAACTTTAAGTAAGTCATTAAGTATTTTGAACCACGCACCACAAGAGCCATTATGCGAGAATGGATACGGAAAAAGAGGCAGGGCTCCCTGGTATTTCTGATGGGGAGGGAGTCGGCCACATACCCAGCAATTGGTGGCATTGCTGGTCTGATGAGAGTGATGTAACATACTAATGAATGTATTGTTGCGCAGCGCGAGTCTGTAAGAAAGCTCATGTGGAGGTAATTCGCTAAAAGAATGTTCAGCAGATACATTGTAAGCAGATTGTTCACGCCTGAAAATGGGCCAATAGATAGGTAGCAGAATGCTGGCAATGATAATTAAAACACTCAGAATAAACATGATTATTAGTGTCACTATACAGTGACTACGAAGTGATTTGCAATAGGCATTTTTCTTAAATCTTCTCTCTCTCTCTCTATCTCGATCTAGGGGATACATGTCAGAAACTATTTAACCGATTCACCT
Source organism: Lissotriton vulgaris (assembly GCF_964263255.1). Classification (NCBI taxonomy): domain Eukaryota; kingdom Metazoa; phylum Chordata; class Amphibia; order Caudata; family Salamandridae; genus Lissotriton; species Lissotriton vulgaris. Next base: position 602,169 of record NW_028245120.1, read on the forward strand.
AGGGGAGGACTTAAACAATTAAACTGTCTGACTTGCTAGATCGGAGTTTCATACGATATTGTTCTTGGTAAGTCTTTTCTCTTTCGGATACGGTAAAGTCTTTTGGCTTGACACAGTTTTTGGTGGGGGTGGACGAGTCAGAGTCCTGTTTCAATTCGTTTTTCAGTTCGTTGCAAAGCTTGATATGACTCGTGTGGACCCACCCCTTTCTGCCCTCGATTTTCACTGCAGTCCTGGTGGTGAGTAGAACGGTCTTCGGGGATTTCCAGCGGGGCTCCAGCGGACTTTTCCTGTCAAAATTTCGGACTAACACAAGGTCACCAGGACGGACGTCGTGTGGCTTTACATCGGTGTTGTCGGGGAAGGCTGCAGCAACCTGTGAACGACATGATTGGAGTGCAGACATCAAGGAGGCAAGATAATCTGTCAACATATTACAATCAACATCAGTGATTTTCTTCGGAATGGGCGTCCCCCACATATTCGGTGGTCTGCCAAAGACCACTTCGTACGGGGATAGCCCCGATCTCTAATGGGCAACCATTCTCATATAGAATAGTGCCACGGGCAGGGCCACTATCCAGTCGACCCCTTTTTCCTGACAGATCTTTGCAAGTCGTATTTTTAGTGTCTGATTATGCCTTTCTACCAGGCCTGCTGCTTCAGGATGTCGGACACAATGGAATTTCCACTGGTAACCTAACAGTAAAGAAACTTCTTTCATTAATGCAGACGAGAATGGCTGACCGTTATCTGAGTACACGACACGAGGCAAACCGTATCGTGGGAAAAATTCACGAACCAGCTGCTTGGCAGTGGTCGGAGCTGTGTAATCGGGAACTGGGTATGCTTCAGTCCAGCGGGACAGAGCACAGACAATTACGAGAACATATTTAAATCCTCGACAACGGTCCATCTGGATATAATCCATCTGGAGGACTTCAAAAGGGTGATCGGGAGGATGAAATCCACCTTGCTCTACAGGGACACTTTTTCCTGGATTGAACTGACAACAGATCATGCAAGTACGCACTTTCTGTTTTGCTGCTGCTCGTAAGTGTTTGTTGTTCCACAGATTTTGTAAACTGTCTAACATCGCTTTCTCTCCTAGATGAGCGGGACTATGTGCTGTATTTATTATGACTTGAACCATGGAGTCAGGGAGAAACCATGTAGATTTTCCTTTTGTCATCCAACCTTGATCTGTCTGGATCCCTCCTAGTTCAATCCATTTCTTTATTTCATCTGGGGTAGCATGTGCCTGAATATCGATAACCTCTAGTGTGGGATCCCTGACTGACATACACTTGGTTGATCCTATTGTCTTTGTCATATCAGTGGTCTGAGTATGAGTCAATGCTGTATGCTTTGCTGTCTGGTCTGCCAGGTCGTTACCCTGGGAAACAGAATCTGTGGCTTTAGTATGTGCCTTGCACTTCATGACTGATATTCCTGAAGGCAGATGTATTGCCTCTAACAGTGCTTGAATGAGGAGACCGTGCTGAATCTTGGCACCATGGGAGGTCAGGAAACCTCGCTCTTGCCATAGCATGCCGAAGTCGTGTACAACTCCGAACGCATAACGGGAGTCAGTGTATATGTTGACATTTCTGTTCTTGGCTAGTATACAGGCTCGTGTCAGAGCAATAAGCTCTGCCGCTTGGGCGGACAGTGTATCAATACGGTATGTTTCTTTAATTTCAGTTTCAGTGGTCACGGCGTACGCGGCCACTAGTTCTCCTGTACTAGTTCTCATGCATGAACCGTCCACATAAAGTGTCAGGTCTGGATTTGTCAGTGGAACATCTGTTAAATCTCGTCTAGGCTTTGTTACTGCATTAACGATCTCTATGCAATCATGCGGGGCTGGATCTGTCGTAACTGAGGGTAACAGTGTTGCGGGATTCAATATACTGCAGCGCCTGATTTCTATGTGTGGCTGGAATAATGTTAATTCATAACCTGTCAGTCGTGCTATAGTCAAGTGTTGAGTCTGGGTTCTGTTTAACAGAACCTCTACAGAATGTGGAACTTGTACTGTCAACTGATGACCTAAAACAATTGAATCGCTCTGTCTGATTGCTAAAGCTGTTGCTGCGACTGACTTTAAGCACGCAGGGAGTGCCTGGGCTACTGAATCCAATGTACTTGAAAAATAAGCACAAGGCTTATGTGAACCTGCTTGGTCTTGAGTGAGGACAGACAACGCTGTACCATCACGTTCTGTGACAAAAAGTGTAAACGGTTTGCTGTAACATGGTGTTGCTAAAACTGGTGCTTGGCATAAGGCTGTCTTTAATTCTTCAAAAGCTTGTGTGTGTTCCTGATTCCAAGGAAGGGCAGTTGAAGTCGCTGCCTCCTGTGTTGTTAACTGAATGAGTGGTTTAGCTAGAAATGCATATTGAGGAATCCATTGTCTGCAGTACGAGGTGAGGCCTATGAAGGCCCGCACTTCCTTTTGTGTCTGGGGTTGTGGCATATTTACAATTAACTGAATGCGATCGGGAGTGAGCTGTCTCCCCACTTTGGACAGCAAGTGACCCAGGTACACAACTTGCTGTACACAGAATTGTAGCTTCGAAGGGGACACCTTGTGTCCCTTGTCAGCCAGAAAATGTAAAACTGTCAAGGATGCGTGTTCACATTCGGGCTCACTTCGTGCGGTGATCAGCAGATCATCGACGTATTGCAGTAAAGCGGTGTTAACTGGCATTTGGATACAATCTAGTTGTCTTTTCAGTGCTTGGCTATAGATGCTGGGGCTTTCTGTGAATCCTTGAGGTGCGCGGGAAAATTTGAAACTTCGTCCATTTAAACTGAATCCGAATAGATATTGGCTGTCGGGGTCAATAGGTACACTAAAGAAGGCGTTCTTGAGGTCAATTACAGTAAAGAACGTTGCTTCAGAATCAATGGCAGTCAATAAAGAAGAGATATCAGGGACCACAGGGTATTGTGGTACGATACATTTGTTCAATTCTCTTAAATCAATCACCAGCCGATATACTGGCGGTGCATTGGGATCAGTACGTTTAAGAATCGGAATGATGGGTGAATTACAGACATTGGAGTCGGTTTCTACGACCACTCCTTGGGCAATGAGCTCTTCAATGATTTTCAGTAAAGCCACTACAGCATCGGGTGGTAACTTGTATTGCTTAATTCTCGGTAAAACAACACCTGTCTTGAGTGTAACACGGTATGGAGTGATATGCATGCAACCTACATCAGTTGGGCCTTTTGCCCACAAGTAATCTGGCACATTTTTCAATCTGACATCAAATTCTCTCAAAACATAGTGACCCTTGAAATCCCGCAGAAAGAGTCTAACCCCCTCCGGGGAACAGCATATTATAGCTCCTAGAGCCTTCAGAGTTTTAATTCCTAACAGATTTTCTGGACATGATTTCGTCAGCAATAGGTCTGTAATACGTGATAATGGACCCACAGCCAATGGTACTGGTTCTGATACTTCATTTACAATAGGTTGTCCTGAAAAACCAAGGGAAACATTCTGTGAGCCTGAGAGGGGTGCCCCTGGAACTTCATCATGACTGATTGTGGTGCGACTTGCCCCTGTGTCAATTAAAAACTTTCTATCTTTTCCCAATACCTGACTGTGTACATAAGGACCTTCTTGATCTACAGGAATTTCAATAAGAGGCAGGCCACCTTCCCTCTCTAGGCTGTTTCATGTATAACGGGGATAATCTGGATATGCCGACTGGGCATACTGGTACATCTGTTGTGACACTTGCTGAGTCGCGGCAATGGGCTGTGGCTGTGGTACCACTACTGTCTGTGCTGTGTGAGATGGAGCATGCATAGGCTGTGTGTTCTGCATTTGCTGTTCGCTCTGTGAGGTCTGTTGATGCCCATGGTCATGTCTAGGTGGATGCGGTCTTTCCTTAGTTTTACCTGTTGCTATGTTATGTTTCAGGACTGGACATTCATGTACGTAGTGACCTGGCTGCTTGCAATAATTACATGTCCCCTTAACGGGAGCTGTAGAGTGATTTGTCTGGGCCCCACCTTTCCTCTGGCCCTCGGCTGGGACCGTCTGTGCTACTAACATTTTCATCTTCGTGTCTTTCATACGTTTCTGTTCCTGATCTTGTTCTTCCCTAATTCTGTTCTGGTGATATTGTAACATTTGTAACATCTGAGATGGCGTATTTGCCTGCCAAGTACTTTCAACTTTGTACACTCGATTTTTAACTAATGGTAGGGAATTCTCGACTAGTTTCGATACAAAAAGGTGTGGATATGACTCGCTACTTGGTTGGAGGCCACTATTAATAATGAAACATTTCTCGAATCTTGAATAAAAGTCACTAGTGTCTTCATCTGGTTTCTGTTTACAGGACGAGATAGCGTCCCAGTCTTCCTTTCTAGTTGTCAATAATCTTGGCAGAACCTGTACTATTAAACCGGGTAATGCTTTAGTCTTTTCCCCAAGGCCTAGCCCTGGGACCCGCTTGCTTTCTTCGTCTTCTATTTCAGCCCAAGCAATCTTTGTGTCCCCCACCTCCCAATCTTTTTCCTTCAATTTCTCGTAAATGCCCGTGGGCAACAGCACCTTCAACATTTTCATGATATCATCATACGTGTAATCCCCCATTAGTAACATGTCTTTCAGTTCTCTGTGAAAACCTGCAGGGTCTTTATCATGACACGGAACTAGTTTCTTCATTTCTAACAGTTCTAACTTAGTCAGTGGCGTGTGTACATACACACGTTTCAAGGTATGATCCTCACCCATAACTGGGTGTACTTCTCGTAAGGGGTTCTGACTTTCCATGCCACCCCCGCATTGCATGTGGTACATTTTCCTTTCTGGAGGCGGGGCCGGGACATATTCAGAGCTTATGAAGGTGTTGTATTTATGTCGTTGTTCTAGAATTATTTGTATTAACTTGGTACTGAAACCTCTCCATCTATCCATAAGTAGTGCTTCTAATGTTTCATGTAAGGGACCTGGATCAGAATGACTGTTTCTATACTTGATGAGGAGGTGCTGAATCATGTATACTCCGGCTAATTTCTGTTCGTCTGGAGAGAGGTTCAGAAATGTCTGCACTAATGTATCATCATTATATATGTCTGGATTTTCGGCCCATAATACTGCTGTCCGAGCTAGTTCTTGTTCATCCATAGAATTGAGTACATGGTACCCCATTCGGTCTCGAAGCCTTTTATCAGTTTCCTGGAACTGATGTTCAGAAGAATTCGGATTTGTTAAAGCAGAGAGAAAAACTCTCTTGTTTTCTGGACGGACGCCTTTCCTAAGGTAGGCTCCCCTACCAACGTATGCTATAGTGTCTGTAGTCTTTTCTGGTTCCCCGAGTTCTTCTTCTTCCTCGGAGGAAGCTTGTTCTTTCTCTTTCTGGTGCGCCGCTATTACTGCCTTTCTGATTTTCTTGTACATACTGGCTATGCAAGCCCCCTTGTCATGTTTTCCTTCAGCTATATTTTGGCCCCACTTATTCAATGCATCCATTTCACTCTGATCTGTTCCGGGTCTATCTCGTTCTCTTATTAGACAATTTATGAAAAATCTCAATATCTGTGCTTGAATGTCAACCTTCTGTTTATCCATGGCATCCTTGATACTGTCAGGGTCTTTCCCTGTCTGAACAAACTCATATACCCTGTCTAAACGTTCTTTCATTCCTACATAACATAACAAGCTGTCAGCAGCTGATCTTAACCGTAGTGATGCCAGGATCATTAGATCTTCTTTACCGGGTACTGGATCATATCGACAAACGGACATGTTTTCTCTAAAAGCTTCATAACGGGGAGACCTGTGCGCGAGTGGACTCTGCATGTCCCTGATATTGAGTCTGCGAGCTAATGGAGGGGTTCGAAAACCCGCGGTCGCACCTCCTGAAGCGGAGGCTTGGTCATTATCTATCTGTGGAGTCTGTATCTGAACCTGAATTTTTCGTTTAGTAGGATCAGGTAGGCCTTGTTTCGGTAAGTCAGTTTTGAGTGCGGGAAGTGGTGGGGCTGGCGGAGCGGGGGAGGTCTGTCGCTGTATTGGTGGACCATGATCTTGGGGCGGAGTGCCACCCCCGGCCCTGTCAGTAGGCAGGGCCCGAACAGGCAGATTGGTGTAAGCTGGTGCTACATCTTCTAGATACGAATTTAAGAATATGTCTTTAGTACTCTTATGCATTACTTTAGTTGGCACTAATGGTGGCGGTAAGTTTTTCGGTATTTCGGATAGGGCCTCAGGTGTACCCTCGGCCGCAAGATACATACCGTTTACAAGATTGTTTCGGGCACGGTCTATTTGTTCTGTTTTTACTCGGATCCCTTCAGTAACTAGTTCGTTTTCTTGATCTTTCTCCGATTCTTTAAGTCTGTCTTCTCTACGGAGTGCTTTCTCAGCACGCTTATGTGATTCCTTACGCCAAAATTCTATGGCGTCCTTCTGAGATTGTCTAGCTTTCTTTTTCCATAATGCTTCTTCTACCTTCATGATGCACTCGGCATCCCATGTTCCGGTAGTGGGCCATCTGTGTCTTTCGTCTAGATGCTTGGTGTAGTCGGCCCATAAGTCTAGATATAATATGGCATCTATGCCGTGCTTGTGATACATGAAATTACCTGGAGTGTCCCTAGGGGGAATAGGAATTTCTTCCTCCAGTATCCCTTTCCTAGTTCCTATCTGTTTTAACTTGTTGAAAAAAGGCATCTTGTTTACTTATTTCTGAATACTCAATTCTTACTACTTAATCCTGGTTTACAGCTAGGTTACACGAGAGACACAATAATTCACATTAAAACAATCACATTCATACCACGACATTAATCACATAAAACGACATTTGAGACATAGATGACTACCCCCTTATACTGGATGTACTGCTCAACAGTACAGATACACTGGTGTAACAGTGCAGAAACTCGGACTAGATATACTGCTAAACAGTACAGATACACTGCCTAAAACAGTGCAGACCGGACTTGTGTACCCCAAACCCGTCTAGATACGTCCCAGCAATGGTACTCACCGGGAAGCACGGAACAGAAGGCCTCGGAAAAAACTCGACTGGACTCGACTCGACACTTCGGAAAACTTCGGAAAACTTCGGAAAACTTCGGAAAACCTGGTGGGCCTCTCGACACCTCGGACCTTGCTTCTTTCGGCTAGGCTCTGGTCGGGATCCTCCGCACTCCTCACCGCCTCGTCTGGGCACTGATCGCAGTCTTCGTCACCTCCGTGGGTCAGAAGGAGATGCAGGAAATCCTGCCAGTACGCGTATGGTCCGTCTAACTGATGGCAGGGGACAGAGCTTGCAACGCACCAACCGGCGCGTGAGGTGGGGGAGGGGTCCCTGTTCGGGCGCCAAAATGACGTAAATAATTAATTTACTCTCTTAATTTCTATGCAGGTAAGTACTTAATCAATAATAACTCAGATCGGAAGAAAAAAGACAGAGTCCGTGGTGTTGGAGTTCTTAGGGGTTTTATTCCTTAGAAAGGAATGGTCATGATCATATATCGGATTCCGACCACCACAGGGGTGTCAGAATGGATAGAGCGCGCTGCATTTTATTAACAGTTCATAGCTTATATACTTAATACATGTCATACACAATAAGGCAGGAGGCGTAACAGCTGAGAGAAGACAAGATAACAGTATACACGTGATACCAATACGTAATCAAGAGGCGTGAACTAGAGGTGTGTGCTAGAATCGTCACAAAATAGGTGTCACCAAAGGGGTGGCACTAACAGAAATGTTGCAATGTCAGCAGAAATTAGAAGCTTGGATGCGTGCGCAGCTGCATGACGTATAACTGGCGTGAAGCTGGAGGGTGCAGGGGGTTTGACATTCAAACTGACAGAAAGAGACAGAAGTCTGGCATGTCAGATCAACTTGTACTTTTATCATATCTGATATCTAATGTTATAGGAACTAAGCTATCTGGGCGGAAAGGTCTCTAGGGCAGAAGCTATTCTATACTGAGAGAAAGTGCGTGTATAAGCGCCTGAGTGTCTGCATGAGAAGCGTGGGGGCATGGGCCTTCCATGGGAGCATGGTAACAGAGGCTATGAATTACTTGAATTAACTGCACAAAGACAGGCCGGCCCTTTGGCTCTACAGCTGGGAGGATGTTTACTTAAACTAGTAGGCAGGAATGCACATTCGAGGAGCAGATCAGATAATTCGAAGGTTGAAGTCAGTCTTGGCAGAAAACAGGCTGAGCTGAGCGCGAGGGGCCGCGCTGAAAGTAAGTCAGAGTTCACGGGTACAGGAGACAGCCTGGGCTGAGGCCCTTGGAGCCAGAAGCCAGAAGAGGCTCGATGGCAGAAATTCAGGGCCTACTTTAACTAGAGCTAGAAAACAGAGAAGTACACCACAAAAAGACGTTGGCATGGCATACTTAGAAATGGGCTAGTCGACCCATTCAGGGTGGGTCTGAAAGAGGACATATTAACGTTGGACGCAAATGTATTTGCGTCTTCATAGCTGGTTCAGGAGGGAAGTTACATGTACTTTAAGCTGGGTACACGGAGTCGGTGGGGTACTCGATAGGGAACATAACATGACCACAAATTTATATTTCCTCATTTCGACAGGTCCGGAGTCATCGTTTTTCATCCGAAAATTGATTTTTTGGACTGTACGAAAAATGATTCAAAATGTCAATTGGATCATGCCTCATGTTGAATAACCACTTTTTAAACCCTCACAGTGACCAAAATTGCCATTTTTACGGAGTTTTGCTTACTCAAAAGCTTCCATTTTGACCCGTTTCAGGCACAGAAATGACTTTAAACACACTTATTTTAGTTGACAAAGTCATAATTCACATCCAACAGTAATTTAGAGTCAAAAGATTAAATGTTAAAATTTCATCATTATAGACCATTTTGGGATCGTTCGACAGGTCCGGAGTCATCGTTTTTCATCCGAAAATTGATTTTTTGGACTGTACGAAAAATGATTCAAAATGTCAATTGGATCATGCCTCATGTTGAATAACCACTTTTTAAACCCTCACAGTGACCAAAATTGCCATTTTTACGGAGTTTTGCTTACTCAAAAGCTTCCATTTTGACCCGTTTCAGGCACAGAAATGACTTTAAACACACTTATTTTTGTTGACAAAGTCATAATTCACATCCAACAGTAATTTAGAGTCAAAAGATTAAATGTTAAAATTTCATCATTATAGACCATTTTGGGATCGTTCGACAGGTCCGGAGTCATCGTTTTTCATCCGAAAATTGATTTTTTGGACTGTACCAAAAATGATTCAAAATGTCAATTGGATCATGCCTCATGTTGAATAACCACTTTTTAAACCCTCACTGTGACCAAAATTGCCATTTTTACAGAGTTTTGCTTACTCAAAAGCTTCCATTTTGACCCGTTTCAGGCACAGAAATGACTTTAAACACACTTATTCTAGTTGACAAAGTCATAATTCACATCCAACAGTCATTTAGAGTCAAAAGATTAAATGTTGAAATTTTATCCATATTGACCATTTTGGGATCGTTCGACAGGTCCGGAGTCATCGTTTTTCATCCGAAAATTGATTTTTTGGACTGTACCAAAAATGATTCAAAATGTCAATTGGATCGTGCCTCATGTTGAATAACCACTTTTTAAACCTTCACAGTGACCAAAATTGCCATTTTTACAGAGTTTTGCTAACTCAAAAGCTTCAATTTTGACCCGTTTCAGGCACAGAAATGACTTTAAACACACTTATTTTAGTTGACAAAGTCATAATTCACATCCAACAGTAATTTAGAGTCAAAAGACTAAATGTTAAAATTTCATCATTATAGACCATTTTGGGATCGTTCGACAGGTCCGGAGTCATCGTTTTTCATCCGAAAATTGAGTTTTTGCACTGTACCAAAAATGATTCAAAATGTCAATTGGATCATGCCTCATGTTGAATAACCACTTTTTAAACCCTCACAGTGACCAAAATTGCCATTTTTACAGAGTTTCGCTTACTCAAAAGCTTCAATTTTGACCCGTTTCAGGCACAGAAATGACTTTAAACACACTTATTTTAGTTGACAAAGTCCTAATTCACATCCAACAGTAATTTAGAGTCAAAAGATTAAATGTTAAAATTTCATCATTATAGACCATTTTGGGATCGTTCGACAGGTCCGGAGTCATCGTTTTTCATCCGAAAAATGATTTTTTGGACTGTACCAAAAATGATTCAAAATGTCAATTGGATCATGCCTCATGTTGAATAACCACTTTTTAAACCCTCACAGTGACCAAAATTGCCATTTTTACAGAGTTTTGCTTACTCAAAAGCTTCAATGTTGACCCGTTTCAGGCACAGAAATGAGTTTAAACACACTTATTTTAGTTGACAAAGTCCTAATTCACATCCAACAGTAATTTAGAGTCAAAAGATTAAATGTTAAAATTTCATCATTATAGACCATTTTGGGATCGTTCGACAGGTCCAGAGTCATCGTTTTTCATCCGAAAATTGATTTTTTGGACTGTACCAAAAATGATTCAAAATGTCAATTGGATCATGCCTCATGTTGAATAACCACTTTTTAAACCCTCACAGTGACCAAAATTGCCATTTTTACAGAGTTTTGCTTACTCGAAAGCTTCCATTTTGACCCGTTTCAGGCACAGAAATGACTTTAAATACACTTATTCTAGTTGACAAAATCATAATTCACATCCAACAGTAATTTAGAGTCAAAAGATTAAATGTTGAAATTTCATCATTATAGACCATTTTGGGATCGTTCGACAGGTCCGGAGTCATCGTTTTTCATCCGAAAATTTATTTTTTGGACTGTACCAAAAATGATTCAAAATGTCGATTGGATCATGCCTCATGTTAAATAACCACTTTTTAAACCCTCACAGTGACCAAAATTGCCATTTTTACAGAGTTTTGCTCACTCAAAAGCTTCCATTTTGACCCGTTTCAGGCACAGAAATGACTTTAAACACACTTATTCTAGTTGACAAAGTCATAATTCACATCCAACAGTAATTGAGATTCAAAAGATTAAATGTTGAAATTTCATCATTATAGACCATTTTGGGATCGTTCGACAGGTCCGGAGTCATCGTTTTTCATCCGAAAATTGATTTTTTGGACTGTACGAAAAATGATTCAAAATGTCAATTGGATCATGCCTCATGTTGAATAACCACTTTTTAAACCCTCACAGTGACCAAAATTGCCATTTTTACGGAGTTTTGCTTACTCAAAAGCTTCCATTTTGACCCGTTTCAGGCACAGAAATGACTTTAAACACACTTATTTTAGTTGACAAAGTCATAATTCACATCCAACAGTAATTTAGAGTCAAAAGATTAAATGTTAAAATTTCATCATTATAGACCATTTTGGGATCGTTCGACAGGTCCGGAGTCATCGTTTTTCATCCGAAAATTGATTTTTTGGACTGTACGAAAAATGATTCAAAATGTCAATTGGATCATGCCTCATGTTGAATAACCACTTTTTAAACCCTCACAGTGACCAAAATTGCCATTTTTACGGCGTTTTGCTTACTCAAAAGCTTCCATTTTGACCCGTTTCAGGCACAGAAATGACTTTAAACACACTTATTTTAGTTGACAAAGTCATAATTCACATCCAACAGTAATTTAGAGTCAAAAGATTAAATGTTAAAATTTCATCATTATAGACCATTTTGGGATCGTTCGACAGGTCCGGAGTCATCGTTTTTCATCCGAAAATTTATTTTTTGGACTGTACCAAAAATGATTCAAAATGTCGATTGGATCATGCCTCATGTTGAATAACCACTTTTTAAACCCTCACAGTGACCAAAATTGCCATTTTTACAGAGTTTTGCTTACTCAAAAGCTTCCATTTTGACCCGTTTCAGGCACAGAAATGACTTTAAACACACTTATACTAGTTGACAAAGTCATAATTCACATCCAACAGTAATTGAGAGTCAAAAGATTAAATGTTAAAATTTCATCATTATAGACCATTTTGGGATCGTTCGACAGGTCCGGAGTCATCGTTTTTCATCCGAAAAATGATATTTTGGACTGTACAAAAAATGATTCAAAATGTCAATTGGATCATGCCTCATGTTGAATAACCACTTTTTAAACCCTCACAGTGACCAAAATTGCCATTTTTACAGAGTTTTGCTTACTCAAAAGCTTCAATTTTGACCCGTTTCAGGCACAGAAATGACTTTAAACACACTTATTTTAGTTGACAAAGTCCTAATTCACATCCAACAGTAATTTAGAGTCAAAAGATTAAATGTTAAAATTTCATCATTATAGACCATTTTGGGATCGTTCGACAGGTCCGGAGTCATCGTTTTTCATCCGAAAAATGATTTTTTGGACTGTACCAAAAATGATTCAAAATGTCAATTGGATCATGCCTCATGTTAAATAACCACTTTTTAAACCCTCACAGTGACCAAAATTGCCATTTTTACAGAGTTTTGCTCACTCAAAAGCTTCCATTTTGACCCGTTTCAGGCACAGAAATGACTTTAAACACACTTATTCTAGTTGACAAAGTCATAATTCACATCCAACAGTAATTGAGATTCAAAAGATTAAATGTTGAAATTTCATCATTATAGACCATTTTGGGATCGTTCGACAGGTCCGGAGTCATCGTTTTTCATCCGAAAATTGATTTTTTGGACTGTACGAAAAATGATTCAAAATGTCAATTGGATCATGCCTCATGTTGAATAACCACTTTTTAAACCCTCACAGTGACCAAAATTGCCATTTTTACGGAGTTTTGCTTACTCAAAAGCTTCCATTTTGACCCGTTTCAGGCACAGAAATGACTTTAAACACACTTATTTTAGTTGACAAAGTCATAATTCACATCCAACAGTAATTTAGAGTCAAAAGATTAAATGTTAAAATTTCATCATTATAGACCATTTTGGGATCGTTCGACAGGTCCGGAGTCATCGTTTTTCATCCGAAAATTGATTTTTTGGACTGTACGAAAAATGATTCAAAATGTCAATTGGATCATGCCTCATGTTGAATAACCACTTTTTAAACCCTCACAGTGACCAAAATTGCCATTTTTACGGCGTTTTGCTTACTCAAAAGCTTCCATTTTGACCCGTTTCAGGCACAGAAATGACTTTAAACACACTTATTTTAGTTGACAAAGTCATAATTCACATCCAACAGTAATTTAGAGTCAAAAGATTAAATGTTAAAATTTCATCATTATAGACCATTTTGGGATCGTTCGACAGGTCCGGAGTCATCATTTTTCATCCGAAAATTTATTTTTTGGACTGTACCAAAAATGATTCAAAATGTCGATTGGATCATGCCTCATGTTGAATAACCACTTTTTAAACCCTCACAGTGACCAAAATTGCCATTTTTACTGAGTTTTGCTTACTCAAAAGCTTCCATTTTGACCCGTTTCAGGCACAGAAATGACTTTAAACACACTTATTTTAGTTGACAAAGTCATAATTCACATCCAACAGTAATTTAGAGTCAAAAGATTAAATGTTAAAATTTCATCATTATAGACCATTTTGGGATCGTTCGACAGGTCCGGAGTCATCGTTTTTCATCCGAAAATTGATTTTTTGGACTGTACGAAAAATGATTCAAAATGTCAATTGGATCATGCCTCATGTTGAATAACCACTTTTTAAACCCTCACAGTGACCAAAATTGCCATTTTTACGGAGTTTTGCTTACTCAAAAGCTTCCATTTTGACCCGTTTCAGGCACAGAAATGACTTTAAACACACTTATTTTAGTTGACAAAGTCATAATTCACATCCAACAGTAATTTAGAGTCAAAAGATTAAATGTTAAAATTTCATCATTATAGACCATTTTGGGATCGTTCGACAGGTCCGGAGTCATCGTTTTTCATCCGAAAATTGATTTTTTGGACTGTACGAAAAATGATTCAAAATGTCAATTGGATCATGCCTCATGTTGAATAACCACTTTTTAAACCCTCACAGTGACCAAAATTGCCATTTTTACGGCGTTTTGCTTACTCAAAAGCTTCCATTTTGACCCGTTTCAGGCACAGAAATGACTTTAAACACACTTATTTTAGTTGACAAAGTCATAATTCACATCCAACAGTAATTTAGAGTCAAAAGATTAAATGTTAAAATTTCATCATTATAGACCATTTTGGGATCGTTCGACAGGTCCGGAGTCATCGTTTTTCATCCGAAAATTGATTTTTTGGACTGTACAAAAAATGATTCAAAATGTCAATTGGATCATGCCTCATGTTGAATAACCACTTTTTAAACCCTCACAGTGACCAAAATTGCCATTTTTACAGAGTTTTGCTTACTCGAAAGCTTCCATTTTGACCCGTTTCAGGCACAGAAATGACTTTAAATACACTTATTCTAGTTGACAAAATCATAATTCACATCCAACAGTAATTTAGAGTCAAAAGATTAAATGTTGAAATTTCATCATTATAGACCATTTTGGGATCGTTCGACAGGTCCGGAGTCATCGTTTTTCATCCGAAAATTTATTTTTTGGACTGTACCAAAAATGATTCAAAATGTCGATTGGATCATGCCTCATGTTAAATAACCACTTTTTAAACCCTCACAGTGACCAAAATTGCCATTTTTACAGAGTTTTGCTCACTCAAAAGCTTCCATTTTGACCCGTTTCAGGCACAGAAATGACTTTAAACACACTTATTCTAGTTGACAAAGTCATAATTCACATCCAACAGTAATTGAGATTCAAAAGATTAAATGTTGAAATTTCATCATTATAGACCATTTTGGGATCGTTCGACAGGTCCGGAGTCATCGTTTTTCATCCGAAAATTGATTTTTTGGACTGTACGAAAAATGATTCAAAATGTCAATTGGATCATGCCTCATGTTGAATAACCACTTTTTAAACCCTCACAGTGACCAAAATTGCCATTTTTACGGAGTTTTGCTTACTCAAAAGCTTCCATTTTGACCCGTTTCAGGCACAGAAATGACTTTAAACACACTTATTTTAGTTGACAAAGTCATAATTCACATCCAACAGTAATTTAGAGTCAAAAGATTAAATGTTAAAATTTCATCATTATAGACCATTTTGGGATCGTTCGACAGGTCCGGAGTCATCGTTTTTCATCCGAAAATTGATTTTTTGGACTGTACGAAAAATGATTCAAAATGTCAATTGGATCATGCCTCATGTTGAATAACCACTTTTTAAACCCTCACAGTGACCAAAATTGCCATTTTTACGGCGTTTTGCTTACTCAAAAGCTTCCATTTTGACCCGTTTCAGGCACAGAAATGACTTTAAACACACTTATTTTAGTTGACAAAGTCATAATTCACATCCAACAGTAATTTAGAGTCAAAAGATTAAATGTTAAAATTTCATCATTATAGACCATTTTGGGATCGTTCGACAGGTCCGGAGTCATCGTTTTTCATCCGAAAATTGATTTTTTGGACTGTACCAAAAATGATTCAAAATGTCAATTGGATCATGCCTCATGTTGAATAACCACTTTTTAAACCCTCACAGTGACCGAAATTGCCATTTTTACGGAGTTTTGCTTACTCAAAAGCTTCCATTTTGACCCGTTTCAGGCACAGAAATGACTTTAAACTCACTTATTCTAGATGACAAAGTCATAATTCACATCCAAGAGTCATTTAGAGTCAAAAGATTAAATGTTGAAATTTCATCATTATAGACCATTTTGGGATCGTTCGACAGGTCCGGAGTCATCGTTTTTCATCCGAAAAATGATTTTTTGGACTGTACCAAAAATGATTCAAAATGTCAATTGGATCATGCCTCATGTTAAATAACCACTTTTTAAACCCTCACAGTGACCAAAATTGCCATTTTTACAGAGTTTTGCTTACTCAAAAGCTTCCATTTTGACCCGTTTCAGGCACAGAAATGACTTTAAACACACTTATACTAGTTGACAAAGTCATAATTCACATCCAACAGTAATTGAGAGTCAAAAGATTAAATGTTAAAATTTCATCATTATAGACCATTTTGGGATCGTTCGACAGGTCCGGAGTCATCGTTTTTCATCCGAAAAATGATATTTTGGACTGTACAAAAAATGATTCAAAATGTCAATTGGATCATGCCTCATGTTGAATAACCACTTTTTAAACCCTCACAGTGACCAAAATTGCCATTTTTACAGAGTTTTGCTTACTCAAAAGCTTCAATTTTGACCCGTTTCAGGCACAGAAATGACTTTAAACACACTTATTTTAGTTGACAAAGTCCTAATTCACATCCAACAGTAATTTAGAGTCAAAAGATTAAATGTTAAAATTTCATCATTATAGACCATTTTGGGATCGTTCGACAGGTCCGGAGTCATCGTTTTTCATCCGAAAAATGATTTTTTGGACTGTACCAAAAATGATTCAAAATGTCAATTGGATCATGCCTCATGTTGAATAACCACTTTTTAAACCCTCACAGTGACCAAAATTGCCATTTTTACAGAGTTTTGCTTACTCAAAAGCTTCAATTTTGACCCGTTTCAGGCACAGAAATGACTTTAAACACACTTATTTTAGTTGACAAAGTCCTAATTCACATCCAACAGTAATTTAGAGTCAAAAGATTAAATGTTAAAATTTCATCATTATAGACCATTTTGGGATCGTTCGACAGGTCCGGGGTCATCGTTTTTCATCCGAAAATTGATTTTTTGGACTGTACCAAAAATGATTCAAAATGTCAATTGGATCATGCCTCATGTTGAATAACCACTTTTTAAACCCTCACAGTGACCAAAATTGCCATTTTTACAGAGTTTTGCTTACTCAAAAGCTTCCATTTTGACCCGTTTCAGGCACAGAAATGACTTTAAATACACTTATTCTAGTTGACAAAATCATAATTCACATCCAACAGTAATTTAGAGTCAAAAGATTAAATGTTGAAATTTCATCATTATAGACCATTTTGGGATCGTTCGACAGGTCCGGAGTCATCGTTTTTCATCCGAAAATTTATTTTTTGGACTGTACCAAAAATGATTCAAAATGTCAATTGGATCATGCCTCATGTTAAATAACCACTTTTTAAACCCTCACAGTGACCAAAATTGCCATTTTTACAGAGTTTTGCTCACTCAAAAGCTTCCATTTTGACCCGTTTCAGGCACAGAAATGACTTTAAACACACTTATTCTAGTTGACAAAGTCATAATTCACATCCAACAGTAATTGAGATTCAAAAGATTAAATGTTGAAATTTCATCATTATAGACCATTTTGGGATCGTTCGACAGGTCCGGAGTCATCGTTTTTCATCCGAAAATTGATTTTTTGGACTGTACGAAAAATGATTCAAAATGTCAATTGGATCATGCCTCATGTTGAATAACCACTTTTTAAACCCTCACAGTGACCAAAATTGCCATTTTTACGGAGTTTTGCTTACTCAAAAGCTTCCATTTTGACCCGTTTCAGGCACAGAAATGACTTTAAACTCACTTATTCTAGTTGACAAAGTCATAATTCACATCCAACAGTCATTTAGAGTCAAAAGAATAAATGTTGAAATTTCATCATTATAGACCATTTTGGGATCGTTCGACAGGTCCGGAGTCATCGTTTTTCATCCGAAAAATGATTTTTTGGACTGTACCAAAAATGATTCAAAATGTCAATTGGATCATGCCTCATGTTAAATAACCACTTTTTAAACCCTCACAGTGACCAAAATTGCCATTTTTACAGAGTTTTGCTTACTCAAAAGCTTCCATTTTGACCCGTTTCAGGCACAGAAATGACTTTAAACACACTTATTCTAGTTGACAAAGTCATAATTCACATCCAACAGTAATTGAGAGTCAAAAGATTAAATGTTAAAATTTCATCATTATAGACCATTTTGGGATCGTTCGACAGGTCCGGAGTCATCGTTTTTCATCCGAAAAATGATATTTTGGACTGTACAAAAAATGATTCAAAATGTCAATTGGATCATGCCTCATGTTGAATAACCACTTTTTAAACCCTCACAGTGACCAAAATTGCCATTTTTACAGAGTTTTGCTTACTCAAAAGCTTCAATTTTGACCCGTTTCAGGCACAGAAATGACTTTAAACACACTTATTTTAGTTGACAAAGTCCTAATTCACATCCAACAGTAATTTAGAGTCAAAAGATTAAATGTTAAAATTTCATCATTATAGACCATTTTGGGATCGTTCGACAGGTCCGGAGTCATCGTTTTTCATCCGAAAAATGATTTTTTGGACTGTACCAAAAATGATTCAAAATGTCAATTGGATCATGCCTCATGTTGAATAACCACTTTTTAAACCCTCAAAGTGACCAAAATTGCCATTTTTACAGAGTTTTGCTTACTCAAAAGCTTCAATTTTGACCCGTTTCAGGCACAGAAATGACTTTAAACACACTTATTTTAGTTGACAAAGTCCTAATTCACATCCAACAGTAATTTAGAGTCAAAAGATTAAATGTTAAAATTTCATCATTATAGACCATTTTGGGATCGTTCGACAGGTCCGGGGTCATCGTTTTTCATCCGAAAATTGATTTTTTGGACTGTACCAAAAATGATTCAAAATGTCAATTGGATCATGCCTCATGTTGAATAACCACTTTTTAAACCCTCACAGTGACCAAAATTGCCATTTTTACAGAGTTTTTCTTACTCAAAAGCTTCCATTTTGACCCGTTTCAGGCACAGAAATGACTTTAAATACACTTATTCTAGTTGACAAAATCATAATTCACATCCAACAGTAATTTAGAGTCAAAAGATTAAATGTTGAAATTTCATCATTATAGACCATTTTGGGATCGTTCGACAGGTCCGGAGTCATCGTTTTTCATCCGAAAATTTATTTTTTGGACTGTACCAAAAATGATTCAAAATGTCAATTGGATCATGCCTCATGTTAAATAACCACTTTTTAAACCCTCACAGTGACCAAAATTGCCATTTTTACAGAGTTTTGCTCACTCAAAAGCTTCCATTTTGACCCGTTTCAGGCACAGAAATGACTTTAAATACACTTATTCTAGTTGACAAAATCATAATTCACATCCAACAGTAATTTAGAGTCAAAAGATTAAATGTTGAAATTTCATCATTATAGACCATTTTGGGATCGTTCGACAGGTCCGGAGTCATCGTTTTTCATCCGAAAATTTATTTTTTGGACTGTACCAAAAATGATTCAAAATGTCAATTGGATCATGCCTCATGTTAAATAACCACTTTTTAAACCCTCACAGTGACCAAAATTGCCATTTTTACAGAGTTTTGCTCACTCAAAAGCTTCCATTTTGACCCGTTTCAGGCACAGAAATGACTTTAAACACACTTATTCTAGTTGACAAAGTCATAATTCACATCCAAGAGTCATTTAGAGTCAAAAGATTAAATGTTGAAATTTCATCATTATAGACCATTTTGGGATCGTTCGACAGGTCCGGAGTCATCGTTTTTCATCCGAAAAATGATTTTTTGGACTGTACCAAAAATGATTCAAAATGTCAATTGGATCATGCCTCATGTTAAATAACCACTTTTTAAACCCTCACAGTGACCAAAATTGCCATTTTTACAGAGTTTTGCTTACTCAAAAGCTTCCATTTTGACCCGTTTCAGGCACAGAAATGACTTTAAACACACTTATTCTAGTTGACAAAGTCATAATTCACATCCAACAGTAATTGAGAGTCAAAAGATTAAATGTTAAAATTTCATCATTATAGACCATTTTGGGATCGTTCGACAGGTCCGGAGTCATCGTTTTTCATCCGAAAAATGATATTTTGGACTGTACAAAAAATGATTCAAAATGTCAATTGGATCATGCCTCATGTTGAATAACCACTTTTTAAACCCTCACAGTGACCAAAATTGCCATTTTTACAGAGTTTTGCTTACTCAAAAGCTTCAATTTTGACCCGTTTCAGGCACAGAAATGACTTTAAACACACTTATTTTAGTTGACAAAGTCCTAATTCACATCCAACAGTAATTTAGAGTCAAAAGATTAAATGTTAAAATTTCATCATTATAGACCATTTTGGGATCGTTCGACAGGTCCGGAGTCATCGTTTTTCATCCGAAAATTTATTTTTTGGACTGTACCAAAAATGATTCAAAATGTCAATTGGATCATGCCTCATGTTAAATAACCACTTTTTAAACCCTCACAGTGACCAAAATTGCCATTTTTACAGAGTTTTGCTCACTCAAAAGCTTCCATTTTGACCCGTTTCAGGCACAGAAATGACTTTAAATACACTTATTCTAGTTGACAAAATCATAATTCACATCCAACAGTAATTTAGAGTCAAAAGATTAAATGTTGAAATTTCATCATTATAGACCATTTTGGGATCGTTCGACAGGTCCGGAGTCATCGTTTTTCATCCGAAAATTTATTTTTTGGACTGTACCAAAAATGATTCAAAATGTCAATTGGATCATGCCTCATGTTAAATAACCACTTTTTAAACCCTCACAGTGACCAAAATTGCCATTTTTACAGAGTTTTGCTCACTCAAAAGCTTCCATTTTGACCCGTTTCAGGCACAGAAATGACTTTAAACACACTTATTCTAGTTGACAAAGTCATAATTCACATCCAACAGTAATTGAGATTCAAAAGATTAAATGTTGAAATTTCATCATTATAGACCATTTTGGGATCGTTCGACAGGTCCGGAGTCATCGTTTTTCATCCGAAAATTGATTTTTTGGACTGTACGAAAAATGATTCAAAATGTCAATTGGATCATGCCTCATGTTGAATAACCACTTTTTAAACCCTCACAGTGACCGAAATTGCCATTTTTACGGAGTTTTGCTTACTCAAAAGCTTCCATTTTGACCCGTTTCAGGCACAGAAATGACTTTAAACTCACTTATTCTAGATGACAAAGTCATAATTCACATCCAAGAGTCATTTAGAGTCAAAAGATTAAATGTTGAAATTTCATCATTATAGACCATTTTGGGATCGTTCGACAGGTCCGGAGTCATCGTTTTTCATCCGAAAAATGATTTTTTGGACTGTACCAAAAATGATTCAAAATGTCAATTGGATCATGCCTCATGTTAAATAACCACTTTTTAAACCCTCACAGTGACCAAAATTGCCATTTTTACAGAGTTTTGCTTACTCAAAAGCTTCCATTTTGACCCGTTTCAGGCACAGAAATGACTTTAAACACACTTATTCTAGTTGACAAAGTCATAATTCACATCCAACAGTAATTGAGAGTCAAAAGATTAAATGTTAAAATTTCATCATTATAGACCATTTTGGGATCGTTCGACAGGTCCGGAGTCATCGTTTTTCATCCGAAAAATGATATTTTGGACTGTACAAAAAATGATTCAAAATGTCAATTGGATCATGCCTCATGTTGAATAACCACTTTTTAAACCCTCACAGTGACCAAAATTGCCATTTTTACAGAGTTTTGCTTACTCAAAAGCTTCAATTTTGACCCGTTTCAGGCACAGAAATGACTTTAAACACACTTATTTTAGTTGACAAAGTCCTAATTCACATCCAACAGTAATTTAGAGTCAAAAGATTAAATGTTAAAATTTCATCATTATAGACCATTTTGGGATCGTTCGACAGGTCCGGAGTCATCGTTTTTCATCCGAAAAATGATTTTTTGGACTGTACCAAAAATGATTCAAAATGTCAATTGGATCATGCCTCATGTTGAATAACCACTTTTTAAACCCTCACAGTGACCAAAATTGCCATTTTTACAGAGTTTTGCTTACTCAAAAGCTTCAATTTTGACCCGTTTCAGGCACAGAAATGACTTTAAACACACTTATTTTAGTTGACAAAGTCCTAATTCACATCCAACAGTAATTTAGAGTCAAAAGATTAAATGTTAAAATTTCATCATTATAGACCATTTTGGGATCGTTCGACAGGTCCGGGGTCATCGTTTTTCATCCGAAAATTGATTTTTTGGACTGTACCAAAAATGATTCAAAATGTCAATTGGATCATGCCTCATGTTGAATAACCACTTTTTAAACCCTCACAGTGACCAAAATTGCCATTTTTACAGAGTTTTGCTTACTCAAAAGCTTCCATTTTGACCCGTTTCAGGCACAGAAATGACTTTAAATACACTTATTCTAGTTGACAAAATCATAATTCACATCCAACAGTAATTTAGAGTCAAAAGATTAAATGTTGAAATTTCATCATTATAGACCATTTTGGGATCGTTCGACAGGTCCGGAGTCATCGTTTTTCATCCGAAAATTTATTTTTTGGACTGTACCAAAAATGATTCAAAATGTCAATTGGATCATGCCTCATGTTAAATAACCACTTTTTAAACCCTCACAGTGACCAAAATTGCCATTTTTACAGAGTTTTGCTCACTCAAAAGCTTCCATTTTGACCCGTTTCAGGCACAGAAATGACTTTAAACACACTTATTCTAGTTGACAAAGTCATAATTCACATCCAACAGTAATTGAGATTCAAAAGATTAAATGTTGAAATTTCATCATTATAGACCATTTTGGGATCGTTCGACAGGTCCGGAGTCATCGGTTTTCATCCGAAAATTGATTTTTTGGACTGTACGAAAAATGATTCAAAATGTCAATTGGATCATGCCTCATGTTGAATAACCACTTTTTAAACCCTCACAGTGACCAAAATTGCCATTTTTACGGAGTTTTGCTTACTCAAAAGCTTCCATTTTGACCCATTTCAGGCACAGAAATGACTTTAAACTCACTTATTCTAGTTGACAAAGTCATAATTCACATCCAACAGTCATTTAGAGTCAAAAGAATAAATGTTGAAATTTCATCATTATAGACCATTTTGGGATCGTTCGACAGGTCCGGAGTCATCGTTTTTCATCCGAAAAATGATTTTTTGGACTGTACCAAAAATGATTCAAAATGTCAATTGGATCATGCCTCATGTTAAATAACCACTTTTTAAACCCTCACAGTGACCAAAATTGCCATTTTTACAGAGTTTTGCTTACTCAAAAGCTTCCATTTTGACCCGTTTCAGGCACAGAAATGACTTTAAACACACTTATTCTAGTTGACAAAGTCATAATTCACATCCAACAGTAATTGAGAGTCAAAAGATTAAATGTTAAAATTTCATCATTATAGACCATTTTGGGATCGTTCGACAGGTCCGGAGTCATCGTTTTTCATCCGAAAAATGATATTTTGGACTGTACAAAAAATGATTCAAAATGTCAATTGGATCATGCCTCATGTTGAATAACCACTTTTTAAACCCTCACAGTGACCAAAATTGCCATTTTTACAGAGTTTTGCTTACTCAAAAGCTTCAATTTTGACCCGTTTCAGGCACAGAAATGACTTTAAACACACTTATTTTAGTTGACAAAGTCCTAATTCACATCCAACAGTAATTTAGAGTCAAAAGATTAAATGTTAAAATTTCATCATTATAGACCATTTTGGGATCGTTCGACAGGTCCGGAGTCATCGTTTTTCATCCGAAAAATGATTTTTTGGACTGTACCAAAAATGATTCAAAATGTCAATTGGATCATGCCTCATGTTGAATAACCACTTTTTAAACCCTCAAAGTGACCAAAATTGCCATTTTTACAGAGTTTTGCTTACTCAAAAGCTTCAATTTTGACCCGTTTCAGGCACAGAAATGACTTTAAACACACTTATTTTAGTTGACAAAGTCCTAATTCACATCCAACAGTAATTTAGAGTCAAAAGATTAAATGTTAAAATTTCATCATTATAGACCATTTTGGGATCGTTCGACAGGTCCGGGGTCATCGTTTTTCATCCGAAAATTGATTTTTTGGACTGTACCAAAAATGATTCAAAATGTCAATTGGATCATGCCTCATGTTGAATAACCACTTTTTAAACCCTCACAGTGACCAAAATTGCCATTTTTACAGAGTTTTGCTTACTCAAAAGCTTCCATTTTGACCCGTTTCAGGCACAGAAATGACTTTAAATACACTTATTCTAGTTGACAAAATCATAATTCACATCCAACAGTAATTTAGAGTCAAAAGATTAAATGTTGAAATTTCATCATTATAGACCATTTTGGGATCGTTCGACAGGTCCGGAGTCATCGTTTTTCATCCGAAAATTTATTTTTTGGACTGTACCAAAAATGATTCAAAATGTCAATTGGATCATGCCTCATGTTAAATAACCACTTTTTAAACCCTCACAGTGACCAAAATTGCCATTTTTACAGAGTTTTGCTCACTCAAAAGCTTCCATTTTGACCCGTTTCAGGCACAGAAATGACTTTAAATACACTTATTCTAGTTGACAAAATCATAATTCACATCCAACAGTAATTTAGAGTCAAAAGATTAAATGTTGAAATTTCATCATTATAGACCATTTTGGGATCGTTCGACAGGTCCGGAGTCATCGTTTTTCATCCGAAAATTTATTTTTTGGACTGTACCAAAAATGATTCAAAATGTCAATTGGATCATGCCTCATGTTAAATAACCACTTTTTAAACCCTCACAGTGACCAAAATTGCCATTTTTACAGAGTTTTGCTCACTCAAAAGCTTCCATTTTGACCCGTTTCAGGCACAGAAATGACTTTAAACACACTTATTCTAGTTGACAAAGTCATAATTCACATCCAACAGTAATTGAGATTCAAAAGATTAAATGTTGAAATTTCATCATTATAGACCATTTTGGGATCGTTCGACAGGTCCGGAGTCATCGTTTTTCATCCGAAAATTGATTTTTTGGACTGTACGAAAAATGATTCAAAATGTCAATTGGATCATGCCTCATGTTGAATAACCACTTTTTAAACCCTCACAGTGACCGAAATTGCCATTTTTACGGAGTTTTGCTTACTCAAAAGCTTCCATTTTGACCCGTTTCAGGCACAGAAATGACTTTAAACTCACTTATTCTAGATGACAAAGTCATAATTCACATCCAAGAGTCATTTAGAGTTAAATGTTGAAATTTCATCATTATAGACCATTTTGGGATCGTTCGACAGGTCCGGAGTCATCGTTTTTCATCCGAAAAATGATTTTTTGGACTGTACCAAAAATGATTCAAAATGTCAATTGGATCATGCCTCATGTTAAATAACCACTTTTTAAACCCTCACAGTGACCAAAATTGCCATTTTTACAGAGTTTTGCTTACTCAAAAGCTTCCATTTTGACCCGTTTCAGGCACAGAAATGACTTTAAACACACTTATTCTAGTTGACAAAGTCATAATTCACATCCAACAGTAATTGAGAGTCAAAAGATTAAATGTTAAAATTTCATCATTATAGACCATTTTGGGATCGTTCGACAGGTCCGGAGTCATCGTTTTTCATCCGAAAAATGATATTTTGGACTGTACAAAAAATGATTCAAAATGTCAATTGGATCATGCCTCATGTTGAATAACCACTTTTTAAACCCTCACAGTGACCAAAATTGCCATTTTTACAGAGTTTTGCTTACTCAAAAGCTTCAATTTTGACCCGTTTCAGGCACAGAAATGACTTTAAACACACTTATTTTAGTTGACAAAGTCCTAATTCACATCCAACAGTAATTTAGAGTCAAAAGATTAAATGTTAAAATTTCATCATTATAGACCATTTTGGGATCGTTCGACAGGTCCGGAGTCATCGTTTTTCATCCGAAAAATTATTTTTTGGACTGTACCAAAAATGATTCAAAATGTCAATTGGATCATGCCTCATGTTGAATAACCACTTTTTAAACCCTCACAGTGACCAAAATTGCCATTTTTACAGAGTTTTGCTTACTCAAAAGCTTCAATTTTGACCCGTTTCAGGCACAGAAATGACTTTAAACACACTTATTTTAGTTGACAAAGTCCTAATTCACATCCAACAGTAATTTAGAGTCAAAAGATTAAATGTTAAAATTTCATCATTATAGACCATTTTGGGATCGTTCGACAGGTCCGGGGTCATCGTTTTTCATCCGAAAATTGATTTTTTGGACTGTACCAAAAATGATTCAAAATGTCAATTGGATCATGCCTCATGTTGAATAACCACTTTTTAAACCCTCACAGTGACCAAAATTGCCATTTTTACAGAGTTTTGCTTACTCAAAAGCTTCCATTTTGACCCGTTTCAGGCACAGAAATGACTTTAAATACACTTATTCTAGTTGACAAAATCATAATTCACATCCAACAGTAATTTAGAGTCAAAAGATTAAATGTTGAAATTTCATCATTATAGACCATTTTGGGATCGTTCGACAGGTCCGGAGTCATCGTTTTTCATCCGAAAATTTATTTTTTGGACTGTACCAAAAATGATTCAAAATGTCAATTGGATCATGCCTCATGTTAAATAACCACTTTTTAAACCCTCACAGTGACCAAAATTGCCATTTTTACAGAGTTTTGCTCACTCAAAAGCTTCCATTTTGACCCGTTTCAGGCACAGAAATGACTTTAAACACACTTATTCTAGTTGACAAAGTCATAATTCACATCCAACAGTAATTGAGATTCAAAAGATTAAATGTTGAAATTTCATCATTATAGACCATTTTGGGATCGTTCGACAGGTCCGGAGTCATCGTTTTTCATCCGAAAATTGATTTTTTGGACTGTACGAAAAATGATTCAAAATGTCAATTGGATCATGCCTCATGTTGAATAACCACTTTTTAAACCCTCACAGTGACCAAAATTGCCATTTTTACGGAGTTTTGCTTACTCAAAAGCTTCCATTTTGACCCGTTTCAGGCACAGAAATGACTTTAAACTCACTTATTCTAGTTGACAAAGTCATAATTCACATCCAACAGTCATTTAGAGTCAAAAGAATAAATGTTGAAATTTCATCATTATAGACCATTTTGGGATCGTTCGACAGGTCCGGAGTCATCGTTTTTCATCCGAAAAATGTTTTTTTGGACTGTACCAAAAATGATTCAAAATGTCAATTGGATCATGCCTCATGTTAAATAACCACTTTTTAAACCCTCACAGTGACCAAAATTGCCATTTTTACAGAGTTTTGCTTACTCAAAAGCTTCCATTTTGACCCGTTTCAGGCACAGAAATGACTTTAAACACACTTATTCTAGTTGACAAAGTCATAATTCACATCCAACAGTAATTGAGAGTCAAAAGATTAAATGTTAAAATTTCATCATTATAGACCATTTTGGGATCGTTCGACAGGTCCGGAGTCATCGTTTTTCATCCGAAAAATGATATTTTGGACTGTACAAAAAATGATTCAAAATGTCAATTGGATCATGCCTCATGTTGAATAACCACTTTTTAAACCCTCACAGTGACCAAAATTGCCATTTTTACAGAGTTTTGCTTACTCAAAAGCTTCAATTTTGACCCGTTTCAGGCACAGAAATGACTTTAAACACACTTATTTTAGTTGACAAAGTCCTAATTCACATCCAACAGTAATTTAGAGTCAAAAGATTAAATGTTAAAATTTCATCATTATAGACCATTTTGGGATCGTTCGACAGGTCCGGAGTCATCGTTTTTCATCCGAAAAATGATTTTTTGGACTGTACCAAAAATGATTCAAAATGTCAATTGGATCATGCCTCATGTTGAATAACCACTTTTTAAACCCTCAAAGTGACCAAAATTGCCATTTTTACAGAGTTTTGCTTACTCAAAAGCTTCAATTTTGACCCGTTTCAGGCACAGAAATGACTTTAAACACACTTATTTTAGTTGACAAAGTCCTAATTCACATCCAACAGTAATTTAGAGTCAAAAGATTAAATGTTAAAATTTCATCATTATAGACCATTTTGGGATCGTTCGACAGGTCCGGGGTCATCGTTTTTCATCCGAAAATTGATTTTTTGGACTGTACCAAAAATGATTCAAAATGTCAATTGGATCATGCCTCATGTTGAATAACCACTTTTTAAACCCTCACAGTGACCAAAATTGCCATTTTTACAGAGTTTTGCTTACTCAAAAGCTTCCATTTTGACCCGTTTCAGGCACAGAAATGACTTTAAATACACTTATTCTAGTTGACAAAATCATAATTCACATCCAACAGTAATTTAGAGTCAAAAGATTAAATGTTGAAATTTCATCATTATAGACCATTTTGGGATCGTTCGACAGGTCCGGAGTCATCGTTTTTCATCCGAAAATTTATTTTTTGGACTGTACCAAAAATGATTCAAAATGTCAATTGGATCATGCCTCATGTTAAATAACCACTTTTTAAACCCTCACAGTGACCAAAATTGCCATTTTTACAGAGTTTTGCTCACTCAAAAGCTTCCATTTTGACCCGTTTCAGGCACAGAAATGACTTTAAATACACTTATTCTAGTTGACAAAATCATAATTCACATCCAACAGTAATTTAGAGTCAAAAGATTAAATGTTGAAATTTCATCATTATAGACCATTTTGGGATCGTTCGACAGGTCCGGAGTCATCGTTTTTCATCCGAAAATTTATTTTTTGGACTGTACCAAAAATGATTCAAAATGTCAATTGGATCATGCCTCATGTTAAATAACCACTTTTTAAACCCTCACAGTGACCAAAATTGCCATTTTTACAGAGTTTTGCTCACTCAAAAGCTTCCATTTTGACCCGTTTCAGGCACAGAAATGACTTTAAACACACTTATTCTAGTTGACAAAGTCATAATTCACATCCAACAGTCATTTAGAGTCAAAAGATTAAATGTTGAAATTTCATCATTATAGACCATTTTGGGATCGTTCGACAGGTCCGGAGTCATCGTTTTTCATCCGAAAAATGATTTTTTGGACTGTACCAAAAATGATTCAAAATGTCAATTGGATCATGCCTCATGTTAAATAACCACTTTTTAAACCCTCACAGTGACCAAAATTGCCATTTTTACAGAGTTTTGCTTACTCAAAAGCTTCCATTTTGACCCGTTTCAGGCACAGAAATGACTTTAAACACACTTATTCTAGTTGACAAAGTCATAATTCACATCCAACAGTAATTGAGAGTCAAAAGATTAAATGTTAAAATTTCATCATTATAGACCATTTTGGGATCGTTCGACAGGTCCGGAGTCATCGTTTTTCATCCGAAAAATGATATTTTGGACTGTACAAAAAATGATTCAAAATGTCAATTGGATCATGCCTCATGTTGAATAACCACTTTTTAAACCCTCACAGTGACCAAAATTGCCATTTTTACAGAGTTTTGCTTACTCAAAAGCTTCAATTTTGACCCGTTTCAGGCACAGAAATGACTTTAAACACACTTATTTTAGTTGACAAAGTCCTAATTCACATCCAACAGTAATTTAGAGTCAAAAGATTAAATGTTAAAATTTCATCATTATAGACCATTTTGGGATCGTTCGACAGGTCCGGAGTCATCGTTTTTCATCCGAAAAATGATTTTTTGGACTGTACCAAAAATGATTCAAAATGTCAATTGGATCATGCCTCATGTTGAATAACCACTTTTTAAACCCTCACAGTGACCAAAATTGCCATTTTTACAGAGTTTTGCTTACTCAAAAGCTTCAATTTTGACCCGTTTCAGGCACAGAAATGACTTTAAACACACTTATTTTAGTTGACAAAGTCCTAATTCACATCCAACAGTAATTTAGAGTCAAAAGATTAAATGTTAAAATTTCATCATTATAGACCATTTTGGGATCGTTCGACAGGTCCGGGGTCATCTTTTTTCATCCGAAAATTGATTTTTTGGACTGTACCAAAAATGATTCAAAATGTCAATTGGATCATGCCTCATGTTGAATAACCACTTTTTAAACCCTCACAGTGACCAAAATTGCCATTTTTACAGAGTTTTGCTTACTCAAAAGCTTCCATTTTGACCCGTTTCGGGCACAGAAATGACTTTAAATACACTTATTCTAGTTGACAAAATCATAATTCACATCCAACAGTAATTTAGAGTCAAAAGATTAAATGTTGAAATTTCGTCATTATAGACCATTTTGGGATCGTTCGACAGGTCCGGAGTCATCGTTTTTCATCCGAAAATTTATTTTTTGGACTGTACCAAAAATGATTCAAAATGTCAATTGGATCATGCCTCATGTTAAATAACCACTTTTTAAACCCTCACAGTGACCAAAATTGCCATTTTTACAGAGTTTTGCTCACTCAAAAGCTTCCATTTTGACCCGTTTCAGGCACAGAAATGACTTTAAACACACTTATTCTAGTTGACAAAGTCATAATTCACATCCAACAGTAATTGAGAGTCAAAAGATTAAATGTTGAAATTTCATCATTATAGACCATTTTGGGATCGTTCGACAGGTCCGGAGTCATCGTTTTTCATCCGAAAATTGATTTTTTGGACTGTACGAAAAATGATTCAAAATGTCAATTGGATCATGCCTCATGTTGAATAACCACTTTTTAAACCCTCACAGTGACCAAAATTGCCATTTTTACGGAGTTTTGCTTACTCAAAAGCTTCCATTTTGACCCGTTTCAGGCACAGAAATGACTTTAAACACACTTATTTTAGTTGACAAAGTCATAATTCACATCCAACAGTAATTTAGAGTCAAAAGATTAAATGTTAAAATTTCATCATTATAGACCATTTTGGGATCGTTCGACAGGTCCGGAGTCATCGTTTTTCATCCGAAAATTGATTTTTTGCACTGTACCAAAAATGATCCAAAATGTCAATTGGATCATGCCTCATGTTGAATAACCACTTTTTAAACCGTCACAGTGACCAAAATTGCCATTTTTACAGAGTTTTGCTTACTCAAAAGCTTCCATTTTGACCCGTTTCAGGCACAGAAATGACTTTAAACTCACTTATTCTAGTTGACAAAGTCATAATTCACATCCAACAGTCATTTAGAGTCAAAAGATTAAATGTTGAAATTTCATCATTATAGACCATTTTGGGATCGTTCGACAGGTCCGGAGTCATCGTTTTTCATCCGAAAAATGATTTTTTGGACTGTACAAAAAATGATTCAAAATGTCAATTGGATCATGCCTCATGTTGAATAACCACTTTTTAAACCCTCACAGTGACCAAAATCCCCATTTTTACAGAGTTTTGCTTACTCAAAAGCTTCAATTTTGACCCGTTTCAGGCACAGAAATGACTTTAAACACACTTATTTTAGTTGACAAAGTCCTAATTCACATCCAACAGTAATTTAGAGTCAAAAGATTAAATGTTAAAATTTCATCATTATAGACCATTTTGGGATCGTTCGACAGGTCCGGGGTCATCGTTTTTCATCCGAGAATTGATTTTTTGGACTGTACCAAAAATGATTCAAAATGTCAATTGGATCATGCCTTATGTTGAATAACCACTTTTTAAACCCTCACAGTGACCAAAATTGCCATTTTTACAGAGTTTTGCTTACTCAAAAGCTTCCATTTTGACCCGTTTCAGGCACAGAAATGACTTTAAATACACTTATTCTAGTTGACAAAATCATAATTCACATCCAACAGTAATTTAGAGTCAAAAGATTAAATGTTGAAATTTCATCATTATAGACCATTTTGGGATCGTTCGACAGGTCCGGAGTCATCGTTTTTCATCCGAAAATTTATTTTTTGGACTGTACCAAAAATGATTCAAAATGTCAATTGGATCATGCCTCATGTTAAATAACAACTTTTTAAACCCTCACAGTGACCAAAATTGCCATTTTTACAGAGTTTTGCTCACTCAAAAGCTTCCATTTTGACCCGTTTCAGGCACAGAAATGACTTTAAACACACTTATTCTAGTTGACAAAGTCATAATTCACATCCAACAGTAATTGAGATTCAAAAGATTAAATGTTGAAATTTCATCATTATCGACCATTTTGGGATCGTTCGACAGGTCCGGAGTCATCGTTTTTCATCCGAAAATTGATTTTTTGGACTGTACGAAAAATGATTCAAAATGTCAATTGGATCATGCCTCATGTTGAATAACCACTTTTTAAACCCTCACAGTGACCGAAATTGCCATTTTTACGGAGTTTTGCTTACTCAAAAGCTTCCATTTTGACCCGTTTCAGGCACAGAAATGACTTTAAACTCACTTATTCTAGATGACAAAGTCATAATTCACATCCAAGAGTCATTTAGAGTCAAAAGATTAAATGTTGAAATTTCATCATTATAGACCATTTTGGGATCGTTCGACAGGTCCGGAGTCATCGTTTTTCATCCGAAAAATGATTTTTTGGACTGTACCAAAAATGATTCAAAATGTCAATTGGATCATGCCTCATGTTAAATAACCACTTTTTAAACCCTCACAGTGACCAAAATTGCCATTTTTACATAGTTTTGCTTACTCAAAAGCTTCCATTTTGACCCGTTTCAGGCACAGAAATGACTTTAAACACACTTATT
Source organism: Lissotriton vulgaris (assembly GCF_964263255.1). Lineage (NCBI taxonomy): Eukaryota > Metazoa > Chordata > Amphibia > Caudata > Salamandridae > Lissotriton > Lissotriton vulgaris. Next base: position 634,602 of record NW_028245120.1, read on the forward strand.
CTAGTTGACAAAGTCATAATTCACATCCAACAGTAATTGAGAGTCAAAAGATTAAATGTTAAAATTTCATCATTATAGACCATTTTGGGATCGTTCGACAGGTCCGGAGTCATCGTTTTTCATCCGAAAAATGATATTTTGGACTGTACAAAAAATGATTCAAAATGTCAATTGGATCATGCCTCATGTTGAATAACCACTTTTTAAACCCTCACAGTGACCAAAATTGCCATTTTTACAGAGTTTTGCTTACTCAAAAGCTTCAATTTTGACCCGTTTCAGGCACAGAAATGACTTTAAACACACTTATTTTCGTTGACAAAGTCCTAATTCACATCCAACAGTAATTTAGAGTCAAAAGATTAAATGTTAAAATTTCATCATTATAGACCATTTTGGGATCGTTCGACAGGTCCGGAGTCATCGTTTTTCATCCGAAAAATGATTTTTTTGGACTGTACCAAAAATGATTCAAAATGTCAATTGGATCATGCCTCATGTTGAATAACCACTTTTTAAACCCTCACAGTGACCAAAATTGCCATTTTTACAGAGTTTTGCTTACTCAAAAGCTTCAATTTTGACCCGTTTCAGGCACAGAAATGACTTTAAACACACTTATTTTAGTTGACAAAGTCCTAATTCACATCCAACAGTAATTTAGAGTCAAAAGATTAAATGTTAAAATTTTATCATTATAGACCATTTTGGGATCGTTCGACAGGTCCGGGGTCATCGTTTTTCATCCGAAAATTGATTTTTTGGACTGTACCAAAAATGATTCAAAATGTCAATTGGATCATGCCTCATGTTGAATAACCACTTTTTAAACCCTCACAGTGACCAAAATTGCCATTTTTACAGAGTTTTGCTCACTCAAAAGCTTCCATTTTGACCCGTTTCAGGCACAGAAATGACTTTAAATACACTTATTCTAGTTGACAAAATCATAATTCACATCCAACAGTAATTTAGAGTCAAAAGATTAAATGTTGAAATTTCATCATTATAGACCATTTTGGGATCGTTCGACAGGTCCGGAGTCATCGTTTTTCATCCGAAAATTTATTTTTTGGACTGTACCAAAAATGATTCAAAATGTCAATTGGATCATGCCTCATGTTAAATAACCACTTTTTAAACCCTCACAGTGACCAAAATTGCCATTTTTACAGAGTTTTGCTCACTCAAAAGCTTCCATTTTGACCCGTTTCAGGCACAGAAATGACTTTAAACACACTTATTCTAGTTGACAAAGTCATAATTCACATCCAACAGTAATTGAGAGTCAAAAGATTAAATGTTGAAATTTCATCATTATAGACCATTTTGGGATCGTTCGACAGGTCCGGAGTCATCGTTTTTCATCCGAAAATTGATTTTTTGGACTGTACGAAAAATAATTCAAAATGTCAATTGGATCATGCCTCATGTTGAATAACCACTTTTTAAACCCTCACAGTGACCAAAATTGCCATTTTTACGGAGTTTTGCTTAGTCAAAAGCTTCCATTTTGACCCGTTTCAGGCACAGAAATGACTTTAAACACACTTATTTTCGTTGACAAAGTCCTAATTCACATCCAACAGTAATTTAGAGTCAAAAGATTAAATGTTAAAATTTCATCATTATAGACCATTTTGGGATCGTTCGACAGGTCCGGAGTCATCGTTTTTCATCCGAAAAATGATTTTTTGGACTGTACCAAAAATGATTCAAAATGTCAATTGGATCATGCCTCATGTTGAATAACCACTTTTTAAACCCTCACAGTGACCAAAATTGCCATTTTTACAGAGTTTTGCTTACTCAAAAGCTTCAATTTTGACCCGTTTCAGGCACAGAAATGACTTTAAACACACTTATTTTAGTTGACAAAGTCCTAATTCACATCCAACAGTAATTTAGAGTCAAAAGATTAAATGTTAAAATTTCATCATTATAGACCATTTTGGGATCGTTCGACAGGTCCGGAGTCATCGTTTTTCATCCGAAAAATGATTTTTTGGACTGTACCAAAAATGATTCAAAATGTCAATTGGATCATGCCTCATGTTGAATAACCACTTTTTAAACCCTCACAGTGACCAAAATTGCCATTTTTACAGAGTTTTGCTTACTCAAAAGCTTCAATTTTGACCCGTTTCAGGCACAGAAATGACTTTAAACACACTTATTTTAGTTGACAAAGTCCTAATTCACATCCAACAGTAATTTAGAGTCAAAAGATTAAATGTTAAAATTTCATCATTATAGACCATTTTGGGATCGTTCGACAGGTCCGGGGTCATCTTTTTTCATCCGAAAATTGATTTTTTGGACTGTACCAAAAATGATTCAAAATGTCAATTGGATCATGCCTCATGTTGAATAACCACTTTTTAAACCCTCACAGTGACCAAAATTGCCATTTTTACAGAGTTTTTCTTACTCAAAAGCTTCCATTTTGACCCGTTTCGGGCACAGAAATGACTTTAAATACACTTATTCTAGTTGACAAAATCATAATTCACATCCAACAGTAATTTAGAGTCAAAAGATTAAATGTTGAAATTTCGTCATTATAGACCATTTTGGGATCGTTCGACAGGTCCGGAGTCATCGTTTTTCATCCGAAAATTTATTTTTTGGACTGTACCAAAAATGATTCAAAATGTCAATTGGATCATGCCTCATGTTAAATAACCACTTTTTAAACCCTCACAGTGACCAAAATTGCCATTTTTACAGAGTTTTGCTCACTCAAAAGCTTCCATTTTGACCCGTTTCAGGCACAGAAATGACTTTAAACACACTTATTCTAGTTGACAAAGTCATAATTCACATCCAACAGTAATTGAGAGTCAAAAGATTAAATGTTGAAATTTCATCATTATAGACCATTTTGGGATCGTTCGACAGGTCCGGAGTCATCGTTTTTCATCCGAAAATTGATTTTTTGGACTGTACGAAAAATGATTCAAAATGTCAATTGGATCATGCCTCATGTTGAATAACCACTTTTTAAACCCTCACAGTGACCAAAATTGCCATTTTTACGGAGTTTTGCTTACTCAAAAGCTTCCATTTTGACCCGTTTCAGGCACAGAAATGACTTTAAACACACTTATTTTAGTTGACAAAGTCATAATTCACATCCAACAGTAATTTAGAGTCAAAAGATTAAATGTTAAAATTTCATCATTATAGACCATTTTGGGATCGTTCGACAGGTCCGGAGTCATCGTTTTTCATCCGAAAATTGATTTTTTGCACTGTACCAAAAATGATTCAAAATGTCAATTGGATCATGCCTCATGTTGAATAACCACTTTTTAAACCCTCACAGTGACCAAAATTGCCATTTTTACAGAGTTTTGCTTACTCAAAAGCTTCCATTTTGACCCGTTTCAGGCACAGAAATGACTTTAAACTCACTTATTCTAGTTGACAAAGTCATAATTCACATCCAACAGTCATTTAGAGTCAAAAGATTAAATGTTGAAATTTCATCATTATAGACCATTTTGGGATCGTTCGACAGGTCCGGAGTCATCGTTTTTCATCCGAAAAATGATTTTTTGGACTGTACCAAAAATGATTCAAAATGTCAATTGGATCATGCCTCATGTTAAATAACCACTTTTTAAACCCTCACAGTGACCAAAATTGCAATTTTTACAGAGTTTTGCTTACTCAAAAGCTTCCATTTTGACCCGTTTCAGGCACAGAAATGACTTTAAACACACTTATTCTAGTTGACAAAGTCATAATTCACATCCAACAGTAATTGAGAGTCAAAAGATTAAATGTTAAAATTTCATCATTATAGACCATTTTGGGATCGTTCGACAGGTCCGGAGTCATCGTTTTTCATCCGAAAAATGATTTTTTGGACTGTACAAAAAATGATTCAAAATGTCAATTGGATCATGCCTCATGTTGAATAACCACTTTTTAAACCCTCACAGTGACCAAAATCCCCATTTTTACAGAGTTTTGCTTACTCAAAAGCTTCAATTTTGACCCGTTTCAGGCACAGAAATGACTTTAAACACACTTATTTTAGTTGACAAAGTCCTAATTCACATCCAACAGTAATTTAGAGTCAAAAGATTAAATGTTAAAATTTCATCATTATAGACCATTTTGGGATCGTTCGACAGGTCCGGGGTCATCGTTTTTCATCCGAGAATTGATTTTTTGGACTGTACCAAAAATGATTCAAAATGTCAATTGGATCATGCCTTATGTTGAATAACCACTTTTTAAACCCTCACAGTGACCAAAATTGCCATTTTTACAGAGTTTTGCTTACTCAAAAGCTTCCATTTTGACCCGTTTCAGGCACAGAAATGACTTTAAATACACTTATTCTAGTTGACAAAATCATAATTCACATCCAACAGTAATTTAGAGTCAAAAGATTAAATGTTGAAATTTCATCATTATAGACCATTTTGGGATCGTTCGACAGGTCCGGAGTCATCGTTTTTCATCCGAAAATTTATTTTTTGGACTGTACCAAAAATAATTCAAAATGTCAATTGGATCATGCCTCATGTTAAATAACCACTTTTTAAACCCTCACAGTGACCAAAATTGCCATTTTTACAGAGTTTTGCTTACTCAAAAGCTTCCATTTTGACCCGTTTCAGGCACAGAAATGACTTTAAACACACTTATTCTAGTTGACAAAGTCATAATTCACATCCAACAGTAATTGAGAGTCAAAAGATTAAATGTTAAAATTTCATCATTATAGACCATTTTGGGATCGTTCGACAGGTCCGGAGTCATCGTTTTTCATCCGAAAAATGATATTTTGGACTGTACAAAAAATGATTCAAAATGTCAATTGGATCATGCCTCATGTTGAATAACCACTTTTTAAACCCTCACAGTGACCAAAATTGCCATTTTTACAGAGTTTTGCTTACTCAAAAGCTTCAATTTTGACCCGTTTCAGGCACAGAAATGACTTTAAACACACTTATTTTAGTTGACAAAGTCCTAATTCACATCCAACAGTAATTTAGAGTCAAAAGATTAAATGTTAAAATTTCATCATTATAGACCATTTTGGGATCGTTCGACAGGTCCGGAGTCATCGTTTTTCATCCGAAAAATTATTTTTTGGACTGTACCAAAAATGATTCAAAATGTCAATTGGATCATGCCTCATGTTGAATAACCACTTTTTAAACCCTCACAGTGACCAAAATTGCCATTTTTACAGAGTTTTGCTTACTCAAAAGCTTCAATTTTGACCCGTTTCAGGCACAGAAATGACTTTAAACACACTTATTTTAGTTGACAAAGTCCTAATTCACATCCAACAGTAATTTAGAGTCAAAAGATTAAATGTTAAAATTTCATCATTATAGACCATTTTGGGATCGTTCGACAGGTCCGGGGTCATCGTTTTTCATCCGAAAATTGATTTTTTGGACTGTACCAAAAATGATTCAAAATGTCAATTGGATCATGCCTCATGTTGAATAACCACTTTTTAAACCCTCACAGTGACCAAAATTGCCATTTTTACAGAGTTTTGCTTACTCAAAAGCTTCCATTTTGACCCGTTTCAGGCACAGAAATGACTTTAAATACACTTATTCTAGTTGACAAAATCATAATTCACATCCAACAGTAATTTAGAGTCAAAAGATTAAATGTTGAAATTTCATCATTATAGACCATTTTGGGATCGTTCGACAGGTCCGGAGTCATCGTTTTTCATCCGAAAATTTATTTTTTGGACTGTACCAAAAATGATTCAAAATGTCAATTGGATCATGCCTCATGTTAAATAACCACTTTTTAAACCCTCACAGTGACCAAAATTGCCATTTTTACAGAGTTTTGCTCACTCAAAAGCTTCCATTTTGACCCGTTTCAGGCACAGAAATGACTTTAAACACACTTATTCTAGTTGACAAAGTCATAATTCACATCCAACAGTAATTGAGATTCAAAAGATTAAATGTTGAAATTTCATCATTATAGACCATTTTGGGATCGTTCGACAGGTCCGGAGTCATCGTTTTTCATCCGAAAATTGATTTTTTGGACTGTACGAAAAATGATTCAAAATGTCAATTGGATCATGCCTCATGTTGAATAACCACTTTTTAAACCCTCACAGTGACCAAAATTGCCATTTTTACGGAGTTTTGCTTACTCAAAAGCTTCCATTTTGACCCGTTTCAGGCACAGAAATGACTTTAAACTCACTTATTCTAGTTGACAAAGTCATAATTCACATCCAACAGTCATTTAGAGTCAAAAGAATAAATGTTGAAATTTCATCATTATAGACCATTTTGGGATCGTTCGACAGGTCCGGAGTCATCGTTTTTCATCCGAAAAATGTTTTTTTGGACTGTACCAAAAATGATTCAAAATGTCAATTGGATCATGCCTCATGTTAAATAACCACTTTTTAAACCCTCACAGTGACCAAAATTGCCATTTTTACAGAGTTTTGCTTACTCAAAAGCTTCCATTTTGACCCGTTTCAGGCACAGAAATGACTTTAAACACACTTATTCTAGTTGACAAAGTCATAATTCACATCCAACAGTAATTGAGAGTCAAAAGATTAAATGTTAAAATTTCATCATTATAGACCATTTTGGGATCGTTCGACAGGTCCGGAGTCATCGTTTTTCATCCGAAAAATGATATTTTGGACTGTACAAAAAATGATTCAAAATGTCAATTGGATCATGCCTCATGTTGAATAACCACTTTTTAAACCCTCACAGTGACCAAAATTGCCATTTTTACAGAGTTTTGCTTACTCAAAAGCTTCAATTTTGACCCGTTTCAGGCACAGAAATGACTTTAAACACACTTATTTTAGTTGACAAAGTCCTAATTCACATCCAACAGTAATTTAGAGTCAAAAGATTAAATGTTAAAATTTCATCATTATAGACCATTTTGGGATCGTTCGACAGGTCCGGAGTCATCGTTTTTCATCCGAAAAATGATTTTTTGGACTGTACCAAAAATGATTCAAAATGTCAATTGGATCATGCCTCATGTTGAATAACCACTTTTTAAACCCTCAAAGTGACCAAAATTGCCATTTTTACAGAGTTTTGCTTACTCAAAAGCTTCAATTTTGACCCGTTTCAGGCACAGAAATGACTTTAAACACACTTATTTTAGTTGACAAAGTCCTAATTCACATCCAACAGTAATTTAGAGTCAAAAGATTAAATGTTAAAATTTCATCATTATAGACCATTTTGGGATCGTTCGACAGGTCCGGGGTCATCGTTTTTCATCCGAAAATTGATTTTTTGGACTGTACCAAAAATGATTCAAAATGTCAATTGGATCATGCCTCATGTTGAATAACCACTTTTTAAACCCTCACAGTGACCAAAATTGCCATTTTTACAGAGTTTTGCTTACTCAAAAGCTTCCATTTTGACCCGTTTCAGGCACAGAAATGACTTTAAATACACTTATTCTAGTTGACAAAATCATAATTCACATCCAACAGTAATTTAGAGTCAAAAGATTAAATGTTGAAATTTCATCATTATAGACCATTTTGGGATCGTTCGACAGGTCCGGAGTCATCGTTTTTCATCCGAAAATTTATTTTTTGGACTGTACCAAAAATGATTCAAAATGTCAATTGGATCATGCCTCATGTTAAATAACCACTTTTTAAACCCTCACAGTGACCAAAATTGCCATTTTTACAGAGTTTTGCTCACTCAAAAGCTTCCATTTTGACCCGTTTCAGGCACAGAAATGACTTTAAATACACTTATTCTAGTTGACAAAATCATAATTCACATCCAACAGTAATTTAGAGTCAAAAGATTAAATGTTGAAATTTCATCATTATAGACCATTTTGGGATCGTTCGACAGGTCCGGAGTCATCGTTTTTCATCCGAAAATTTATTTTTTGGACTGTACCAAAAATGATTCAAAATGTCAATTGGATCATGCCTCATGTTAAATAACCACTTTTTAAACCCTCACAGTGACCAAAATTGCCATTTTTACAGAGTTTTGCTCACTCAAAAGCTTCCATTTTGACCCGTTTCAGGCACAGAAATGACTTTAAACACACTTATTCTAGTTGACAAAGTCATAATTCACATCCAACAGTAATTGAGATTCAAAAGATTAAATGTTGAAATTTCATCATTATAGACCATTTTGGGATCGTTCGACAGGTCCGGAGTCATCGTTTTTCATCCGAAAATTGATTTTTTGGACTGTACGAAAAATGATTCAAAATGTCAATTGGATCATGCCTCATGTTGAATAACCACTTTTTAAACCCTCACAGTGACCGAAATTGCCATTTTTACGGAGTTTTGCTTACTCAAAAGCTTCCATTTTGACCCGTTTCAGGCACAGAAATGACTTTAAACTCACTTATTCTAGTTGACAAAGTCATAATTCACATCCAACAGTCATTTAGAGTCAAAAGATTAAATGTTGAAATTTCATCATTATAGACCATTTTGGGATCGTTCGACAGGTCCGGAGTCATCGTTTTTCATCCGAAAAATGATTTTTTGGACTGTACCAAAAATGATTCAAAATGTCAATTGGATCATGCCTCATGTTAAATAACCACTTTTTAAACCCTCACAGTGACCAAAATTGCCATTTTTACAGAGTTTTGCTTACTCAAAAGCTTCCATTTTGACCCGTTTCAGGCACAGAAATGACTTTAAACACACTTATTCTAGTTGACAAAGTCATAATTCACATCCAACAGTAATTGAGAGTCAAAAGATTAAATGTTAAAATTTCATCATTATAGACCATTTTGGGATCGTTCGACAGGTCCGGAGTCATCGTTTTTCATCCGAAAAATGATATTTTGGACTGTACAAAAAATGATTCAAAATGTCAATTGGATCATGCCTCATGTTGAATAACCACTTTTTAAACCCTCACAGTGACCAAAATTGCCATTTTTACAGAGTTTTGCTTACTCAAAAGCTTCAATTTTGACCCGTTTCAGGCACAGAAATGACTTTAAACACACTTATTTTAGTTGACAAAGTCCTAATTCACATCCAACAGTAATTTAGAGTCAAAAGATTAAATGTTAAAATTTCATCATTATAGACCATTTTGGGATCGTTCGACAGGTCCGGAGTCATCGTTTTTCATCCGAAAAATGATTTTTTGGACTGTACCAAAAATGATTCAAAATGTCAATTGGATCATGCCTCATGTTGAATAACCACTTTTTAAACCCTCACAGTGACCAAAATTGCCATTTTTACAGAGTTTTGCTTACTCAAAAGCTTCAATTTTGACCCGTTTCAGGCACAGAAATGACTTTAAACACACTTATTTTAGTTGACAAAGTCCTAATTCACATCCAACAGTAATTTAGAGTCAAAAGATTAAATGTTAAAATTTCATCATTATAGACCATTTTGGGATCGTTCGACAGGTCCGGGGTCATCTTTTTTCATCCGAAAATTGATTTTTTGGACTGTACCAAAAATGATTCAAAATGTCAATTGGATCATGCCTCATGTTGAATAACCACTTTTTAAACCCTCACAGTGACCAAAATTGCCATTTTTACAGAGTTTTGCTTACTCAAAAGCTTCCATTTTGACCCGTTTCGGGCACAGAAATGACTTTAAATACACTTATTCTAGTTGACAAAATCATAATTCACATCCAACAGTAATTTAGAGTCAAAAGATTAAATGTTGAAATTTCGTCATTATAGACCATTTTGGGATCGTTCGACAGGTCCGGAGTCATCGTTTTTCATCCGAAAATTTATTTTTTGGACTGTACCAAAAATGATTCAAAATGTCAATTGGATCATGCCTCATGTTAAATAACCACTTTTTAAACCCTCACAGTGACCAAAATTGCCATTTTTACAGAGTTTTGCTCACTCAAAAGCTTCCATTTTGACCCGTTTCAGGCACAGAAATGACTTTAAACACACTTATTCTAGTTGACAAAGTCATAATTCACATCCAACAGTAATTGAGAGTCAAAAGATTAAATGTTGAAATTTCATCATTATAGACCATTTTGGGATCGTTCGACAGGTCCGGAGTCATCGTTTTTCATCCGAAAATTGATTTTTTGGACTGTACGAAAAATGATTCAAAATGTCAATTGGATCATGCCTCATGTTGAATAACCACTTTTTAAACCCTCACAGTGACCAAAATTGCCATTTTTACGGAGTTTTGCTTACTCAAAAGCTTCCATTTTGACCCGTTTCAGGCACAGAAATGACTTTAAACACACTTATTTTAGTTGACAAAGTCATAATTCACATCCAACAGTAATTTAGAGTCAAAAGATTAAATGTTAAAATTATCATCATTATAGACCATTTTGGATCGTTCGACAGGTCCGGAGTCATCGTTTTTCATCCGAAAATTGATTTTTTGCACTGTACCAAAAATGATCAAAATGTCAATTGGATCATGCCTCATGTTGAATAACCACTTTTTAAACCGTCACAGTGACCAAAATTGCCATTTTTACAGAGTTTTGCTTACTCAAAAGCTTCCATTTTGACCCGTTTCAGGCACAGAAATGACTTTAAACTCACTTATTCTAGTTGACAAAGTCATAATTCACATCCAACAGTCATTTAGAGTCAAAAGGATTAAATGTTGAAATTTCATCATTATAGACCATTTTGGGATCGTTCGACAGGTCCGGAGTCATCGTTTTTCATCCGAAAAATGATTTTTTGGACTGTACCAAAAATGATTCAAAATGTCAATTGGATCATGCCTCATGTTAAATAACCACTTTTTAAACCCTCACAGTGACCAAAATTGCAATTTTTACAGAGTTTTGCTTACTCAAAAGCTTCCATTTTGACCCGTTTCAGGCACAGAAATGACTTTAAACACACTTATTCTAGTTGACAAAGTCATAATTCACATCCAACAGTAATTGAGAGTCAAAAGATTAAATGTTAAAATTTCATCATTATAGACCATTTTGGGATCGTTCGACAGGTCCGGAGTCATCGTTTTTCATCCGAAAAATGATTTTTTGGACTGTACAAAAAATGATTCAAAATGTCAATTGGATCATGCCTCATGTTGAATAACCACTTTTTAAACCCTCACAGTGACCAAAATCCCCATTTTTACAGAGTTTTGCTTACTCAAAAGCTTCAATTTTGACCCGTTTCAGGCACAGAAATGACTTTAAACACACTTATTTTAGTTGACAAAGTCCTAATTCACATCCAACAGTAATTTAGAGTCAAAAGATTAAATGTTAAAATTTCATCATTATAGACCATTTTGGGATCGTTCGACAGGTCCGGGGTCATCGTTTTTCATCCGAGAATTGATTTTTTGGACTGTACCAAAAATGATTCAAAATGTCAATTGGATCATGCCTTATGTTGAATAACCACTTTTTAAACCCTCACAGTGACCAAAATTGCCATTTTTACAGAGTTTTGCTTACTCAAAAGCTTCCATTTTGACCCGTTTCAGGCACAGAAAATGACTTTAAAATACACTTATTCTAGTTGACAAAATCATAATTCACATCCAACAGTAATTTAGAGTCAAAAGATTAAATGTTGAAATTTCATCATTATAGACCATTTTGGGATCGTTCGACAGGTCCGGAGTCATCGTTTTTCATCCGAAAATTTATTTTTTTGACTGTACCAAAAATGATTCAAAATGTCAATTGGATCATGCCTCATGTTAAATAACAACTTTTAAACCCTCACAGTGACCAAAATTGCCATTTTTACAGAGTTTTGCTCACTCAAAAGCTTCCATTTTGACCCGTTTCAGGCACAGAAATGACTTTAAACACACTTATTCTAGTTGACAAAGTCATAATTCACATCCAACAGTAATTGAGATTCAAAAGATTAAATGTTGAAATTTCATCATTATCGACCATTTTGGGATCGTTCGACAGGTCCGGAGTCATCGGTTTTTTCATCCGAAAATTGATTTTTTGGACTGTACGAAAATGATTCAAAATGTCAAATTGGATCATGCCTCATGTTGAATAACCACTTTTTAAACCCTCACAGTGACCGAAATTGCCATTTTTACGGAGTTTTGCTTACTCAAAAGCTTCCATTTTGACCCGTTTCAGGCACAGAAATGACTTTAAACTCACTTATTCTAGATGACAAAGTCATAATTCACATCCAAGAGTCATTTAGAGTCAAAAGATTAAAATGTTGAAATTTCATCATTATAGACCATTTTGGGATCGTTCGACAGGTCCGGAGTCATCGTTTTTCATCCGAAAAATGATTTTTTGGACTGTACCAAAAATGATTCAAAATGTCAATTGGATCATGCCTCATGTTAAATAACCACTTTTTAAACCCTCACAGTGACCAAAATTGGCCATTTTTACATAGTTTTGCTTACTCAAAAGCTTCCATTTTGACCCGTTTCAGGCACAGAAATGACTTTAAACACACTTATTCTAGTTGACAAAGTCATAATTCACATCCAACAGTAATTGAGAGTCAAAAGATTAAATGTTAAAATTTCATCATTATAGACCATTTTGGGATCGTTCGACAGGTCAGGAGTCATCGTTTTCATCCGAAAAATGATATTTTGGACTGTACAAAAAATGATTCAAAATGTCAATTGGATCATGCCTCATGTTGAATAACCACTTTTTAAACCCTCACAGTGACCAAAATTGCCATTTTTACAGAGTTTTGCTTACTCAAAAGCTTCAATTTTGACCCGTTTCAGGCACAGAAATGACTTTAAACACACTTATTTTCGTTGACAAAGTCCTAATTCACATCCCAACAGTAATTTAGAGTCAAAAGATTAAATGTTAAAATTTCATCATTATAGACCATTTTGGATCGTTCGACAGGTCCGGAGTCATCGTTTTTCATCCGAAAAATGATTTTTTGGACTGTACCAAAAATGATTCAAAATGTCAATTGGATCATGCCTCATGTTGAATAACCACTTTTTAAACCCTCACAGTGACCAAAATTGCCATTTTTACAGAGTTTTGCTTACTCAAAAGCTTCAATTTTGACCCGTTTCAGGCACAGAAATGACTTTAAACACACTTATTTTAGTTGACAAAGTCCTAATTCACATCCAACAGTAATTTAGAGTCAAAAGATTAAATGTTAAAATTTTATCATTATAGACCATTTTGGGATCGTTCGACAGGTCCGGGGTCATCGTTTTTCATCCGAAAATTGATTTTTTGGACTGTACCAAAAATGATTCAAAATGTCAATTGGATCATGCCTCATGTTGAATAACCACTTTTTAAACCCTCACAGTGACCAAAATTGCCATTTTTACAGAGTTTTGCTCACTCAAAAGCTTCCATTTTGACCCCGTTTCAGGCACAGAAATGACTTTAAAATACACTTATTCTAGTTGACAAA